>NW_027328181.1:0-600000 GCF_047675955.1 Chlorocebus sabaeus
AGGAAATATCTTCCGTTCAAAACTGGAAAGAAGCTTTCTGAGAAACTGTTCTCTGTTCTGTTAATTCATCTCACAGAGTTACATCTTTCCCTTCAAGAAGCCTTTCGCTAAGGCTGTTCTTGTGGAATTGGCAAAGGGATATTTGGAAGCCCATAGAGGGCTATGGTGAAAAAGGAAATATCTTCCGTTCAAAACTGGAAAGAAGCTTTCTGAGAAACTGCTCTGTGTTCTGTGAATTCATCTCACAGAGTTACATCTTTCCCTTCAAGAAGCCTTTCGCTAAGGCTGTTCTTGTGGAATTGGCAAAGGGATATTTGGAAGCCCATAGAGGGCTATGGTGAAAAAGGAAATATCTTCCGTTCAAAACTGGAAAGAAGTTTCTGAGAAACTGCTCTGTGTTCTGTTAATTCATCTCACAGAGTTACATCATTCCCTTCAAGAAGCCTTTCGCTAAGGCTGTTCTTGTGGAATTGGCAAAGGGATATTTGGAAGCCCATAGAGGGCTATGGTGAAAAAGGAAATATCTTCCGTTCAAAACTGGAGAGAAGCTTTCTGAGAAACTGCTATTTGTTCTGTGAATTCATCTCACAGAGTTACATCTTTCCCTTCAAGAAGCCTTTCGCTAAGGCTGTTCTTGTGGAATTGGCAAAGGGATATTTGGAAGCCCATAGAGGCCTATGGTGAAAAAGGAAATATCTTACGTTCAAAAGTCTAAAGAAGCTTTCTGAGAGACTGCTCTGTGTTCTGTTAATTCATCTCACAGAGTTACATCTTTCCCTTCAAGAAGCCTTTCGCTAAGGCTGTTCTTGTGGAATTGGCAAAGCGATATTTGGAAGCCCATAGAGGGCTATGGTGAAAAAGGAAATATCTTCCGTTCAAAACTGGAAAGAAGCTTTCTGAGAAACTGCTCTGTGTTCTGTGAATTCATCTCACAGAGTTACATCTTTCCCTTCAAGAAGCCTTTCGCTGAGGCTGTTCTTGTGGAATTGGCAAAGCGATATTTGGAAGCCCATAGAGGGCTATGGTGAAAAAGGAAATATCTTCCGTTCAAAACTGGAAAGAAGCTTTCTGAGAAACTGCTCTGTGTTCTGTTAATTCATCTCACAGAGTTACATCTTTCCCTTCAAGAAGCCTTTCGCTAAGGCTGTTCTTGTGGAATTGGCAAAGGGATATTTGGAAGCCCATAGAGGGCTATGGTGAAAAAGGAAATATCTTCCGTTCAAAACTGGAAAGAAGCTTTCTGAGAAACTGCTCTGTGTTCTGTGAATTTATCTCACAGAGTTTCATCTTTCCCTTCAAGAAGCCTTTCGCTAAGGCTGTTCTTGTGCAATGGCAAGGGGATATTTGGAAGCCCATAGAGGCCTATGGTGAAAAAGGAAATATCTTCCGTTCAAAACTGGAAAAAAGCTTTCTGAGAAACTGCTCTGTGTTCTGTGAATTCATCTCACAGAGTTACATCTTTCCCTTCAAGAAGCCTTTCGCTAAGGCTGTTCTTGTGGAATTGGCAAAGGAATATTTGGAAGCCCATAGAGGCCTATGGTGAAAAAGGAAATATCTTCCGTTCAAAACTGGAAAGAAGCTTTCTGAGAAACTGCTCTGTGTTCTGTTAATTCATCTCACAGAGTTACATCTTTCCCTTCAAGAAGCCTTTCTCTAAGGCTGTTCTTGTGGAATTGGCAAAGCGATATTTGGAAGCCCATAGAGGCTATGGTGAAAAAGGAAATATCTTCCGTTCAAAACTGGAAAGAAGCTTTCTGAGAAACTGCTCTGTGTTCTGTGAATTCATCTCACAGAGTTACATCTTTCCCTTCAAGAAGCCTTTCGCTGAGGCTGTTCTTGTGGAATTGGCAAAGGGATATTTGGAAGCCCATAGAGGGCTATGGTGAAAAAGGAAATATCTTCCGTTCAAAACTGGAAAGAAGCTTTCTGAGAAACTGCTCTGTGTTCCGTTAATTCATCTCACAGAGTTACATCTTTCCCTTCAAGAAGCCTTTCGCTAAGGCTGTTCTTGTGGAATTGGCAAAGCGATATTTGGAAGCCCATAGAGGGCTATGGTGAAAAAGGAAATATCTTCCGTTCAAAACTGGAAAGAAGCTTTCTGAGAAACTGCTCTGTGTTCTGTTAATTCATCTCACAGAGTTACATCTTTCCCTTCAAGAAGCCTTTCGCTGAGGCTGTTCTTGTGGAATTGGCAAAGGGATATTTGGAAGCCCATAGAGGGCTATGGTGAAAAAGGAAATATCTTCCGTTCAAAACTGGAAAGAAGCTTTCTGAGAAACTGCTCTGTGTTCCGTTAGTTCATCTCACAGAGTTACATCTTTCCCTTCAAGAAGCCTTTCGCTAAGGCTGTTCTTGTGGAATTGGCAAAGGGATATTTGGAAGCCCATAGAGGCCTATGGTGAAAAAGGAAATATCTTCCGTTCAAAACTGGAAAGAAGCTTTCTGAGAAACTGCTCTGTGTTCTGTTAATTCATCTCACAGAGTTACATCTTTCCCTTCAAGAAGCCTTTCGCTAAGGCTGTTCTTGTGGAATTGGCAAAGGGATATTTGGAAGCCCATAGAGGGCTATGGTGAAAAAGGAAATATCTTCCGTTCAAAACTGGAAAGAAGCTTTCTGAGAAACTGCTGTGTGTTCTGTAAATTCATCTCACAGAGTTACATCTTTCCCTTCAAGAAGCGTTTCGCTAAGGCTGTTCTTGTGGAATTGGCAAAGGGATATTTGGAAGCCCATAGAGGGCTATGGTGAAAAAGGAAATATCTTCCGTTCAAAACTGGAAAGAAGCTTTCTGAGAAACTGCTCTGTGTTCTGTTAATTCATCTCACAGAGTTACATCTTTCCCTTCAAGAAGCCTTTCGCTAAGGCTGTTCTTGTGGAATTGGCAAAGGGATATTTGGAAGCCCATAGAGGGCTATGGTGAAAAAGGAAATATCTTCCGTTCAAAACTGGAGAGAAGCTTTCTGAGAAACTGCTATTTGTTCTGTGAATTCATCTCACAGAGTTACATCTTTCCCTTCAAGAAGCCTTTCGCTAAGGCTGTTCTTGTGGAATTGGCAAAGGGATATTTGGAAGCCCATAGAGGACTATGGTGAAAAAGGAAATATCTTACGTTCAAAAGTCTAAAGAAGCTTTCTGAGAGACTGCTCTGTGTTCTGTTAATTCATCTCACAGAGTTACATCTTTCCCTTCAAGAAGCCTTTCGCTAAGGCTGTTCTTGTGGAATTGGCAAAGCGATATTTGGAAGCCCATAGAGGGCTATGGTGAAAAAGGAAATATCTTCCGTTCAAAACTGGAAAGAAGCTTTCTGAGAAACTGCTCTGTGTTCTGTGAATTCATCTCACAGAGTTACATCTTTCCCTTCAAGAAGCCTTTCGCTGAGGCTGTTCTTGTGGAATTGGCAAAGCGATATTTGGAAGCCCATAGAGGGCTATGGTGAAAAAGGAAATATCTTCCGTTCAAAACTGGAAAGAAGCTTTCTGAGAAACTGCTCTGTGTTCTGTTAATTCATCTCACAGAGTTACATCTTTCCCTTCAAGAAGCCTTTCGCTAAGGCTGTTCTTGTGGAATTGGCAAAGGGATATTTGGAAGCCCATAGAGGGCTATGGTGAAAAAGGAAATATCTTCCGTTCAAAACTGGAAAGAAGCTTTCTGAGAAACTGCTCTGTGTTCTGTGAATTTATCTCACAGAGTTTCATCTTTCCCTTCAAGAAGCCTTTCGCTAAGGCTGTTCTTGTGCAATGGCAAGGGGATATTTGGAAGCCCATAGAGGCCTATGGTGAAAAAGGAAATATCTTCCGTTCAAAACTGGAAAAAAGCTTTCTGAGAAACTGCTCTGTGTTCTGTGAATTCATCTCACAGAGTTACATCTTTCCCTTCAAGAAGCCTTTCGCTAAGGCTGTTCTTGTGGAATTGGCAAAGGAATATTTGGAAGCCCATAGAGGCCTATGGTGAAAAAGGAAATATCTTCCGTTCAAAACTGGAAAGAAGCTTTCTGAGAAACTGCTCTGTGTTCTGTTAATTCATCTCACAGAGTTACATCTTTCCCTTCAAGAAGCCTTTCTCTAAGGCTGTTCTTGTGGAATTGGCAAAGCGATATTTGGAAGCCCATAGAGGCTATGGTGAAAAAGGAAATATCTTCCGTTCAAAACTGGAAAGAAGCTTTCTGAGAAACTGCTCTGTGTTCTGTGAATTCATCTCACAGAGTTACATCTTTCCCTTCAAGAAGCCTTTCGCTGAGGCTGTTCTTGTGGAATTGGCAAAGGGATATTTGGAAGCCCATAGAGGTCTATGGTGAAAAAGGAAATATCTTCCGTTCAAAACTGGAAAGAAGCTTTCTGAGAAACTGCTCTGTGTTCCGTTAATTCATCTCACAGAGTTACATCTTTCCCTTCAAGAAGCCTTTCGCTAAGGCTGTTCTTGTGGAATTGGCAAAGCGATATTTGGAAGCCCATAGAGGGCTATGGTGAAAAAGGAAATATCTTCCGTTCAAAACTGGAAAGAAGCTTTCTGAGAAACTGCTCTGTGTTCTGTTAATTCATCTCACAGAGTTACATCTTTCCCTTCAAGAAGCCTTTCGCTGAGGCTGTTCTTGTGGAATTGGCAAAGGGATATTTGGAAGCCCATAGAGGGCTATGGTGAAAAAGGAAATATCTTCCGTTCAAAACTGGAAAGAAGCTTTCTGAGAAACTGCTCTGTGTTCCGTTAATTCATCTCACAGAGTTACATCTTTCCCTTCAAGAAGCCTTTCGCTAAGGCTGTTCTTGTGGAATTGGCAAAGGGATATTTGGAAGCCCATAGAGGCCTATGGTGAAAAAGGAAATATCTTCCGTTCAAAACTGGAAAGAAGCTTTCTGAGAAACTGCTCTGTGTTCTGTTAATTCATCTCACAGAGTTACATCTTTCCCTTCAAGAAGCCTTTCGCTAAGGCTGTTCTTGTGGAATTGGCAAAGGGATATTTGGAAGCCCATAGAGGGCTATGGTGAAAAAGGAAATATCTTCCGTTCAAAACTGGAAAGAAGCTTTCTGAGAAACTGCTGTGTGTTCTGTAAATTCATCTCACAGAGTTACATCTTTCCCTTCAAGAAGCGTTTCGCTAAGGCTGTTCTTGTGGAATTGGCAAAGGGATATTTGGAAGCCCATAGAGGGCTATGGTGAAAAAGGAAATATCTTCCGTTCAAAACTGGAAAGAAGCTTTCTGAGAAACTGCTCTGTGTTCTGTGAATTCATCTCACAGAGTTACATCTTTCCCTTCAAGAAGCCTTTCGCTAAGGCTGTTCTTGTGCAATTGGCAAAGGGATATTTGGAAGCCCATAGAGGGCTATGGTGAAAAAGGAAATATCTTCCGTTCAAAACTGGAAAGAAGCTTTCTGAGAAACTGCTCTGTGTTCTGTGAATTCATCTCACAGAGTTACATCTTTCCCTTCAAGAAGCCTTTCGCTAAGGCTGTTCTTGTGGAATTGGCAAAGGGATATTTGGAAGCCCATAGAGGGCTATGGTGAAAAAGGAAATATCTTCCGTTCAAAACTGGAAAGAAGCTTTCTGAGAAACTGCTCTGTGTTCTGTGAATTCATCTCACAGAGTTACATCTGTCCCTTCAAGAAGCCTTTCGCTAAGGCTGTTCTTGTGGAATTGGCAAAGCGATATTTGGAAGCCCATAGAGGGCTATGGTGAAAAAGGAAATATCTTCCGTTCAAAACTGGAAAGAAGCTTTCTGAGAAACAGCTCTGTGTTCTGTGAATTCATCTCACTGAGTTACATCTTTCCCTTCAAGAAGCCTTTCGCTAAGGCTGTTCTTGTGGAATTGGCAAAGGGATATTTGGAAGCCCATAGAGGGCTATGGTGAAAAAGGAAATATCTTCCGTTCAAAACTGGAAAGAAGTTTCTGAGAAACTGCTCTGTGTTCTGTTAATTCATCTCACAGAGTTACATCTTTCCCTTCAAGAAGCCTTTCGCTAAGGCTGTTCTTGTGGAATTGGCAAAGGGATATTTGGAAGCCCATAGAGGGCTATGGTGAAAAAGGAAATATCTTCCGTTCAAAACTGGAGAGAAGCTTTCTGAGAAACTGCTATTTGTTCTGTGAATTCATCTCACAGAGTTACATCTTTCCCTTCAAGAAGCCTTTCGCTAAGGCTGTTCTTGTGGAATTGGCAAAGGGATATTTGGAAGCCCATAGAGGCCTATGGTGAAAAAGGAAATATCTTACGTTCAAAAGTCTAAAGAAGCTTTCTGAGAAACTGCTCTGTGTTCTGTTAATTCATCTCACAGAGTTACATCTTTCCCTTCAAGAAGCCTTTCGCTAAGGCTGTTCTTGTGGAATTGGCAAAGCGATATTTGGAAGCCCATAGAGGGCTATGGTGAAAAAGGAAATATCTTCCGTTCAAAACTGGAAAGAAGCTTTCTGAGAAACTGCTCTGTGTTCTGTGAATTCATCTCACAGAGTTACATCTTTCCCTTCAAGAAGCCTTTCGCTGAGGCTGTTCTTGTGGAATTGGCAAAAGGATATTTGGAAGCACATAGACGGCTATGGTGAAAAAGGAAATATCTTCCGTTCAAAACTGGAAAGAAGCTTTCTGAGAAACTGCTCTGTGTTCTGTGAATTCATCTCACAGAGTTACATCTTTCCCTTCAAGAAGCCTTTCGCTAAGGCTGTTCTTGTGGAATTGGCAAAGGGATATTTGGAAGCCCATAGACGGCTATGGTGAAAAAGGAAATATCTTCCGTTCAAAAGTCTAAAGAAGCTTTCTGAGAAACTGCTCTGTGTTCTGTTAATTCATCTCACAGAGTTACATCTTTCCCTTCAAGAAGCCTTTCGCTAAGGCTGTTCTTGTGGAATTGGCAAAGGGATATTTGGAAGCCCATAGAGGGCTATGGTGAAAAAGGAAATATCTTCCGTTCAAAACTGGAGAGAAGCTTTCTGAGAAACTGCTATTTGTTCTGTGAATTCATCTCACAGAGTTACATCTTTCCCTTCAAGAAGCCTTTCGCTAAGGCTGTTCTTGTGGAATTGGCAAAGGGATATTTGGAAGCCCATAGAGGCCTATGGTGAAAAAGGAAATATCTTACGTTCAAAAGTCTAAAGAAGCTTTCTGAGAAACTGCTCTGTGTTCTGTTAATTCATCTCACAGAGTCACATCTTTCCCTTCAAGAAGCCTTTCGCTAAGGCTGTTCTTGTGGAATTGGCAAAGCGATATTTGGAAGCCCATAGAGGGCTATGGTGAAAAAGGAAATATCTTCCGTTCAAAACTGGAAAGAAGCTTTCTGAGAAACTGCTTTGTGTTCTGTGAATTCATCTCACAGAGTTACATCTTTCCCTTCAAGAAGCCTTTCGCTAAGGCTGTTCTTCTGGAATTGGCAAAGGGATATTTGGAAGCCCGTAGAGGGCTATGGTGAAAAAGGAAATATCTTCCGTTCAAAACTGGAATGAAGCTTTCTGAGAAACTGCTCTGTGTTCTGTGAATTCATCTCACAGAGTTACATCTTTCCCTTCAAGAAGCCTTTGGCTAAGGCTGTTCTTGTGGAATTGGCAAAGGGATATTTGGAAGCCCATATAGGGCTATGGTGAAAAAGGAAATATCTTCCGTTCAAAACTGGAAAGAGCTTTCTGAGAAACTGCTCTGTGTTCTGTGAATTCATCTCACAGAGTTACATCTTTCCCTTCAAGAAGCCTTTCGCTAAGGCTGTTCTTGTGGAATTGGCAAAGGGATATTTGGAAGCCCATAGAGGGCTAAGGTGAAAAAGGAAATATCTTCCGTTCAAAACTGGAAAGAAGCTTTCTGAGAAACTGCTCTGTGTTCTGTGAATTCATCTCACAGAGTTACATCTTTCCCTTCAAGAAGCCTTTCGCTAAGGATGTTCTTGTGGAATTGGCAAAGGGATATTTGGAAGCCCATAGAGGGCTATGGTGAAAAAGGAAATATCTTCCGTTCAAAACTGGAAAGAAGCTTTCTGAGAAACTGCTCTGTGTTCTGTGAATTCATCTCACAGAGTTACATCTTTCCCTTCAAGAAGCCTTTCGCTAAGGCTGTTCTTGTGCAATTGGCAAAGGGATATTTGGAAGCCCATAGAGGGCTATGGTGAAAAAGGAAATATCTTCCGTTCAAAACTGGAAAGAAGCTTTCTGAGAAACTGCTCTGTGTTCTGTGAATTCATCTCACAGAGTTACATCTTTCCCTTCAAGAAGCCTTTCGCTAAGACTGTTCTTGTGGAATTGGCAAAGGGATAATTGGAAGCCCATAGAAGCCTATGGTGAAAAAGGAAATATCTTCCGTTCAAAACTGGAAAGAAGCTTTCTGAGAAACTGCTCTGTGTTCTGTTAATTCATCTCACAGAGTTACATCTGTCCCTTCAAGAAGCCTTTCGCTAAGGCTGTTCTTGTGGAATTGGCAAAGCGATATTTGGAAGCCCATAGAGGGCTATGGTTAAAAAGGAAATATCTTCCGTTCAAAACTGGAAAGAAGCTTTCTGTGAAACTGCTCTGTGTTCTGTGAATTCATCTCACAGAGTTACATCTTTCCCTTCAAGAAGCCTTTCGCTAAGGCTGTTCTTGTGGAATTGGCAAAGGGATATTTGGAAGCCCATAGAGGGCTATGGTGAAAAAGGAAATATCTTCCGTTCAAAACTGGAAAGAAGTTTCTGAGAAACTGCTCTGTGTTCTGTTAATTCATCTCACAGAGTTACATCTTTCCCTTCAAGAGCCTTTCGCTAAGGCTGTTCTTGTGGAATTGGCAAAGGGATATTTGGAAGCCCATAGAGGTCTATGGTGAAAAAGGAAATATCTTCCATTCAAAACTGGAAAGAAGCTTTCTGAGAAACTGCTCTGTGTTCTGTGAATTCATCTCACAGAGTTACATCTTTCCCTTCAAGAAGCCTTTCGCTAAGGCTGTTCTTGTGGAATTGGCAAAGCGATATTTGGAAGCCCATAGAGGGCTATGGTGAAAAAGGAAATATCTTCCGTTCAAAACTGGAAAGAAGCTTTCTGAGAAACTGCTCTGTGTTCTGTGAATTCATCTCACAGAGTTACATCTTTCCCTTCAAGAAGCCTTTCGCTAAGGCTGTTCTTGTGGAATTGGCAAAGGGATATTTGGAAGCCCATAGAGGGCTATGGTGAAAAAGGAAATATCTTCCTTTCAAAACTGGAAAGAAGCTTTCTGAGAAACTGCTCTGGGTTCTGTTAATTCATCTCACAGAGTTACATCTTTCCCTTCAAGAAGCCTTTCGCTAAGGCTGTTCTTGTGGAATTGGCAAAGGGATATTTGGAAGCCCATAGAGGCCTATGGTGAAAAAGGAAATATCTTAGTTTCAAAACTGGAAAGAAGCTTTCTGAGAAACTGCTCTGTGTTCTGTGAATTCATCTCACAGAATTACATCTTTCCCTTCAAGAAGCCTTTCGCTAAGGCTGTTCTTGTGGAATTGGCAAAGCGATATTTGGAAGCCCATAGAGGGCTATGGTGAAAAAGGAAATATCTTCCGTTCAAAACTGGAAAGAAGCTTTCTGAGAAACTGCTCTGTGTTCTGTGAATTCATCTCACAGAGTTACATCTTTCCCTTCAAGAAGCCTTTCGCTAAGGCTGTTCTTGTGGAATTGGCAAAGGGATATTTGGAAGCCCATAGAGGCCTATGGTGAAAAAGGAAATATCTTCCGTTCAAAACTGGAAAGAAGCTTTCTGAGAAACTGCTCTGTGTTCTGTTAATTCATCTCACAGAGTTACATCTTTCCCTTCAAGAAGCCTTTCGCTAAGGCTGTTCTTGTGGAATTGGCAAAGGGATATTTGGAAGCCCATAGAGGGCTATGGTGAAAAAGGAAATATCTTCCGTTCAAAACTGGAAAGAAGCTTTCTGACAAACTGCTCTGGGTTCTGTTAATTCATCTCACAGAGTTACATCTTTCCTTTCAAGAAGCCTTTCGCTAAGGCTGTTCTTGTGGAATTGGCAAAGGGATATTTGGAAGCCCATAGAGGGCTATGGTGAAAAAGGAAATATCTTCCGTTCAAAACTGGAAAGAAGCTTTCTGAGAAACTGCTCTGTGTTTTGTTAATTCATCTCACAGAGTTACATCTTTCCCTTCAAGAAGCCTTTCGCTAAGGCTGTTCTTGTGGAATTGGCAAAGGGATATTTGGAAGCCCTTAGAGGGCTACGGTGAAAAAGGAAATATCTTCCGTTCAAAACTGGAAAGAAGCTTTCTGAGAAACTGCTCTGTGTTCTGTTAATTCGTCTCACAGAGTTACATCTTTCCCTTCAAGAAGCCTTTCGCTAAGGCTGTTCTTGTGGAATTGGCAAAGGGATATTTGGAAGCCCATAGAGGGCTATGGTGAAAAAGGAAATATCTTCCGTTCAAAACTGGAAAGAAGCTTTCTGAGAAACTGCTCTGTGTTCTGTGAATTCATCTCACAGAGTTACATCTTTCCCTTCAAGAAGCCTTTCGTTAAGGCTGTTCTTGTGGAATTGGCAAAGGGATATTTGGAAGCCCATAGAGGACTATGGTGAAAAAGGAAATATCTTCCGTTCAAAACTGGGAAGAAGCTTTCTGAGAAACTGTTCTGTGTTCTGTTAATTCATCTCACAGAGTTACATCTTTCCCTTCAAGAAGCCTTTCGCTAAGGCTGTTCTTGTGGAATTGGCAAAGGGATATTTGGAAGCCCATAGAGGGCTATGGTGAAAAAGGAAATATCTTCCGTTCAAAACTGGAAAGAAGCTTTCTGAGAAACTGCTCTGTGTTCTGTGAATTCATCTCACAGAGTTACATCTTTCCCTTCAAGAAGCCTTTCGCTAAGGCTGTTCTTGTGGAATTGGCAAAGGGATATTTGGAAGCCCATAGAGGGCTATGGTGAAAAAGGAAATATATTCCCTTCAAAACTGGAAAGAAGCTTTCTGAGAAACTGCTCTGTGTTCTGTGAATTCATCTCACAGAGTTACATCTTTCCCTACAAGAAGCCTTTCGCTAAGGCTGTTCTTGTGGAATTGGCAAAGGGATATTTGGAAGCCCATAGAGGTCTATGGTGAAAAAGGAAATATCTTCCGTTCAAAACTGGAAAGAAGCTTTCTGAGAAACTGCTCTGTGTTCTGTTAATTCATCTCAAAGAGTTACATCTTTCCCTTCAAGAAACCTTTCGCTAAGGCTGTTCTTGTGGAATTGGCAAAGGGATATTTCGAAGCCCATAGAGGCCTATGGTGAAAAAGGAAATATCTTCCTTTCAAAACTGGAAAGAAGCTTTCTGAGAAACTGCTCTGTGTTCTGTGAATTCATCTCACAGAATTACATCTTTCCCTTCAAGAAGCCTTTCGCTAAGGCTGTTCTTGTGGAATTGGCAAAGCGATATTTGGAAGCCCATAGAGGGCTATGGTGAAAAAGGAAATATCTTCCGTTCAAAACTGGAAAGAAGCTTTCTGAGAAACTGCTCTGTGTTCTGTTAATTCATCTCACAGAGTTACATCTTTCCCTTCAATAAGCCTTTCGCTAAGGCTGTTCTTGTGGAATTGGCAAAGGGATATTTGGAAGCCCATAGAGGGCTATGGTGAAAAAGTAAATATCTTCCGTACAAAACTGGAAAGAAGCTTTCTGAGAAACTGCTCTGTGTTCTGTGAATTCATCTCACAGAGTTACATCTTTCCCTTCAAGAAGCCTTTCGCTAAGGCTGTTCTTGTGGAATTGGCAAAGAGATATTTGGAAGCCCATAGAGGGCTATGGTGAAAAAGGAAATATCTTCCGTTCAAAACTGGAAAGAAGCTTTCTGAGAAACTGCTCTGTGTTCTGTGAATTCATCTCACAGAGTTACATCTTTCCCTTAAAGAAGCCTTTCGCTAAGGCTGTTCTTGTGGAATTGGCAAAGGGATATTTGGAAGCCCATAGAGGGCTATGGTGAAAAAGGAAATATCTTCCGTTCAAAACTGGAAAGAAGCTTTCTGAGAAACTGCTCTGTGTTCTGTGAATTCATCTCACAGAGTTACATCTTTCCCTTCAAGAAGCCTTTCGCTAAGGCTGTTCTTGTGCAATTGGCAAAGGGATATTTGGAAGCCCATAGAGGGCTATGGTGAAAAAGGAAATATCTTCCGTTCAAAACTGGAAAGAAGCTTTCTGAGAAACTGCTCTGTGTTCTGTGAATTCATCTCACAGAGTTACATCTTTCCCTTCAAGAAGCCTTTCGCTAAGGCTGTTCTTGTGGAATTGGCAAAGGGATATTTGGAAGCCCATAGAGGCCTATGGTGAAAAAGGAAATATCTTCCGTTCAAAACTGGAAAGAAGCTTTCTGAGAAACTGCTCTGTGTTCTGTGAATTCATCTCACAGAGTTACATCTGTCCCTTCAAGAAGCCTTTCGCTAAGGCTGTTCTTGTGGAATTGGCAAAGCGATATTTGGAAGCCCATAGAGGGCTATGGTGAAAAAGGAAATATCTTCCGTTCAAAACTGGAAAGAAGCTTTCTGAGAAACTGCTCTGTGTTCTGTGAATTCATCTCACTGAGTTACATCTTTCCCTTCAAGAAGCCTTTCGCTAAGGCTGTTCTTGTGGAATTGGCAAAGGGATATTTGGAAGCCCATAGAGGGCTATGGTGAAAAAGGAAATATCTTCCGTTCAAAACTGGAAAGAAGTTTCTGAGAAACTGCTCTGTGTTCTGTTAATTCATCTCACAGAGTTACATCTTTCCCTTCAAGAAGCCTTTCGCTAAGGCTGTTCTTGTGGAATTGGCAAAGGGATATTTGGAAGCCCATAGAGGGCTATGGTGAAAAAGGAAATATCTTCCGTTCAAAACTGGAGAGAAGCTTTCTGAGAAACTGCTATTTGTTCTGTGAATTCATCTCACAGAGTTACATCTTTCCCTTCAAGAAGCCTTTCGCTAAGGCTGTTCTTGTGGAATTGGCAAAGGGATATTTGGAAGCCCATAGAGGCCTATGGTGAAAAAGGAAATATCTTACGTTCAAAAGTCTAAAGAAGCTTTCTGAGAGACTGCTCTGTGTTCTGTTAATTCATCTCACAGAGTTACATCTTTCCCTTCAAGAAGCCTTTCGCTAAGGCTGTTCTTGTGGAATTGGCAAAGCGATATTTGGAAGCCCATAGAGGGCTATGGTGAAAAAGGAAATATCTTCCGTTCAAAACTGGAAAGAAGCTTTCTGAGAAACTGCTCTGTGTTCTGTGAATTCATCTCACAGAGTTACATCTTTCCCTTCAAGAAGCCTTTCGCTGAGGCTGTTCTTGTGGAATTGGCAAAGCGATATTTGGAAGCCCATAGAGGGCTATGGTGAAAAAGGAAATATCTTCCGTTCAAAACTGGAAAGAAGCTTTCTGAGAAACTGCTCTGTGTTCTGTTAATTCATCTCACAGAGTTACATCTTTCCCTTCAAGAAGCCTTTCGCTAAGGCTGTTCTTGTGGAATTGGCAAAGGGATATTTGGAAGCCCATAGAGGGCTATGGTGAAAAAGGAAATATCTTCCGTTCAAAACTGGAAAGAAGCTTTCTGAGAAACTGCTCTGTGTTCTGTGAATTTATCTCACAGAGTTTCATCTTTCCCTTCAAGAAGCCTTTCGCTAAGGCTGTTCTTGTGCAATGGCAAGGGGATATTTGGAAGCCCATAGAGGACTATGGTGAAAAAGGAAATATCTTCCGTTCAAAACTGGAAAAAAGCTTTCTGAGAAACTGCTCTGTGTTCTGTGAATTCATCTCACAGAGTTACATCTTTCCCTTCAAGAAGCCTTTCGCTAAGGCTGTTCTTGTGGAATTGGCAAAGGAATATTTGGAAGCCCATAGAGGCCTATGGTGAAAAAGGAAATATCTTCCGTTCAAAACTGGAAAGAAGCTTTCTGAGAAACTGCTCTGTGTTCTGTTAATTCATCTCACAGAGTTACATCTTTCCCTTCAAGAAGCCTTTCTCTAAGGCTGTTCTTGTGGAATTGGCAAAGCGATATTTGGAAGCCCATAGAGGCTATGGTGAAAAAGGAAATATCTTCCGTTCAAAACTGGAAAGAAGCTTTCTGAGAAACTGCTCTGTGTTCTGTGAATTCATCTCACAGAGTTACATCTTTCCCTTCAAGAAGCCTTTCGCTGAGGCTGTTCTTGTGGAATTGGCAAAGGGATATTTGGAAGCCCATAGAGGGCTATGGTGAAAAAGGAAATATCTTCCGTTCAAAACTGGAAAGAAGCTTTCTGAGAAACTGCTCTGTGTTCCGTTAATTCATCTCACAGAGTTACATCTTTCCCTTCAAGAAGCCTTTCGCTAAGGCTGTTCTTGTGGAATTGGCAAAGCGATATTTGGAAGCCCATAGAGGGCTATGGTGAAAAAGGAAATATCTTCCGTTCAAAACTGGAAAGAAGCTTTCTGAGAAACTGCTCTGTGTTCTGTTAATTCATCTCACAGAGTTACATCTTTCCCTTCAAGAAGCCTTTCGCTGAGGCTGTTCTTGTGGAATTGGCAAAGGGATATTTGGAAGCCCATAGAGGGCTATGGTGAAAAAGGAAATATCTTCCGTTCAAAACTGGAAAGAAGCTTT
The DNA here is from genome assembly GCF_047675955.1 of Chlorocebus sabaeus. NCBI lineage: Eukaryota > Metazoa > Chordata > Mammalia > Primates > Cercopithecidae > Chlorocebus > Chlorocebus sabaeus. The sequence goes on from NW_027328181.1 coordinate 14,474, forward strand.
CTGAGAAACTGCTCTGTGTTCCGTTAATTCATCTCACAGAGTTACATCTTTCCCTTCAAGAAGCCTTTCGCTAAGGCTGTTCTTGTGGAATTGGCAAAGGGATATTTGGAAGCCCATAGAGGCCTATGGTGAAAAAGGAAATATCTTCCGTTCAAAACTGGAAAGAAGCTTTCTGAGAAACTGCTCTGTGTTCTGTTAATTCATCTCACAGAGTTACATCTTTCCCTTCAAGAAGCCTTTCGCTAAGGCTGTTCTTGTGGAATTGGCAAAGGGATATTTGGAAGCCCATAGAGGGCTATGGTGAAAAAGGAAATATCTTCCGTTCAAAACTGGAAAGAAGCTTTCTGAGAAACTGCTGTGTGTTCTGTAAATTCATCTCACAGAGTTACATCTTTCCCTTCAAGAAGCGTTTCGCTAAGGCTGTTCTTGTGGAATTGGCAAAGGGATATTTGGAAGCCCATAGAGGGCTATGGTGAAAAAGGAAATATCTTCCGTTCAAAACTGGAAAGAAGCTTTCTGAGAAACTGCTCTGTGTTCTGTGAATTCATCTCACAGAGTTACATCTTTCCCTTCAAGAAGCCTTTCGCTAAGGCTGTTCTTGTGCAATTGGCAAAGGGATATTTGGAAGCCCATAGAGGGCTATGGTGAAAAAGGAAATATCTTCCGTTCAAAACTGGAAAGAAGCTTTCTGAGAAACTGCTCTGTGTTCTGTGAATTCATCTCACAGAGTTACATCTTTCCCTTCAAGAAGCCTTTCGCTAAGGCTGTTCTTGTGGAATTGGCAAAGGGATATTTGGAAGCCCATAGAGGGCTATGGTGAAAAAGGAAATATCTTCCGTTCAAAACTCGAAAGAAGCTTTCTGAGAAACTGCTCTGTGTTCTGTGAATTCATCTCACAGAGTTACATCTGTCCCTTCAAGAAGCCTTTCGCTAAGGCTGTTCTTGTGGAATTGGCAAAGCGATATTTGGAAGCCCATAGAGGGCTATGGTGAAAAAGGAAATATCTTCCGTTCAAAACTGGAAAGAAGCTTTCTGAGAAACAGCTCTGTGTTCTGTGAATTCATCTCACTGAGTTACATCTTTCCCTTCAAGAAGCCTTTCGCTAAGGCTGTTCTTGTGGAATTGGCAAAGGGATATTTGGAAGCCCATAGAGGGCTATGGTGAAAAAGGAAATATCTTCCGTTCAAAACTGGAAAGAAGTTTCTGAGAAACTGCTCTGTGTTCTGTTAATTCATCTCACAGAGTTACATCTTTCCCTTCAAGAAGCCTTTCGCTAAGGCTGTTCTTGTGGAATTGGCAAAGGGATATTTGGAAGCCCATAGAGGGCTATGGTGAAAAAGGAAATATCTTCCGTTCAAAACTGGAGAGAAGCTTTCTGAGAAACTGCTATTTGTTCTGTGAATTCATCTCACAGAGTTACATCTTTCCCTTCAAGAAGCCTTTCGCTAAGGCTGTTCTTGTGGAATTGGCAAAGGGATATTTGGAAGCCCATAGAGGCCTATGGTGAAAAAGGAAATATCTTACGTTCAAAAGTCTAAAGAAGCTTTCTGAGAAACTGCTCTGTGTTCTGTTAATTCATCTCACAGAGTTACATCTTTCCCTTCAAGAAGCCTTTCGCTAAGGCTGTTCTTGTGGAATTGGCAAAGCGATATTTGGAAGCCCATAGAGGGCTATGGTGAAAAAGGAAATATCTTCCGTTCAAAACTGGAAAGAAGCTTTCTGAGAAACTGCTCTGTGTTCTGTGAATTCATCTCACAGAGTTACATCTTTCCCTTCAAGAAGCCTTTCGCTGAGGCTGTTCTTGTGGAATTGGCAAAAGGATATTTGGAAGCACATAGACGGCTATGGTGAAAAAGGAAATATCTTCCGTTCAAAACTGGAAAGAAGCTTTCTGAGAAACTGCTCTGTGTTCTGTGAATTCATCTCACAGAGTTACATCTTTCCCTTCAAGAAGCCTTTCGCTAAGGCTGTTCTTGTGGAATTGGCAAAGGGATATTTGGAAGCCCATAGACGGCTATGGTGAAAAAGGAAATATCTTCCGTTCAAAAGTCTAAAGAAGCTTTCTGAGAAACTGCTCTGTGTTCTGTTAATTCATCTCACAGAGTTACATCTTTCCCTTCAAGAAGCCTTTCGCTAAGGCTGTTCTTGTGGAATTGGCAAAGGGATATTTGGAAGCCCATAGAGGGCTATGGTGAAAAAGGAAATATCTTCCGTTCAAAACTGGAGAGAAGCTTTCTGAGAAACTGCTATTTGTTCTGTGAATTCATCTCACAGAGTTACATCTTTCCCTTCAAGAAGCCTTTCGCTAAGGCTGTTCTTGTGGAATTGGCAAAGGGATATTTGGAAGCCCATAGAGGCCTATGGTGAAAAAGGAAATATCTTACGTTCAAAAGTCTAAAGAAGCTTTCTGAGAAACTGCTCTGTTTTCTGTTAATTCATCTCACAGAGTCACATCTTTCCCTTCAAGAAGCCTTTCGCTAAGGCTGTTCTTGTGGAATTGGCAAAGCGATATTTGGAAGCCCATAGAGGGCTATGGTGAAAAAGGAAATATCTTCCGTTCAAAACTGGAAAGAAGCTTTCTGAGAAACTGCTTTGTGTTCTGTGAATTCATCTCACAGAGTTACATCTTTCCCTTCAAGAAGCCTTTCGCTAAGGCTGTTCTTCTGGAATTGGCAAAGGGATATTTGGAAGCCCGTAGAGGGCTATGGTGAAAAAGGAAATATCTTCCGTTCAAAACTGGAATGAAGCTTTCTGAGAAACTGCTCTGTGTTCTGTGAATTCATCTCACAGAGTTACATCTTTCCCTTCAAGAAGCCTTTGGCTAAGGCTGTTCTTGTGGAATTGGCAAAGGGATATTTGGAAGCCCATATAGGGCTATGGTGAAAAAGGAAATATCTTCCGTTCAAAACTGGAAAGAGCTTTCTGAGAAACTGCTCTGTGTTCTGTGAATTCATCTCACAGAGTTACATCTTTCCCTTCAAGAAGCCTTTCGCTAAGGCTGTTCTTGTGGAATTGGCAAAGGGATATTTGGAAGCCCATAGAGGGCTAAGGTGAAAAAGGAAATATCTTCCGTTCAAAACTGGAAAGAAGCTTTCTGAGAAACTGCTCTGTGTTCTGTGAATTCATCTCACAGAGTTACATCTTTCCCTTCAAGAAGCCTTTCGCTAAGGATGTTCTTGTGGAATTGGCAAAGGGATATTTGGAAGCCCATAGAGGGCTATGGTGAAAAAGGAAATATCTTCCGTTCAAAACTGGAAAGAAGCTTTCTGAGAAACTGCTCTGTGTTCTGTGAATTCATCTCACAGAGTTACATCTTTCCCTTCAAGAAGCCTTTCGCTAAGGCTGTTCTTGTGCAATTGGCAAAGGGATATTTGGAAGCCCATAGAGGGCTATGGTGAAAAAGGAAATATCTTCCGTTCAAAACTGGAAAGAAGCTTTCTGAGAAACTGCTCTGTGTTCTGTGAATTCATCTCACAGAGTTACATCTTTCCCTTCAAGAAGCCTTTCGCTAAGACTGTTCTTGTGGAATTGGCAAAGGGATAATTGGAAGCCCATAGAAGCCTATGGTGAAAAAGGAAATATCTTCCGTTCAAAACTGGAAAGAAGCTTTCTGAGAAACTGCTCTGTGTTCTGTTAATTCATCTCACAGAGTTACATCTGTCCCTTCAAGAAGCCTTTCGCTAAGGCTGTTCTTGTGGAATTGGCAAAGCGATATTTGGAAGCCCATAGAGGGCTATGGTTAAAAAGGAAATATCTTCCGTTCAAAACTGGAAAGAAGCTTTCTGTGAAACTGCTCTGTGTTCTGTGAATTCATCTCACAGAGTTACATCTTTCCCTTCAAGAAGCCTTTCGCTAAGGCTGTTCTTGTGGAATTGGCAAAGGGATATTTGGAAGCCCATAGAGGGCTATGGTGAAAAAGGAAATATCTTCCGTTCAAAACTGGAAAGAAGTTTCTGAGAAACTGCTCTGTGTTCTGTTAATTCATCTCACAGAGTTACATCTTTCCCTTCAAGACGCCTTTCGCTAAGGCTGTTCTTGTGGAATTGGCAAAGGGATATTTGGAAGCCCATAGAGGGCTATGGTGAAAAAGGAAATATCTTCCGTTCAAAACTGGAGAGAAGCTTTCTGAGAAACTGCTATTTGTTCTGTGAATTCATCTCACAGAGTTACATCTTTCCCTTCAAGAAGCCTTTCGCTAAGGCTGTTCTTGTGGAATTGGCAAAGGGATATTTGGAAGCCCATAGAGGCCTATGGTGAAAAAGGAAATATCTTACGTTCAAAAGTCTAAAGAAGCTTTCTGAGAAACTGCTCTGTGTTCTGTTAATTCATCTCACAGAGTTACATCTTTCCCTTCAAGAAGCCTTTCGCTAAGGCTGTTCTTGTGGAATTGGCAAAGGGATATTTGGAAGCCCATAGAGGGCTATGGTGAAAAAGGAAATATCTTCCGTTCAAAACTGGAAAGAAGCTTTCTGAGAAACTGCTCTGTGTTCTGTTAATTCATCTCACAGAGTTACATCTTTCCCTTCAAGAAGCCTTTCGCTAAGGCTGTTCTTGTGGAATTGGCAAAGGGATATTTGGAAGCCCATAGAGGCCTATGGTGAAAAAGGAAATATCTTCCGTTCAAAACTGGAAAGAAGCTTTCTGAGAAACTGCTCTGTGTTCTGTGAATTCATCTCACAGAGTTACATCTTTCCCTTCAAGAAGCCTTTCGTTAAGGCTGTTCTTGTGGAATTGGCAAAGGGATATTTGGAAGCCCATAGAGGACTATGGTGAAAAAGGAAATATCTTCCGTTCAAAACTGGGAAGAAGCTTTCTGAGAAACTGTTCTGTGTTCTGTTAATTCATCTCACAGAATTACATCTTTCCCTTCAAGAAGCCTTTCGCTAAGGCTGTTCTTGTGGAATTGGCAAAGGGATATTTGGAAGCCCATAGAGGGCTATGGTGAAAAAGGAAATAGTTTCCGTTCAAAACTGGAAAGAAGCTTTCTGAGAAACTGCTCTGTGTTCTGTGAATTCATCTCACAGAGTTACATCTTTCCCTTCAAGAAGCCTTTCGCTGAGGCTGTTTTTGTGGAATTGGCAAAGGGATATTTGGAAGCCCATAGAGGCCTATGGTGAAAAAGGAAATATCTTCCGTTCAAAACTGGAAAGAAGCTTTCTGAGAAACTGCTCTGTGTTCTGTGAATTCATCTCACAGAGTTACATCTTTCCCTTCAAGAGCCTTTCGCTAAGGCTGTTCTTGTGGAATTGGCAAAGGGATATTTGGAAGCCCATAGAGGTCTATGGTGAAAAAGGAAATATCTTCCATTCAAAACTGGAAAGAAGCTTTCTGAGAAACTGCTCTGTGTTCTGTGAATTCATCTCACAGAGTTACATCTTTCCCTTCAAGAAGCCTTTCGCTAAGGCTGTTCTTGTGGAATTGGCAAAGCGATATTTGGAAGCCCATAGAGGGCTATGGTGAAAAAGGAAATATCTTCCGTTCAAAACTGGAAAGAAGCTTTCTGAGAAACTGCTCTGTGTTCTGTGAATTCATCTCACAGAGTTACATCTTTCCCTTCAAGAAGCCTTTCGCTAAGGCTGTTCTTGTGGAATTGGCAAAGGGATATTTGGAAGCCCATAGAGGGCTATGGTGAAAAAGGAAATATCTTCCTTTCAAAACTGGAAAGAAGCTTTCTGAGAAACTGCTCTGGGTTCTGTTAATTCATCTCACAGAGTTACATCTTTCCCTTCAAGAAGCCTTTCGCTAAGGCTGTTCTTGTGGAATTGGCAAAGGGATATTTGGAAGCCCATAGAGGCCTATGGTGAAAAAGGAAATATCTTAGTTTCAAAACTGGAAAGAAGCTTTCTGAGAAACTGCTCTGTGTTCTGTGAATTCATCTCACAGAATTACATCTTTCCCTTCAAGAAGCCTTTCGCTAAGGCTGTTCTTGTGGAATTGGCAAAGCGATATTTGGAAGCCCATAGAGGGCTATGGTGAAAAAGGAAATATCTTCCGTTCAAAACTGGAAAGAAGCTTTCTGAGAAACTGCTCTGTGTTCTGTGAATTCATCTCACAGAGTTACATCTTTCCCTTCAAGAAGCCTTTCGCTAAGGCTGTTCTTGTGGAATTGGCAAAGGGATATTTGGAAGCCCATAGAGGCCTATGGTGAAAAAGGAAATATCTTCCGTTCAAAACTGGAAAGAAGCTTTCTGAGAAACTGCTCTGTGTTCTGTTAATTCATCTCACAGAGTTACATCTTTCCCTTCAAGAAGCCTTTCGCTAAGGCTGTTCTTGTGGAATTGGCAAAGGGATATTTGGAAGCCCATAGAGGGCTATGGTGAAAAAGGAAATATCTTCCGTTCAAAACTGGAAAGAAGCTTTCTGACAAACTGCTCTGGGTTCTGTTAATTCATCTCACAGAGTTACATCTTTCCTTTCAAGAAGCCTTTCGCTAAGGCTGTTCTTGTGGAATTGGCAAAGGGATATTTGGAAGCCCATAGAGGGCTATGGTGAAAAAGGAAATATCTTCCGTTCAAAACTGGAAAGAAGCTTTCTGAGAAACTGCTCTGTGTTTTGTTAATTCATCTCACAGAGTTACATCTTTCCCTTCAAGAAGCCTTTCGCTAAGGCTGTTCTTGTGGAATTGGCAAAGGGATATTTGGAAGCCCTTAGAGGGCTACGGTGAAAAAGGAAATATCTTCCGTTCAAAACTGGAAAGAAGCTTTCTGAGAAACTGCTCTGTGTTCTGTTAATTCGTCTCACAGAGTTACATCTTTCCCTTCAAGAAGCCTTTCGCTAAGGCTGTTCTTGTGGAATTGGCAAAGGGATATTTGGAAGCCCATAGAGGGCTATGGTGAAAAAGGAAATATCTTCCGTTCAAAACTGGAAAGAAGCTTTCTGAGAAACTGCTCTGTGTTCTGTGAATTCATCTCACAGAGTTACATCTTTCCCTTCAAGAAGCCTTTCGTTAAGGCTGTTCTTGTGGAATTGGCAAAGGGATATTTGGAAGCCCATAGAGGACTATGGTGAAAAAGGAAATATCTTCCGTTCAAAACTGGGAAGAAGCTTTCTGAGAAACTGTTCTGTGTTCTGTTAATTCATCTCACAGAGTTACATCTTTCCCTTCAAGAAGCCTTTCGCTAAGGCTGTTCTTGTGGAATTGGCAAAGGGATATTTGGAAGCCCATAGAGGGCTATGGTGAAAAAGGAAATATCTTCCGTTCAAAACTGGAAAGAAGCTTTCTGAGAAACTGCTCTGTGTTCTGTGAATTCATCTCACAGAGTTACATCTTTCCCTTCAAGAAGCCTTTCGCTAAGGCTGTTCTTGTGGAATTGGCAAAGGGATATTTGGAAGCCCATAGAGGGCTATGGTGAAAAAGGAAATATATTCCCTTCAAAACTGGAAAGAAGCTTTCTGAGAAACTGCTCTGTGTTCTGTGAATTCATCTCACAGAGTTACATCTTTCCCTACAAGAAGCCTTTCGCTAAGGCTGTTCTTGTGGAATTGGCAAAGGGATATTTGGAAGCCCATAGAGGTCTATGGTGAAAAAGGAAATATCTTCCGTTCAAAACTGGAAAGAAGCTTTCTGAGAAACTGCTCTGTGTTCTGTTAATTCATCTCAAAGAGTTACATCTTTCCCTTCAAGAAACCTTTCGCTAAGGCTGTTCTTGTGGAATTGGCAAAGGGATATTTCGAAGCCCATAGAGGCCTATGGTGAAAAAGGAAATATCTTCCTTTCAAAACTGGAAAGAAGCTTTCTGAGAAACTGCTCTGTGTTCTGTGAATTCATCTCACAGAATTACATCTTTCCCTTCAAGAAGCCTTTCGCTAAGGCTGTTCTTGTGGAATTGGCAAAGCGATATTTGGAAGCCCATAGAGGGCTATGGTGAAAAAGGAAATATCTTCCGTTCAAAACTGGAAAGAAGCTTTCTGAGAAACTGCTCTGTGTTCTGTTAATTCATCTCACAGAGTTACATCTTTCCCTTCAATAAGCCTTTCGCTAAGGCTGTTCTTGTGGAATTGGCAAAGGGATATTTGGAAGCCCATAGAGGGCTATGGTGAAAAAGTAAATATCTTCCGTACAAAACTGGAAAGAAGCTTTCTGAGAAACTGCTCTGTGTTCTGTGAATTCATCTCACAGAGTTACATCTTTCCCTTCAAGAAGCCTTTCGCTAAGGCTGTTCTTGTGGAATTGGCAAAGAGATATTTGGAAGCCCATAGAGGGCTATGGTGAAAAAGGAAATATCTTCCGTTCAAAACTGGAAAGAAGCTTTCTGAGAAACTGCTCTGTGTTCTGTGAATTCATCTCACAGAGTTACATCTTTCCCTTAAAGAAGCCTTTCGCTAAGGCTGTTCTTGTGGAATTGGCAAAGGGATATTTGGAAGCCCATAGAGGGCTATGGTGAAAAAGGAAATATCTTCCGTTCAAAACTGGAAAGAAGCTTTCTGAGAAACTGCTCTGTGTTCTGTGAATTCATCTCACAGAGTTACATCTTTCCCTTCAAGAAGCCTTTCGCTAAGGCTGTTCTTGTGCAATTGGCAAAGGGATATTTGGAAGCCCATAGAGGGCTATGGTGAAAAAGGAAATATCTTCCGTTCAAAACTGGAAAGAAGCTTTCTGAGAAACTGCTCTGTGTTCTGTGAATTCATCTCACAGAGTTACATCTTTCCCTTCAAGAAGCCTTTCGCTAAGGCTGTTCTTGTGGAATTGGCAAAGGGATATTTGGAAGCCCATAGAGGCCTATGGTGAAAAAGGAAATATCTTCCGTTCAAAACTGGAAAGAAGCTTTCTGAGAAACTGCTCTGTGTTCTGTGAATTCATCTCACAGAGTTACATCTGTCCCTTCAAGAAGCCTTTCGCTAAGGCTGTTCTTGTGGAATTGGCAAAGCGATATTTGGAAGCCCATAGAGGGCTATGGTGAAAAAGGAAATATCTTCCGTTCAAAACTGGAAAGAAGCTTTCTGAGAAACTGCTCTGTGTTCTGTGAATTCATCTCACTGAGTTACATCTTTCCCTTCAAGAAGCCTTTCGCTAAGGCTGTTCTTGTGGAATTGGCAAAGGGATATTTGGAAGCCCATAGAGGGCTATGGTGAAAAAGGAAATATCTTCCGTTCAAAACTGGAAAGAAGTTTCTGAGAAACTGCTCTGTGTTCTGTTAATTCATCTCACAGAGTTACATCTTTCCCTTCAAGAAGCCTTTCGCTAAGGCTGTTCTTGTGGAATTGGCAAAGGGATATTTGGAAGCCCATAGAGGGCTATGGTGAAAAAGGAAATATCTTCCGTTCAAAACTGGAGAGAAGCTTTCTGAGAAACTGCTATTTGTTCTGTGAATTCATCTCACAGAGTTACATCTTTCCCTTCAAGAAGCCTTTCGCTAAGGCTGTTCTTGTGGAATTGGCAAAGGGATATTTGGAAGCCCATAGAGGCCTATGGTGAAAAAGGAAATATCTTACGTTCAAAAGTCTAAAGAAGCTTTCTGAGAGACTGCTCTGTGTTCTGTTAATTCATCTCACAGAGTTACATCTTTCCCTTCAAGAAGCCTTTCGCTAAGGCTGTTCTTGTGGAATTGGCAAAGCGATATTTGGAAGCCCATAGAGGGCTATGGTGAAAAAGGAAATATCTTCCGTTCAAAACTGGAAAGAAGCTTTCTGAGAAACTGCTCTGTGTTCTGTGAATTCATCTCACAGAGTTACATCTTTCCCTTCAAGAAGCCTTTCGCTGAGGCTGTTCTTGTGGAATTGGCAAAGCGATATTTGGAAGCCCATAGAGGGCTATGGTGAAAAAGGAAATATCTTCCGTTCAAAACTGGAAAGAAGCTTTCTGAGAAACTGCTCTGTGTTCTGTTAATTCATCTCACAGAGTTACATCTTTCCCTTCAAGAAGCCTTTCGCTAAGGCTGTTCTTGTGGAATTGGCAAAGGGATATTTGGAAGCCCATAGAGGGCTATGGTGAAAAAGGAAATATCTTCCGTTCAAAACTGGAAAGAAGCTTTCTGAGAAACTGCTCTGTGTTCTGTGAATTTATCTCACAGAGTTTCATCTTTCCCTTCAAGAAGCCTTTCGCTAAGGCTGTTCTTGTGCAATGGCAAGGGGATATTTGGAAGCCCATAGAGGACTATGGTGAAAAAGGAAATATCTTCCGTTCAAAACTGGAAAAAAGCTTTCTGAGAAACTGCTCTGTGTTCTGTGAATTCATCTCACAGAGTTACATCTTTCCCTTCAAGAAGCCTTTCGCTAAGGCTGTTCTTGTGGAATTGGCAAAGGAATATTTGGAAGCCCATAGAGGCCTATGGTGAAAAAGGAAATATCTTCCGTTCAAAACTGGAAAGAAGCTTTCTGAGAAACTGCTCTGTGTTCTGTTAATTCATCTCACAGAGTTACATCTTTCCCTTCAAGAAGCCTTTCGCTGAGGCTGTTCTTGTGGAATTGGCAAAGGGATATTTGGAAGCCCATAGAGGGCTATGGTGAAAAAGGAAATATCTTCCGTTCAAAACTGGAAAGAAGCTTTCTGAGAAACTGCTCTGTGTTCCGTTAATTCATCTCACAGAGTTACATCTTTCCCTTCAAGAAGCCTTTCGCTAAGGCTGTTCTTGTGGAATTGGCAAAGCGATATTTGGAAGCCCATAGAGGGCTATGGTGAAAAAGGAAATATCTTCCGTTCAAAACTGGAAAGAAGCTTTCTGAGAAACTGCTCTGTGTTCTGTTAATTCATCTCACAGAGTTACATCTTTCCCTTCAAGAAGCCTTTCGCTGAGGCTGTTCTTGTGGAATTGGCAAAGGGATATTTGGAAGCCCATAGAGGGCTATGGTGAAAAAGGAAATATCTTCCGTTCAAAACTGGAAAGAAGCTTTCTGAGAAACTGCTCTGTGTTCCGTTAATTCATCTCACAGAGTTACATCTTTCCCTTCAAGAAGCCTTTCGCTAAGGCTGTTCTTGTGGAATTGGCAAAGGGATATTTGGAAGCCCATAGAGGCCTATGGTGAAAAAGGAAATATCTTCCGTTCAAAACTGGAAAGAAGCTTTCTGAGAAACTGCTCTGTGTTCTGTTAATTCATCTCACAGAGTTACATCTTTCCCTTCAAGAAGCCTTTCGCTAAGGCTGTTCTTGTGGAATTGGCAAAGGGATATTTGGAAGCCCATAGAGGGCTATGGTGAAAAAGGAAATATCTTCCGTTCAAAACTGGAAAGAAGCTTTCTGAGAAACTGCTGTGTGTTCTGTAAATTCATCTCACAGAGTTACATCTTTCCCTTCAAGAAGCGTTTCGCTAAGGCTGTTCTTGTGGAATTGGCAAAGGGATATTTGGAAGCCCATAGAGGGCTATGGTGAAAAAGGAAATATCTTCCGTTCAAAACTGGAAAGAAGCTTTCTGAGAAACTGCTCTGTGTTCTGTGAATTCATCTCACAGAGTTACATCTTTCCCTTCAAGAAGCCTTTCGCTAAGGCTGTTCTTGTGCAATTGGCAAAGGGATATTTGGAAGCCCATAGAGGGCTATGGTGAAAAAGGAAATATCTTCCGTTCAAAACTGGAAAGAAGCTTTCTGAGAAACTGCTCTGTGTTCTGTGAATTCATCTCACAGAGTTACATCTTTCCCTTCAAGAAGCCTTTCGCTAAGGCTGTTCTTGTGGAATTGGCAAAGGGATATTTGGAAGCCCATAGAGGCCTATGGTGAAAAAGGAAATATCTTCCGTTCAAAACTGGAAAGAAGCTTTCTGAGAAACTGCTCTGTGTTCTGTGAATTCATCTCACAGAGTTACATCTGTCCCTTCAAGAAGCCTTTCGCTAAGGCTGTTCTTGTGGAATTGGCAAAGCGATATTTGGAAGCCCATAGAGGGCTATGGTGAAAAAGGAAATATCTTCCGTTCAAAACTGGAAAGAAGCTTTCTGAGAAACAGCTCTGTGTTCTGTGAATTCATCTCACTGAGTTACATCTTTCCCTTCAAGAAGCCTTTCGCTAAGGCTGTTCTTGTGGAATTGGCAAAGGGATATTTGGAAGCCCATAGAGGGCTATGGTGAAAAAGGAAATATCTTCCGTTCAAAACTGGAAAGAAGTTTCTGAGAAACTGCTCTGTGTTCTGTTAATTCATCTCACAGAGTTACATCTTTCCCTTCAAGAAGCCTTTCGCTAAGGCTGTTCTTGTGGAATTGGCAAAGGGATATTTGGAAGCCCATAGAGGGCTATGGTGAAAAAGGAAATATCTTCCGTTCAAAACTGGAGAGAAGCTTTCTGAGAAACTGCTATTTGTTCTGTGAATTCATCTCACAGAGTTACATCTTTCCCTTCAAGAAGCCTTTCGCTAAGGCTGTTCTTGTGGAATTGGCAAAGGGATATTTGGAAGCCCATAGAGGCCTATGGTGAAAAAGGAAATATCTTACGTTCAAAAGTCTAAAGAAGCTTTCTGAGAAACTGCTCTGTGTTCTGTTAATTCATCTCACAGAGTTACATCTTTCCCTTCAAGAAGCCTTTCGCTAAGGCTGTTCTTGTGGAATTGGCAAAGCGATATTTGGAAGCCCATAGAGGGCTATGGTGAAAAAGGAAATATCTTCCGTTCAAAACTGGAAAGAAGCTTTCTGAGAAACTGCTCTGTGTTCTGTGAATTCATCTCACAGAGTTACATCTTTCCCTTCAAGAAGCCTTTCGCTGAGGCTGTTCTTGTGGAATTGGCAAAAGGATATTTGGAAGCACATAGACGGCTATGGTGAAAAAGGAAATATCTTCCGTTCAAAACTGGAAAGAAGCTTTCTGAGAAACTGCTCTGTGTTCTGTGAATTCATCTCACAGAGTTACATCTTTCCCTTCAAGAAGCCTTTCGCTAAGGCTGTTCTTGTGGAATTGGCAAAGGGATATTTGGAAGCCCATAGACGGCTATGGTGAAAAAGGAAATATCTTCCGTTCAAAAGTCTAAAGAAGCTTTCTGAGAAACTGCTCTGTGTTCTGTTAATTCATCTCACAGAGTTACATCTTTCCCTTCAAGAAGCCTTTCGCTAAGGCTGTTCTTGTGGAATTGGCAAAGGGATATTTGGAAGCCCATAGAGGGCTATGGTGAAAAAGGAAATATCTTCCGTTCAAAACTGGAGAGAAGCTTTCTGAGAAACTGCTATTTGTTCTGTGAATTCATCTCACAGAGTTACATCTTTCCCTTCAAGAAGCCTTTCGCTAAGGCTGTTCTTGTGGAATTGGCAAAGGGATATTTGGAAGCCCATAGAGGCCTATGGTGAAAAAGGAAATATCTTACGTTCAAAAGTCTAAAGAAGCTTTCTGAGAAACTGCTCTGTGTTCTGTTAATTCATCTCACAGAGTTACATCTTTCCCTTCAAGAAGCCTTTCGCTAAGGCTGTTCTTGTGGAATTGGCAAAGCGATATTTGGAAGCCCATAGAGGGCTATGGTGAAAAAGGAAATATCTTCCGTTCAAAACTGGAAAGAAGCTTTCTGAGAAACTGCTTTGTGTTCTGTGAATTCATCTCACAGAGTTACATCTTTCCCTTCAAGAAGCCTTTCGCTAAGGCTGTTCTTCTGGAATTGGCAAAGGGATATTTGGAAGCCCGTAGAGGGCTATGGTGAAAAAGGAAATATCTTCCGTTCAAAACTGGAATGAAGCTTTCTGAGAAACTGCTCTGTGTTCTGTGAATTCATCTCACAGAGTTACATCTTTCCCTTCAAGAAGCCTTTGGCTAAGGCTGTTCTTGTGGAATTGGCAAAGGGATATTTGGAAGCCCATATAGGGCTATGGTGAAAAAGGAAATATCTTCCGTTCAAAACTGGAAAGAGCTTTCTGAGAAACTGCTCTGTGTTCTGTGAATTCATCTCACAGAGTTACATCTTTCCCTTCAAGAAGCCTTTCGCTAAGGCTGTTCTTGTGGAATTGGCAAAGGGATATTTGGAAGCCCATAGAGGGCTAAGGTGAAAAAGGAAATATCTTCCGTTCAAAACTGGAAAGAAGCTTTCTGAGAAACTGCTCTGTGTTCTGTGAATTCATCTCACAGAGTTACATCTTTCCCTTCAAGAAGCCTTTCGCTAAGGATGTTCTTGTGGAATTGGCAAAGGGATATTTGGAAGCCCATAGAGGGCTATGGTGAAAAAGGAAATATCTTCCGTTCAAAACTGGAAAGAAGCTTTCTGAGAAACTGCTCTGTGTTCTGTGAATTCATCTCACAGAGTTACATCTTGCCCTTCAAGAAGCCTTTCGCTAAGGCTGTTCTTGTGCAATTGGCAAAGGGATATTTGGAAGCCCTTAGAGGGCTATGGTGAAAAAGGAAATATCTTCCGTTCAAAACTGGAAAGAAGCTTTCTGAGAAACTGCTCTGTGTTCTGTGAATTCATCTCACAGAGTTACATCTTTCCCTTCAAGAAGCCTTTCGCTAAGGCTGTTCTTGTGGAATTGGCAAAGGGATAATTGGAAGCCCATAGAAGCCTATGGTGAAAAAGGAAATATCTTCCGTTCAAAACTGGAAAGAAGCTTTCTGAGAAACTGCTCTGTGTTCTGTTAATTCATCTCACAGAGTTACATCTGTCCCTTCAAGAAGCCTTTCGCTAAGGCTGTTCTTGTGGAATTGGCAAAGCGATATTTGGAAGCCCATAGAGGGCTATGGTTAAAAAGGAAATATCTTCCGTTCAAAACTGGAAAGAAGCTTTCTGTGAAACTGCTCTGTGTTCTGTGAATTCATCTCACAGAGTTACATCTTTCCCTTCAAGAAGCCTTTCGCTAAGGCTGTTCTTGTGGAATTGGCAAAGGGATATTTGGAAGCCCATAGAGGGCTATGGTGAAAAAGGAAATATCTTCCGTTCAAAACTGGAAAGAAGTTTCTGAGAAACTGCTCTGTGTTCTGTTAATTCATCTCACAGAGTTACATCTTTCCCTTCAAGAAGCCTTTCGCTAAGGCTGTTCTTGTGGAATTGGCAAAGGGATATTTGGAAGCCCATAGAGGGCTATGGTGAAAAAGGAAATATCTTCCGTTCAAAACTGGAGAGAAGCTTTCTGAGAAACTGCTATTTGTTCTGTGAATTCATCTCACAGAGTTACATCTTTCCCTTCAAGAAGCCTTTCGCTAAGGCTGTTCTTGTGGAATTGGCAAAGGGATATTTGGAAGCCCATAGAGGCCTATGGTGAAAAAGGAAATATCTTACGTTCAAAAGTCTAAAGAAGCTTTCTGAGAAACTGCTCTGTGTTCTGTTAATTCATCTCACAGAGTTACATCTTTCCCTTCAAGAAGCCTTTCGCTAAGGCTGTTCTTGTGGAATTGGCAAAGGGATATTTGGAAGCCCATAGACGGCTATGGTGAAAAAGGAAATATCTTCCGTTCAAAACTGGAAAGAACCTTTCTGAGAAACTGCTCTGTGTTCTGTGAATTCATCTCACAGAGTTACATCTGTCCCTTCAAGAAGCCTTTCGCTAAGGCTGTTCTTGTGGAATTGGCAAAGCGATATTTGGAAGCCCATAGAGGGCTATGGTGAAAAAGGAAATATCTTCCGTTCAAAACTGGAAAGAAGCTTTCTGAGAAACAGCTCTGTGTTCTGTGAATTCATCTCACTGAGTTACATCTTTCCCTTCAAGAAGCCTTTCGCTAAGGCTGTTCTTGTGGAATTGGCAAAGGGATATTTGGAAGCCCATAGAGGGCTATGGTGAAAAAGGAAATATCTTCCGTTCAAAACTGGAAAGAAGTTTCTGAGAAACTGCTCTGTGTTCTGTTAATTCATCTCACAGAGTTACATCTTTCCCTTCAAGAAGCCTTTCGCTAAGGCTGTTCTTGTGGAATTGGCAAAGGGATATTTGGAAGCCCATAGAGGGCTATGGTGAAAAAGGAAATATCTTCCGTTCAAAACTGGAGAGAAGCTTTCTGAGAAACTGCTATTTGTTCTGTGAATTCATCTCACAGAGTTACATCTTTCCCTTCAAGAAGCCTTTCGCTAAGGCTGTTCTTGTGGAATTGGCAAAGGGATATTTGGAAGCCCATAGAGGCCTATGGTGAAAAAGGAAATATCTTACGTTCAAAAGTCTAAAGAAGCTTTCTGAGAAACTGCTCTGTGTTCTGTTAATTCATCTCACAGAGTTACATCTTTCCCTTCAAGAAGCCTTTCGCTAAGGCTGTTCTTGTGGAATTGGCAAAGCGATATTTGGAAGCCCATAGAGGGCTATGGTGAAAAAGGAAATATCTTCCGTTCAAAACTGGAAAGAAGCTTTCTGAGAAACTGCTCTGTGTTCTGTGAATTCATCTCACAGAGTTACATCTTTCCCTTCAAGAAGCCTTTCGCTGAGGCTGTTCTTGTGGAATTGGCAAAAGGATATTTGGAAGCACATAGACGGCTATGGTGAAAAAGGAAATATCTTCCGTTCAAAACTGGAAAGAAGCTTTCTGAGAAACTGCTCTGTGTTCTGTGAATTCATCTCACAGAGTTACATCTTTCCCTTCAAGAAGCCTTTCGCTAAAGCTGTTCTTGTGGAATTGGCAAAGGGATATTTGGAAGCCCATAGACGGCTATGGTGAAAAAGGAAATATCTTCCGTTCAAAAGTCTAAAGAAGCTTTCTGAGAAACTGCTCTGTGTTCTGTTAATTCATCTCACAGAGTTACATCTTTCCCTTCAAGAAGCCTTTCGCTAAGGCTGTTCTTGTGGAATTGGCAAAGCGATATTTGGAAACCCATAGAGGGCTATGGTGAAAAAGGAAATATCTTCCGTTCAAAACTGGAAAGAAGCTTTCTGAGAAACTGCTCTGTGTTCCGTTAATTCAGCTCACAGAGTTACATCTTTCCCTTCAAGAAGCCTTTCGCTAAGGCTGTTCTTGTGGAATTGGCAAAGGGATATTTGGAAGCCCATAGAGGCCTATGGTGAAAAAGGAAATATCTTCCGTTCAAAACTGGAAAGAAGCTTTCTGAGAAACTGCTCTGTGTTCTGTTAATTCATCTCACAGAGTTACATCTTTCCCTTCAAGAAGCCTTTCGCTAAGGCTGTTCTTGTGGAATTGGGAAAGGGATATTTGGAAGCCCATAGAGGGCTATGGTGAAAAAGGAAATATCTTCCGTTCAAAACTGGAAAGAAGCTTTCTGAGAAACTGCTGTGTGTTCTGTAAATTCATCTCACAGAGTTACATCTTTCCCTTCAAGAAGCGTTTCGCTAAGGCTGTTCTTGTGGAATTGGCAAAGGTATATTTGGAAGCCCATAGAGGGCTATGGTGAAAAAGGAAATATCTTCCGTTCAAAACTGGAAAGAAGCTTTCTGAGAAACTGCTCTGTGTTCTGTTAATTCATCTCACAGAGTTACATCTTTCCCTTCAAGAAGCCTTTCGCTAAGGCTGTTCTTGTGGAATTGGCAAAGGGATATTTGGAAGCCCGTAGAGGGCTATGGTGAAAAAGGAAATATCTTCCGTTCAAAACTGGAAAGAAGCTTTCTGAGAAACTGCTTTGTGTTCTGTGAATTCATCTCACAGAGTTACATCTTTCCCTTCAAGAAGCCTTTCGCTAAGGCTGTTCTTCTGGAATTGGCAAAGGGATATTTGGAAGCCCGTAGAGGGCTATGGTGAAAAAGGAAATATCTTCCGTTCAAAACTGGAATGAAGCTTTCTGAGAAACTGCTCTGTGTTCTGGGAATTCATCTCACAGAGTTACATCTTTCCCTTCAAGAAGCCTTTGGCTAAGGCTGTTCTTGTGGAATTGGCAAAGGGATATTTGGAAGCCCATATAGGGCTATGGTGAAAAAGGAAATATCTTCCGTTCAAAACTGGAAAGAGCTTTCTGAGAAACTGCTCTGTGTTCTGTGAATTCATCTCACAGAGTTACATCTTTCCCTTCAAGAAGCCTTTCGCTAAGGCTGTTCTTGTGGAATTGGCAAAGGGATATTTGGAAGCCCATAGAGGGCTAAGGTGAAAAAGGAAATATCTTCCGTTCAAAACTGGAAAGAAGCTTTCTGAGAAACTGCTTTGTGTTCTGTGAATTCATCTCACAGAGTTACATCTTTCCCTTCAAGAAGCCTTTCGCTAAGGCTGTTCTTCTGGAATTGGCAAAGGGATATTTGGAAGCCCGTAGAGGGCTATGGTGAAAAAGGAAATATCTTCCGTTCAAAACTGGAATGAAGCTTTCTGAGAAACTGCTCTGTGTTCTGTGAATTCATCTCACAGAGTTACATCTTTCCCTTCAAGAAGCCTTTGGCTAAGGCTGTTCTTGTGGAATTGGCAAAGGGATATTTGGAAGCCCATATAGGGCTATGGTGAAAAAGGAAATATCTTCCGTTCAAAACTGGAAAGAGCTTTCTGAGAAACTGCTCTGTGTTCTGTGAATTCATCTCACAGAGTTACATCTTTCCCTTCAAGAAGCCTTTCGCTAAGGCTGTTCTTGTGGAATTGGCAAAGGGATATTTGGAAGCCCATAGAGGGCTAAGGTGAAAAAGGAAATATCTTCCGTTCAAAACTGGAAAGAAGCTTTCTGAGAAACTGCTCTGTGTTCTGTGAATTCATCTCACAGAGTTACATCTTTCCCTTCAAGAAGCCTTTCGCTAAGGCTGTTCTTGTGGAATTGGCAAAGGGATATTTGGAAGCCCATAGAGGGCTATGGTGAAAAAGGAAATATCTTCCGTTCAAAACTGGAAAGAAGCTTTCTGAGAAACTGCTCTGTGTTCTGTGAATTCATCTCACAGAGTTACATCTTTCCCTTCAAGAAGCCTTTCGCTAAGGCTGTTCTTGTGGAATTGGCAAAGGGATATTTGGAAGCCCATAGAGGGCTATGGTGAAAAAGGAAATATCTTCCGTTCAAAACTGGAAAGAAGCTTTCTGAGAAACTGCTCTGTGTTCTGTGAATTCATCTCACAGAGTTACATCTTTCCCTTCAAGAAGCCTTTCGCTAAGGCTGTTCTTGTGGAATTGGCAAAGGGATAATTGGAAGCCCATAGAAGCCTATGGTGAAAAAGGAAATATCTTCCGTTCAAAACTGGAAAGAAGCTTTCTGAGAAACTGCTCTGTGTTCTGTTAATTCATCTCACAGAGTTACATCTGTCCCTTCAAGAAGCCTTTCGCTAAGGCTGTTCTTGTGGAATTGGCAAAGCGATATTTGGAAGCCCATAGAGGGCTATGGTGAAAAAGGAAATATCTTCCGTTCAAAACTGGAAAGAAGCTTTCTGTGAAACTGCTCTGTGTTCTGTGAATTCATCTCACAGAGTTACATCTTTCCCTTCAAGAAGCCTTTCGCTAAGGCTGTTCTTGTGGAATTGGCAAAGGGATATTTGGAAGCCCATAGAGGGCTATGGTGAAAAAGGAAATATCTTCCGTTCAAAACTGGAAAGAAGTTTCTGAGAAACTGCTCTGTGTTCTGTTAATTCATCTCACAGAGTTACATCTTTCCCTTCAAGAAGCCTTTCGCTAAGGCTGTTCTTGTGGAATTGGCAAAGGGATATTTGGAAGCCCATAGAGGGCTATGGTGAAAAAGGAAATATCTTCCGTTCAAAACTGGAAAGAAGCTTTCTGAGAAACTGCTCTGTGTTCTGTGATTTCATCTCACAGAGTTACATCTTTCCCTTCAAGAAGCCTTTCGCTAAGGCTGTTCTTGTGGAATTGGCAAAGGGATATTTGGAAGCCCATAGAGGGCTATGGTGAAAAAGGAAATATCTTCCGTTCAAAACTGGAGAGAAGCTTTCTGAGAAACTGCTATTTGTTCTTTGAATTCATCTCACAGAGTTACATCTTTCCCTTCAAGAAGCCTTTCGCTAAGGCTGTTCTTGTGGAATTGGCAAAGGGATATTTGGAAGCCCATAGAGGCCTATGGTGAAAAAGGAAATATCTTCCGTTCAAAACTGGGAAGAAGCTTTCTGAGAAACTGCTCTGTGTTCTGTGAATTCATCTCACAGAGTTACATCTTTCCCTTCAAGAAGCCTTTCGCTAAGGCTCTTCTTGTGGAATTGGCAAAGCGATATTTGGAAGCCCATAGAGGGCTATGGTGAAAAAGGAAATATCTTCCGTTCAAAACTGGAAAGAAGCTTTCTGAGAAACTGCTCTGTGTTCTGTTAATTCATCTCACAGAGTTACATCTTTCCCTTCAAGAAGCCTTTCGCTAAGGCTGTTCTTGTGGAATTGGCAAAGGGATATTTGGAAGCCCATAGAGGGCTATGGTGAAAAAGGAAATATCTTCCGTTCAAAACTGGAAAGAAGCTTTCTGAGAAACTGCTCTGTGTTCTGTGAATTCATCTCACAGAGTTACATCTTTCCCTTCAAGAAGCCTTTCGCTAAGGCTGTTCTTGTGCAATTGGCAAAGGGATATTTGGAAGCCCATAGAGGCCTAAGGTGAAAAAGGAAATATCTTCCTTTCAAAACTGGAAAAAAGCTTTCTGAGAAACTGCTCTGTGTTCTGTGAATTCATCTCACAGAGTTACATCTTTCCCTTCAAGAAGCCTTTCGCTAAGGCTGTTCTTGTGCAATTGGCAAAGGGATATTTGGAAGCCCATAGAGGCCTAAGGTGAAAAAGGAAATATCTTCCTTTCAAAACTGGAAAAAAGCTTTCTGAGAAACTGCTCTGTGTTCTGTGAATTCATCTCACAGAGTTACATCTTTCCCTTCAAGAAGCCTTTCTCTAAGGCTGTTCTTGTGGAATTGGCAAAGGGATATTTGGAAGCCCATAGAGGCCTATGGTGAAAAAGGAAATATCTTCCGTTCAAAACTGGAAAGAAGCTTTCTGAGAAACTGCTCTGTGTTCTGTGAATTCATCTCACAGAGTTACATCTTTCCCTTCAAGAAGCCTTTCGCTAAGGCTGTTCTTGTGGAATTGGCAAAGCGATATTTGGAAGCCCATAGAGGGCTATGGTGAAAAAGGAAATATCTTCCGTTCAAAACTGGAAAGAAGCTTTCTGAGAAACTGCTCTGTGTTCTGTTAATTCATCTCACAGAGTTACATCTTTCCCTTCAAGAAGACTTTCGCTAAGGCTGTTCTTGTGGAATTGGCAAAGGGATATTTGGAAGCCCATAGAGGGCTATGGTGAAAAAGGAAATATCTTCCGTTCAAAACTGGAAAGAAGCTTTCTGAGA
Source organism: Chlorocebus sabaeus (assembly GCF_047675955.1). Classification (NCBI taxonomy): domain Eukaryota; kingdom Metazoa; phylum Chordata; class Mammalia; order Primates; family Cercopithecidae; genus Chlorocebus; species Chlorocebus sabaeus. The sequence continues at coordinate 35,451 of NW_027328181.1, forward strand.
AACTGCTCTGTGTTCTGTGAATTCATCTCACAGAGTTACATCTTTCCCTTCAAGAAGCCTTTCGCTAAGGCTGTTCTTGTGGAATTGGCAAAGGGATATTTGGAAGCCCATAGAGGGCTATGGTGAAAAAGGAAATATCTTCCGTTCAAAACTGGAGAGAAGCTTTCTGAGAAACTGCTATTTGTTCTGTGAGTTCATCTCACAGAGTTACATCTTTCCCTTCAAGAAGCCTTTCGCTAAGGCTGTTCTTGTGGAATTGGCAAAGGGATATTTGGAAGCCCATAGAGGCCTATGGTGAAAAAGGAAATATCTTACGTTCAAAAGTCTAAAGAAGCTTTCTGAGAAACTGGTCTGTGTTCTGTTAATTCATCTCACAGAGTTACATCTTTCCCTTCAAGAAGCCTTTCGCTAAGGCTGTTCTTGTGGAATTGGCAAAGCGATATTTGGAAGCCCATAGACGGCTATGGTGAAAAAGGAAATATCTTCCGTTCAAAACTGGAAAGAAGCTTTCTGAGAAACTGCTCTGTGTTCTGTTAATTCATCTCACAGAGTTACATCTTTCCCTTCAAGAAGCCTTTCGCTAAGGCTGTTCTTGTGGAATTGGCAAAGGGATATTTGGAAGCCCATAGAGGGCTATGGTGAAAAAGGAAATATCTTCCGTTCAAAACTGGAAAGAAGCTTTCTGAGAAACTGCTCTGTGTTCTGTGAATTCATCTCACAGAGTTACATCTTTCCCTTCAAGAAGCCTTTCGCTAAGGCTGTTCTTGTGCAATTCGCAAAGGGATATTTGGAAGCCCATAGAGGGCTATGGTGAAAAAGGAAATATCTTCCGTTCAAAACTGGAAAAAAGCTTTCTGAGAAACTGCTCTGTGTTCTGTGAATTCATCTCACAGAGTTACATCTTTCCCTTCAAGAAGCCTTTCGCTAAGGCTGTTCTTGTGGAATTGGCAAAGGGATATTTGGAAGCCCATAGAGGCCTATGGTGAAAAAGGAAATATCTTCCGTTCAAAACTGGAAAGAAGCTTTCTGAGAAACTGCTCTGTGTTCTGTGAATTCATCTCACAGAGTTACATCTTTCCCTTCAAGAAGCCTTTCGTTAAGGCTGTTCTTGTGGAATTGGCAAAGCGATATTTGGAAGCCCATAGAGGGCTATGGTGAAAAAGGAAATATCTTCCGTTCAAAACTGGAAAGAAGCTTTCTGAGAAACTGCTCTGTGTTCTGTGAATTCATCTCACAGAGTTACATCTTTCCCTTCAAGAAGCCTTTCGCTAAGGCTGTTCTTGTGGAATTGGCAAAGGGATATTTGGAAGCCCATAGAGGGCTATGGTGAAAAAGGAAATATCTTCCGTTCAAAACTGGAAAGAGCTTTCTGAGAAACTGCTCTGTGTTCTGTGAATTCATCTCACAGAGTTACATCTGTCCCTACAAGAAGCCTTTCGCTAAGGCTGTTCTTGTGGAATTGGCAAAGCGATATTTGGAAGCCCATAGAGGGCTATGGTGAAAAAGGAAATATCTTCCGTTCAAAACTGGAAAGAAGCTTTCTGAGAAACTGCTCTGTGTTCTGTGAATTCATCTCACAGAGTTACATCTTTCCCTTCAAGACGCCTTTCGCTAAGGCTGTTCTTGTGGAATTGGCAAAGGGATATTTGGAAGCCCATAGAGGGCTATGGTGAAAAAGGAAATATCTTACGTTCAAAAGTCTAAAGAAGCTTTCTGAGAAACTGCTCTGTGTTCTGTGAATTCATCTCACAGAGTTACATCTTTCCCTTCAAGAAGATTTTCGCTAAGGCTGTTCTTGTGGAATTGGCAAAGCGATATTTGGAAGCCCATAGAGGGCTATGGTGAAAAAGGAAATATCTTCCGTTCAAAACTGGAAAGAAGCTTTCTGAGAAACTGCTCTGTGTTCTGTGAACTCATCTCACAGAGTTACATCTTTCCCTTCAAGAAGCCTTTCGCTAAGGCTGTTCTTGTGGAATTGGCAAAGGGATATTTGGAATCCCATAGACGGCTATGGTGAAAAAGGAAATATCTTCCGTTCAAAACTGGAAAGAAGCTTTCTGAGAAACTGCTCTGTGTTCTGTGAATTCATCTCACAGAGTTACATCTTTCCCTTCAAGAAGCCTTTCGCTAAGGCTGTTCTTGTGCAATTGGCAAAGGGATATTTGGAAGCCCATAGAGGGCTATGGTGAAAAAGGAAATATCTTCCGTTCAAAACTGGAAAGAAGCTTTCTGAGAAACTGCTCTGTGTTCTGTGAATTCATCTCACAGAGTTACATCTTTCCCTTCAAGAAGCCTTTCGCTAAGGCTGTTCTTGTGGAATTGGCAAAGGGATAATTGGAAGCCCATAGAGGCCTACGGTGAAAAAGGAAATATTTTCCGTTCAAAACTGGAAAGAAGCTTTCTGAGAAACTGCTCTGTGTTCTGTGAATTCATCTCACAGAGTTACATCTGTCCCTTCAAGAAGCCTTTCGCTAAGGCTGTTCTTGTGGAATTGGCAAAGGGATATTTGGAAGCCCATAGAGGGCTATGGTGAAAAAGGAAATATCTTCCGTTCAAAACTGGAAAGAAGCTTTCTGAGAAACTGCTCTGTGTTCTGTGAATTCATCTCACAGAGTTACATCTTTCCCTTCAAGAAGCCTTTCGCTAAGGCTGTTCTTGTGGAATTGGCAAAGGGATATTTGGAAGCCCATAGAGGGCTATGGTGAAAAAGGAAATATCTTCCGTTCAAAACTGGAAAGAAGTTTCTGAGAAACTGCTCTGTGTTCTGTTAATTCATCTCACAGAGTTACATCTTTCCCTTCAAGAAGCCTTTCGCTAAGGCTGTTCTTGTGGAATTGGCAAAGGGATATTTGGAAGCCCGTAGAGGGCTATGGTGAAAAAGGAAATATCTTCCGTTCAAGACTGGAAAGAAGCTTTCTGAGAAACTGCTCTGTGTTCTGTGAATTCATCTCACAGAGTTACATCTTTCCCTTCAAGAAGCCTTTCGCTAAGGCTGTTCTTGTGGAATTGGCAAAGCGATATTTGGAAGCCCATAGAGGGCTATGGTGAAAAAGGAAATATCTTCCGTTCAAAACTGGAGAGAAGCTTTCTGAGAAACTGCTATTTGTTCTGTGAGTTCATCTCACAGAGTTACATCTTTCCCTTCAAGAAGCCTTTCGCTAAGGCTGTTCTTGTGGAATTTGCAAAGGGATATTTGGAAGCCCATAGAGGCCTATGGTGAAAAAGGAAATATCTTACGTTCAAAAGTCTAAAGAAGCTTTCTGAGAAACTGCTCTGTGTTCTGTTAATTCATCTCACAGAGTTACATCTTTCCCTTCAAGAAGCCTTTCGCTAAGGCTGTTCTTGTGGAATTGGCAAAGCGATATTTGGAAGCCCATAGACGGCTATGGTGAAAAAGGAAATATCTTCCGTTCAAAACTGGAAAGAAGCTTTCTGAGAAACTGCTCTGTGTTCTGTTAATTCATCTCACAGAGTTACATCTTTCCCTTCAAGAAGCCTTTCGCTAAGGCTGTTCTTGTGTAATTGGCAAAGGGATATTTGGAAGCCCATAGAGGGCTATGGTGAAAAAGGAAATATCTTCCGTTCAAAACTGGAAAGAAGCTTTCTGAGAAACTGCTCTGTGTTCTGTGAATTCATCTCACAGAGTTACATCTTTCCCTTCAAGAAGCCTTTCGCTAAGGCTGTTCTTGTGCAATTGGCAAAGGGATATTTGGAAGCCCATAGAGGGCTATGGTGAAAAAGGAAATATCTTCCGTTCAAAACTGGAAAGAAGCTTTCTGAGAAACTGCTCTGTGTTCCGTTAATTCATCTCACAGAGTTACATCTTTCCCTTCAAGAAGCCTTTCGCTAAGGCTGTTCTTGTGGAATTGGCAAAGGGATATTTGGAAGCCCATATACGGCTATGTTGAAAAAGGAAATATCTTCCGTTCAAAACTGGAAAGAAGCTTTCTGAGAAACTGCTCTGTGTTCTGTGAATTCATCTCACAGAGTTACATCTTTCCCTTCAAGAAGCCTTTCGCTAAGGCTGTTCTTGTGGAATTGGCAAAGGGATATTTGGAAGCCCATAGAGGGCTATGGTGAAAAAGGAAATATCTTCCGTTCAAAACTGGAGAGAAGCTTTCTGAGAAACTGCTATTTGTTCTGTGAATTCATCTCACAGAGTTACATCTTTCCCTTCAAGAAGCCTTTCGCTAAGGCTGTTCTTGTGGAATTTTCAAAGGGATATTTGGAAGCCCATAGAGGCCTATGGTGAAAAAGGAAATATCTTACGTTCAAAAGTCTAAAGAAGCTTTCTGAGAAACTGCTCTGTGTTCTGTCAATTCATCTCACAGAGTTACATCTTTCCCTTCAAGAAGATTTTCGCTAAGGCTGTTCTTGTGGAATTGGCAAAGCGATATTTGGAAGCCCATAGAGGGCTATGGTGAAAAAGGAAATATCTTCCGTTCAAAACTGGAAAGAAGCTTTCTGAGAAACTTCTCTGTGTTCTGTGAATTCATCTCACAGAGTTACATCTTTCCCTTCAAGAAGCCTTTCGCTAAGGCTGTTCTTGTGGAATTGGCAAAGGGATATTTGGAAGCCCATAGACGGCTATGGTGAAAAAGGAAATATCTTCCGTTCAAAACTGGAAAGAAGCTTTCTGAGAAACTGCTCTGTGTTCTGTGAATTCATCTCACAGAGTTACATCTTTCCCTTCAAGAAGCCTTTCGCTAAGGCTGTTCTTGTGCAATTGGCAAAGGGATATTTGGAAGCCCATAGAGGGCTATGGTGAAAAAGGAAATATCTTCCGTTCAAAACTGGAAAAAAGCTTTCTGAGAAACTGCTCTGTGTTCCGTGAATTCATCTCACAGAGTTACATCTTTCCCTTCAAGAAGCCTTTCGCTAAGGCTGTTCTTGTGGAATTGGCAAAGCGATATTTGGAAGCCCATAGAGGGCTATGGTGAAAAAGGAAATATCTTCCGTTCAAAACTGGAAAGAAGCTTTCTGAGAAACTGCTCTGTGTTCTGTGAATTCATCTCACAGAGTTACATCTTTCCCTTCAAGAAGCCTTTCGCTAAGGCTGTTCTTGTGGAATTGGCAAAGGGATATTTGGAAGCCCATATAGGGCTATGGTGAAAAAGGAAATATCTTCCGTTCAAAACTGGAAAGAGCTTTCTGAGAAACTGCTCTGTGTTCTGTGAATTCATCTCACAGAGTTACATCTGTCCCTTCAAGAAGCCTTTCGCTAAGGCTGTTCTTGTGGAATTGGCAAAGGGATATTTGGAAGCCCATAGAGGGCTATGGTGAAAAAGGAAATATCTTCCGTTCAAAACTGGAGAGAAGCTTTCTGAGAAACTGCTATTTGTTCTGTGAGTTCATCTCACAGAGTTACATCTTTCCCTTCAAGAAGCCTTTCGCTAAGGCTGTTCTTGTGGAATTGGCAAAGGGATATTTGGAAGCCCATAGAGGCCTATGGTGAAAAAGGAAATATCTTACGTTCAAAAGTCTAAAGAAGCTTTCTGAGAAACTGCTCTGTGTTCCGTTAATTCATCTCACAGAGTTACATCTTTCCCTTCAAGAAGCCTTTCGCTAAGGCTGTTCTTGTGGAATTGGCAAAGGGATATTTGGAAGCCCATAGAGGGCTATGGTGAAAAAGGAAATATCTTCCGTTCAAAACTGGAAAGAAGCTTTCTGAGAAACTGCTCTGTGTTCTGTGAATTCATCTCACAGAGTTACATCTTTCCCTTCAAGAAGCCTTTCGCTAAGGCTGTTCTTGTGGAATTGGCAAAGGGATATTTGGAAGCCCATAGAGGGCTATGGTGAAAAAGGAAATATCTTCCGTTCAAAACTGGAAAGAAGCTTTCTGAGAAACTGCTCTGTGTTCTGTTAATTCATCTCACAGAGTTACATCTTTCCCTTCAAGAAGCCTTTCGCTAAGGCTGTTCTTGTGGAATTGGCAAAGGGATATTTGGAAGCCCATAGAGGCCTATGGTGAAAAAGGAAATATCTTCCGTTCAAAACTGGAAAGAAGCTTTCTGAGAAACTGCTCTGTGTTCTGTGAATTCATCTCACAGAGTTACATCTTTCCCTTCAAGAAGCCTTTCGCTAAGGCTGTTCTTGTGGAATTGGCAAAGGGATATTTGGAAGCCCATAGAGGCCTATGGTGAAAAAGGAAATATCTTCCGTTCAAAACTGGAAAGAAGCTTTCTGAGAAACTGCTGTGTGTTCCGTGAATTCATCTCACAGAGTTACATCTTTCCCTTCAAGAAGCGTTTCGCTAAGGCTGTTCTTGTGGAATTGGCAAAGGTATATTTGGAAGCCCATAGAGGGCTATGGTGAAAAAGGAAATATCTTCCGTTCAAAACTGGAAAGAAGCTTTCTGAGAAACTGCTCTGTGTTCTGTGAATTCATCTCACAGAGTTACATCTTTCCCTTCAAGAAGCCTTTCGCTAAGGCTGTTCTTGTGGAATTGGCAAAGGGATATTTGGAAGCCCGTAGAGCGGTATGGTGAAAAAGGAAATATCTTCCGTTCAAAACTGGAAAGAAGCTTTCTGAGAAACTGCTCTGTGTTCTGTTAATTCATCTCACAGAGTTACATCTTTCCCTTCAAGAAGCCTTTCGCTAAGACTGTTCTTGTGGAATTGGCAAAGGGATATTTGGAAGCCCATAGAGGCCTATGGTGAAAAAGGAAATATCTTCCGTTCAAAACTGGAAAGAAGTTTCTGAGAAACTGCTCTGTGGTCTGTTAATTCATCTCACAGAGTTACATCTTTCCCTTCAAGAAGCCTTTCGCTAAGGCTGTTCTTGTGGAATTGGCAAAGGGATATTTGGAAGCCCATAGAGGGCTATGGTGAAAAAGGAAATATCTTCCGTTCAAAACTGGAAAGAAGCTTTCTGAGAAACTGCTCTGTGTTCTGTTAATTCATCTCACAGAGTTACATCTTTCCCTTCAAGAAGCCTTTCGCTAAGGCTGTTCTTGTGGAATTGGCAAAGGGATATTTGGAAGCCCATAGAGGGCTATGGTGAAAAAGGAAATATCTTCCGTTCAAAACTGGAGAGAAGCTTTCTGAGAAACTGCTATTTGTTCTGTGAGTTCATCTCACAGAGTTACATCTTTCCCTTCAAGAAGCCTTTCGCTAAGGCTGTTCTTGTGGAATTGGCAAAGGGATATTTGGAAGCCCATAGAGGCCTATGGTGAAAAAGGAAATATCTTACGTTCAAAAGTCTAAAGAAGCTTTCTGAGAAACTGCTCTGTGTTCCGTTAATTCATCTCACAGAGTTACATCTTTCCCTTCAAGAAGCCTTTCGCTAAGGCTGTTCTTGTGGAATTGGCAAAGGGATATTTGGAAGCCCATAGAGGGCTATGGTGAAAAAGGAAATATCTTCCGTTCAAAACTGGAAAGAAGCTTTCTGAGAAACTGCTCTGTGTTCTGTGAATTCATCTCACAGAGTTACATCTTTCCCTTCAAGAAGCCTTTCGCTAAGGCTGTTCTTGTGGAATTGGCAAAGGGATATTTGGAAGCCCATAGAGGGCTATGGTGAAAAAGGAAATATCTTCCGTTCAAAACTGGAAAGAAGCTTTCTGAGAAACTGCTCTGTGTTCTGTTAATTCATCTCACAGAGTTACATCTTTCCCTTCAAGAAGCCTTTCGCTAAGGCTGTTCTTGTGGAATTGGCAACGGGATATTTGGAAGCCCATAGAGGCCTATGGTGAAAAAGGAAATATCTTCCGTTCAAAACTGGAAAGAAGCTTTCTGAGAAACTGCTCTGTGTTCTGTGAATTCATCTCACAGAGTTACATCTTTCCCTTCAAGAAGCCTTTCGCTAAGGCTGTTCTTGTGGAATTGGCAAAGGGATATTTGGAAGCCCATAGAGGGCTATGGTGAAAAAGGAAATATCTTCCGTTCAAAACTGGAAAGAAGCTTTCTGAGAAACTGCTGTGTGTTCCGTGAATTCATCTCACAGAGTTACATCTTTCCCTTCAAGAAGCGTTTCGCTAAGGCTGTTCTTGTGGAATTGGCAAAGGTATATTTGGAAGCCCATAGAGGGCTATGGTGAAAAAGGAAATATCTTCCGTTCAAAACTGGAAAGAAGCTTTCTGAGAAACTGCTCTGTGTTCTGTGAATTCATCTCACAGAGTTACATCTTTCCCTTCAAGAAGCCTTTCGCTAAGGCTGTTCTTGTGGAATTGGCATAGGGATATTTGGAAGCCCGTAGAGCGGTATGGTGAAAAAGGAAATATCTTCCGTTCAAAACTGGAAAGAAGCTTTCTGAGAAACTGCTTTGTGTTCTGTGAATTCATCTCACAGAGTTACATCTTTCCCTTCAAGAAGCCTTTCGCTAAGGCTGTTCTTGTGGAATTGGCAAAGGGATATTTGGAAGCCCATAGAGGGCTATGGTGAAAAAGGATATATCTTCCGTTCAAAACTGGAAAGAAGCTTTCTGAGAAACTGCTCTGTGTTCTGTGAATTCATCTCACAGAGTTACATCTTTCCCTTCAAGAAGCTTTTCGCTACGGCTGTTCTTGAGGAATTGGCAAAGGGATATTTGGAAGCCCATAGAGGGCTATGGTGAAAAAGGAAATATCTTCCGTTCAAAACTGGAAAGAAGCTTTCTGAGAAACTGCTCTGTGTTCTATTAATTCATCTCACAGAGTTACATCTTTCCCTTCAAGAAGCCTTTCGCTAAGGCTGTTCTTGTGGAATTGGCAAAGGGATATTTGGAAGCCCATAGAGGCCTATGGTGAAAAAGGAAATATCTTCCGTTCAACCTGGAAAGAAGCTTTCTAAGAAACTGCTCTGTGTTCTGTGAATTCATCTCACAGAGTTACATCTTTCCCTTCAAGAAGCGTTTCGCTAAGGCTCTACTTGTGGAATTGGCAAAGGTATATTTCGAAGCCCATAGAGGGCTATGGTGAAAAAGGAAATATCTTCCGTTCAAAACTGGAAAGAAGCTTTCTGAGAAACTGCTCTGTGTTCTGTGAATTCATCTCACAGAGTTACATCTTTCCCTTCAAGAAGCCTTTCGCTAAGGCTGTTCTTGTGGAATTGGCAAAGGGATATTTAGAAGCCCATAGAGGGCTATGGTGAAAAAGGAAATATCTTCCGTTCAAAACTGTATAGAAGCTTTCTGAGAAACTGCTCTGTGTTCTGTTAATTCATCTCACAGAGTTACATCTTTCCCTTCAAGAAGCCTTTCGCTAAGGCTGTTCTTGTGGAATTGGCAAAGGGATATTTGGAAGCTCATAGAGGGCTATGGTGAAAAAGGAAATATCTTTCGTTGAAAACTGGAAAGAAGCTTTCTGAGAAACTGCTCTGTGTTCTGTTAATTCATCTCACAGAGTTACATCTTTCCCTTCAAGAAGCCTTTCGCTAAGGCTGTTCTTGTGGAATTGGCAAAGGGATATTTGGAAGCCCATAGAGGCCTATGGTGAAAAAGAAAATATCTTCCGTTCAAAACCGGAAAGAAGCTTTCTGAGAAACTGCTCTGTGTTCTGTGAATTCATCTCACAGAGTTACATCTTTCCCTTCAAGAAGCCTTTCGCTAAGGCTGTTCTTGTGTAATTGGCAAAGGGATATTTGGAAGCCCATAGAGGGCTATGGTGAAAAAGGAAATATCTTCCGTTCAAAACCGGAGAGAAGCTTTCTGAGAAACTGCTCTGTGTTCTGTGAATTCATCTCACAGAGTTACATCTTTCCCTTGAAGAAGCCTTTCGCTAAGGATGTTCTTGTGGAATTGGCAAAGGGATATTTGTAAGCCCATAGAGGGCTATGGTGAAAAAGGAAATATCTTCCGTTCAAAACTGGAAAGAAGCTTTCTGAGAAACTGCTCTGTGTTCTGTGAATTCATCTCACAGAGTTACATATTTCCCTTCAAGAAGCCTTTCGCTAAGGCTGTTCTTGTGGAATTGGCAAAGGGATATTTGGAAGCCCATAGAGGGCTATGGTGAAAAAGGAAATATCTTCCGTTCAAAACTGGAAAGAAGCTTTCTGAGAAACTGCTCTGTGTTCTGTGAATTCATCTCACAGAGTTACATCTTTCCCTTCAAGAAGCCTTTCGCTAAGGCTGTTCTTGTGGAATTGGCAAAGGGATATTTGGAAGCCCATAGAGGGCTATGGTGAAAAAGGAAATATCTTCCGTTCAAAACTGGAAAGAAGCTTTCTGAGAAACTGCTCTGTGTTCTGTGAATTCATCTCACAGGGTTACATCTTTCCCTTCAAGAAGCCTTTCGCTAAGGCTGTTCTTGTGGAATTGGCAAAGGGATATTTGGAAGCCCATATAGGGCTATGGTGAAAAAGGAAATATCTTCCGTTCAAAACCGGAGAGAAGCTTTGTGAGAAACTGCTCTGTGTTCTGTGAATTCATCTCACAGAGTTACATCTTTCCCTTTAAGAAGCCTTTCGCTAAGGCTGTTCTTGTGGAATTGGCAAAGGGATATTTGGAAGCCCATAAAGGGCTATGGTGAAAAAGGAAATATCTTCCGTTCAAAACTGGAAAGAAGCTTTCTGAGAAACTGCTCTGGGTTCTGTGAATTCATCTCACAGAGTTACATCTTTCCCTTCAAGAAGCCTTTCTCTAAGGCTGTTCTTGTGGAATTGGCAAGGGGATATTTGGAAGCCCATAGAGGGCTATGGTGAAAAAGGAAATATCTTCCGTTCAAAACTGGAAAGAAGCTTTCTGAGAAACTGCTCTGTGTTCTGTGAATTCATCTCACAGAGTTACATCTTTCCCTTCAAGAAGCCTTTCGCTAAGGCTGTTCTTGTGGAATTGGCAAAGGGATATTTGGAAGCCCATAGACGGCTATGGTGAAAAAGGAAATATCTTCCGTTCAAAACTGGAAAGAAGCTTTCTGAGAAACTGCTCTGTGTTCTGTTAATTCATCTCACAGAGTTACATCTTTCCCTTCAAGAAGCCTTTCGCTAAGGCTGTTCTTGTGGAATTGGCAAAGGGATATTTGGAAGCCCATAGAGGCCTATGGTGAAAAAGGAAATATCTTCCGTTCAAAACTGGAAAGAAGCTTTCTGAGAAACTGCTCTGTGTTCTGTGAATTCATCTCACAGAGTTACATCTTTCCCTTCAAGAAGCCTTTCGCTAAGGCTGTTCTTGTGGAATTGGCAAAGGGATATTTGGAAGCCCATAGAGGGCTATGGTGAAAAAAGAAATATCTTCCGTTCAAAACTGGAAAGAAGCTTTCTGAGAAACTGCTCTGTGTTCTGTTAATTCATCTCACAGAGTTACATCTTTCCCTTCAAGAAGCCTTTCGCTAAGGCTGTTCTTGTGGAATTGGCAAACGGATATTTGGAAGCACATAGAGGCCTAAGGTGAAAAAGGAAATATCTTCCGTTCAAAACTGGAAAGAAGCTTTCTGAGAAACTGCTCTGTGTTCTGTGAATTCATCTCACAGAGTTACATCTTTCCCTTCAAGAAGCCTTTCGCTAAGGCTGTTCTTGTGGAATTGGCAAAGGGATATTTGGAAGCCCATAGAGGGCTATGGTGAAAAAGGAAATATCTTCCGTTCAAAACCGGAGAGAAGCTTTCTGAGAAACTGCTATGTGTTCTGTGAATTCATCTCACAGAGTTACATCTTTCCCTTCAAGAAGCCTTTCGCTAAGGCTGTTCTTGTGGAATTGGCAAAGGGATATTTGGAAGCCCATAGAGGGCTATGGAGAAAAAGGAAATATCTTCCGTTCAAAACTGGAAAGAAACTTTCTGAGAAACTGCTCTGTGTTCTGTGAATTCATCTCACAGAGTTACAATTTTCCCTTCAAGAAGCCTTTCGCTAAGGCTGTTCTTGTGGAATTGGCAAAGGGATATTTGGAAGCCCATAGAGGGCTATGGTGAAAAAGGAAATATCTTCCGTTCAAAACTGGAAAGAAGCTTTCTGAGAAACTGCTCTGTGTTCTGTTAATTCATCTCACAGAGTTACATCTTTCCCTTCAAGAAGCGTTTCGCTAAGGCTGTTCTTGTGGAATTGGCAAAGTGATATTTGGAAGCCCATAGAGGGCTATGGTGAAAAAGGAAATATCTTCCGTTCAAAACTGGAAAGAAGCTTTCTGAGAAACTGCTCTGTGTTCTGTGAATTCGTCTCACAGAGTTACGTCTTTCCCTTCAAGAAGCCTTTCGCTAAGGCTGTTCTTGTGGAATTGGCAAAGGGATATTTGGAAGCCCATAGAGGGCTATGGTGAAAAAGGAAATATCTTCCGTTCAAAACTGGAAAGAAGCTTTCTGTGAAACTGCTCTGTGTTCTGTTAATTCATCTCACAGAGTTACATCTTTCACTTCAAGAAGCCTTTCGCTAAGGCTCTTCTTGTGGAATTGGCAAAGGGATATTTGGAAGCCCATAGAGGGCTATGGTGAAAAAGGAAATATCTTCCGTTCAAAACTGGAAAGAAGCCTTCTGAGAAACTGCTCTGTGTTCTGTGAATTCATCTCACAGAGTTACATCTTTCCCTTCAAGAAGCCTTTCGCTAAGGCTGTTCTTGTGGAATTGGCAAAGGGATATTTGGAAGCCCATAGAGGCCTATGGTGAAAAAGGAAATATCTTCCGTTCAAAACTGGAAAGAAGTTTCTGAGAAACTGCTCTGTGTTCTGTTAATTCATCTCACAGAGTTACATCTTTCCCTTCAAGAAGCCTTTCGCTAAGGCTGTTCTTGTGGAATTGGCAAAGGGATATTTGGAAGCCCATAGAGGGCTATGGTGAAAAAGGAAATATCTTCCGTTCAAAACTGGAAAGAAGCTTTCTGAGAAACTGCTCTGTGTTCTGTGAATTCATCTCACAGAGTTACATCTTTCCCTTCAAGAAGCCTTTCGCTAAGGCTGTTCTTGTGGAATTGGCAAAGGGATATTTGGAAGCCCATAGAGGGCTATGGTGAAAAAGGAAATATCTTCCGTTCAAAACTGGAGAGAAGCTTTCTGAGAAACTGCTATTTGTTCTGTGAGTTCATCTCACAGAGTTACATCTTTCCCTTCAAGAAGCCTTTCGCTAAGGCTGTTCTTGTGGAATTGGCAAAGGGATATTTGGAAGCCCATAGAGGCCTATGGTGAAAAAGGAAATATCTTACGTTCAAAAGTCTAAAGAAGCTTTCTGAGAAACTGCTCTGTGTTCCGTTAATTCATCTCACAGAGTTACATCTTTCCCTTCAAGAAGCCTTTCGCTAAGGCTGTTCTTGTGGAATTGGCAAAGGGATATTTGGAAGCCCATAGAGGGCTATGGTGAAAAAGGAAATATCTTCCGTTCAAAACTGGAAAGAAGCTTTCTGAGAAACTGCTCTGTGTTCTGTGAATTCATCTCACAGAGTTACATCTTTCCCTTCAAGAAGCCTTTCGCTAAGGCTGTTCTTGTGGAATTGGCAAAGGGATATTTGGAAGCCCATAGAGGGCTATGGTGAAAAAGGAAATATCTTCCGTTCAAAACTGGAAAGAAGCTTTCTGAGAAACTGCTCTGTGTTCTGTTAATTCATCTCACAGAGTTACATCTTTCCCTTCAAGAAGCCTTTCGCTAAGGCTGTTCTTGTGGAATTGGCAAAGGGATATTTGGAAGCCCATAGAGGCCTATGGTGAAAAAGGAAATATCTTCCGTTCAAAACTGGAAAGAAGCTTTCTGAGAAACTGCTCTGTGTTCTGTGAATTCATCTCACAGAGTTACATCTTTCCCTTCAAGAAGCCTTTCGCTAAGGCTGTTCTTGTGGAATTGGCAAAGGGATATTTGGAAGCCCATAGAGGCCTATGGTGAAAAAGGAAATATCTTCCGTTCAAAACTGGAAAGAAGTTTCTGAGAAACTGCTCTGTGTTCTGTTAATTCATCTCACAGAGTTACATCTTTCCCTTCAAGAAGCCTTTCGCTAAGGCTGTTCTTGTGGAATTGGCAAAGGGATATTTGGAAGCCCATAGAGGGCTATGGTGAAAAAGGAAATATCTTCCGTTCAAAACTGGAAAGAAGCTTTCTGAGAAACTGCTCTGTGTTCTGTGAATTCATCTCACAGAGTTACATCTTTCCCTTCAAGAAGCCTTTCGCTAAGGCTGTTCTTGTGGAATTGGCAAAGGGATATTTGGAAGCCCATAGAGGGCTATGGTGAAAAAGGAAATATCTTCCGTTCAAAACTGGAGAGAAGCTTTCTGAGAAACTGCTATTTGTTCTGTGAGTTCATCTCACAGAGTTACATCTTTCCCTTCAAGAAGCCTTTCGCTAAGGCTGTTCTTGTGGAATTGGCAAAGGGATATTTGGAAGCCCATAGAGGCCTATGGTGAAAAAGGAAATATCTTACGTTCAAAAGTCTAAAGAAGCTTTCTGAGAAACTGCTCTGTGTTCCGTTAATTCATCTCACAGAGTTACATCTTTCCCTTCAGGAAGCCTTTCGCTAAGGCTGTTCTTGTGGAATTGGCAAAGGGATATTTGGAAGCCCATAGAGGGCTACGGTGAAAAAGGAAATATCTTCCGTTCAAAACTGGAAAGAAGCTTTCTGAGAAACTGCTCTGTGTTCTGTGAATTCATCTCACAGAGTTACATCTTTCCCTTCAAGAAGCCTTTCGCTAAGGCTGTTCTTGTGGAATTGGCAAAGGGATATTTGGAAGCCCATAGAGGGCTATGGTGAAAAAGGAAATATCTTCCGTTCAAAACTGGAAAGAAGCTTTCTGAGAAACTGCTCTGTGTTCTGTTAATTCATCTCACAGAGTTACATCTTTCCCTTCAAGAAGCCTTTCGCTAAGGCTGTTCTTGTGGAATTGGCAAAGGGATATTTGGAAGCCCATAGAGGCCTATGGTGAAAAAGGAAATATCTTCCGTTCAAAACTGGAAAGAAGCTTTCTGAGAAACTGCTCTGTGTTCTGTGAATTCATCTCACAGAGTTACATCTTTCCCTTCAAGAAGCCTTTCGCTAAGGCTGTTCTTGTGGAATTGGCAAAGGGATATTTGGAAGCCCATAGAGGGCTATGGTGAAAAAGGAAATATCTTCCGTTCAAAACTGGAAAGAAGCTTTCTGAGAAACTGCTGTGTGTTCCGTGAATTCATCTCACAGAGTTACATCTTTCCCTTCAAGAAGCGTTTCGCTAAGGCTGTTCTTGTGGAATTGGCAAAGGTATATTTGGAAGCCCATAGAGGGCTATGGTGAAAAAGGAAATATCTTCCGTTCAAAACTGGAAAGAAGCTTTCTGAGAAACTGCTCTGTGTTCTGTGAATTCATCTCACAGAGTTACATCTTTCCCTTCAAGAAGCCTTTCGCTAAGGCTGTTCTTGTGGAATTGGCAAAGGGATATTTGGAAGCCCGTAGAGCGGTATGGTGAAAAAGGAAATATCTTCCGTTCAAAACTGGAAAGAAGCTTTCTGAGAAACTGCTTTGTGTTCTGTGAATTCATCTCACAGAGTTACATCTTTCCCTTCAAGAAGCCTTTCGCTAAGGCTGTTCTTGTGGAATTGGCAAAGGGATATTTGGAAGCCCATAGAGGGCTATGGTGAAAAAGGATATATCTTCCGTTCAAAACTGGAAAGAAGCTTTCTGAGAAACTGCTCTGTGTTCTGTGAATTCATCTCACAGAGTTACATCTTTCCCTTCAAGAAGCTTTTCGCTACGGCTGTTCTTGAGGAATTGGCAAAGGGATATTTGGAAGCCCATAGAGGGCTATGGTGAAAAAGGAAATATCTTCCGTTCAAAACTGGAAAGAAGCTTTCTGAGAAACTGCTCTGTGTTCTATTAATTCATCTCACAGAGTTACATCTTTCCCTTCAAGAAGCCTTTCGCTAAGGCTGTTCTTGTGGAATTGGCAAAGGGATATTTGGAAGCCCATAGAGGCCTATGGTGAAAAAGGAAATATCTTCCGTTCAACCTGGAAAGAAGCTTTCTAAGAAACTGCTCTGTGTTCTGTGAATTCATCTCACAGAGTTACATCTTTCCCTTCAAGAAGCGTTTCGCTAAGGCTCTTCTTGTGGAATTGGCAAAGGTATATTTGGAAGCCCATAGAGGGCTATGGTGAAAAAGGAAATATCTTCCGTTCAAAACTGGAAAGAAGCTTTCTGAGAAACTGCTCTGTGTTCTGTGAATTCATCTCACAGAGTTACATCTTTCCCTTCAAGAAGCCTTTCGCTAAGGCTGTTCTTGTGGAATTGGCACTGGGATATTTGGAAGCCCATAGAGGGCTATGGTGAAAAAGGAAATATCTTCCGTTCAAAACTGTAAAGAAGCTTTCTGAGAAACTGCTCTGTGTTCTGTTAATTCATCTCACAGAGTTACATCTTTCCCTTCAAGAAGCCTTTCGCTAAGGCTGTTCTTGTGGAATTGGCAAAGGGATATTTGGAAGCTCATAGAGGGCTATGGTGAAAAAGGAAATATCTTTCGTTGAAAACTGGAAAGAAGCTTTCTGAGAAACTGCTCTGTGTTCTGTTAATTCATCTCACAGAGTTACATCTTTCCCTTCAAGAAGCCTTTCGCTAAGGCTGTTCTTGTGGAATTGGCAAAGGGATATTTGGAAGCCCATAGAGGCCTATGGTGAAAAAGAAAATATCTTCCGTTCAAAACCGGAAAGAAGCTTTCTGAGAAACTGTTCTGTGTTCTGTGAATTCATCTCACAGAGTTACATCTTTCCCTTCAAGAAGCCTTTCGCTAAGGCTGTTCTTGTGTAATTGGCAAAGGGATATTTGGAAGCCCATAGAGGGCTATGGTGAAAAAGGAAATATCTTCCGTTCAAAACTGGAAAGAAGCTTTCTGAGAAACTGCTCTGTGTTCTGTGAATTCATCTCACAGAGTTACATCTTTCCCTTCAAGAAGCCTTTCGCTAAGGCTGTTCTTGTGGAATTGGCAAAGGGATATTTGGAAGCCCATAGAGGGCTATGGTGAAAAAGGAAATATCTTCCGTTCAAAACTGGAAAGAAGCTTTCTGAGAAACTGCTCTGTGTTCTGTGAATTCATCTCACAGAGTTACATCTTTCCCTTCAAGAAGCCTTTCGCTAAGGCTGTTCTTGTGGAATTGGCAAAGGGATATTTGGAAGCCCATAGAGGGCTATGGTGAAAAAGGAAATATCTTCCGTTCAAAACTGGAAAGAAGCTTTCTGAGAAACTGCTCTGTGTTCTGTGAATTCATCTCACAGGGTTACATCTTTCCCTTCAAGAAGCCTTTCGCTAAGGCTGTTCTTGTGGAATTGGCAAAGGGATATTTGGAAGCCCATAGAGGGCTATGGTGAAAAAGGAAATATCTTCCGTTCAAAACTGGAAAGAAGCTTTCTGAGAAACAGCTCTGTGTTCTGTTAATTCATCTCACAGAGTTACATCTTTCCCTTCAAGAAGCCTTTCGCTAAGGCTGTTCTTGTGGAATTGGCAAAGGGATATTTGGAAGCTCTTAGAGGGCTATGGGGAAAAAGGAAATATCTTCCGTTGAAAACTGGAAAGAAGCTTTCTGAGAAACTGCTCTGTGTTCTGTGAATTCATCTCACAGAGTTACATCTTTCCCTTCAAGAAGCCTTTCGCTAAGGCTGTTCTTGTGGAATTGGCAAAGGGATATTTGGAAGCCCATAGAGGGCTATGGTGAAAAAGGATATATCTTCCGTTCAAAACTGGAAAGAAGCTTTCTGAGAAACTGCTCTGTGTTCTGTGAATTCATCTCACAGAGTTACATCTTTCCCTTCAAGAAGCTTTTCGCTACGGCTGTTCTTGAGGAATTGGCAAAGGGATATTTGGAAGCCCATAGAGGGCTATGGTGAAAAAGGAAATATCTTCCGTTCAAAACTGGAAAGAAGCTTTCTGAGAAACTGCTCTGTGTTCTATTAATTCATCTCACAGAGTTACATCTTTCCCTTCAAGAAGCCTTTCGCTAAGGCTGTTCTTGTGGAATTGGCAAAGGGATATTTGGAAGCCCATAGAGGCCTATGGTGAAAAAGGAAATATCTTCCGTTCAACCTGGAAAGAAGCTTTCTAAGAAACTGCTCTGTGTTCTGTGAATTCATCTCACAGAGTTACATCTTTCCCTTCAAGAAGCGTTTCGCTAAGGCTCTTCTTGTGGAATTGGCAAAGGTATATTTGGAAGCCCATAGAGGGCTATGGTGAAAAAGGAAATATCTTCCGTTCAAAACTGGAAAGAAGCTTTCTGAGAAACTGCTCTGTGTTCTGTGAATTCATCTCACAGAGTTACATCTTTCCCTTCAAGAAGCCTTTCGCTAAGGCTGTTCTTGTGGAATTGGCAAAGGGATATTTGGAAGCCCATAGAGGGCTATGGTGAAAAAGGAAATATCTTCCGTTCAAAACTGGAAAGAAGCTTTCTGAGAAACTGCTCTGTGTTCTGTTAATTCATCTCACAGAGTTACATCTTTCCCTTCAAGAAGCCTTTCGCTAAGGCTGTTCTTGTGGAATTGGCAAAGGGATATTTGGAAGCTCATAGAGGGCTATGGTGAAAAAGGAAATATCTTTCGTTGAAAACTGGAAAGAAGCTTTCTGAGAAACTGCTCTGTGTTCTGTTAATTCATCTCACAGAGTTACATCTTTCCCTTCAAGAAGCCTTTCGCTAAGGCTGTTCTTGTGGAATTGGCAAAGGGATATTTGGAAGCCCATAGAGGCCTATGGTGAAAAAGAAAATATCTTCCGTTCAAAACCGGAAAGAAGCTTTCTGAGAAACTGTTCTGTGTTCTGTGAATTCATCTCACAGAGTTACATCTTTCCCTTCAAGAAGCCTTTCGCTAAGGCTGTTCTTGTGTAATTGGCAAAGGGATATTTGGAAGCCCATAGAGGGCTATGGTGAAAAAGGAAATATCTTCCGTTCAAAACTGGAAAGAAGCTTTCTGAGAAACTGCTCTGTGTTCTGTGAATTCATCTCACAGAGTTACATCTTTCCCTTCAAGAAGCCTTTCGCTAAGGCTGTTCTTGTGGAATTGGCAAAGGGATATTTGGAAGCCCATAGAGGGCTATGGTGAAAAAGGAAATATCTTCCGTTCAAAACTGGAAAGAAGCTTTCTGAGAAACTGCTCTGTGTTCTGTGAATTCATCTCACAGAGTTACATCTTTCCCTTCAAGAAGCCTTTCGCTAAGGCTGTTCTTGTGGAATTGGCAAAGGGATATTTGGAAGCCCATAGAGGGCTAGGGTGAAAAAGGAAATATCTTCCGTTCAAAACTGGAAAGAAGCTTTCTGAGAAACTGCTCTGTGTTCTGTGAATTCATCTCACAGGGTTACATCTTTCCCTTCAAGAAGCCTTTCGCTAAGGCTGTTCTTGTGGAATTGGCAAAGGGATATTTGGAAGCCCATAGAGGGCTATGGTGAAAAAGGAAATATCTTCCGTTCAAAACTGGAAAGAAGCTTTCTGAGAAACAGCTCTGTGTTCTGTTAATTCATCTCACAGAGTTACATCTTTCCCTTCAAGAAGCCTTTCGCTAAGGCTGTTCTTGTGGAATTGGCAAAGGGATATTTGGAAGCTCTTAGAGGGCTATGGGGAAAAAGGAAATATCTTCCGTTGAAAACTGGAAAGAAGCTTTCTGAGAAACTGCTCTGTGTTCTGTGAATTCATCTCACAGAGTTACATCTTTCCCTTCAAGAAGCCTTTCGCTAAGGCTGTTCTTGTGGAATTGGCAAAGGGATATTTGGAAGCCCATAGAGGTCTATGGTGAAAAAGGAAATATCTTCCGTTCAAAACTGGAAAGAAGCTTTCTGAGAAACTGCTCTATGTTCTGTGAATTCATCTAACAGAGTTACATCTTTCCCTTCAAGAAGCCTTTCGCTAAGGCTGTTCTTGTGTAATTGGCAAAGGGATATTTGGAAGCCCATATAGGGCTATGGTGAAAAAGGAAATATCTTCCGTTCAAAACCGGAGAGAAGCTTTGTGAGAAACTGCTCTGTGTTCTGTGAATTCATCTCACAGAGTTACATCTTTCCCTTTAAGAAGCCTTTCGCTAAGGCTGTTCTTGTGGAATTGGCAAAGGGATATTTGGAAGCCCATAAAGGGCTTTGGTGAAAAAGGAAATATCTTCCGTTCAAAACTGGAAAGAAGCTTTCTGAGAAACTGCTCTGGGTTCTGTGAATTCATGTCACAGAGTTACATCTTTCCCTTCAAGAAGCCTTTCTCTAAGGCTGTTCTTGTGGAATTGGCAAGGGGATATTTGGAAGCCCATAGAGGGCTATGGTGAAAAAGGAAATATCTTCCGTTCAAAACTGGAAAGAAGCTTTCTGAGAAACTGCTCTGTGTTCTGTGAATTCATCTCACAGAGTTACATCTTTCCCTTCAAGAAGCCTTTCGCTAAGGCTGTTCTTGTGGAATTGGCAAAGGGATATTTGGAAGCCCATAGAGGGCTACGGTGAAAAAGGAAATATCTTCCGTTCAAAACTGGAAAGAAGCTTTCTGAGAAACTGCTCTGTGTTCTGTGAATTCATCTCACAGAGTTACATCTTTCCCTTCAAGAAGCCTTTCGCTAAGGCTGTTCTTGTGGAATTGGCAAAGGGATATTTGGAAGCCCATAGAGGCCTATGGTGAAAAAGGAAATATCTTCCGTTCAAAACTGGAAAGAAGCTTTCTGAGAAACTGCTCTGTGTTCTGTGAATTCATCTCACAGAGTTACATCTGTCCCTTCAAGAAGCCTTTCGCTAAGTCTGTTCTTGTGGAATTGGCAAAGCGATATTTGGAAGCCCATAGAGGGCTATGGTGAAAAAGGAAATACCTTCCGTTCAAAACTGGAAAGAAGCTTTCTGAGAAACTGCTCTGTGTTCTGTGAATTCATCTCACAGAGTTACATCTTTCCCTTCAAGAAGCCTTTCGCTAAGGCTGTTCTTGTGGAATTGGCAAAGGGATATTTGGAAGCCCATAGAGTGCTATGGTGAAAAAGGAAATATCTTCCGTTCAAAACTGGAAAGAAGTTTCTGAGAAACTGCTCTGTGTTCTGTTAATTCATCTCACAGAGTTACATCTTTCCCTTCAAGAAGCCTTTCGCTAAGGCTGTTCTTGTGGAATTGGCAAAGGGATATTTGGAAGCCCATAGAGGGCTATGGTGAAAAAGGAAATATCTTCCGTTCAAAACTGGAAAGAAGCTTTCTGAGAAACTGCTCTGTGTTCTGTTAATTCATCTCACAGAGTTACATCTTTCCCTTCAAGAAGCCTTTCGCTAAGGCTGTTCTTGTGGAATTGGCAAAGGGATATTTGGAAGCCCATAGAGGGCTATGGTGAAAAAGGAAATATCTTCCGTTCAAAACTGGAGAGAAGCTTTCTGAGAAACTGCTATTTGTTCTGTGAATTCATCTCACAGAGTTACATCTTTCCCTTCCAGAAGCCTTTCGCTAAGGCTGTTCTTGTGGAATTGGCAAAGGGATATTTGGAAGCCCATAGAGGCCTATGGTGAAAAAGGATATATCTTACGTTCAAAAGTCTAAAGAAGCTTTCTGAGAAACTGCTCTGTGTTCTGTTAATTCATCTCACAGAGTTACATCTTTCCCTTCAAGAAGCCTTTCGCTAAGGCTGTTCTTGTGGAATTGGCAAAGGTATATTTGGAAGCCCATAGAGGGCTATGGTGAAAAAGGAAATATCTTCCGTTCAAAACTGGAAAGAAGCTTTCTGAGAAACTGCTCTGTGTTCTGTGAATTCATCTCACAGAGTTACATCTTTCCCTTCAAGAAGCCTTTCTCTAAGGCTGTTCTTGTGGAATTGGCAAGGGGATATTTGGAAGCCCATAGAGGGCTATGGTGAAAAAGGAAATATCTTCCGTTCAAAACTGGAAAGAAGCTTTCTGAGAAACTGCTCTGTGTTCTGTGAATTCATCTCACAGAGTTACATCTTTCCCTTCAAAAAGCCTTTCGCTAAGGCTGTTCTTGTGGAATTGGCAAAGGGATATTTGGAAGCCCATAGACGGCTATGGTGAAAAAGGAAATATCTTCCGTTCAAAACTGGAAAGAAGCTTTCTGAGAAACTGCTCTGTGTTCTGTTAATTCATCTCACAGAGTTACATCTTTCCCTTCAAGAAGCCTTTCGCTAAGGCTGTTCTTGTGGAATTGGCAAAGGGATATTTGGAAGCCCATAGAGGGCTATGGTGAAAAAGGAAATATCTTCCGTTCAAAACTGGAAAGAAGCTTTCTGAGAAACTGCTCTGTGTTCTGTGAATTCATCTCACAGAGTTACATCTTTCCCTTCAAGAAGCCTTTCGCTAAGGCTGTTCTTGTGGAATTGGCAAAGGTATATTTGGAAGCCCATAGAGGGCTATGGTGAAAAAGGAAATATCTTCCGTTCAAAACTGGAAAGAAGCTTTCTGAGAAACTGCTCTGTGTTCTGTTAATTCATCTCACAGAGTTACATCTTTCCCTTCAAGAAGCCTTTCGCTAAGGCTGTTCTTGTGGAATTGGCAAAGGGATATTTGGAAGCCCATAGAGGCCTAAGGTAAAAAAGGAAATATCTTCCGTTCAAAACTGGAAAGAAGCTTTCTGAGAAACTGCTCTGTGTTCTGTGAATTCATCTCACAGAGTTACATCTTTCCCTTCAAGAAGCCTTTCGCTAAGGCTGTTCTTGTGGAATTGGCAAAGGGATATTTGGAAGCCCATAGAGGTCTATGGTGAAAAAGGAAATATCTTCCTTTGAAAACTGGAAAGAAGCTTTCTGAGAAACTGCTCTGTGTTCTGTGAATTCATCTCACAGAGTTTCATCTTTCCCTTCAAGAAGCCTTTCGCTAAGGCTGTTCTTGTGGAATTGGCAAAGGGATATTTGGAAGCCCATAGAGGGCTATGGTGAAAAAGGAAATATCTTCCGTTCAAAACTGGAAAGAAGCTTTCTGAGAAACTGCTCTGTGTTCTGTGAATTCATCTCACAGAGTTACATCTTTCCCTTCAAGAAGCCTTTCGCTAAGGCTGTTCTTGTGCAATTGGCAAAGGGATATTTGGAAGCCCATAGAGGGCTACGGTGAAAAAGGAAATATCTTCCGTTCAAAACTGGAAAGAAGCTTTCTGAGAAACTGCTCTGTGTTCTGTGAATTCATCTCACAGAGTTACATCTTTCCCTTCAAGAAGCCTTTCGCTAAGGCTGTTCTTGTGGAATTGGCAAAGGGATATTTGGAAGCCCATAGAGGCCTATGGTGAAAAAGGAAATATCTTCCGTTCAAAACTGGAAAGAAGTTTCTGAGAAACTGCTCTGTGTTCTGTTAATTCATCTCACAGAGTTACATCTTTCCCTTCAAGAAGCCTTTCGCTAAGGCTGTTCTTGTGGAATTGGCAAAGGGATATTTGGAAGCCCATAGAGGGCTATGGTGAAAAAGGAAATATCTTCCGTTCAAAACTGGAAAGAAGCTTTCTGAGAAACTGCTCTGTGTTCTGTGAATTCATCTCACAGAGTTACATCTTTCCCTTCAAGAAGCCTTTCGCTAAGGCTGTTCTTGTGGAATTGGCAAAGGGATATTTGGAAGCCCATAGAGGGCTATGGTGAAAAAGGAAATATCTTCCGTTCAAAACTGGAGAGAAGCTTTCTGAGAAACTGCTATTTGTTCTGTGAGTTCATCTCACAGAGTTACATCTTTCCCTTCAAGAAGCCTTTCGCTAAGGCTGTTCTTGTGGAATTGGCAAAGGGATATTTGGAAGCC
The DNA here is from genome assembly GCF_047675955.1 of Chlorocebus sabaeus. Lineage (NCBI taxonomy): Eukaryota > Metazoa > Chordata > Mammalia > Primates > Cercopithecidae > Chlorocebus > Chlorocebus sabaeus. Next base: position 58,940 of record NW_027328181.1, read on the forward strand.
CATAGAGGCCTATGGTGAAAAAGGAAATATCTTACGTTCAAAAGTCTAAAGAAGCTTTCTGAGAAACTGCTCTGTGTTCCGTTAATTCATCTCACAGAGTTACATCTTTCCCTTCAAGAAGCCTTTCGCTAAGGCTGTTCTTGTGGAATTGGCAAAGGGATATTTGGAAGCCCATAGAGGGCTATGGTGAAAAAGGAAATATCTTCCGTTCAAAACTGGAAAGAAGCTTTCTGAGAAACTGCTCTGTGTTCTGTGAATTCATCTCACAGAGTTACATCTTTCCCTTCAAGAAGCCTTTCGCTAAGGCTGTTCTTGTGGAATTGGCAAAGGGATATTTGGAAGCCCATAGAGGGCTATGGTGAAAAAGGAAATATCTTCCGTTCAAAACTGGAAAGAAGCTTTCTGAGAAACTGCTCTGTGTTCTGTTAATTCATCTCACAGAGTTACATCTTTCCCTTCAAGAAGCCTTTCGCTAAGGCTGTTCTTGTGGAATTGGCAAAGGGATATTTGGAAGCCCATAGAGGCCTATGGTGAAAAAGGAAATATCTTCCGTTCAAAACTGGAAAGAAGCTTTCTGAGAAACTGCTCTGTGTTCTGTGAATTCATCTCACAGAGTTACATCTTTCCCTTCAAGAAGCCTTTCGCTAAGGCTGTTCTTGTGGAATTGGCAAAGGGATATTTGGAAGCCCATAGAGGCCTATGGTGAAAAAGGAAATATCTTCCGTTCAAAACTGGAAAGAAGTTTCTGAGAAACTGCTCTGTGTTCTGTTAATTCATCTCACAGAGTTACATCTTTCCCTTCAAGAAGCCTTTCGCTAAGGCTGTTCTTGTGGAATTGGCAAAGGGATATTTGGAAGCCCATAGAGGGCTATGGTGAAAAAGGAAATATCTTCCGTTCAAAACTGGAAAGAAGCTTTCTGAGAAACTGCTCTGTGTTCTGTGAATTCATCTCACAGAGTTACATCTTTCCCTTCAAGAAGCCTTTCGCTAAGGCTGTTCTTGTGGAATTGGCAAAGGGATATTTGGAAGCCCATAGAGGGCTATGGTGAAAAAGGAAATATCTTCCGTTCAAAACTGGAGAGAAGCTTTCTGAGAAACTGCTATTTGTTCTGTGAGTTCATCTCACAGAGTTACATCTTTCCCTTCAAGAAGCCTTTCGCTAAGGCTGTTCTTGTGGAATTGGCAAAGGGATATTTGGAAGCCCATAGAGGCCTATGGTGAAAAAGGAAATATCTTACGTTCAAAAGTCTAAAGAAGCTTTCTGAGAAACTGCTCTGTGTTCCGTTAATTCATCTCACAGAGTTACATCTTTCCCTTCAGGAAGCCTTTCGCTAAGGCTGTTCTTGTGGAATTGGCAAAGGGATATTTGGAAGCCCATAGAGGGCTACGGTGAAAAAGGAAATATCTTCCGTTCAAAACTGGAAAGAAGCTTTCTGAGAAACTGCTCTGTGTTCTGTGAATTCATCTCACAGAGTTACATCTTTCCCTTCAAGAAGCCTTTCGCTAAGGCTGTTCTTGTGGAATTGGCAAAGGGATATTTGGAAGCCCATAGAGGGCTATGGTGAAAAAGGAAATATCTTCCGTTCAAAACTGGAAAGAAGCTTTCTGAGAAACTGCTCTGTGTTCTGTTAATTCATCTCACAGAGTTACATCTTTCCCTTCAAGAAGCCTTTCGCTAAGGCTGTTCTTGTGGAATTGGCAAAGGGATATTTGGAAGCCCATAGAGGCCTATGGTGAAAAAGGAAATATCTTCCGTTCAAAACTGGAAAGAAGCTTTCTGAGAAACTGCTCTGTGTTCTGTGAATTCATCTCACAGAGTTACATCTTTCCCTTCAAGAAGCCTTTCGCTAAGGCTGTTCTTGTGGAATTGGCAAAGGGATATTTGGAAGCCCATAGAGGGCTATGGTGAAAAAGGAAATATCTTCCGTTCAAAACTGGAAAGAAGCTTTCTGAGAAACTGCTGTGTGTTCCGTGAATTCATCTCACAGAGTTACATCTTTCCCTTCAAGAAGCGTTTCGCTAAGGCTGTTCTTGTGGAATTGGCAAAGGTATATTTGGAAGCCCATAGAGGGCTATGGTGAAAAAGGAAATATCTTCCGTTCAAAACTGGAAAGAAGCTTTCTGAGAAACTGCTCTGTGTTCTGTGAATTCATCTCACAGAGTTACATCTTTCCCTTCAAGAAGCCTTTCGCTAAGGCTGTTCTTGTGGAATTGGCAAAGGGATATTTGGAAGCCCGTAGAGCGGTATGGTGAAAAAGGAAATATCTTCCGTTCAAAACTGGAAAGAAGCTTTCTGAGAAACTGCTTTGTGTTCTGTGAATTCATCTCACAGAGTTACATCTTTCCCTTCAAGAAGCCTTTCGCTAAGGCTGTTCTTGTGGAATTGGCAAAGGGATATTTGGAAGCCCATAGAGGGCTATGGTGAAAAAGGATATATCTTCCGTTCAAAACTGGAAAGAAGCTTTCTGAGAAACTGCTCTGTGTTCTGTGAATTCATCTCACAGAGTTACATCTTTCCCTTCAAGAAGCTTTTCGCTACGGCTGTTCTTGAGGAATTGGCAAAGGGATATTTGGAAGCCCATAGAGGGCTATGGTGAAAAAGGAAATATCTTCCGTTCAAAACTGGAAAGAAGCTTTCTGAGAAACTGCTCTGTGTTCTATTAATTCATCTCACAGAGTTACATCTTTCCCTTCAAGAAGCCTTTCGCTAAGGCTGTTCTTGTGGAATTGGCAAAGGGATATTTGGAAGCCCATAGAGGCCTATGGTGAAAAAGGAAATATCTTCCGTTCAACCTGGAAAGAAGCTTTCTAAGAAACTGCTCTGTGTTCTGTGAATTCATCTCACAGAGTTACATCTTTCCCTTCAAGAAGCGTTTCGCTAAGGCTCTTCTTGTGGAATTGGCAAAGGTATATTTGGAAGCCCATAGAGGGCTATGGTGAAAAAGGAAATATCTTCCGTTCAAAACTGGAAAGAAGCTTTCTGAGAAACTGCTCTGTGTTCTGTGAATTCATCTCACAGAGTTACATCTTTCCCTTCAAGAAGCCTTTCGCTAAGGCTGTTCTTGTGGAATTGGCAAAGGGATATTTGGAAGCCCATAGAGGGCTATGGTGAAAAAGGAAATATCTTCCGTTCAAAACTGTAAAGAAGCTTTCTGAGAAACTGCTCTGTGTTCTGTTAATTCATCTCACAGAGTTACATCTTTCCCTTCAAGAAGCCTTTCGCTAAGGCTGTTCTTGTGGAATTGGCAAAGGGATATTTGGAAGCTCATAGAGGGCTATGGTGAAAAAGGAAATATCTTTCGTTGAAAACTGGAAAGAAGCTTTCTGAGAAACTGCTCTGTGTTCTGTTAATTCATCTCACAGAGTTACATCTTTCCCTTCAAGAAGCCTTTCGCTAAGGCTGTTCTTGTGGAATTGGCAAAGGGATATTTGGAAGCCCATAGAGGCCTATGGTGAAAAAGAAAATATCTTCCGTTCAAAACCGGAAAGAAGCTTTCTGAGAAACTGTTCTGTGTTCTGTGAATTCATCTCACAGAGTTACATCTTTCCCTTCAAGAAGCCTTTCGCTAAGGCTGTTCTTGTGTAATTGGCAAAGGGATATTTGGAAGCCCATAGAGGGCTATGGTGAAAAAGGAAATATCTTCCGTTCAAAACTGGAAAGAAGCTTTCTGAGAAACTGCTCTGTGTTCTGTGAATTCATCTCACAGAGTTACATCTTTCCCTTCAAGAAGCCTTTCGCTAAGGCTGTTCTTGTGGAATTGGCAAAGGGATATTTGGAAGCCCATAGAGGGCTATGGTGAAAAAGGAAATATCTTCCGTTCAAAACTGGAAAGAAGCTTTCTGAGAAACTGCTCTGTGTTCTGTGAATTCATCTCACAGAGTTACATCTTTCCCTTCAAGAAGCCTTTCGCTAAGGCTGTTCTTGTGGAATTGGCAAAGGGATATTTGGAAGCCCATAGAGGGCTATGGTGAAAAAGGAAATATCTTCCGTTCAAAACTGGAAAGAAGCTTTCTGAGAAACTGCTCTGTGTTCTGTGAATTCATCTCACAGGGTTACATCTTTCCCTTCAAGAAGCCTTTCGCTAAGGCTGTTCTTGTGGAATTGGCAAAGGGATATTTGGAAGCCCATAGAGGGCTATGGTGAAAAAGGAAATATCTTCCGTTCAAAACTGGAAAGAAGCTTTCTGAGAAACAGCTCTGTGTTCTGTTAATTCATCTCACAGAGTTACATCTTTCCCTTCAAGAAGCCTTTCGCTAAGGCTGTTCTTGTGGAATTGGCAAAGGGATATTTGGAAGCTCTTAGAGGGCTATGGGGAAAAAGGAAATATCTTCCGTTGAAAACTGGAAAGAAGCTTTCTGAGAAACTGCTCTGTGTTCTGTGAATTCATCTCACAGAGTTACATCTTTCCCTTCAAGAAGCCTTTCGCTAAGGCTGTTCTTGTGGAATTGGCAAAGGGATATTTGGAAGCCCATAGAGGGCTATGGTGAAAAAGGATATATCTTCCGTTCAAAACTGGAAAGAAGCTTTCTGAGAAACTGCTCTGTGTTCTGTGAATTCATCTCACAGAGTTACATCTTTCCCTTCAAGAAGCTTTTCGCTACGGCTGTTCTTGAGGAATTGGTAAAGGGATATTTGGAAGCCCATAGAGGGCTATGGTGAAAAAGGAAATATCTTCCGTTCAAAACTGGAAAGAAGCTTTCTGAGAAACTGCTCTGTGTTCTATTAATTCATCTCACAGAGTTACATCTTTCCCTTCAAGAAGCCTTTCGCTAAGGCTGTTCTTGTGGAATTGGCAAAGGGATATTTGGAAGCCCATAGAGGCCTATGGTGAAAAAGGAAATATCTTCCGTTCAACCTGGAAAGAAGCTTTCTAAGAAACTGCTCTGTGTTCTGTGAATTCATCTCACAGAGTTACATCTTTCCCTTCAAGAAGCGTTTCGCTAAGGCTCTTCTTGTGGAATTGGCAAAGGTATATTTGGAAGCCCATAGAGGGCTATGGTGAAAAAGGAAATATCTTCCGTTCAAAACTGGAAAGAAGCTTTCTGAGAAACTGCTCTGTGTTCTGTGAATTCATCTCACAGAGTTACATCTTTCCCTTCAAGAAGCCTTTCGCTAAGGCTGTTCTTGTGGAATTGGCAAAGGGATATTTGGAAGCCCATAGAGGGCTATGGTGAAAAAGGAAATATCTTCCGTTCAAAACTGGAAAGAAGCTTTCTGAGAAACTGCTCTGTGTTCTGTTAATTCATCTCACAGAGTTACATCTTTCCCTTCAAGAAGCCTTTCGCTAAGGCTGTTCTTGTGGAATTGGCAAAGGGATATTTGGAAGCTCATAGAGGGCTATGGTGAAAAAGGAAATATCTTTCGTTGAAAACTGGAAAGAAGCTTTCTGAGAAACTGCTCTGTGTTCTGTTAATTCATCTCACAGAGTTACATCTTTCCCTTCAAGAAGCCTTTCGCTAAGGCTGTTCTTGTGGAATTGGCAAAGGGATATTTGGAAGCCCATAGAGGCCTATGGTGAAAAAGAAAATATCTTCCGTTCAAAACCGGAAAGAAGCTTTCTGAGAAACTGTTCTGTGTTCTGTGAATTCATCTCACAGAGTTACATCTTTCCCTTCAAGAAGCCTTTCGCTAAGGCTGTTCTTGTGTAATTGGCAAAGGGATATTTGGAAGCCCATAGAGGGCTATGGTGAAAAAGGAAATATCTTCCGTTCAAAACTGGAAAGAAGCTTTCTGAGAAACTGCTCTGTGTTCTGTGAATTCATCTCACAGAGTTACATCTTTCCCTTCAAGAAGCCTTTCGCTAAGGCTGTTCTTGTGGAATTGGCAAAGGGATATTTGGAAGCCCATAGAGGGCTATGGTGAAAAAGGAAATATCTTCCGTTCAAAACTGGAAAGAAGCTTTCTGAGAAACTGCTCTGTGTTCTGTGAATTCATCTCACAGAGTTACATCTTTCCCTTCAAGAAGCCTTTCGCTAAGGCTGTTCTTGTGGAATTGGCAAAGGGATATTTGGAAGCCCATAGAGGGCTAGGGTGAAAAAGGAAATATCTTCCGTTCAAAACTGGAAAGAAGCTTTCTGAGAAACTGCTCTGTGTTCTGTGAATTCATCTCACAGGGTTACATCTTTCCCTTCAAGAAGCCTTTCGCTAAGGCTGTTCTTGTGGAATTGGCAAAGGGATATTTGGAAGCCCATAGAGGGCTATGGTGAAAAAGGAAATATCTTCCGTTCAAAACTGGAAAGAAGCTTTCTGAGAAACAGCTCTGTGTTCTGTTAATTCATCTCACAGAGTTACATCTTTCCCTTCAAGAAGCCTTTCGCTAAGGCTGTTCTTGTGGAATTGGCAAAGGGATATTTGGAAGCTCTTAGAGGGCTATGGGGAAAAAGGAAATATCTTCCGTTGAAAACTGGAAAGAAGCTTTCTGAGAAACTGCTCTGTGTTCTGTGAATTCATCTCACAGAGTTACATCTTTCCCTTCAAGAAGCCTTTCGCTAAGGCTGTTCTTGTGGAATTGGCAAAGGGATATTTGGAAGCCCATAGAGGTCTATGGTGAAAAAGGAAATATCTTCCGTTCAAAACTGGAAAGAAGCTTTCTGAGAAACTGCTCTATGTTCTGTGAATTCATCTAACAGAGTTACATCTTTCCCTTCAAGAAGCCTTTCGCTAAGGCTGTTCTTGTGTAATTGGCAAAGGGATATTTGGAAGCCCATATAGGGCTATGGTGAAAAAGGAAATATCTTCCGTTCAAAACGGGAGAGAAGCTTTGTGAGAAACTGCTCTGTGTTCTGTGAATTCATCTCACAGAGTTACATCTTTCCCTTTAAGAAGCCTTTCGCTAAGGCTGTTCTTGTGGAATTGGCAAAGGGATATTTGGAAGCCCATAAAGGGCTTTGGTGAAAAAGGAAATATCTTCCGTTCAAAACTGGAAAGAAGCTTTCTGAGAAACTGCTCTGGGTTCTGTGAATTCATGTCACAGAGTTACATCTTTCCCTTCAAGAAGCCTTTCTCTAAGGCTGTTCTTGTGGAATTGGCAAGGGGATATTTGGAAGCCCATAGAGGGCTATGGTGAAAAAGGAAATATCTTCCGTTCAAAACTGGAAAGAAGCTTTCTGAGAAACTGCTCTGTGTTCTGTGAATTCATCTCACAGAGTTACATCTTTCCCTTCAAGAAGCCTTTCGCTAAGGCTGTTCTTGTGGAATTGGCAAAGGGATATTTGGAAGCCCATAGAGGGCTACGGTGAAAAAGGAAATATCTTCCGTTCAAAACTGGAAAGAAGCTTTCTGAGAAACTGCTCTGTGTTCTGTGAATTCATCTCACAGAGTTACATCTTTCCCTTCAAGAAGCCTTTCGCTAAGGCTGTTCTTGTGGAATTGGCAAAGGGATATTTGGAAGCCCATAGAGGCCTATGGTGAAAAAGGAAATATCTTCCGTTCAAAACTGGAAAGAAGCTTTCTGAGAAACTGCTCTGTGTTCTGTGAATTCATCTCACAGAGTTACATCTGTCCCTTCAAGAAGCCTTTCGCTAAGTCTGTTCTTGTGGAATTGGCAAAGCGATATTTGGAAGCCCATAGAGGGCTATGGTGAAAAAGGAAATACCTTCCGTTCAAAACTGGAAAGAAGCTTTCTGAGAAACTGCTCTGTGTTCTGTGAATTCATCTCACAGAGTTACATCTTTCCCTTCAAGAAGCCTTTCGCTAAGGCTGTTCTTGTGGAATTGGCAAAGGGATATTTGGAAGCCCATAGAGTGCTATGGTGAAAAAGGAAATATCTTCCGTTCAAAACTGGAAAGAAGTTTCTGAGAAACTGCTCTGTGTTCTGTTAATTCATCTCACAGAGTTACATCTTTCCCTTCAAGAAGCCTTTCGCTAAGGCTGTTCTTGTGGAATTGGCAAAGGGATATTTGGAAGCCCATAGAGGGCTATGGTGAAAAAGGAAATATCTTCCGTTCAAAACTGGAAAGAAGCTTTCTGAGAAACTGCTCTGTGTTCTGTTAATTCATCTCACAGAGTTACATCTTTCCCTTCAAGAAGCCTTTCGCTAAGGCTGTTCTTGTGGAATTGGCAAAGGGATATTTGGAAGCCCATAGAGGGCTATGGTGAAAAAGGAAATATCTTCCGTTCAAAACTGGAGAGAAGCTTTCTGAGAAACTGCTATTTGTTCTGTGAATTCATCTCACAGAGTTACATCTTTCCCTTCCAGAAGCCTTTCGCTAAGGCTGTTCTTGTGGAATTGGCAAAGGGATATTTGGAAGCCCATAGAGGCCTATGGTGAAAAAGGATATATCTTACGTTCAAAAGTCTAAAGAAGCTTTCTGAGAAACTGCTCTGTGTTCTGTTAATTCATCTCACAGAGTTACATCTTTCCCTTCAAGAAGCCTTTCGCTAAGGCTGTTCTTGTGGAATTGGCAAAGGTATATTTGGAAGCCCATAGAGGGCTATGGTGAAAAAGGAAATATCTTCCGTTCAAAACTGGAAAGAAGCTTTCTGAGAAACTGCTCTGTGTTCTGTGAATTCATCTCACAGAGTTACATCTTTCCCTTCAAGAAGCCTTTCTCTAAGGCTGTTCTTGTGGAATTGGCAAGGGGATATTTGGAAGCCCATAGAGGGCTATGGTGAAAAAGGAAATATCTTCCGTTCAAAACTGGAAAGAAGCTTTCTGAGAAACTGCTCTGTGTTCTGTGAATTCATCTCACAGAGTTACATCTTTCCCTTCAAAAAGCCTTTCGCTAAGGCTGTTCTTGTGGAATTGGCAAAGGGATATTTGGAAGCCCATAGACGGCTATGGTGAAAAAGGAAATATCTTCCGTTCAAAACTGGAAAGAAGCTTTCTGAGAAACTGCTCTGTGTTCTGTTAATTCATCTCACAGAGTTACATCTTTCCCTTCAAGAAGCCTTTCGCTAAGGCTGTTCTTGTGGAATTGGCAAAGGGATATTTGGAAGCCCATAGAGGGCTATGGTGAAAAAGGAAATATCTTCCGTTCAAAACTGGAAAGAAGCTTTCTGAGAAACTGCTCTGTGTTCTGTGAATTCATCTCACAGAGTTACATCTTTCCCTTCAAGAAGCCTTTCGCTAAGGCTGTTCTTGTGGAATTGGCAAAGGTATATTTGGAAGCCCATAGAGGGCTATGGTGAAAAAGGAAATATCTTCCGTTCAAAACTGGAAAGAAGCTTTCTGAGAAACTGCTCTGTGTTCTGTTAATTCATCTCACAGAGTTACATCTTTCCCTTCAAGAAGCCTTTCGCTAAGGCTGTTCTTGTGGAATTGGCAAAGGGATATTTGGAAGCCCATAGAGGCCTAAGGTAAAAAAGGAAATATCTTCCGTTCAAAACTGGAAAGAAGCTTTCTGAGAAACTGCTCTGTGTTCTGTGAATTCATCTCACAGAGTTACATCTTTCCCTTCAAGAAGCCTTTCGCTAAGGCTGTTCTTGTGGAATTGGCAAAGGGATATTTGGAAGCCCATAGAGGTCTATGGTGAAAAAGGAAATATCTTCCTTTGAAAACTGGAAAGAAGCTTTCTGAGAAACTGCTCTGTGTTCTGTGAATTCATCTCACAGAGTTTCATCTTTCCCTTCAAGAAGCCTTTCGCTAAGGCTGTTCTTGTGGAATTGGCAAAGGGATATTTGGAAGCCCATAGAGGGCTATGGTGAAAAAGGAAATATCTTCCGTTCAAAACTGGAAAGAAGCTTTCTGAGAAACTGCTCTGTGTTCTGTGAATTCATCTCACAGAGTTACATCTTTCCCTTCAAGAAGCCTTTCGCTAAGGCTGTTCTTGTGCAATTGGCAAAGGGATATTTGGAAGCCCATAGAGGGCTACGGTGAAAAAGGAAATATCTTCCGTTCAAAACTGGAAAGAAGCTTTCTGAGAAACTGCTCTGTGTTCTGTGAATTCATCTCACAGAGTTACATCTTTCCCTTCAAGAAGCCTTTCGCTAAGGCTGTTCTTCTGGAATTGGCAAAGGGATATTTGGAAGCCCATAGAGGCCTAAGGTGAAAAAGGAAATATCTTCCGTTCAAAACTGGAAAGAAGCTTTCTGAGAAACTGCTCTGTGTTCTGTGAATTCATCTCACAGAGTTACATCTGTCCCTTCAAGAAGCCTTTCGCTAAGTCTGTTCTTGTGGAATTGGCAAAGCGATATTTGGAAGCCCATAGAGGGCTATGGTGAAAAAGGAAATACCTTCCGTTCAAAACTGGAAAGAAGCTTTCTGAGAAACTGCTCTGTGTTCTGTGAATTCATCTCACAGAGTTACATCTTTCCCTTCAAGAAGCCTTTCGCTAAGGCTGTTCTTGTGGAATTGGCAAAGGGATATTTGGAAGCCCATAGAGTGCTATGGTGAAAAAGGAAATATCTTCCGTTCAAAACTGGAAAGAAGTTTCTGAGAAACTGCTCTGTGTTCTGTTAATTCATCTCACAGAGTTACATCTTTCCCTTCAAGAAGCCTTTCGCTAAGGCTGTTCTTGTGGAATTGGCAAAGGGATATTTGGAAGCCCATAGAGGGCTATGGTGAAAAAGGAAATATCTTCCGTTCAAAACTGGAAAGAAGCTTTCTGAGAAACTGCTCTGTGTTCTGTGAATTCATCTCACAGAGTTACATCTTTCCCTTCAAGAAGCCTTTCGCTAAGGCTGTTCTTGTGGAATTGGCAAAGGGATATTTGGAAGCCCATAGAGGGCTATGGTGAAAAAGGAAATATCTTCCGTTCAAAACTGGAGAGAAGCTTTCTGAGAAACTGCTATTTGTTCTGTGAATTCATCTCACAGAGTTACATCTTTCCCTTCCAGAAGCCTTTCGCTAAGGCTGTTCTTGTGGAATTGGCAAAGGGATATTTGGAAGCCCATAGAGGCCTATGGTGAAAAAGGAAATATCTTACGTTCAAAAGTCTAAAGAAGCTTTCTGAGAAACTGCTCTGTGTTCTGTTAATTCATCTCACAGAGTTACATCTTTCCCTTCAAGAAGCCTTTCGCTAAGGCTGTTCTTGTGGAATTGGCAAAGGTATATTTGGAAGCCCATAGAGGGCTATGGTGAAAAAGGAAATATCTTCCGTTCAAAACTGGAAAGAAGCTTTCTGAGAAACTGCTCTGTGTTCTGTGAATTCATCTCACAGAGTTACATCTTTCCCTTCAAAAAGCCTTTCGCTAAGGCTGTTCTTGTGGAATTGGCAAAGGGATATTTGGAAGCCCATAGACGGCTATGGTGAAAAAGGAAATATCTTCCGTTCAAAACTGGAAAGAAGCTTTCTGAGAAACTGCTCTGTGTTCTGTGAATTCATCTCACAGAGTTACATCTTTCCCTTCAAGAAGCCTTTCGCTAAGGCTGTTCTTGTGGAATTGGCAAAGGGATATTTGGAAGCCCATAGAGGGCTATGGTGAAAAAGGAAATATCTTCCGTTCAAAACTGGAAAGAAGCTTTCTGAGAAACTGCTCTGTGTTCTGTGAATTCATCTCACAGAGTTACATCTTTCCCTTCCAGAAGCCTTTCGCTAAGGCTGTTCTTGTGGAATTGGCAAAGGTATATTTGGAAGCCCATAGAGGGCTATGGTGAAAAAGGAAATATCTTCCGTTCAAAACTGGAAAGAAGCTTTCTGAGAAACTGCTCTGTGTTCTGTTAATTCATCTCACAGAGTTACATCTTTCCCTTCAAGAAGCCTTTCGCTAAGGCTGTTCTTGTGGAATTGGCAGAGGGATATTTGGAAGCCCATAGAGGCCTATGGTAAAAAAGGAAATATCTTCCGTTCAAAACTGGAAAGAAGCTTTCTGAGAAACTGCTCTGTGTTCCGTGAATTCATCTCACAGAGTTACATCTTTCCCTTCAAGAAGCCTTTCGCTAAGGCTGTTCTTGTGGAATTGGCAAAGCGATATTTGGAAGCCCATAGAGGGCTATGGTGAAAAAGGAAATATCTTCCGTTCAAAACTGGAAAGAAGCTTTCTGAGAAACTGCTCTGTGTTCTGTGAATTCATCTCACAGAGTTACATCTTTCCCTTCAAGAGGCCTTTCGCTAAGGCTGTTCTTGTGGAATTGGCAAAGGGATATTTGGAAGCCCATATAGGGCTATGATGAAAAAGGAAATATCTTCCGTTCAAAACTGGAAAGAAGCTTTCTGAGAAACTGCTCTGTGTTCTGTGAATTCATGTCACAGAGTTACATCTTTCCCTTCAAGAAGCCTTTCGCTAAGGCTGTTCTTGTGGAATTGGCAAAGGGATATTTGGAAGCCCATAGAGGGCTATGGTGAAAAAGGAAATATCTTCCGTTGAAAACTGGAAAGAAGCTTTCTGAGAAACTGCTCTGTGTTCTGTGAATTCATCTCACAGAGTTACATCTTTCCCTTCAAGAAGCCTTTCGCTAAGGATGTTCTTGTGGAATTGGCAAAGGGATATTTGGAAGCCCATAGAGGGCTATGGTGAAAAAGGAAATATCTTCCGTTCAAAACTGGAAAGAAGCTTTCTGAGAAACTGCTCTGTGTTCTGTGAATTCATCTCACAGAGTTACATCTTTCCCTTCAACAAGCCTTTCGCTAAGGCTGTTCTTGTGCAATTGGCAAAGGGATATTTGGAAGCCCATAGAGGGCTACGGTGAAAAAGGAAATATCTTCGGTTCAAAACTGGAAAGAAGCTTTCTGAGAAACTGCTCTGTGTTCTGTGAATTCATCTCACAGAGTTACATCTTTCCCTTCAAGAAGCCTTTCGCTAAGGCTGTTCTTGTGGAATTGGCAAAGGGATATTTGGAAGCCCTTAGAGGCCTATGGTGAAAAAGGAAATATCTTACGTTCAAAAGTCTAAAGAAGCTTTCTGAGAAACTGCTCTGTGTTCTGTTAATTCATCTCACAGAGTTACATCTTTCCCTTCAAGAAGCGTTTCGCTAAGGCTGTTCTTGTGGAATTGGCAACGGTATATTTGGAAGCCCATAGAGGGCTATGGTGAAAAAGGAAATATCTTCCGTTCAAAACTGGAAAGAAGCTTTCTGAGAAACTGCTCTGTGTTCTGTGAGTTCATCTCACAGAGTTACATCTTTCCCTTCAAGAAGCCTTTCGCTAAGGCTGTTCTTGTGGAATTGGCAAAGGAATATTTGGAAGCCCGTAGAGGGCTATGGTGAAAAAGGAAATATCTTCCGTTCAAAACTGGAAAGAAGCTTTCTGAGAAACTGCTTTGTGTTCTGTGAATTCATCTCACAGAGTTACATCTTTCCCTTCAAGAAGCCTTTCGCTAAGGGTGTTCTTGTGGAATTGGCAAAGCGATATTTGGAAGCCCATAGAGGGCTATGGTGAAAAAGGAAATATCTTCCGTTCAAAACTGGAAAGAAGCTTTCTGAGAAACTGCTCTGTGTTCTGTGAATTTGTCTCACAGAGTTTGGTCTTTCCCTTCAAGAAGCCTTTCGCTAAGGCTGTTCTTGTGGAATTGGCAAAGGGATATTTGGAAGCCCATAGAGGCCTATGGTGAAAAAGGAAATATCTTCCGTTCAAAACTGGAAAGAAGCTTTCTGAGAAACTGCTCTGTGTTCTGTTAATTCATCTCACAGAGTTACATCTTTCCCTTCAAGAAGCGTTTCGCTAAGGCTGTTCTTGTGGAATTGGCAAAGCGATATTTGGAAGCCCATAGAGGGCTATGGTGAAAAAGGAAATATCTTCCGTTCAAAACTGGAAAGAAGCTTTCTGAGAAACTGCTCTGTGTTCTGTGAATTCATCTCACAGAGTTACATCTTTCCCTTCAAGAAGCCTTTCGCTAAGGCTGTTCTTGTGGAATTGGCAAAGGGATATTTGGAAGCCCATATAGGGCTATGGTGAAAAAGGAAATATCTTCCGTTCAAAACTGGAAAGAAGCTTTCTGAGAAACTGCTCTGTGTTCTGTAAATTCATCTCACAGCGTTACATCTTTCCCTTCAAGAAGCCTTTCGCTAAGGCTGTTCTTGTGGAATTGGCAAAGGGATATTTGGAAGCCCATAGAGGGCTATGGTGAAAAAGGAAATATCTTCCGTTCAAAACTGGAAAGAAGCTTTCTGAGAAACTGCTCTGTGTTCTGTTAATTCATCTCACAGAGTTACATCTTTCCCTTCAAGAAGCCTTTCGCTAAGGCTGTTCTTGTGGAATTGGCAAAGGGATATTTGGAAGCCCATAGAGGGCTATGGTGAAAAAGGAAATATCTTCCGTTCAAAACTGGAAAGAAGCTTTCTGAGAAACTGCTCTGTGTTCTGTTAATTCATCTCACAGAGTTACATCTTTCCTTTCAAGAAGCCTTTCGCTAAGGCTGTTCTTGTGGAATTGGCAAAGGGATATTTGGAAGCCCATAGAGGCCTATGGTGAAAAAGGAAATATCTTCCGTTCAAAACTAGAAAGAAGCTTTCTGAGAAACTGCTCTGTGTTCTGTTAATTCATCTCACAGAGTTACATCTTTCCCTTCAAGAAGCGTTTCGCTAAGGCTGTTCTTGTGGAATTGGCAAAGGGATATTTGGAAGCCCATAGAGGGCTATGGTGAAAAAGGAAATATCTTCCGTTCAAAACTGGAAAGAAGCTTTCTGAGAAACTGCTCTGTGTTCTGTGAATTCATCTCACAGAGTTACATCTTTCCCTTCAAGAAGCCTTTCGCTAAGGCTGTTCTTGTTTAATTGGCAAAGGGATATTTGGAAGCCCATAGAGGGCTATGGTGTAAAAGGAAATATCTTCCGTTCAAAACTGGAAAGAAGCATTCTGAGAAACTGCTCTGTGTTCTCTTAATTCATCTCACAGAGTTACATCTTTCCCTTCAAGAAGCGTTTCGCTAAGGCTGTTCTTGTGGAATTGGCAAAGGGATATTTGGAAGCCCTTAGAGGGCTATGGTGAAAAAGGAAATATCTTCCGTTCAAAACTGGAAAGAAGCTTTCTGAGAAACTGCTCTGTGTTCTGTGAATTTATGTCACAGAGTTACATCTTTCCCTTCAAGAAGCCTTTCGCTAAGGCTGTTCTTGTGGAATTGGCAAAGGGATATTTGGAAGCCCATAGAGGGCTATGGTGAAAAAGGAAATATCTTCCGTTCAAAACTGGAAAGAAGCTTTCTGAGAAACTGCTCTGTGTTCCGTGAATTCATCTCACAGAGTTACATCTTTCCCTTCAAGAAGCCTTTCGCTAAGGCTGTTCTTGTGGAATTGGCAAAGCGATATTTGGAAGCCCATAGAGGGCTATGGTGAAAAAGGAAATATCTTCCGTTCAAAACTGGAAAGAAGCTTTCTGAGAAACTGCTCTGTGTTCTGTGAATTCATCTCACAGAGTTACATCTTTCCCTTCAAGAAGCCTTTCGCTAAGGCTGTTCTTGTGGAATTGGCAAAGGGATATTTGGAAGCCCATATAGGGCTATGGTGAAAAAGGAAATATCTTCCGTTCAAAACTGGAAAGAAGCTTTCTGAGAAACTGCTCTGTGTTCTGTGAATTCATCTCACAGAGTTACATCTTTCCCTTCAAGAAGCCTTTCGCTAAGGCTGTTCTTGTGGAATTGGCAAAGGGATATTTGGAAGCCCATAGAGGGCTATGGTGAAAAAGGAAATATCTTCCGTTGAAAACTGGAAAGAAGCTTTCTGAGAAACTGCTCTGTGTTCTGTGAATTCATCTCACAGAGTTACATCTTTCCCTTCAAGAAGCCTTTCGCTAAGGATGTTCTTGTGGAATTGGCAAAGGGATATTTGGAAGCCCATAGAGGGCTATGGTGAAAAAGGAAATATCTTCCGTTCAAAACTGGAAAGAAGCTTTCTGAGAAACTGCTCTGTGTTCTGTGAATTCATCTCACAGAGTTACATCTTTCCCTTCAACAAGCCTTTCGCTAAGGCTGTTCTTGTGCAATTGGCAAAGGGATATTTGGAAGCCCATAGAGGGCTACGGTGAAAAAGGAAATATCTTCGGTTCAAAACTGGAAAGAAGCTTTCTGAGAAACTGCTCTGTGTTCTGTGAATTCATCTCACAGAGTTACATCTTTCCCTTCAAGAAGCCTTTCGTTAAGGCTGTTCTTGTGGAATTGGCAAAGGGATATTTGGAAGCCCTTAGAGGCCTATGGTGAAAAAGGAAATATCTTACGTTCAAAAGTCTAAAGAAGCTTTCTGAGAAACTGCTCTGTGTTCTGTTAATTCATCTCACAGAGTTACATCTTTCCCTTCAAGAAGCGTTTCGCTAAGGCTGTTCTTGTGGAATTGGCAAAGGTATATTTGGAAGCCCATAGAGGGCTATGGTGAAAAAGGAAATATCTTCCGTTCAAAACTGGAAAGAAGCTTTCTGAGAAACTGCTCTGTGTTCTGTGAGTTCATCTCACAGAGTTACATCTTTCCCTTCAAGAAGCCTTTCGCTAAGGCTGTTCTTGTGGAATTGGCAAAGGAATATTTGGAAGCCCGTAGAGGGCTATGGTGAAAAAGGAAATATCTTCCGTTCAAAACTGGAAAGAAGCTTTCTGAGAAACTGCTTTGTGTTCTGTGAATTCATCTCACAGAGTTACATCTTTCCCTTCAAGAAGCCTTTCGCTAAGGGTGTTCTTGTGGAATTGGCAAAGCGATATTTGGAAGCCCATAGAGGGCTATGGTGAAAAAGGAAATATCTTCCGTTCAAAACTGGAAAGAAGCTTTCTGAGAAACTGCTCTGTGTTCTGTGAATTTGTCTCACAGAGTTTCGTCTTTCCCTTCAAGAAGCCTTTCGCTAAGGCTGTTCTTGTGGAATTGGCAAAGGGATATTTGGAAGCCCATAGAGGCCTATGGTGAAAAAGGAAATATCTTCCGTTCAAAACTGGAAAGAAGCTTTCTGAGAAACTGCTCTGTGTTCTGTTAATTCATCTCACAGAGTTACATCTTTCCCTTCAAGAAGCGTTTCGCTAAGGCTGTTCTTGTGGAATTGGCAAAGCGATATTTGGAAGCCCATAGAGGGCTATGGTGAAAAAGGAAATATCTTCCGTTCAAAACTGGAAAGAAGCTTTCTGAGAAACTGCTCTGTGTTCTGTGAATTCATCTCACAGAGTTACATCTTTCCCTTCAAGAAGCCTTTCGCTAAGGCTGTTCTTGTGGAATTGGCAAAGGGATATTTGGAAGCCCATATAGGGCTATGGTGAAAAAGGAAATATCTTCCGTTCAAAACTGGAAAGAAGCTTTCTGAGAAACTGCTCTGTGTTCTGTAAATTCATCTCACAGCGTTACATCTTTCCCTTCAAGAAGCCTTTCGCTAAGGCTGTTCTTGTGGAATTGGCAAAGGGATATTTGGAAGCCCATAGAGGGCTATGGTGAAAAAGGAAATATCTTCCGTTCAAAACTGGAAAGAAGCTTTCTGAGAAACTGCTCTGTGTTCTGTTAATTCATCTCACAGAGTTACATCTTTCCCTTCAAGAAGCCTTTCGCTAAGGCTGTTCTTGTGGAATTGGCAAAGGGATATTTGGAAGCCCATAGAGGGCTATGGTGAAAAAGGAAATATCTTCCGTTCAAAACTGGAAAGAAGCTTTCTGAGAAACTGCTCTGTGTTCTGTTAATTCATCTCACAGTGTTACATCTTTCCTTTCAAGAAGCCTTTCGCTAAGGCTGTTCTTGTGGAATTGGCAAAGGGATATTTGGAAGCCCATAGAGGCCTATGGTGAAAAAGGAAATATCTTCCGTTCAAAACTAGAAAGAAGCTTTCTGAGAAACTGCTCTGTGTTCTGTTAATTCATCTCACAGAGTTACATCTTTCCCTTCAAGAAGCGTTTCGCTAAGGCTGTTCTTGTGGAATTGGCAAAGGGATATTTGGAAGCCCATAGAGGGCTATGGTGAAAAAGGAAATATCTTCCGTTCAAAACTGGAAAGAAGCTTTCTGAGAAACTGCTCTGTGTTCTGTGAATTCATCTCACAGAGTTACATCTTTCCCTTCAAGAAGCCTTTCGCTAAGGCTGTTCTTGTTTAATTGGCAAAGGGATATTTGGAAGCCCATAGAGGGCTATGGTGTAAAAGGAAATATCTTCCGTTCAAAACTGGAAAGAAGCATTCTGAGAAACTGCTCTGTGTTCTCTTAATTCATCTCACAGAGTTACATCTTTCCCTTCAAGAAGCGTTTCGCTAAGGCTGTTCTTGTGGAATTGGCAAAGGGATATTTGGAAGCCCTTAGAGGGCTATGGTGAAAAAGGAAATATCTTCCGTTCAAAACTGGAAAGAAGCTTTCTGAGAAACTGCTCTGTGTTCTGTGAATTTATCTCACAGAGTTACATCTTTCCCTTCAAGAAGCCTTTCGCTAAGGCTGTTCTTGTGGAATTGGCAAAGGGATATTTGGAAGCCCATAGAGGGCTAT
The DNA here is from genome assembly GCF_047675955.1 of Chlorocebus sabaeus. Taxonomy (NCBI): domain Eukaryota; kingdom Metazoa; phylum Chordata; class Mammalia; order Primates; family Cercopithecidae; genus Chlorocebus; species Chlorocebus sabaeus. Next base: position 77,180 of record NW_027328181.1, read on the forward strand.
GGTGAAAAAGGAAATATCTTCCGTTCAAAACTGGAAAGAAGCTTTCTGAGAAACTGCTCTGTGTTCTGTGAATTCATCTCACAGAGTTACATCTTTCCCTTCAAGAAGCCTTTCGCTAAGGCTGTTCTTGTGGAATTGGCAAAGGGATATTTGGAAGCCCATAGAGGGCTATGGTGAAAAAGGAAATATCTTCCGTTCAAAACTGGAGAGAAGCTTTCTGAGAAACTGCTATTTGTTCTGTGAATTCATCTCACAGAGTTACATCTTTCCCTTCAAGAAGCCTTTCGCTAAGGCTGTTCTTGTGGAATTGGCAAAGGGATATTTGGAAGCCCATAGAGGGCTATGGTGAAAAAGTAAATATCTTCCGTTCAAAACTGGAAAGAAGCTTTCTGAGAAACTGCTCTGTGTTCTGTTAATTCATCTCACAGAGTTACATCTTTCCTTTCAAGAAGCCTTTCGCTAAGGCTGTTCTTGTGGAATTGGCAAAGCGATATTTGGAAGCCCATAGAGGGCTATGGTGAAAAAGGAAATATCTTCCGTTCAAAACTGGAGAGAAGCCTTCTGAGAAACTGCTCTGAGTTCTGTTAATTCATCTCAGAGAGTTACATCTTTCCCTTCAAGAAGCCTTTCGCTAAGGCTGTTCTTGTGGAATTGGCAAAGGGATATTTGGAAGCCCATAGAGGGCTATGGTGAAAAAGGAGATATCTTCCGTTCAAAACTGGAAAGAAGCTTTCTGAGAAACTGCTCTGTGTTCTGTGAATTCATCTCACAGAGTTACATCTTTCCCTTCAAGAAGCTTTTCGCTACGGCTGTTCTTGAGGAATTGGCAAAGGGATATTTGGAAGCCCATAGAGGGCTATGGTGAAAAAGGAAATAACTTCCGTTCAAAACTGGAAAGAAGCTTTCTGAGAAACTGCTCTGTGTTCTATTAATTCATCTCACAGAGTTACATCTTTCCCTTCAAGAAGCCTTTCGCTAAGGCTGTTCTTGTGGAATTGGCAAAGGGATATTTGGAAGCCCATAGAGGCCTATGGTGAAAAAGGAAATATCTTCAGTTCAACCTGGAAGGAAGCTTTCTAAGAAACTGCTCTGTGTTCTGTGAATTCATCTCACAGAGTTACATCTTTCCCTTCAAGAAGCGTTTCGCTAAGGCTCTTCTTGTGGAATTGGCAAAGGTATATTTGGAAGCCCATAGAGGGCTATGGTGAAAAAGGAAATATCTTCCGTTCAAAACTGGAAAGAAGCTTTCTGAGAAACTGCTCTGTGTTCTGTGAATTCATCTCACAGAGTTACATCTTTCCCTTCAAGAAGCCTTTCGCTAAGGCTGTTCTTGTGGAATTGGCAAAGGGATATTTGGAATCCCATAGAGGGCTATGGTGAAAAAGGAAATATCTTCCGTTCAAAACTGTAAAGAAGCTTTCTGAGAAACTGCTCTGTGTTCTGTTAATTCATCTCACAGAGTTACATCTTTCCCTTCAAGAAGCGTTTCGCTAAGGCTGTTCTTGTGGAATTGGCAAAGGGATATTTGGAAGCTCATAGAGGGCTATGGTGAAAAAGGAAATATCTTTCGTTGAAAACTGGAAAGAAGCTTTCTGAGAAACTGCTCTGTGTTCTGTTAATTCATCTCACAGAGTTACATCTTTCCCTTCAAGAAGCCTTTCGCTAAGGCTGTTCTTGTGGAATTGGCAAAGGGATATTTGGAAGCCCATAGAGGGCTATGGTGAAAAAGGAAATATCTTCCGTTCAAAACCGGAAAGAAGCTTTCTGAGAAACTGCTCTGTGTTCTGTGAATTCATCTCACAGAGTTACATCTTTCCCTTCAAGAAGCCTTTCGCTAAGGCTGTTCTTGTGTAATTGGCAAAGGGATATTTGGAAGCCCATAGAGGGCTATGGTGAAAAAGGAAATATCTTCCGTTCAAAACCGGAGAGAAGCTTTCTGAGAAACTGCTCTGTGTTCTGTTAATTCATCTCACAGAGTTACATCTTTCCCTTCAAGAAGCCTTTCGCTAAGGATGTTCTTGTGGAATTGGCAAAGGGATATTTGTAAGCCCATAGAGGGCTATGGTGAAAAAGGAAATATCTTCCGTTCAAAACTGGAAAGAAGCTTTCTGAGAAACTGCTCTGTGTTCTGTGAATTCATCTCACAGAGTTACATCTTTCCCTTCAAGAAGCCTTTCGCTAAGGCTGTTCTTGTGGAATTGGCAAAGGGATATTTGGAAGCCCATAGAGGGCTATGGTGAAAAAGGAAATATCTTCCGTTCAAAACTGGAAAGAAGCTTTCTGAGAAACTGCTCTGTGTTCTGTGAATTCATCTCACAGAGTTACATCTTTCCCTTCAAGAAGCCTTTCGCTAAGGCTGTTCTTGTGGAATTGGCAAAGGGATATTTGGAAGCCCATAGACGGCTATGGTGAAAAAGGAAGTATCTTCCGTTCAAAACTGGAAAGAAGCTTTCTGAGAAACTGCTCTGTGTTCTGTGAATTCATCTCACAGAGTTACATCTTTCCCTTCAAGAAGCCTTTCGCTAAGGCTGTTCTTGTGGAATTGGCAAAGCTATATTTGGAAGCCCATAGAGGCCTACGGTGAAAAAGGAAATATCTTCCGTTCAAAACTGGAAAGAAGCTTTCTGAGAAACTGCTCTGTGTTCTGTTAATTCATCTCACAGAGTTACATCTTTCCCTTCAAGAAGCCTTTCGCTAAGGCTGTTCTTGTGGAATTGGCAAAGGGATATTTGGAAGCCCATAGAGGGCTATGGTGAAAAAGGAAATATCTTCCGTTCAAAACTGGAAAGAAGCTTTCTGAGAAACTGCTCTGTGTTCTGTGAATTCATCTCACAGAGTTACATCTTTCCCTTCAAGAAGCCTTTCGCTAAGGCTGTTCTTGTTTAATTGGCAAAGGGATATTTGGAAGCCCATAGAGGGCTACGGTGTAAAAGGAAATATCTTCCGTTCAAAACTGGAAAGAAGCATTCTGAGAAACTGCTCTGTGTTCTCTTAATTCATCTCACAGAGTTACATCTTTCCCTTCAAGAAGCGTTTCGCTAAGGCTGTTCTTGTGGAATTGGCAAAGGGATATTTGGAAGCCCTTAGAGGGCTATGGTGAAAAAGGAAATATCTTCCGTTCAAAACTGGAAAGAAGCTTTCTGAGAAACTGCTCTGTGTTCTGTGAATTTATCTCACAGAGTTACATCTTTCCCTACAAGAAGCCTTTCGCTAAGGCTGTTCTTGTGGAATTGGCAAAGGGATATTTGGAAGCCCATAGAGGGCTATGGTGAAAAAGGAAATATCTTCCGTTCAAAACTGGAAAGAAGCTTTCTGAGAAACTGCTCTGTGTTCTGTGAATTCATCTCACAGAGTTACATCTTTCCCTTCAAGAAGCCTTTCGCTAAGGCTGTTCTTGTGGAATTGGCAAAGGGATATTTGGAAGCCCATAGAGGGCTATGGTGAAAAAGGAAATATCTTCCGTTCAAAACTGGAGAGAAGCTTTCTGAGAAACTGCTATTTGTTCTGTGAATTCATCTCACAGAGTTACATCTTTCCCTTCAAGAAGCCTTTCGCTAAGGCTGTTCTTGTGGAATTGGCAAAGGGATATTTGGAAGCCCATAGAGGGCTATGGTGAAAAAGGAAATATCTTCCGTTCAAAACTGGAAAGAAGCTTTCTGAGAAACTGCTCTGTGTTCTGTGAATTCATCTCACAGAGTTACATCTTTCCCTTCAAGAAGCCTTTCGCTAAGGCTGTTCTTGTGGAATTGGCAAAGCTATATTTGGAAGCCCATAGAGGCCTATGGTGAAAAAGGAAATATCTTCCGTTCAAAACTGGAAAGAAGCTTTCTGAGAAACTGCTCTGTGTTCTGTGAATTCATCTCACAGAGTTACATCTTTCCCTTCAAGAAGCCTTTCGCTAAGGCTGTTCTTGTGGAATTGGCAAAGGGATATTTGGAAGCCCATAGAGGGCTATGGTGAAAAAGGAAATATCTTCCGTTCAAAACTGGAAAGAAGCTTTCTGAGAAACTGCTCTGTGTTCTGTGAATTCATCTCACAGAGTTACATCTTTCCCTTCAAGAAGCCTTTCGCTAAGGCTGTTCTTGTGGAATTGGCAGAGGGATATTTGGAAGCCCATAGAGGCCTATGGTAAAAAAGGAAATATCTTCCGTTCAAAACTGGAAAGAAGCTTTCTGAGAAACTGCTCTGTGTTCCGTGAATTCATCTCACAGAGTTACATCTTTCCCTTCAAGAAGCCTTTCGCTAAGGCTGTTCTTGTGGAATTGGCAAAGCGATATTTGGAAGCCCATAGAGGGCTATGGTGAAAAAGGAAATATCTTCCGTTCAAAACTGGAAAGAAGCTTTCTGAGAAACTGCTCTGTGTTCTGTGAATTCATCTCACAGAGTTACATCTTTCCCTTCAAGAAGCCTTTCGCTAAGGCTGTTCTTGTGGAATTGGCAAAGGGATATTTGGAAGCCCATATAGGGCTATGATGAAAAAGGAAATATCTTCCGTTCAAAACTGGAAAGAAGCTTTCTGAGAAACTGCTCTGTGTTCTGTGAATTCATGTCACAGAGTTACATCTTTCCCTTCAAGAAGCCTTTCGCTAAGGCTGTTCTTGTGGAATTGGCAAAGGGATATTTGGAAGCCCATAGAGGGCTATGGTGAAAAAGGAAATATCTTCCGTTGAAAACTGGAAAGAAGCTTTCTGAGAAACTGCTCTGTGTTCTGTGAATTCATCTCACAGAGTTACATCTTTCCCTTCAAGAAGCCTTTCGCTAAGGATGTTCTTGTGGAATTGGCAAAGGGATATTTGGAAGCCCATAGAGGGCTATGGTGAAAAAGGAAATATCTTCCGTTCAAAACTGGAAAGAAGCTTTCTGAGAAACTGCTCTGTGTTCTGTGAATTCATCTCACAGAGTTACATCTTTCCCTTCAACAAGCCTTTCGCTAAGGCTGTTCTTGTGCAATTGGCAAAGGGATATTTGGAAGCCCATAGAGGGCTACGGTGAAAAAGGAAATATCTTCGGTTCAAAACTGGAAAGAAGCTTTCTGAGAAACTGCTCTGTGTTCTGTGAATTCATCTCACAGAGTTACATCTTTCCCTTCAAGAAGCCTTTCGCTAAGGCTGTTCTTGTGGAATTGGCAAAGGGATATTTGGAAGCCCTTAGAGGCCTATGGTGAAAAAGGAAATATCTTACGTTCAAAAGTCTAAAGAAGCTTTCTGAGAAACTGCTCTGTGTTCTGTTAATTCATCTCACAGAGTTACATCTTTCCCTTCAAGAAGCGTTTCGCTAAGGCTGTTCTTGTGGAATTGGCAAAGGTATATTTGGAAGCCCATAGAGGGCTATGGTGAAAAAGGAAATATCTTCCGTTCAAAACTGGAAAGAAGCTTTCTGAGAAACTGCTCTGTGTTCTGTGAGTTCATCTCACAGAGTTACATCTTTCCCTTCAAGAAGCCTTTCGCTAAGGCTGTTCTTGTGGAATTGGCAAAGGAATATTTGGAAGCCCGTAGAGGGCTATGGTGAAAAAGGAAATATCTTCCGTTCAAAACTGGAAAGAAGCTTTCTGAGAAACTGCTTTGTGTTCTGTGAATTCATCTCACAGAGTTACATCTTTCCCTTCAAGAAGCCTTTCGCTAAGGGTGTTCTTGTGGAATTGGCAAAGCGATATTTGGAAGCCCATAGAGGGCTATGGTGAAAAAGGAAATATCTTCCGTTCAAAACTGGAAAGAAGCTTTCTGAGAAACTGCTCTGTGTTCTGTGAATTTGTCTCACAGAGTTTCGTCTTTCCCTTCAAGAAGCCTTTCGCTAAGGCTGTTCTTGTGGAATTGGCAAAGGGATATTTGGAAGCCCATAGAGGCCTATGGTGAAAAAGGAAATATCTTCCGTTCAAAACTGGAAAGAAGCTTTCTGAGAAACTGCTCTGTGTTCTGTTAATTCATCTCACAGAGTTACATCTTTCCCTTCAAGAAGCGTTTCGCTAAGGCTGTTCTTGTGGAATTGGCAAAGCGATATTTGGAAGCCCATAGAGGGCTATGGTGAAAAAGGAAATATCTTCCGTTCAAAACTGGAAAGAAGCTTTCTGAGAAACTGCTCTGTGTTCTGTGAATTCATCTCACAGAGTTACATCTTTCCCTTCAAGAAGCCTTTCGCTAAGGCTGTTCTTGTGGAATTGGCAAAGGGATATTTGGAAGCCCATATAGGGCTATGGTGAAAAAGGAAATATCTTCCGTTCAAAACTGGAAAGAAGCTTTCTGAGAAACTGCTCTGTGTTCTGTAAATTCATCTCACAGCGTTACATCTTTCCCTTCAAGAAGCCTTTCGCTAAGGCTGTTCTTGTGGAATTGGCAAAGGGATATTTGGAAGCCCATAGAGGGCTATGGTGAAAAAGGAAATATCTTCCGTTCAAAACTGGAAAGAAGCTTTCTGAGAAACTGCTCTGTGTTCTGTTAATTCATCTCACAGAGTTACATCTTTCCCTTCAAGAAGCCTTTCGCTAAGGCTGTTCTTGTGGAATTGGCAAAGGGATATTTGGAAGCCCATAGAGGGCTATGGTGAAAAAGGAAATATCTTCCGTTCAAAACTGGAAAGAAGCTTTCTGAGAAACTGCTCTGTGTTCTGTTAATTCATCTCACAGAGTTACATCTTTCCTTTCAAGAAGCCTTTCGCTAAGGCTGTTCTTGTGGAATTGGCAAAGGGATATTTGGAAGCCCATAGAGGCCTATGGTGAAAAAGGAAATATCTTCCGTTCAAAACTAGAAAGAAGCTTTCTGAGAAACTGCTCTGTGTTCTGTTAATTCATCTCACAGAGTTACATCTTTCCCTTCAAGAAGCGTTTCGCTAAGGCTGTTCTTGTGGAATTGGCAAAGGGATATTTGGAAGCCCATAGAGGGCTATGGTGAAAAAGGAAATATCTTCCGTTCAAAACTGGAAAGAAGCTTTCTGAGAAACTGCTCTGTGTTCTGTGAATTCATCTCACAGAGTTACATCTTTCCCTTCAAGAAGCCTTTCGCTAAGGCTGTTCTTGTTTAATTGGCAAAGGGATATTTGGAAGCCCATAGAGGGCTATGGTGTAAAAGGAAATATCTTCCGTTCAAAACTGGAAAGAAGCATTCTGAGAAACTGCTCTGTGTTCTCTTAATTCATCTCACAGAGTTACATCTTTCCCTTCAAGAAGCGTTTCGCTAAGGCTGTTCTTGTGGAATTGGCAAAGGGATATTTGGAAGCCCTTAGAAGGCTATGGTGAAAAAGGAAATATCTTCCGTTCAAAACTGGAAAGAAGCTTTCTGAGAAACTGCTCTGTGTTCTGTGAATTTATCTCACAGAGTTACATCTTTCCCTTCAAGAAGCCTTTCGCTAAGGCTGTTCTTGTGGAATTGGCAAAGGGATATTTGGAAGCCCATAGAGGGCTATGGTGAAAAAGGAAATATCTTCCGTTCAAAACTGGAAAGAAGCTTTCTGAGAAACTGCTCTGTGTTCCGTGAATTCATCTCACAGCGTTACATCTTTCCCTTCAAGAAGCCTTTCGCTAAGGCTGTTCTTGTGGAATTGGCAAAGGGATATTTGGAAGCCCATAGAGGGCTATGGTGAAACAGGAAATATCTTCCGTTCAAAACTGGAAAGAAGCTTTCTGAGAAACTGCTCTGTGTTCTGTGAATTCATCTCACAGAGTTACATCTTTCCCTTCAAGAAGCCTTTCGCTAAGGCTGTTCTTGTGGAATTGGCAAAGGGATATTTGGAAGCCCATATAGGGCTATGGTGAAAAAGGAAATATCTTCCGTTCAAAACTGGAAAGAAGCTTTCTGAGAAACTGCTCTGTGTTCTGTGAATTCATGTCACAGAGTTACATCTTTCCCTTCAAGAAGCCTTTCGCTAAGGCTGTTCTTGTGGAATTGGCAAAGGGATATTTGGAAGCCCATAGAGGGCTATGGTGAAAAAGGAAATATCTTCCGTTGAAAACTGGAAAGAAGCTTTCTGAGAAACTGCTCTGTGTTCTGTGAATTCATCTCACAGAGTTACATCTTTCCCTTCAAGAAGCCTTTCGCTAAGGATGTTCTTGTGGAATTGGCAAAGGGATATTTGGAAGCCCATAGAGGGCTATGGTGAAAAAGGAAATATCTTCCGTTCAAAACTGGAAAGAAGCTTTCTGAGAAACTGCTCTGTGTTCTGTGAATTCATCTCACAGAGTTACATCTTTCCCTTCAACAAGCCTTTCGCTAAGGCTGTTCTTGTGCAATTGGCAAAGGGATATTTGGAAGCCCATAGAGGGCTACGGTGAAAAAGGAAATATCTTCGGTTCAAAACTGGAAAGAAGCTTTCTGAGAAACTGCTCTGTGTTCTGTGAATTCATCTCACAGAGTTACATCTTTCCCTTCAAGAAGCCTTTCGCTAAGGCTGTTCTTGTGGAATTGGCAAAGGGATATTTGGAAGCCCTTAGAGGCCTATGGTGAAAAAGGAAATATCTTACGTTCAAAAGTCTAAAGAAGCTTTCTGAGAAACTGCTCTGTGTTCTGTTAATTCATCTCACAGAGTTACATCTTTCCCTTCAAGAAGCCTTTCGCTAAGGCTGTTCTTGTGGAATTGGCAAAGGGATATTTGGAAGCCCATAGAGGGCTATGGTGAAAAAGGAAATATCTTCCGTTCAAAACCGGAAAGAAGCTTTCTGAGAAACTGCTCTGTGTTCTGTGAATTCATCTCACAGAGTTACATCTTTCCCTTCAAGAAGCCTTTCGCTAAGGCTGTTCTTGTGTAATTGGCAAAGGGATATTTGGAAGCCCATAGAGGGCTATGGTGAAAAAGGAAATATCTTCCGTTCAAAACCGGAGAGAAGCTTTCTGAGAAACTGCTCTGTGTTCTGTGAATTCATCTCACAGAGTTATATCTTTCCCTTCAAGAAGCCTTTCGCTAAGGATGTTCTTGTGGAATTGGCAAAGGGATATTTGTAAGCCCATAGAGGGCTATGGTGAAAAAGGAAATATCTTCCGTTCAAAACTGGAAAGAAGCTTTCTGAGAAACTGCTCTGTGTTCTGTGAATTCATCTCACAGAGTTACATCTTTCCCTTCAAGAAGCCTTTCGCTAAGGCTGTTCTTGTGGAATTGGCAAAGGGATATTTGGAAGCCCATAGAGGGCTATGGTGAAAAAGGAAATATCTTCCGTTCAAAACTGGAAAGAAGCTTTCTGAGAAACTGCTCTGTGTTCTGTGAATTCATCTCACAGAGTTACATCTTTCCCTTCAAGAAGCCTTTCGCTAAGGCTGTTCTTGTGGAATTGGCAAAGGGATATTTGGAAGCCCATAGACGGCTATGGTGAAAAAGGAAGTATCTTCCGTTCAAAACTGGAAAGAAGCTTTCTGAGAAACTGCTCTGTGTTCTGTGAATTCATCTCACAGAGTTACATCTTTCCCTTCAAGAAGCCTTTCGCTAAGGCTGTTCTTGTGGAATTGGCAAAGCTATATTTGGAAGCCCATAGAGGCCTATGGTGAAAAAGGAAATATCTTCCGTTCAAAACTGGAAAGAAGCTTTCTGAGAAACTGCTCTGTGTTCTGTTAATTCATCTCACAGAGTTACATCTTTCCCTTCAAGAAGCCTTTCGCTAAGGCTGTTCTTGTGGAATTGGCAAAGGGATATTTGGAAGCCCATAGAGGGCTATGGTGAAAAAGGAAATATCTTCCGTTCAAAACTGGAAAGAAGCTTTCTGAGAAACTGCTCTGTGTTCTGTGAATTCATCTCACAGAGTTACATCTTTCCCTTCAAGAAGCCTTTCGCTAAGGCTGTTCTTGTTTAATTGGCAAAGGGATATTTGGAAGCCCATAGAGGGCTACGGTGTAAAAGGAAATATCTTCCGTTCAAAACTGGAAAGAAGCATTCTGAGAAACTGCTCTGTGTTCTCTTAATTCATCTCACAGAGTTACATCTTTCCCTTCAAGAAGCGTTTCGCTAAGGCTGTTCTTGTGGAATTGGCAAAGGGATATTTGGAAGCCCTTAGAGGGCTATGGTGAAAAAGGAAATATCTTCCGTTCAAAACTGGAAAGAAGCTTTCTGAGAAACTGCTCTGTGTTCTGTGAATTTATCTAACAGAGTTACATCTTTCCCTACAAGAAGCCTTTCGCTAAGGCTGTTCTTGTGGAATTGGCAAAGGGATATTTGGAAGCCCATAGAGGGCTATGGTGAAAAAGGAAATATCTTCCGTTCAAAACTGGAAAGAAGCTTTCTGAGAAACTGCTCTGTGTTCTGTGAATTCATCTCACAGAGTTACATCTTTCCCTTCAAGAAGCCTTTCGCTAAGGCTGTTCTTGTGGAATTGGCAAAGGGATATTTGGAAGCCCATATAGGGCTATGGTGAAAAAGGAAATATCTTCCGTTCAAAACTGGAGAGAAGCTTTCTGAGAAACTGCTATTTGTTCTGTGAATTCATCTCACAGAGTTACATCTTTCCCTTCAAGAAGCCTTTCGCTAAGGCTGTTCTTGTGGAATTGGCAAAGGGATATTTGGAAGCCCATAGAGGGCTATGGTGAAAAAGGAAATATCTTCCGTTCAAAACTGGAAAGAAGCTTTCTGAGAAACTGCTCTGTGTTCTGTGAATTCATCTCACAGAGTTACATCTTTCCCTTCAAGAAGCCTTTCGCTAAGGCTGTTCTTGTGGAATTGGCAAAGCTATATTTGGAAGCCCATAGAGGCCTATGGTGAAAAAGGAAATATCTTCCGTTCAAAACTGGAAAGAAGCTTTCTGAGAAACTGCTCTGTGTTCTGTTAATTCATCTCACAGAGTTACATCTTTCCCTTCAAGAAGCCTTTCGCTAAGGCTGTTCTTGTGGAATTGGCAAAGGGATATTTGGAAGCCCATAGAGGGCTATGGTGAAAAAGGAAATATCTTCCGTTCAAAACTGGAAAGAAGCTTTCTGAGAAACTGCTCTGTGTTCTGTGAATTCATCTCACAGAGTTACATCTTTCCCTTCAAGAAGCCTTTCGCTAAGGCTGTTCTTGTGGAATTGGCAAACGGATATTTGGAAGCACCTAGAGGCCTATGGTGAAAAAGGAAATATCTTCCGTTCAAAACTGGAAAGAAGCTTTCTGAGAAACTGCTCTGTGTTCTGTGAATTCATCTCACAGAGTTACATCTTTCCCTTCAAGAAGCCTTTCGCTAAGGCTGTTCTTGTGGAATTGGCAAAGGGATATTTGGAAGCCCATAGAGGGCTATGGTGAAAAAGGAAATATCTTCCGTTCAAAACCGGAGAGAAGCTTTCTGAGAAACTGCTATGTGTTCTGTGAATTCATCTCACAGAGTTACATCTTTCCCTTCAAGAAGCCTTTCGCTAAGGCTGTTCTTGTGGAATTGGCAAAGGGATATTTGGAAGCCTATAGAGGGCTTTGGAGAAAAAGGAAATATCTTCCGTTCAAAACTGGAAAGAAGCTTTCTGAGAAACTGCTCTGTGTTCTGTGAATTCATCTCACAGAGTTACATCTTTCCCTTCAAGAAGCCTTTCGCTAAGGCTGTTCTTGTGGAATTGGCAAAGGGATATTTGGAAGCCCATAGAGGGCTATGGTGAAAAAGGAAATATCTTCCGTTCAAAACTGGAAAGAAGCTTTCTGAGAAACTGCTCTGTGTTCTGTGAATTCATCTCACAGAGTTACATCTTTCCCTTCAAGAAGCCTTTCGCTAAGGCTGTTCTTGTGGAATTGGCAAAGGGATATTTGGAAGCCCTTAGAGGCCTATGGTGAAAAAGGAAATATCTTCCGTTCAAAACTGGAAAGAAGCTTTCTGAGAAACTGCTCTGTGTTCTGTTAATTCATCTCACAGAGTTACATCTTTCCCTTCAAGAAGCGTTTCGCTAAGGCTGTTCTTGTGGAATTGGCAAAGCGATATTTGGAAGCCCATAGAGGGCTACGGTGAAAAAGGAAATATCTTCCGTTCAAAACTGGAAAGAAGCTTTCTGAGAAACTGCTCTGTGTTCTGTGAATTCGTCTCACAGAGTTACGTCTTTCCCTTCAAGAAGCCTTTCGCTAAGGCTGTTCTTGTGGAATTGGCAAAGGGATATTTGGAAGCCAATAGAGGGCTATGGTGAAAAATGAAATATCTTCCGTTCAAAACTGTAAAGAAGCTTTCTGAGAAACTGCTCTGTGTTCTGTTAATTCAACTCAGAGAGTTACATCTTTCCCTTCAAGAAGCCTTTCGCTAAGGCTGTTCTTGTGGAATTGGCAAAGGGATATTTGGAAGCCCATAGAGGGCTATGGTGAAAAAGGAAGTATCTTCCGTTGAAAACTGGAAAGAAGCTTTCTGAGAAACTGCTCTGTGTTCTGTGAATTCATCTCACAGAGTTACATCTTTCCCTTCAAGAAGCCTTTCGCTAAGGCTGTTCTTGTGGAATTGGCAAAGGGATATTTGGAAGCCCATAGAGGGCTATGGTGAAAAAGGAAATATCTTCCGTTCAAAACCGGAAAGAAGCTTTCTGAAAAACTGCTCTGTGTTCTGTGAATTCATCTCACAGAGTTACATCTTTCCCTTCAAGAAGCCTTTCGCTAAGGCTGTTCTTGTGTAATTGGCAAAGGGATATTTGGAAGCCCATAGAGGGCTATGGTGAAAAAGGAAATATCTTCCGTTCAAAACTGGAAAGAAGCTTTCTGAGAAACTGTTCTGTGTTCTGTTAATTCATCTCACAGAGTTACATCTTTCCCTTCAAGAAGCCTATTGCTAAGGCTGTTCTTGTGGAATTGGCAAAGGGATATTTGGAAGCCCATAGAGGGCTATGGTGAAAAAGGAAATATCTTCCGTTCAAAACTGGAAAGAAGCTTTCTGAGAAACTGCTCTGTGTTCTGTGAATTCATCTCACAGAGTTACATCTTTCCCTTCAAGAAGCCTTTCGCTAAGGCTGTTTTTGTGGAATGGGCAAAGGTATATTTGGAAGCCCATAGAGGGCTATGGTGAAAAAGGAAATATCTTCCGTTCAAAACTGGAAAGAAGCTTTCTGAGAAACTGCTCTGTGTTCTGTTAATTCATCTCACAGAGTTACATCTTTCCCTTCAAGAAGCCTTTCGCTAAGGCTGTTCTTGTGGAATTGGCAAAGGGATATTTGGAAGCCCATAGAGGCCTATGGTAAAAAAGGAAATATCTTCCGTTCAAAACTGGAAAGAAGCTTTCTGAGAAACTGCTCTGTGTTCCGTGAATTCATCTCACAGAGCTACATCTTTCCCTTCAAGAAGCCTTTCGCTAAGGCTGTTCTTGTGGAATTGGCAAAGCGATATTTGGAAGCCCATAGAGGGCTATGGTGAAAAAGGAAATATCTTCCGTTCAAAACTGGAAAGAAGCTTTCTGAGAAACTGCTCTGTGTTCTGTGAATTCATCTCACAGAGTTACATCTTTCCCTTCAAGAAGCCTTTCGCTAAGGCTGTTCTTGTGGAATTGGCAAAGGGATATTTGGAAGCCCATATAGGGCTATGGTGAAAAAGGAAATATCTTCCGTTCAAAACTGGAAAGAAGCTTTCTGAGAAACTGCTCTGTGTTCTGTGAATTCATCTCACAGAGTTACATCTTTCCCTTCAAGAAGCCTTTCGCTAAGGCTGTTCTTGTGGAATTGGCAAAGGGATATTTGGAAGCCCATAGAGGGCTATGGTGAAAAAGGAAATATCTTCCGTTGAAAACTGGAAAGAAGCTTTCTGAGAAACTGCTCTGTGTTCTGTGAATTCATCTCACAGAGTTACATCTTTCCCTTCAAGAAGCCTTTCGCTAAGGCTGTTCTTGTGGAATTGGCAAAGGGATATTTGGAAGCCCATAGAGGGCTATGGTGAAAAAGGAAATATCTTCCGTTCAAAACTGGAAAGAAGCTTTCTGAGAAACTGCTGTGTGTTCTGTAAATTCATCTCACAGAGTTACATCTTTCCCTTCAAGAAGCCTTTTGCTAAGGCTGTTCTTGTGGAATTGGCAAAGGGATATTTGGAAGCCCATAGAGGGCTATGGTGAAAAAGAAAATATCTTCCGTTCAAAACTGGAAAGAAGCTTTCTGAGAAACTGCTCTGTGTTCTGTCAATTCATCTCACAGAGTTACATCTTTCCCTTCAAGAAGCCTTTCGCTAAGGCTGTTCTTGTGGAATTGGCAAAGGGATATTTGGAAGCCCATAGAGGGCTATGGTGAAAAAGGAAATATCTTCCGTTCAAAACTGGAAAGAAGCTTTCTGAGAAACTGCTCTGTGTTCTGTGAATTCATATCACAGAGTTACATCTTTCCCTTCAAGAAGCCTTTCGCTAAGGCTGTTCTTGTGGAATTGGCAAAGGGATATTTGGAAGCCCATAGAGGCCTATGGTGAAAAAGGAAATATCTTCCGTTCAAAACTGGAAAGAAGCTTTCTGAGAAACTGCTGTGTGTTCTGTAAATTCATCTCACAGAGTTACATCTTTCCCTTCAAGAAGCGTTTCGCTAAGGCTGTTCTTGTGGAATTGGCAAAGGTATATTTGGAAGCCCATAGAGGGCTATGGTGAAAAAGGAAATATCTTCCGTTGAAAACTGGAAAGAAGCTTTCTGAGAAACTGCTCTGTGTTCTGTGAATTCATCTCACAGAGTTACATCTTTCCCTTCAAGAAGCCTTTCGCTAAGGCTGTTCTTGTGCAATTGGCAAAGGGATATTTGGAAGCCCATAGAGGGCTATGGTGAAAAAGGAAATATCTTCCGTTCAAAACTGGAAAGAAGCTTTCTGAGAAACTGCTCTGTGATCTGTGAATTCATCTCAAAGAGTTACATCTTTCCCTTCAAGAAGCCTTTCGCTAAGGCTGTTCTTGTGGAATTGGCAAAGGGATATTTGGAAGCCCATAGAGGCCTATGGTGAAAAAGGAAATATCTTCCGTTCAAAACTGGAAAGAAGTTTCTGAGAAACTGCTCTGTGTTCTGTTAATTCATCTCACAGAGTTACATCTTTCCCTTCAAGAAGCCTTTCGCTAAGGCTGTTCTTGTGGAATTGGCAAAGGGATATTTGGAAGCCCATAGAGGGCTATGGTGAAAAAGGAAATATCTTCCGTTCAAAACTGGAAAGAAGCTTTCTGAGAAACTGCTCTGTGTTCTGTGAATTCATCTCACAGAGTTACATCTTTCCCTTCAAGAAGCCTTTCGCTAAGGCTGTTCTTGTGGAATTGGCAAAGGTATATTTGGAAGCCCATAGAGGGCTATGGTGAAAAAGGAAATATCTTCCGTTCAAAACTGGAAAGAAGCTTTCTGAGAAACTGCTCTGTGTTCTGTGAATTCATCTCACAGAGTTACATCTTTCCCTTCAAGAAGCCTTTCGCTAAGGCTATTCTTGTGGAATTGGCAAAGGGATATTTGGAAGCCCATAGAGTGCTATGGTGAAAAAGGAAATATCTTCCGTTCAAAACTGGAAAGAAGTTTCTGAGAAACTGCTCTGTGTTCTGTTAATTCATCTCACAGAGTTACATCTTTCCCTTCAAGAAGCCTTTCGCTAAGGCTGTTCTTGTGGAATTGGCAAAGGGATATTTGGAAGCCCATAGAGGGCTATGGTGAAAAAGGAAATATCTTCCGTTCAAAACTGGAAAGAAGCTTTCTGAGAAACTGCTCTGTGTTCTGTGAATTCATCTCACAGAGTTACATCTTTCCCTTCAAGAAGCCTTTCGCTAAGGCTGTTCTTGTGGAATTGGCAAAGGGATATTTGGAAGCCCATAGAGGGCTATGGTGAAAAAGGAAATATCTTCCGTTCAAAACTGGAGAGAAGCTTTCTGAGAAACTGCTATTTGTTCTGTGAATTCATCTCACAGAGTTACATCTTTCCCTTCAAGAAGCCTTTCGCTAAGGCTGTTCTTGTGGAATTGGCAAAGGGATATTTAGAAGCCCATAGAGGCCTATGGTGAAAAAGGAAATATCTTCCGTTCAAAACTGGAAAGAAACTTTCTGAGAAACTGCTCTGTGTTCTGTTAATTCATCTCACAGAGTTACATCTTTCCCTTCAAGAAGCCTTTCGCTAAGGCTGTTCTTGTGGAATTGGCAAAGCGATATTTGGAAGTCCTTAGAGGGCTATGGTGAAAAAGGAAATATCTTCCGTTCAAAACTGGAAAGAAGCTTTCTGAGAAACTGCTCTGTGTTCTGTTAATTCATCTCACAGAGTTACATCTTTCCCTTCAAGAAGCCTTTCGCTAAGGCTGTTCTTGTGGAATTGGCAAAGGGATATTTGGAAGCCCATAGACGGCTATGGTGAAAAAGGAAATATCTTCCGTTCAAAACTGGAAAGAAGCTTTCTGAGAAACTGCTCTGTGTTCTGTTAATTCATCTCACAGAGTTACATCTTTCCCTTCAAGAAGCCTTTCGCTAAGGCTGTTCTTGTGGAATTGGCAAAGGGATATTTGGAAGCCCATAGAGGGCTATGGTGAAAAAGGAAATATCTTCCGTTCAAAACTGGAAAGAAGCTTTCTGAGAAACTGCTGTGTGTTCTGTAAATTCATCTCACAGAGTTACATCGTTCCCTTCAAGAAGCCTTTTGCTAAGGCTGTTCTTGTGGAATTGGCAAAGGGATATTTGGAAGCCCCTAGAGGGCTATGGTGAAAAAGAAAATATCTTCCGTTCAAAACTGGAAAGAAGCTTTCTGAGAAACTGCTCTGTGTTCTGTCAATTCATCTCACAGAGTTACATCTTTCCCTTCAAGAAGCCTTTCGCTAAGGCTGTTCTTGTGGAATTGGCAAAGGGATATTTGGAAGCCCATAGAGGGCTATGGTGAAAAAGGAAATATCTTCCGTTCAAAACTGGAAAGAAGCTTTCTGAGAAACTGCTCTGTGTTCTGTGAATTCATCTCACAGAGTTACATCTTTCCCTTCAAGAAGCCTTTCGCTAAGGCTGTTCTTGTGGAATTGGCAAAGGGATATTTGGAAGCCCGTAGAGGGCTATGGTGAAAAAGGAAATATCTTCCGTTCAAAACTGGAAAGAAGCTTTCTGAGAAACTGCTCTGTGTTCTGTTAATTCATCTCACAGAGTTACATCTTTCCCTTCAAGAAGCCTTTCGCTAAGGCTGTTCTTGTGGAATTGGCAAAGGGATATTTGGAAGCCCATAGAGGCCTATGGTGAAAAAGGAAATATCTTCCGTTCAAAACTGGAAAGAAGCTTTCTGAGAAACTGCTCTGTGTTCTGTGAATTCATCTCACAGAGTTACATCTTTCCCTTCAAGAAGCCTTTCGCTAAGGCTGTTCTTGTGGAATTGGCAAAGGGATATTTGGAAGCCCATAGAGGGCTATGGTGAAAAAGGAAATATCTTCCGTTCAAAACTGGAAAGAAGCTTTCTGAGAAACTGCTCTGTGTTCTGTGAATTCATCTCACAGAGTTACATCTTTCCCTTCAAGAAGCCTTTCGCTAAGGCTGTTCTTTTGGGATTGGCAAAGGGATATTTGGAAGCACATAGAGGCCTATGGTGAAAAAGGAAATATCTTCCGTTCAAAACTGGAAAGAAGCTTTCTGAGAAACTGCTCTGTGTTCTGTGAATTCATCTCACAGAGTTACATCTTTCCCTTCAAGAAGCCTTTCGCTAAGGCTGTTCATGTGGAATTGGCAAAGGGATATTTGGAAGCCCATAGAGGGCTATGGTGAAAAAGGAAATATCTTCCGTTCAAAACCGGAGAGAAGCTTTCTGAGAAACTGCTCTGTGTTCTGTGAATTCATCTCACAGAGTTACATCTTTCCCTTCAAGAAGCCTTTCGCTAAGGCTGTTCTTGTGGAATTGGCAAAGGGATATTTGGAAGCCCATAGAGGGCTATGGTGAAAAAGGAAATATCTTCCGTTCAAAACTGGAAAGAAGCATTCTGAGAAATAGCTCTGTGTTCTGTTAATTCATCTCACAGAGTTACATCTTTCCCTTCAAGAAGCCTTTCGCTAAGGCTGTTCTTGTGGAATTGGCAAAGGGATATTTGGAAGCTCATAGAGGGCTATGGTGAAAAAGGAAATATCTTCCGTTGAAAACTGGAAAGAAGCTTTCTGAGAAACTGCTCTGTGTTCTGTGAATTCATCTCACAGAGTTACATCTTTCCCTTCAAGAAGCCTTTCGCTAAGGCTGTTCTTGTGGAATTGGCAAAGGGATATTTGGAAGCCCATAGAGGTCTATGGTGAAAAAGGAAATATCTTCCGTTCAAAACTGGAAAGAAGCTTTCTGAGAAACTGCTCTGTGTTCTGTGAATTCATCTCACAGAGTTACATCTTTCCCTTCAAGAAGCCTTTCCCTAAGGCTGTTCTTGTGGAATTGGCAAAGGGATATTTGGAAGCCCATATAGGGCTATGGTGAAAAAGGAAATATCTTCCGTTCAAAACCGGAGAGAAGCTTTCTGAGAAACTGCTCTGTGTTCTGTGAATTCATCTCACAGAGTTACATCTTTCCCTTTAAGAAGCCTTTCGCTAAGGCTGTTCTTGTGGAATTGGCAAAGGGATATTTGGAAGCCCATAAAGGGCTATGGGGAAAAGGAAATATCTTCCGTTCAAAACTGGAAAGAAGCTTTCTGAGAAACTGCTCTGTGTTCTGTGAATTCATCTCACAGAGTTACATCTTTCCCTTCAAGAAGCCTTTCTCTAAGGCTGTTCTTGTGGAATTGGCAAGGGGATATTTGGAAGCCCATAGAGGGCTATGGTGAAAAAGGAAATATCTTCCGTTCAAAACTGGAAAGAAGCTTTCTGAGAAACTGCTCTGTGTTCTGTGAATTCATCTCACAGAGTTACATCTTTCCCTTCAAGAAGCCTTTCGCTAAGGCTGTTCTTGTGGAATTGGCAAAGGGATATTTGGAAGCCCATAGACGGCTATGGTGAAAAAGGAAATATCTTCCGTTCAAAACTGGAAAGAAGCTTTCTGAGAAACTGCTCTGTGTTCTGTTAATTCATCTCACAGAGTTACATCTTTCCATTCAAGAAGCCTTTCGCTAAGGCTGTTCTTGTGGAATTGGCAAAGGGATATTTGGAAGCCCATAGAGGCCTATGGTGAAAAAGGAAATATCTTCTGTTCAAAACTGGAAAGAAGCTTTCTGAGAAACTGCTCTGTGTTCTGTGAATTCATCTCACAGAGTTACATCTTTCCCTTCAAGAAGCCTTTCGCTAAGGCTGTTCTTGTGTAATTGGCAAAGGGATATTTGGAAGCCCATAGAGGGCTATGGTGAAAAAAGAAATATCTTCCGTTCAAAACTGGAAAGAAGCTTTCTGAGAAACTGCTCTGTGTTCTGTTAATTCATTTCACAGAGTTACATCTTTCCCTTCAAGAAGCCTTTCGCTAAGGCTGTTCTTGTGGAATTGGCAAACGGATATTTGGAAGCACATAGAGGCCTATGGTGAAAAAGGAAATATCTTCCGTTCAAAACTGGAAAGAAGCTTTCTGAGAAACTGCTCTGTGTTCTGTGAATTCATCTCACAGAGTTACATCTTTCCCTTCAAGAAGCCTTTCGCTAAGGCTGTTCTTGTGGAATTGGCAAAGGGATATTTGGAAGCCCATAGAGGGCTACGGTGAAAAAGGAAATATCTTCCGTTCAAAACCGGAGAGAAGCTTTCTGAGAAACTGCTATGTGTTCTGTGAATTCATCTCAAAGAGTTACATCTTTCCCTTCAAGAAGCCTTTCGCTAAGGCTGTTCTTGTGGAATTGGCAAAGGGATATTTGGAAGCCCATAGAGGGCTATGGAGAAAAAGGAAATATCTTCCGTTCAAAACTGGAAAGAAGCTTTCTGAGAAACTGCTCTGTGTTCTGTTAATTCATCTCACAGAGTTACATCTTTCCCTTCAAGAAGCCTTTCGCTAAGGCTGTTCTTGTGGAATTGGCAAAGGGATATTTGGAAGCCCATAGAGGCCTATGATGAAAAAGGAAATATCTTCCGTTCAAAACTGGAAAGAAGCTTTCTGAGAAACTGCTCTGTGTTCTGTGAATTCATCTCACAGAGTTACATCTTTCCCTTCAAGAAGCCTTTCGCTAAGGCTGTTCTTGTGGAATTGGCAAAGGGATATTTGGAAGCCCTTAGAGGCCTATGGTGAAAAAGGAAATATCTTCCGTTCAAAACTGGAAAGAAGCTTTCTGAGAAACTGCTCTGTGTTCTGTTAATTCATCTCACAGAGTTACATCTTTCCCTTCAAGAAGCCTTTCGCTAAGGCTGTTCTTGTGGAATTGGCAAAGGGATATTTGGAAGCCCATAGAGGCCTATGGTGAAAAAGGAAATATCTTCCGTTCAAAACTGGAAAGAAGCTTTCTGAGAAACTGCTCTGTGTTCTGTGAATTCATCTCACAGAGTTACATCTTTCCCTTCAAGAAGCCTTTCGCTAAGGCTGTTCTTGTGGAATTGGCAAAGGGATATTTGGAAGCCCATAGAGGTCTATGGTGAA
This sequence comes from Chlorocebus sabaeus, assembly GCF_047675955.1. Classification (NCBI taxonomy): domain Eukaryota; kingdom Metazoa; phylum Chordata; class Mammalia; order Primates; family Cercopithecidae; genus Chlorocebus; species Chlorocebus sabaeus. The sequence continues at coordinate 97,478 of NW_027328181.1, forward strand.
AAAGGAAATATCTTCCGTTCAAAACTGGAAAGAAGCTTTCTGAGAAACTGCTCTGTGTTCTGTGAATTCATCTCACAGAGTTACATCTTTCCCTTCAAGAAGCCTTTCGCTAAGGCTGTTCTTGTGGAATTGGCAAAGGGATATTTGGAAGCCCATAGAGGGCTATGGTGAAAAAGGAAATATCTTCCGTTCAAAACTGGAAAGAAGCTTTCTGAGAAACTGCTCTGTGTTCTGTTAATTCATCTCACAGAGTTACATCTTTCCCTTCAAGAAGCCTTTCGCTAAGGCTGTTCTTGTGGAATTGGCAAAGGGATATTTGGAAGCCCATAGAGGGCTATGGTGAAAAAGGAAATATCTTCTGTTCAAAACTGGAGAGAAGCTTTCTGAGAAACTGCTATTTGTTCTGTGAATTCATCTCACAGAGTTACATCTTTCCCTTCAAGAAGCCTTTCGCTAAGGCTGTTCTTGTGGAATTGGCAAAGGGATATTTGGAAGCCCATAGAGGCCTATGGTGAAAAAGGAAATATCTTCCGTTCAAAACTGGAAAGAAGCTTTCTGAGAAACTGCTCTGTGTTCTGTGAATTCATCTCACAGAGTTACATCTTTCCCTTCAAGAAGCCTTTCGCTAAGGCTGTTCTTGTGGAATTGGCAAAGCGATATTTGGAAGCCCATAGAGGGCTATGGTGAAAAAGGAAATATCTTCCGTTCAAAACTGGAAAGAAGCTTTCTGAGAAACTGCTCTGTGTTCTGTTAATTCATCTCACAGAGTTACATCTTTCACTTCAAGAAGCCTTTCGCTAAGGCTGTTCTTGTGGAATTGGCAAAGCGATATTTGGAAGCCCATAGAGGGCTATGGTGAAAAAGGAAATATCTTCCGTTCAAAACTGGAAAGAAGCCTTCTGAGAAACTGCTCTGTGTTCTGTGAATTCATCTCACAGAGTTACTTCTTTCCCTTCAAGAAGCTTTTCGCTACGGCTGTTCTTGAGGAATTGGCAAAGGGATATTTGGAAGCCCGTAGAGGGCTATGGTGAAAAAGGAAATATCTTCCGTTCAAAACTGGAAAGAAGCTTTCTGAGAAACTGCTCTGTGTTCTATTAATTCATCTCACAGAGTTACATCTTTCCCTTCAAGAAGCCTTTCGCTAAGGCTGTTCTTGTGGAATTGGCAAAGGGATATTTGGAAGCCCATAGAGGCCTATGGTGAAAAAGGAAATATCTTCCGTTCAAAACTGGAAAGAAGCTTTCTAAGAAACTGCTCTGTGTTCTGTGAATTCATCTCACAGAGTTACATCTTTCCCTTCAAGAAGCGTTTCGCTAAGGCTCTTCTTGTGGAATTGGCAAAGGTATATTTGGAAGCCCATAGAGGGCTATGGTGAAAAAGGAAATATCTTCCGTTCAAAACTGGAAAGAAGCTTTCTGAGAAACTGCTCTGTGTTCTGTGAATTCATCTCACAGAGTTACATCTTTCCCTTCAAGAAGCCTTTCGCTAAGGCTGTTCTTGTGCAATTGGCAAAGGGATATTTGGAAGCCCATAGAGGGCTATGGTGAAAAAGGAAATATCTTCCGTTCAAAACTGGAAAGAAGCTTTCTGAGAAACTGCTCTGTGTTCTGTTAATTCAACTCAGAGAGTTACATCTTTCCCTTCAAGAAGCCTTTCGCTAAGGCTGTTCTTGTGGAATTGGCAAAGGGATATTTGGAAGCCCATAGAGGGCTATGGTGAAAAAGGAAGTATCTTCCGTTGAAAACTGGAAAGAAGCTTTCTGAGAAACTGCTCAGTGTTCTGTGAATTCATCTCACAGAGTTACATCTTTCCCTTCAAGAAGCCTTTCGCTAAGGCTGTTCTTGTGGAATTGGCAAAGGGATATTTGGAAGCCCATAGAGGGCTATGGTGAAAAAGGAAATATCTTCCGTTCAAAACCGGAAAGTAGCTTTCTGAGAAACTGCTCTGTGTTCTGTGAATTCATCTCACAGAGTTACATCTTTCCCTTCAAGAAGCCTTTCGCTAAGGCTGTTCTTGTGTAATTGGCAAAGGGATATTTGGAAGCCCATAGAGGGCTATGGTGAAAAAGGAAATATCTTCCGTTCAAAACTGGAAAGAAGCTTTCTGAGAAACTGTTCTGTGTTCTGTTAATTCATCTCACAGAGTTACATCTTTCCCTTCAGGAAGCCTATTGCTAAGGCTGTTCTTGTGGAATTGGCAAAGGGATATTTGGAAGCCCATAGAGGGCTATGGTGAAAAAGGAAATATCTTCCGTTCAAAACTGGAAAGAAGCTTTCTGAGAAACTGCTCTGTGTTCTGTGAATTCATCTCACAGAGTTACATCTTTCCCTTCAAGAAGCCTTTCGCTAAGGCTGTTCTTTTGGAATTGGCAAAGGTATATTTGGAAGCCCATAGAGGGCTATGGTGAAAAAGGAAATATCTTCCGTTCAAAACTGGAAAGAAGCTTTCTGAGAAACTGCTCTGTGTTCTGTTAATTCATCTCACAGAGTTACATCTTTCCCTTCAAGAAGCCTTTCGCTAAGGCTGTTCTTGTGGAATTGGCAAAGGGATATTTGGAAGCCCATAGAGGCCTATGGTAAAAAAGGAAATATCTTCCGTTCAAAACTGGAAAGAAGCTTTCTGAGAAACTGCTCTGTGTTCCGTGAATTCATCTCACAGAGTTACCTCTTTCCCTTCAAGAAGCCTTTCGCTAAGGCTGTTCTTGTGGAATTGGCAAAGCGATATTTGGAAGCCCATAGAGGGCTATGGTGAAAAAGGAAATATCTTCCGTTGAAAACTGGAAAGAAGCTTTCTGAGAAACTGCTCTGTGTTCTGTGAATTCATCTCACCGAGTTACATCTTTCCCTTCAAGAAGCCTTTCGCTAAGGCTGTTCTTGTGGAATTGGCAAAGGGATATTTGGAAGCCCATAGAGGGCTATGGTGAAAAAGGAAATATCTTCCGTTCAAAACTGGAAAGAAGCTTTCTGAGAAACTGCTGTGTGTTCTGTAAATTCATCTCACAGAGTTACATCTTTCCCTTCAAGAAGCCTTTTGCTAAGGCTGTTCTTGTGGAATTGGCAAAGGGATATTTGGAAGCCCATAGAGGGCTATGGTGAAAAAGAAAATATCTTCCGTTCAAAACTGGAAAGAAGCTTTCTGAGAAACTGCTCTGTGTTCTGTCAATTCATCTCACAGAGTTACATCTTTCCCTTCAAGAAGCCTTTCGCTAAGGCTGTTCTTGTGGAATTGGCAAAGGGATATTTGGAAGCCCATAGAGGGCTATGGTGAAAAAGGAAATATCTTCCGTTCAAAACTGGAAAGAAGCTTTCTGAGAAACTGCTCTGTGTTCTGTGAATTCATATCACAGAGTTACATCTTTCCCTTCAAGAAGCCTTTCGCTAAGGCTGTTCTTGTGGAATTGGCAAAGGGATATTTGGAAGCCCATAGAGGCCTATGGTGAAAAAGGAAATATCTTTCGTTCAAAATTGGAAAGAAGCTTTCTGAGACACTGCTGTGTGTTCTGTAAATTCATCTCACAGAGTTACATCTTTCCCTTCAAGAAGCGTTTCGCTAAGGCTGTTCTTGTGGAATTGGCAAAGGTATATTAGGAAGCCCATAGAGGGTCATGGTGAAAAAGGAAATATCTTCCGTTCAAAACTGGAAAGAAGCTTTCTGAGAAACTGCTCTGTGTTCTGTGAATTCATCTCACAGAGTTACATCTTTCCCTTCAAGAAGCCTTTCGCTAAGGCTGTTCTTGTGCAATTGGCAAAGGGATATTTGGAAGCCCATAGAGGGCTATGGTGAAAAAGGAAATATCTTCCGTTCAAAACTGGAAAGAAGCTTTCTGAGAAACTGCTCTGTGTTCTGTGAATTCATCTCACAGAGTTACATCTTTCCCTTCAAGAAGCCTTTCGCTAAGGCTGTTCTTGTGGAATTGGCAAAGGGATATTTGGAAGCCCATAGAGGCCTATGGTGAAAAAGGAAATATCTTCCGTTCAAAACTGGAAAGAAGCTTTCTGAGAAACTGCTCTGTGTTCTGTGAATTCATCTCACAGAGTTACATCTGTCCCTTCAAGAAGCCTTTCGCTAAGGCTGTTCTTGTGGAATTGGCAAAGCGATATTTGGAAGCCCATAGAGGGCTATGGTGAAAAAGGAAATACCTTCCGTTCAAAACTGGAAAGAAGCTTTCTGAGAAACTGCTCTGTGTTCTGTGAATTCATCTCACAGAGTTACATCTTTCCCTTCAAGAAGCCTTTCGCTAAGGCTGTTCTTGTGGAATTGGCAAAGGGATATTTGGAAGCCCATAGAGTGCTATGGTGAAAAAGGAAATATCTTCCGTTCAAAACTGGAAAGAAGTTTCTGAGAAACTGCTCTGTGTTCTGTGAATTCATCTCACAGAGTTACATCTTTCCCTTCAAGAAGCCTTTCGCTAAGGCTGTTCTTGTGGAATTGGCAAAGGGATATTTGGAAGCCCATATAGGGCTATGGTGAAAAAGGAAATATCTTCCGTTCAAAACTGGAAAGAATCTTTCTGAGAAACTGCTCTGTGTTCTGTGAATTCATCTCACAGAGTTACATCTTTCCCTTCAAGAAGCCTTTCGCTAAGGCTGTTCTTGTGGAATTGGCAAAGGGATATTTGGAAGCCCATAGAGGGCTATGGTGAAAAATGAAATATCTTCCGTTGAAAACTGGAAAGAAGCTTTCTGAGAAACTGCTCTGTGTTCTGTGAATTCATCTCACAGAGTTACATCTTTCCCTTCAAGAAGCCTTTCGCTAAGGCTGTTCTTGTGTAATTGGCAAAGGGATATTTGGAAGCCCATAGAGGGCTATGGTGAAAAAGGAAATATCTTCCGTTCAAAACTGGAAAGAAGCTTTCTGAGAAACTGCTGTGTGTTCTGTAAATTCATCTCACAGAGTTACATCTTTCCCTTCAAGAAGCCTTTTGCTAAGGCTGTTCTTGTGGAATTGGCAAAGGGATATTTGGAAGCCCATAGAGGGCTATGGTGAAAAAGAAAATATCTTCCGTTCAAAACTGGAAAGAAGCTTTCTGAGAAACTGCTCTGTGTTCCGTGAATTCATCTCACAGAGTTACATCTTTCCCTTCAAGAAGCCTTTCGCTAAGGCTGTTCTTGTGGAATTGGCAAAGCGATATTTGGAAGCCCATAGAGGGCTATGGTGAAAAAGGAAATATCTTCCGTTCAAAACTGGAAAGAAGCTTTCTGAGAAACTGCTCTGTGTTCTGTGAATTCATCTCACAGAGTTACATCTTTCCCTTCAAGAAGCCTTTCGCTAAGGCTGTTCTTGTGGAATTGGCAAAGGGATATTTGGAAGCCAGTAGAGGGCTATGGTGAAAAATGAAATATCTTCCGTTCAAAACTGTAAAGAAGCTTTCTGAGAAACTGCTCTGTGTTCTGTGAATTCATATCACAGAGTTACATCTTTCCCTTCAAGAAGCCTTTCGCTAAGGCTGTTCTTGTGGAATTGGCAAAGGGATATTTGGAAGCCCATAGAGGGCTATGGTGAAAAAGGAAGTATCTTCCGTTGAAAACTGGAAAGAAGCTTTCTGAGAAACTGCTCAGTGTTCTGTGAATTCATCTCACAGAGTTACATCTTTCCCTTCAAGAAGCCTTTCGCTAAGGCTGTTCTTGTGGAATTGGCAAAGGGATATTTGGAAGCCCATAGAGGGCTATGTTGAAAAAGGAAATATCTTCCGTTCAAAACCGGAAAGAAGCTTTCTGAGAAACTGCTCTGTGTTCTGTGAATTCATCTCACAGAGTTACATCTTTCCCTTCAAGAAGCCTTTCGCTAAGGCTGTTCTTGTGTAATTGGCAAAGGGATATTTGGAAGCCCATAGAGGGCTATGGTGAAAAAGGAAATATCTTCCGTTCAAAACTGGAAAGAAGCTTTCTGAGAAACTGTTCTGTGTTCTGTTAATTCATCTCACAGAGTTACATCTTTCCCTTCAAGAAGCCTATTGCTAAGGCTGTTCTTGTGGAATTGGCAAAGGGATATTTGGAAGCCCATAGAGGGCTATGGTGAAAAAGGAAATATCTTCCGTTCAAAACTGGAAAGAAGCTTTCTGAGAAACTGCTCTGTGTTCTCTGAATTCATCTCACAGAGTTACATCTTTCCCTTCAAGAAGCCTTTCGCTAAGGCTGTTCTTTTGGAATTGGCAAAGGTATATTTGGAAGCCCATAGAGGGCTATGGTGAAAAAGGAAATATCTTCCGTTCAAAACTGGAAAGAAGCTTTCTGAGAAACTGCTCTGTGTTCTGTTAATTCATCTCACCGAGTTACATCTTTCCCTTCAAGAAGCCTTTCGCTAAGGCTGTTCTTGTGGAATTGGCAAAGGGATATTTGGAAGCCCATAGAGGCCTATGGTAAAAAAGGAAATATCTTCCGTTCAAAACTGGAAAGAAGCTTTCTGAGAAACTGCTCTGTGTTCCGTGAATTCATCTCACAGAGTTACATCTTTCCCTTCAAGAAGCCTTTCGCTAAGGCTGTTCTTGTGGAATTGGCAAAGCGATATTTGGAAGCCCATAGAGGGCTATGGTGAAAAAGGAAATATCTTCCGTTGAAAACTGGAAAGAAGCTTTCTGAGAAACTGCTCTGTGTTCTGTGAATTCATCTCACAGAGTTACATCTTTCCCTTCAAGAAGCCTTTCGCTAAGGCTGTTCTTGTGGAATTGGCAAAGGGATATTTGGAAGCCCATAGAGGGCTATGGTGAAAAAGGAAATATCTTCCGTTCAAAACTGGAAAGAAGCTTTCTGAGAAACTGCTGTGTGTTCTGTAAATTCATCTCACAGAGTTACATCTTTCCCTTCAAGAAGCCTTTTGCTAAGGCTGTTCTTGTGGAATTGGCAAAGGGATATTTGGAAGCCCATAGAGGGCTATGGTGAAAAAGAAAATATCTTCCGTTCAAAACTGGAAAGAAGCTTTCTGAGAAACTGCTCTGTGTTCTGTCAATTCATCTCACAGAGTTACATCTTTCCCTTCAAGAAGCCTTTCGCTAAGGCTGTTCTTGTGGAATTGGCAAAGGGATATTTGGAAGCCCATAGAGGGCTATGGTGAAAAAGGAAATATCTTCCGTTCAAAACTGGAAAGAAGCTTTCTGAGAAACTGCTCTGTGTTCTGTGAATTCATATCACAGAGTTACATCTTTCCCTTCAAGAAGCCTTTCGCTAAGGCTGTTCTTGTGGAATTGGCAAAGGGATATTTGGAAGCCCATAGAGGCCTATGGTGAAAAAGGAAATATCTTTCGTTCAAAATTGGAAAGAAGCTTTCTGAGAAACTGCTGTGTGTTCTGTAAATTCATCTCACAGAGTTACATCTTTCCCTTCAAGAAGCGTTTCGCTAAGGCTGTTCTTGTGGAATTGGCAAAGGTATATTTGGAAGCCCATAGAGGGTTATGGTGAAAAAGGAAATATCTTCCGTTGAAAAGTGGAAAGAAGCTTTCTGAGAAACTCCTCTGTGTTCTGTGAATTCATTTCACAGAGTTACATCTTTCCCTTCAAGAAGCCTTTCGCTAAGGCTGTTCTTGTGCAATTGGCAAAGGGATATTTGGAAGCCCATAGAGGGCTATGGTGAAAAAGGAAATATCTTCCGTTCAAAACTGGAAAGAAGCTTTCTGAGAAACTGCTCTGTGTTCTGTGAATTCATCTCACAGAGTTACATCTTTCCCTTCAAGAAGCCTTTCGCTAAGGCTGTTCTTGTGGAATTGGCAAAGGGATATTTGGAAGCCCATAGAGGCCTATGGTGAAAAAGGAAATATCTTCCGTTCAAAACTGGAAAGAAGCTTTCTGAGAAACTGCTCTGTGTTCTGTGAATTCATCTCACAGAGTTACATCTGTCCCTTCAAGAAGCCTTTCGCTAAGGCTGTTCTTGTGGAATTGGCAAAGCGATATTTGGAAGCCCATAGAGGGCTATGGTGAAAAAGGAAATACCTTCCGTTCAAAACTGGAAAGAAGCTTTCTGAGAAACTGCTCTGTGTTCTGTGAATTCATCTCACAGAGTTACATCTTTCCCTTCAAGAAGCCTTTCGCTAAGGCTGTTCTTGTGGAATTGGCAAAGGGATATTTGGAAGCCCATAGAGTGCTATGGTGAAAAAGGAAATATCTTCCGTTCAAAACTGGAAAGAAGTTTCTGAGAAACTGCTCTGTGTTCTGTTAATTCATCTCACAGAGTTACATCTTTCCCTTCAAGAAGCCTTTCGCTAAGGCTGTTCTTGTGGAATTGGCAAAGGGATATTTGGAAGCCCATAGAGGCCTATGGTAAAAAAGGAAATATCTTCCGTTCAAAACTGGAAAGAAGCTTTCTGAGAAACTGCTCTGTGTTCCGTGAATTCATCTCACAGACTTACATCTTTCTCTTCAAGAAGCCTTTCGCTAAGGCTGTTCTTGTGGAATTGGCAAAGCGATATTTGGAAGCCCATTGAGGGCTATGGTGAAAAAGGAAATATCTTCCGTTCAAAACTGGAAAGAAGCTTTCTGAGAAACTGCTCTGTGTTCTGTGAATTCATCTCACAGAGTTACATCTTTCCTATCAAGAAGCCTTTCGCTAAGGCTGTTCTTGTGGAATTGGCAAAGGGATATTTGGAAGCCCATATAGGGCTATGGTGAAAAAGGAAATATCTTCCGTTCAAAACTGGAAAGAAGCTTTCTGAGAAACTGCTCTGTGTTCTCTGAATTCATCTCACAGAGTTACATCTTTCCCTTCAAGAAGCCTTTCGCTAAGGCTGTTCTTGTGGAATTGGCAAAGGGATATTTGGAAGCCCATAGAGGGCTATGGTGAAAAATGAAATATCTTCCGTTGAAAACTGGAAAGAAGCTTTCTGAGAAACTGCTCTGTGTTCTGTGAATTCATCTCACAGAGTTACATCTTTCCCTTCAAGAAGCCTTTCGCTAAGGCTGTTCTTGTGTAATTGGCAAAGGGATATTTGGAAGCCCATAGAGGGCTATGGTGAAAAAAGAAATATCTTCCGTTCAAAACTGGAAAGAAGCTTTCTGAGAAACTGCTGTGTGTTCTGTAAATTCATCTCACAGAGTTACATCTTTCCCTTCAAGCAGCCTTTTGCTAAGGCTGTTCTTGTGGAATTGGCAAAGGGATATTTGGAAGCCCATAGAGGGCTATGGTGAAAAAGAAAATATCTTCCGTTCAAAACTGGAAAGAAGCTTTCTGAGAAACTGCTCTGTGTTCCGTGAATTCATCTCACAGAGTTACATCTTTCCCTTCAAGAAGCCTTTCGCTAAGGCTGTTCTTGTGGAATTGGCAAAGCGATATTTGGAAGCCCATAGAGGGCTATGGTGAAAAAGGAAATATCTTCCGTTCAAAACTGGAAAGAAGCTTTCTGAGAAACTGCTCTGTGTTCTGTGAATTCATATCACAGAGTTACATCTTTCCCTTCAAGAAGCCTTTCGCTAAGGCTGTTCTTGTGGAATTGGCAAAGGGATATTTGGAAGCCCATAGAGGCCTATGGTGAAAAAGGAAATATCTTTCGTTCAAAACTGGAAAGAAGCTTTCTGAGAAACTGCTGTGTGTTCTGTAAATTCATCTCACAGAGTTACATCTTTCCCTTCAAGAAGCGTTTCGCTAAGGCTGTTCTTGTGGAATTGGCAAAGGTATATTTGGAAGCCCATAGAGGGCTATGGTGAAAAAGGAAATATCTTCCGTTCAAAACTGGAAAGAAGCTTTCTGAGAAACTGCTCTGTGTTCTGTTAATTCATCTCACAGAGTTACATCTTTCCCTTCAAGAAGCCTTTCGCTACGGCTGTTCTTGTGCAATTGGCAAAGGGATATTTGGAAGCCCATAGAGGGCTATGGTGAAAAAGGAAATATCTTCCGTTCAAAACTGGAAAGAAGCTTTCTGAGAAACTGCTCTGTGTTCTGTGAATTCATCTCACAGAGTTACATCTTTCCCTTCAAGAAGCCTTTCGCTAAGGCTGTTCTTGTGGAATTGGCAAAGGGATATTTGGAAGCCCATGGAGGCCTATGGTGAAAAAGGAAATATCTTCCGTTCAAAACTGGAAAGAAGCTTTCTGAGAAACTGCTCTGTGTTCTGTGAATTCATCTCACAGAGTTACATCTGTCCCTTCAAGAAGCCTTTCGCTAAGGCTGTTCTTGTGGAATTGGCAAAGCGATATTTGGAAGCCCATAGAGGGCTATGGTGAAAAAGGAAATACCTTCCGTTCAAAACTGGAAACAAGCTTTCTGAGAAACTGCTCTGTGTTCTGTGAATTCATCTCACAGAGTTACATCTTTCCCTTCAAGAAGCCTTTCGCTAAGGCTGTTCTTGTGGAATTGGCAAAGGGATATTTGGAAGCCCATAGAGTGCTATGGTGAAAAAGGAAATATCTTTCGTTCAAAACTGGAAAGAAGTTTCTGAGAAACTGCTCTGTGTTCTGTTAATTCATCTCACAGAGTTACATCTTTCCCTTCAAGAAGCCTTTCGCTAAGGCTGTTCTTGTGGAATTGGCAAAGGGATATTTGGAAGCCCATAGAGGGCTATGGTGAAAAAGGAAATATCTTCCGTTCAAAACTGGAAAGAAGCTTTCTGAGAAACTGCTCTGTGTTCTGTGAATTCATCTCACAGAGTTACATCTTTCCCTTCAAGAAGCCTTTCGCTAAGGCTGTTCTTGTGGAATTGGCAAAGGGATATTTGGAAGCCCATAGAGGGCTATGGTGAAAAAGGAAATATCTTCCGTTCAAAACTGGAGAGAAGCTTTCTGAGAAACTGCTATTTGTTCTGTGAATTCATCTCACAGAGTTACATCTTTCCCTTCAAGAAGCCTTTCGCTAAGGCTGTTCTTGTGGAATTGGCAAAGGGATATTTAGAAGCCCATAGAGGCCTATGGTGAAAAAGGAAATATCTTACGTTCAAAAGTCTAAAGAAGCTTTCTGAGAAACTGCTCTGTGTTCTGTGAATTCATCTCACAGAGTTACATCTTTCCCTTCAAGAAGCCTTTCGCTAAGGCTGTTCTTGTGGAATTGGCAAAGCGATATTTGGAAGTCCATAGAGGGCTATGGTAAAAAAGGAAATATCTTCCGTTCAAAACTGGAAAGAAGCTTTCTGAGAAACTGCTCTGTGTTCTGTTAATTCATCTCAGAGAGTTACATCTTTCCCTTCAAGAAGCCTTTCGCTAAGGCTGTTCTTGTGGAATTGGCAAAGGGATATTTGGAAGCCCATAGACGGCTATGGTGAAAAAGGAAATATCTTCCGTTCAAAACTGGAAAGAAGCTTTCTGAGAAACTGCTCTGTGTTCTGTGAATTCATCTCACAGAGTTACATCTTTCCCTTCAAGAAGCCTTTCGCTAAGGCTGTTCTTGTGTAATTGGCAAAGGGATATTTGGAAGCCCATAGAGGGCTATGGTGAAAAATTAAATATCTTCCGTTCAAAACTGGAAAGAAGCTTTCTGAGAAACTGCTGTGTGTTCTGTAAATTCATCTCACAGAGTTACATCTTTCCCTTCAAGAAGCCTTTTGCTAAGGCTGTTCTTGTGGAATTGGCAAAGGGATATTTGGAAGCCCATAGAGGGCTATGGTGAAAAAGAAAATATCTTCCGTTCAAAACTGGAAAGAAGCTTTCTGAGAAACTGCTCTGTGTTCTGTCAATTCATCTCACAGAGTTACATCTTTCCCTTCAAGAAGCCTTTCGCTAAGGCTGTTCTTGTGGAATTGGCAAAGGGATATTTGGAAGCCCATAGAGGGCTATGGTGAAAAAGGAAATATCTTCCGTTCAAAACTGGAAAGAAGCTTTCTGAGAAACTGCTCTGTGTTCTGTGAATTCATCTCACAGAGTTACATCTTTCCCTTCAAGAAGCCTTTCGCTAAGGCTGTTCTTGTGGAATTGGCAAAGGGATATTTGGAAGCCCATAGAGGCCTATGGTGAAAAAGGAAATATCTTCCGTTCAAAACTGGAAAGAAGCTTTCTGAGAAACTGCTGTGTGTTCTGTAAATTCATCTCACAGAGTTACATCTTTCCCTTCAAGAAGCGTTTCGCTAAGGCTGTTCTTGTGGAATTGGCAAAGGGATATTTGGAAGCCCATAGAGGGCTATGGTGAAAAAGGAAATATCTTCCGTTCAAAACTGGAAAGAAGCTTTCTGAGAAACTGCTCTGTGTTCTGTTAATTCATCTCACAGAGTTACATCTTTCCCTTCAAGAAGCCTTTCGCTAAGGCTGTTCTTGTGGAATTGGCAAAGGGATATTTGGAAGCCCGTAGAGGGCTATGGTGAAAAAGGAAATATCTTCCGTTGAAAACTGGAAAGAAGCTTTCTGAGAAACTGCTTTGTGTTCTGTGAATTCATCTCACAGAGTTACATCTTTCCCTTCAAGAAGCCTTTCGCTAAGGCTGTTCTTGTGGAATTGGCAAAGGGATATTTGGAAGCCCATAGAGGGCTATGGTGAAAAAGGAAATATCTTCCGTTCAAAACTGGAAAGAAGCTTTCTGAGAAACTGCTCTGTGTTCTGTGAATTCATCTCACAGAGTTACATCTTTCCCTTCAAGAAGCCTTTCGCTAAGGCTGTTCTTGTGGAATTGGCAAAGGGATATTTGGAAGCCCATAGACGGCTATGGTGAAAAAGGAAATATCTTCCGTTCAAAACTGGAAAGAAGCTTTCTGAGAAACTGCTCTGTGTTCTGTTAATTCATCTCACAGAGTTACATCTTTCCCTTCAAGAAGCCTTTCGCTAAGGCTGTTCTTGTGGAATTGGCAAAGGGATATTTGGAAGCCCATAGAGGCCTATGGTGAAAAAGGAAATATCTTCCGTTCAAAACTGGAAAGAAGCTTTCTGAGAAACTGCTCTGTGTTCTGTGAATTCATCTCACAGAGTTACATCTTTCCCTTCAAGAAGCCTTTCGCTAAGGCTGTTCTTGTGGAATTGGCAAAGGGATATTTGGAAGCCCATAGAGGGCTATGGTGAAAAAAGAAATATCTTCCGTTCAAAACTGGAAAGAAGCTTTCTGAGAAACTGCTCTGTGTTCTGTTAATTCATCTCACAGAGTTACATCTTTCCCTTCAAGAAGCCTTTCGCTAAGGCTGTTCTTGTGGGATTGGCAAAGGGATATTTGGAAGCACATAGAGGCCTATGGTGAAAAAGGAAATATCTTCCGTTCAAAACTGGAAAGAAGCTTTCTGAGAAACTGCTCTGTGTTCTGTGAATTCATCTCACAGAGTTACATCTTTCCCTTCAAGAAGCCTTTCGCTAAGGCTGTTCTTGTGGAATTGGCAAAGGGATATTTGGAAGCCCATAGAGGGCTATGGTGAAAAAGGAAATATCTTCCGTTCAAAACTGGAAAGAAGCTTTCTGAGAAACTGCTCTGTGTTCTGTGAATTCATCTCACAGAGTTACATCTTTCCCTTCAAGAAGCCTTTCGCTAAGGCTGTTCTTGTGGAATTGGCAAAGGGATATTTGGAAGCCCATAGAGGGCTATGGTGAAAAAGGAAATATCTTCCGTTCAAAACTGGAGAGAAGCTTTCTGAGAAACTGCTATTTGTTCTGTGAACTCATCTCACAGAGTTACATCTTTCCCTTCAAGAAGCCTTTCGCTAAGGCTGTTCTTGTGGAATTGGCAAAGGGATATTTAGAAGCCCATAGAGGCCTATGGTGAAAAAGGAAATATCTTCCGTTCAAAACTGGAAAGAAGCTTTCTGAGAAACTGCTCTGTGTTCTGTTAATTCATCTCACAGAGTTACATCTTTCCCTTCAAGAAGCCTTTCGCTAAGGCTGTTCTTGTGGAATTGGCAAAGCGATATTTGGAAGTCCATAGAGGGCTATGGTGAAAAAGGAAATATCTTCCGTTCAAAACTGGAAAGAAGCTTTCTGAGAAACTGCTCTGTGTTCTGTTAATTCATCTCACAGAGTTACATCTTTCCCTTCAAGAAGCCTTTCGCTAAGGCTGTTCTTGTGGAATTGGCAAAGGGATATTTGGAAGCCCATAGACGGCTATGGTGAAAAAGGAAATATCTTCCGTTCAAAACTGGAAAGAAGCTTTCTGAGAAACTGCTCTGTGTTCTGTGAATTCATCTCACAGAGTTACATCTTTCCCTTCAAGAAGCCTTTCGCTAAGGCTGTTCTTGTGGAATTGGCAAAGGGATATTTGGAAGCCCATAGACGGCTATGGTGAAAAAGGAAATATCTTCCGTTCAAAACTGGAAAGAAGCTTTCTGAGAAACTGCTCTGTGTTCTGTTAATTCATCTCACAGAGTTACATCTTTCCCTTCAAGAAGCCTTTTGCTAAGGCTGTTCTTGTGGAATTGGCAAAGGGATATTTGGAAGCCCATAGAGGGCTATGGTGAAAAAGAAAATATGTTCCGTTCAAAACTGGAAAGAAGCTTTCTGAGAAACTGCTCTGTGTTCTGTCAATTCATCTCACAGAGTTACATCTTTCCCTTCAAGAAGCCTTTCGCTAAGGCTGTTCTTGTGGAATTGGCAAAGGGATATTTGGAAGCCCATAGAGGGCTATGGTGAAAAAGGAAATATCTTCCGTTCAAAACTGGAAAGAAGCTTTCTGAGAAACTGCTCTGTGTTCTGTTAATTCATCTCACAGAGTTACATCTTTCCCTTCAAGAAGCCTTTCGCTAAGGCTGTTCTTGTGGAATTGGCAAAGGGATATTTGGAAGCCCGTAGAGGGCTATGGTGAAAAAGGAAATATCTTCCGTTCAAAACTGGAAAGAAGCTTTCTGAGAAACTGCTTTGTGTTCTGTGAATTCATCTCACAGAGTTACATCTTTCCCTTCAAGAAGCCTTTCGCTAAGGCTGTTCTTGTGGAATTGGCAAAGGGATATTTGGAAGCCCATAAAGGGCTATGGTGAAAAAGGAAATATCTTCCGTTCAAAACTGGAAAGAAGCTTTCTGAGAAACTGCTCTGTGTTCTGTGAATTCATCTCACAGAGTTACATCTTTCCCTTCAAGAATCCTTTCGCTAAGGCCGTTCTTGTGGAATTGGCAAAGGGATATTTGGAAGCCCGTAGAGGGCTATGATGAAAAAGGAAATATCTTCCGTTCAAAACTGGAAAGAAGCTTTCTGAGAAACTGCTTTGTGTTCTGTGAATTCATCTCACAGAGTTACATCTTTCCCTTCAAGAAGCCTTTCGCTAAGGCTGTTCTTGTGGAATTGGCAAAGGGATATTTGGAAGCCCATAAAGGGCTATGGTGAAAAAGGAAATATCTTCCGTTCAAAACTGGAAAGAAGCTTTCTGAGAAACTGCTCTGTGTTCTGTGAATTCATCTCACAGAGTTACATCTTTCCCTTCAAGAAGCCTTTCGCTAAGGCTGTTCTTGTGGAATTGGCAAAGGGATATTTGGAAGCCCATAGAGGGCTATGGTGAAAAAGGAAATATCTTCCGTTCAAAACCGGAGAGAAGCATTCTGAGAAACTGCTCTGTGTTCTGTGAATTCATCTCACAGAGTTACATCTTTCCCTTCAAGAAGCCTTTCGCTAAGGCTGTTCTTGTGGAATTGGCAAAGGGATATTTGGAAGCCCATAGAGGGCTATGGTGAAAAAGGAAATATCTTCCGTTCAAAACTGGAAAGAAGCTTTCTGAGAAATAGCTCTGTGTTCTGTTAATTCATCTCACAGAGTTACATCTTTCCCTTCAAGAAGCCTTTCGCTAAGGCTGTTCTTGTGGAATTGGCAAAGGGATATTTGGAAGCTCTTAGAGGGCTATGGTGAAAAAGGAAATATCTTCCGTTCAAAACCGGAGAGAAGCTTTCTGAGAAACTGCTATGTGTTCTGTGAATTCATCTCACAGAGTTACAGCTTTCCCTTCAAGAAGCCTTTCGCTAAGGCTGTTCTTGTGGAATTGGCAAAGGGATATTTGGAAGCCCATAGAGGGCTATGGAGAAAAAGGAAATATCTTCCGTTCAAAACTGGAGAGAAGCTTTCTGAGAATCTGCTATTTGTTCTGTGAATTCATCTCACAGAGTTACATCTTTCCCTTCAAGAAGCCTT
Organism: Chlorocebus sabaeus; assembly: GCF_047675955.1. Classification (NCBI taxonomy): domain Eukaryota; kingdom Metazoa; phylum Chordata; class Mammalia; order Primates; family Cercopithecidae; genus Chlorocebus; species Chlorocebus sabaeus. The sequence goes on from NW_027328181.1 coordinate 113,405, forward strand.
TCGCTAAGGCTGTTCTTGTGGAATTGGCAAAGGGATATTTGGAAGCCCATAGAGGCCTATGGTGAAAAAGGAAATATCTTCCGTTCAAAACTGGAAAGAAGCTTTCTGAGAAACTGCTCTGTGTTCTGTTAATTCATCTCACAGAGTTACATCTTTCCCTTCAAGAAGCCTTTCGCTAAGGCTGTTCTTGTGGAATTGGCAAAGCGATATTTGGAAGTCCATAGAGGGCTATGGTGAAAAAGGAAATATCTTCCGTTCAAAACTGGAAAGAAGCTTTCTGAGAAACTGCTCTGTGTTCTGTTAATTCATCTCACAGAGTTACATCTTTCCCTTCAAGAAGCCTTTCGCTAAGGCTGTTCTTGTGGAATTGGCAAAGGGATATTTGGAAGCCCATAGACGGCTATGGTGAAAAAGGAAATATCTTCCGTTCAAAACTGGAAAGAAGCTTTCTGAGAAACTGCTCTGTGTTCTGTGAATTCATCTCACAGAGTTACATCTTTCCCTTCAAGAAGCCTTTCGCTAAGGCTGTTCTTGTGGAATTGGCAAAGGGATATTTGGAAGCCCATAGAGGGCTATGGTGAAAAAGGAAATATCTTCCGTTCAAAACTGGAAAGAAGCTTTCTGAGAAACTGCTGTGTGTTCTGTAAATTCATCTCACAGAGTTACATCTTTCCCTTCAAGAAGCCTTTTGCTAAGGCTGTTCTTGTGGAATTGGCAAAGGGATATTTGGAAGCCCATAGAGGGCTATGGTGAAAAAGAAAATATCTTCGGTTCAAAACTGGAAAGAAGCTTTCTGAGAAACTGCTCTGTGTTCTGTCAATTCATCTCACAGAGTTACATCTTTCCCTTCAAGAAGCCTTTCGCTAAGGCTGTTCTTGTGGAATTGGCAAAGGGATATTTGGAAGCCCATAGAGGGCTATGGTGAAAAAGGAAATATCTTCCGTTCAAAACTGGAAAGAAGCTTTCTGAGAAACTGCTCTGTGTTCTGTTAATTCATCTCACAGAGTTACATCTTTCCCTTCAAGAAGCCTTTCGCTAAGGCTGTTCTTGTGGAATTGGCAAAGGGATATTTGGAAGCCCGTAGAGGGCTATGGTGAAAAAGGAAATATCTTCCGTTGAAAACTGGAAAGAAGCTTTCTGAGAAACTGCTTTGTGTTCTGTGAATTCATCTCACAGAGTTACATCTTTCCCTTCAAGAAGCCTTTCGCTAAGGCTGTTCTTGTGGAATTGGCAAAGGGATATTTGGAAGCCCATAAAGGGCTATGGTGAAAAAGGAAATATCTTCCGTTCAAAACTGGAAAGAAGCTTTCTGAGAAACTGCTCTGTGTTCTGTGAATTCATCTCACAGAGTTACATCTTTCCCTTCAAGAAGCCTTTCTCTAAGGCTGTTCTTGTGGAATTGGCAAGGGGATATTTGGAAGCCCATAGAGGGCTATGGTGAAAAAGGAAATATCTTCCGTTCAAAACTGGAAAGAAGCTTTCTGAGAAACTGCTCTGTGTTCTGTGAATTCATCTCACAGAGTTACATCTTTCCCTTCAAGAAGCCTTTCGCTAAGGCTGTTCTTGTGGAATTGGCAAAGGGATATTTGGAAGCCCATAGACGGCTATGGTGAAAAAGGAAATATCTTCCGTTCAAAACTGGAAAGAAGCTTTCTGAGAAACTGCTCTGTGTTCTGTGAATTCATCTCACAGAGTTACATCTTTCCCTTCAAGAAGCCTTTCGCTAAGGCTGTTCTTGTGGAATTGGCAAAGGGATATTTGGAAGCCCATAGAGGCCTATGGTGAAAAAGGAAATATCTTCCGTTCAAAACTGGAAAGAAGCTTTCTGAGAAACTGCTCTGTGTTCTGTGAATTCATCTCACAGAGTTACATCTTTCCCTTCAAGAAGCCTTTCGCTAAGGCTGTTCTTGTGGAATTGGCAAAGGGATATTTGGAAGCCCATAGAGGGCTATGGTGAAAAAAGAAATATCTTCCGTTCAAAACTGGAAAGAAGCTTTCTGAGAAACTGCTCTGTGTTCTGTTAATTCATCTCACAGAGTTACATCTTTCCCTTCAAGAAGCCTTTCGCTAAGGCTGTTCTTGTGGGATTGGCAAAGGGATATTTGGAAGCACATAGAGGCCTATGGTGAAAAAGGAAATATCTTCCGTTCAAAACTGGAAAGAAGCTTTCTGAGAAACTGCTCTGTGTTCTGTGAATTCATCTCACAGAGTTACATCTTTCCCTTCAAGAAGCCTTTCGCTAAGGCTGTTCTTGTGGAATTGGCAAAGGGATATTTGGAAGCCCATAGAGGGCTATGGTGAAAAAGGAAATATCTTCCGTTCAAAACTGGAAAGAAGCTTTCTGAGAAACTGCTCTGTGTTCTGTGAATTCATCTCACAGAGTTACATCTTTCCCTTCAAGAAGCCTTTCGCTAAGGCTGTTCTTGTGGAATTGGCAAAGGGATATTTGGAAGCCCATAGAGGGCTATGGTGAAAAAGGAAATATCTTCCGTTCAAAACTGGAGAGAAGCTTTCTGAGAAACTGCTATTTGTTCTGTGAACTCATCTCACAGAGTTACATCTTTCCCTTCAAGAAGCCTTTCGCTAAGGCTGTTCTTGTGGAATTGGCAAAGGGATATTTAGAAGCCCATAGAGGCCTATGGTGAAAAAGGAAATATCTTCCGTTCAAAACTGGAAAGAAGCTTTCTGAGAAACTGCTCTGTGTTCTGTTAATTCATCTCACAGAGTTACATCTTTCCCTTCAAGAAGCCTTTCGCTAAGGCTGTTCTTGTGGAATTGGCAAAGCGATATTTGGAAGTCCATAGAGGGCTATGGTGAAAAAGGAAATATCTTCCGTTCAAAACTGGAAAGAAGCTTTCTGAGAAACTGCTCTGTGTTCTGTTAATTCATCTCACAGAGTTACATCTTTCCCTTCAAGAAGCCTTTCGCTAAGGCTGTTCTTGTGGAATTGGCAAAGGGATATTTGGAAGCCCATAGACGGCTATGGTGAAAAAGGAAATATCTTCCGTTCAAAACTGGAAAGAAGCTTTCTGAGAAACTGCTCTGTGTTCTGTGAATTCATCTCACAGAGTTACATCTTTCCCTTCAAGAAGCCTTTCGCTAAGGCTGTTCTTGTGGAATTGGCAAAGGGATATTTGGAAGCCCATAGAGGGCTATGGTGAAAAAGGAAATATCTTCCGTTCAAAACTAGAAAGAAGCTTTCTGAGAAACTGCTGTGTGTTCTGTAAATTCATCTCACAGAGTTACATCTTTCCCTTCAAGAAGCCTTTTGCTAAGGCTGTTCTTGTGGAATTGGCAAAGGGATATTTGGAAGCCCATAGAGGGCTATGGTGAAAAAGAAAATATGTTCCGTTCAAAACTGGAAAGAAGCTTTCTGAGAAACTGCTCTGTGTTCTGTCAATTCATCTCACAGAGTTACATCTTTCCCTTCAAGAAGCCTTTCGCTAAGGCTGTTCTTGTGGAATTGGCAAAGGGATATTTGGAAGCCCATAGAGGGCTATGGTGAAAAAGGAAATATCTTCCGTTCAAAACTGGAAAGAAGCTTTCTGAGAAACTGCTCTGTGTTCTGTTAATTCATCTCACAGAGTTACATCTTTCCCTTCAAGAAGCCTTTCGCTAAGGCTGTTCTTGTGGAATTGGCAAAGGGATATTTGGAAGCCCGTAGAGGGCTATGGTGAAAAAGGAAATATCTTCCGTTCAAAACTGGAAAGAAGCTTTCTGAGAAACTGCTTTGTGTTCTGTGAATTCATCTCACAGAGTTACATCTTTCCCTTCAAGAAGCCTTTCGCTAAGGCTGTTCTTGTGGAATTGGCAAAGGGATATTTGGAAGCCCATAAAGGGCTATGGTGAAAAAGGAAATATCTTCCGTTCAAAACTGGAAAGAAGCTTTCTGAGAAACTGCTCTGTGTTCTGTGAATTCATCTCACAGAGTTACATCTTTCCCTTCAAGAATCCTTTCGCTAAGGCCGTTCTTGTGGAATTGGCAAAGGGATATTTGGAAGCCCGTAGAGGGCTATGATGAAAAAGGAAATATCTTCCGTTCAAAACTGGAAAGAAGCTTTCTGAGAAACTGCTTTGTGTTCTGTGAATTCATCTCACAGAGTTACATCTTTCCCTTCAAGAAGCCTTTCGCTAAGGCTGTTCTTGTGGAATTGGCAAAGGGATATTTGGAAGCCCATAAAGGGCTATGGTGAAAAAGGAAATATCTTCCGTTCAAAACTGGAAAGAAGCTTTCTGAGAAACTGCTCTGTGTTCTGTGAATTCATCTCACAGAGTTACATCTTTCCCTTCAAGAAGCCTTTCGCTAAGGCTGTTCTTGTGGAATTGGCAAAGGGATATTTGGAAGCCCATAGAGGGCTATGGTGAAAAAGGAAATATCTTCCGTTCAAAACCGGAGAGAAGCATTCTGAGAAACTGCTCTGTGTTCTGTGAATTCATCTCACAGAGTTACATCTTTCCCTTCAAGAAGCCTTTCGCTAAGGCTGTTCTTGTGGAATTGGCAAAGGGATATTTGGAAGCCCATAGAGGGCTATGGTGAAAAAGGAAATATCTTCCGTTCAAAACTGGAAAGAAGCTTTCTGAGAAATAGCTCTGTGTTCTGTTAATTCATCTCACAGAGTTACATCTTTCCCTTCAAGAAGCCTTTCGCTAAGGCTGTTCTTGTGGAATTGGCAAAGGGATATTTGGAAGCTCTTAGAGGGCTATGGTGAAAAAGGAAATATCTTCCGTTCAAAACCGGAGAGAAGCTTTCTGAGAAACTGCTATGTGTTCTGTGAATTCATCTCACAGAGTTACAGCTTTCCCTTCAAGAAGCCTTTCGCTAAGGCTGTTCTTGTGGAATTGGCAAAGGGATATTTGGAAGCCCATAGAGGGCTATGGAGAAAAAGGAAATATCTTCCGTTCAAAACTGGAGAGAAGCTTTCTGAGAATCTGCTATTTGTTCTGTGAATTCATCTCACAGAGTTACATCTTTCCCTTCAAGAAGCCTTTCGCTAAGGCTGTTCTTGTGGAATTGGCAAAGGGATATTTGGAAGCCCATAGAGGCCTATGGTGAAAAAGGAAATATCTTCCGTTCAAAACTGGAAAGAAGCTTTCTGAGAAACTGCTCTGTGTTCTGTTAATTCATCTCACAGAGTTACATCTTTCCCTTCAAGAAGCCTTTCGCTAAGGCTGTTCTTGTGGAATTGGCAAAGCGATATTTGGAAGTCCATAGAGGGCTATGGTGAAAAAGGAAATATCTTCCGTTCAAAACTGGAAAGAAGCTTTCTGAGAAACTGCTCTGTGTTCTGTTAATTCATCTCACAGAGTTACATCTTTCCCTTCAAGAAGCCTTTCGCTAAGGCTGTTCTTGTGGAATTGGCAAAGGGATATTTGGAAGCCCATAGACGGCTATGGTTAAAAAGGAAATATCTTCCGTTCAAAACTGGAAAGAAGCTTTCTGAGAAACTGCTCTGTGTTCTGTGAATTCATCTCACAGAGTTACATCTTTCCCTTCAAGAAGCCTTTCGCTAAGGCTGTTCTTGTGGAATTGGCAAAGGGATATTTGGAAGCCCATAGAGGCCTATGGTGAAAAAGGAAATATCTTCCGTTCAAAACTGGAAAGAAGCTTTCTGAGAAACTGCTGTGTGTTCTGTAAATTCATCTCACAGAGTTACATCTTTCCCTTCAAGAAGCCTTTTGCTAAGGCTGTTCTTGTGGAATTGGCAAAGGGATATTTGGAAGCCCATAGAGGGCTATGGTGAAAAAGAAAATATCTTCGGTTCAAAACTGGAAAGAAGCTTTCTGAGAAACTGCTCTGTGTTCTGTCAATTCATCTCACAGAGTTACATCTTTCCCTTCAAGAAGCCTTTCGCTAAGGCTGTTCTTGTGGAATTGGCAAAGGGATATTTGGAAGCCCATAGAGGGCTATGGTGAAAAAGGAAATATCTTCCGTTCAAAACTGGAAAGAAGCTTTCTGAGAAACTGCTCTGTGTTCTGTTAATTCATCTCACAGAGTTACATCTTTCCCTTCAAGAAGCCTTTCGCTAAGGCTGTTCTTGTGGAATTGGCAAAGGGATATTTGGAAGCCCGTAGAGGGCTATGGTGAAAAAGGAAATATCTTCCGTTCAAAACTGGAAAGAAGCTTTCTGAGAAACTGCTTTGTGTTCTGTGAATTCATCTCACAGAGTTACATCTTTCCCTTCAAGAAGCCTTTCGCTAAGGCTGTTCTTGTGGAATTGGCAAAGGGATATTTGGAAGCCCATAAAGGGCTATGGTGAAAAAGGAAATATCTTCCGTTCAAAACTGGAAAGAAGCTTTCTGAGAAACTGCTCTGTGTTCTGTGAATTCATCTCACAGAGTTACATCTTTCCCTTCAAGAAGCCTTTCGCTAAGGCTGTTCTTGTGGAATTGGCAAAGGGATATTTGGAAGCCCATAGACGGCTATGGTGAAAAAGGAAATATCTTCCGTTCAAAACTGGAAAGAAGCTTTCTGAGAAACTGCTCTGTGTTCTGTTAATTCATCTCACAGAGTTACATCTTTCCCTTCAAGAAGCCTTTCGCTAAGGCTGTTCTTGTGGAATTGGCAAAGGGATATTTGGAAGCCCATAGAGGCCTATGGTGAAAAAGGAAATATCTTCCGTTCAAAACTGGAAAGAAGCTTTCTGAGAAACTGCTCTGTGTTCTGTGAATTCATCTCACAGAGTTACATCTTTCCCTTCAAGAAGCCTTTCGCTAAGGCTGTTCTTGTGGAATTGGCAAAGGGATATTTGGAAGCCCATAGAAGGCTATGGTGAAAAAAGAAATATCTTCCGTTCAAAACTGGAAAGAAGCTTTCTGAGAAACTGCTCTGTGTTCTGTTAATTCATCTCACAGAGTTACATCTTTCCCTTCAAGAAGCCTTTCGCTAAGGCTGTTCTTGTGGGATTGGCAAAGGGATATTTGGAAGCACATAGAGGCCTATGGTGAAAAAGGAAATATCTTCCGTTCAAAACTGGAAAGAAGCTTTCTGAGAAACTGCTCTGTGTTCTGTGAATTCATCTCACAGAGTTACATCTTTCCCTTCAAGAAGCCTTTCGCTAAGGCTGTTCTTGTGGAATTGGCAAAGGGATATTTGGAAGCCCATAGAGGGCTATGGTGAAAAAGGAAATATCTTCCGTTCAAAACCGGAGAGAAGCTTTCTGAGAAACTGCTCTGTGTTCTGTGAATTCATCTCACAGAGTTACATCTTTCCCTTCAAGAAGCCTTTCGCTAAGGCTGTTCTTGTGGAATTGGCAAAGGGATATTTGGAAGCCCATAGAGGCCTATGGTGAAAAAGGAAATATCTTCCGTTCAAAACTGGAAAGAAGCTTTCTGAGAAATAGCTCTGTGTTCTGTTAATTCATCTCACAGAGTTACATCTTTCCCTTCAAGAAGCCTTTCGCTAAGGCTGTTCTTGTGGAATTGGCAAAGGGATATTTGGAAGCTCTTAGAGGGCTATGCTGAAAAAGGAAATATCTTCCGTTGAAAACTGGAAAGAAGCTTTCTGAGAAACTGCTCTGTGTTCTGTGAATTCATCTCACAGAGTTACATCTTTCCCTTCAAGAAGCCTTTCGCTAAGGCTGTTCTTGTGGAATTGGCAAAGGGATATTTGGAAGCCCATAGAGGTCTATGGTGAAAAAGGAAATATCTTCCGTTCAAAACTGGAAAGAAGCTTTCTGAGAAACTGCTCTGTGTTCTGTGAATTCATCTCACAGAGTTACATCTTTCCCTTCAAGAAGCCTTTCGCTAAGGCTGTTCTTGTGTAATTGGCAAAGGGATATTTGGAAGCCCATATAGGGCTATGGTGAAAAAGGAAATATCTTCCGTTCAAAACCGGAGAGAAGCTTTCTGAGAAACTGCTCTGTGTTCTGTGAATTCATCTCACAGAGTTACATCTTTCCCTTTAAGAAGCCTTTCGCTAAGGCTGTTCTTGTGGAATTGGCAAAGGGATATTTGGAAGCCCATAGAGGTCTATGGTGAAAAAGGAAATATCTTCCGTTCAAAACTGGAAAGAAGCTTTCTGAGAAACTGCTCTGTGTTCTGTGAATTCATCTCACAGAGTTACATCTTTCCCTTCAAGAAGCCTTTCGCTAAGGCTGTTCTTGTGTAATGGGCAAAGGGATATTTGGAAGCCCATATAGGGCTATGGTGAAAATGGAAATATCTTCCGTTCAAAACCGGAGAGAAGCTTTCTGAGAAACTGCTCTGTGTTCTGTGAATTCATCTCACAGAGTTACATCTTTCCCTTTAAGAAGCCTTTCGCTAAGGCTGTTCTTGTGGAATTGGCAAAGGGATATTTGGAAGCCCATAAAGCGCTATGGGGAAAAGGAAATATCTTCCGTTCAAAACTGGAAAGAAGCTTTCTGAGAAACTGCTCTGTGTTCTGTGAATTCATCTCACAGAGTTACATCTTTCCCTTCAAGAAGCCTTTCTCTAAGGCTGTTCTTGTGGAATTGGCAAGGGGATATTTGGAAGCCCATAGAGGGATATGGTGAAAAAGGAAATATCTTCCGTTCAAAACTGGAAAGAAGCTTTCTGAGAAACTGCTCTGTGTTCTGTGAATTCATCTCACAGAGTTACATCTTTCCCTTCAAGAAGCCTTTCGCTAAGGCTGTTCTTGTGGAATTGGCAAAGGGATATTTGGAAGCCCATAGAGGGCTATGGTGAAAAAGGAAATATCTTCCGTTCAAAACTGGAAAGAAGCTTTCTGAGAAACTGCTCTGTGTTCTGTTAATTCATCTCACAGAGTTACATCTTTCCCTTCAAGAAGCCTTTCGCTAAGGCTGTTCTTGTGGAATTGGCAAAGGGATATTTGGAAGCCCATAGAGGGCTATGGTGAAAAAGGAAATATCTTCTGTTCAAAACTGGAGAGAAGCTTTCTGAGAAACTGCTCTGTGTTCTGTGAATTCATCTCACAGAGTTACATCTTTCCCTTCAAGAAGCCTTTCGCTAAGGCTGTTCTTGTGGAATTGGCAAAGCGATATTTGGAAGCCCATAGAGGGCTATGGTGAAAAAGGAAATATCTTCCGTTGAAAACTGGAAAGAAGCCTTCTGAGAAACTGCTCTGTGTTCTGTTAATTCATCTCACAGAGTTACATCTTTCCCTTCAAGAAGCCTTTCGCTAAGGCTGTTCTTGTGGAATTGGCAAAGGGATATTTGGAAGCCCATAGAGGGCTATGGTGAAAAAGGAGATATCTTCCGTTCAAAACTGGAAAGAAGCTTTCTGAGAAACTGCTCTGTGTTCTGTGAATTCATCTCACAGAGTTACATCTTTCCCTTCAAGAAGCTTTTCGCTACGGCTGTTCTTGAGGAATTGGCAAAGGGATATTTGGAAGCCCATAGAGGGCTATGGTGAAAAAGGAAATATCTTCCGTTCAAATCTGTAAAGAAGCTTTCTGAGAAACTGCTCTGTGTTCTGTGAATTCATCTCACAGAGTTACATCTTTCCCTTCAAGAAGCCTTTCGCTAAGGCTGTTCTTGTGGAATTGGCAAAGGGATATTTGGAAGCCCATAGAGGCCTATGGTGAAAAAGGAAATATCTTCCGTTCAAAACTGGAAAGAAGCTTTCTGAGTAACTGCTCTGTGTTCTGTGCATTCATCTCACAGAGTTACATCTTTCCCTTCAAGAAGCCTTTCGCTAAGGCTGTTCTTGTGGAATTGGCAACGGGATATTTGGAAGCCCATAGAGGGCTATGGTGAAAAAGGAAATATCTTCCGTTCAAAACTGGAAAGAAGCTTTCTGAGAAACTGCTCTGTGTTCTGTAAATTCATCTCACAGAGTTACATCTTTCCCTTCAAGAAGCCTTTCGCTAAGGCTGTTCTTGTGGAATTGGCAAAGGGATATTTGGAAGCCCATAGAGGGCTATGGTGAAAAAGGAAATATCTTCCGTTCAAAACTGGAAAGAAGCTTTCTGAGAAACTGCTATTTGTTCTGTGAATTCATCTCACAGAGTTACATCTTTCCCTTCAAGAAGCCTTTCGCTAAGGCTGTTCTTGTGGAATTGGCAAAGGGATATTTGGAAGCCCATAGAGGGCTATGGTGAAAAAGGAAATATCTTCCGTTCAAAAGTGGAAAGAAGCTTTCTGAGAAACTGCTCTGTGTTCTGTGAATTCATCTCACAGAGTTAAATCTTTCCCTTCAAGAAGCTTTTCGCTAAGGCTGTTCTTGTGGAATTGGCAAAGGGATATTTGGAAGCCCGTAGAGGGCTATGGTGAAAAAGGAAATATCTTCCGTTCAAAACTGGAGAGAAGCTTTCTGAGAAACTGCTATGGTTCTTTGAATTCATCTCACAGAGTTACATCTTTCCCTTCAAGAAGCCTTTCGCTAAGGCTGTTCTTGTGGAATTGGCAAAGGGATATTTGGAAGCCCATAGAGGCCTATGGTGAAAAAGGAAATATCTTCCGTACAAAACTGGAAAGAAGCTTTCTGAGAAACTGCTCTGTGTTCTGTGAATTCATCTCACAGAGTTACATCTTTCCCTTCAAGAAGCCTTTCGCTAAGGCTGTTCTTGTGGAATTGGCAAAGGCATATTTGGAAGCACATAGAGGCCTATGGTGAAAAAGGAAATATCTTCCGTTCAAAACTGGAATGAAGCTTTCTGAGAAACTACTCTGTGTTCTGTGAATTCATCTCACAGAGTTACATCTTTCCCTTCAAGAAGCCTTTCGCTAAGGCTGTTCTTGTGGAATTGGCAAAGGGATATTTGGAAGCCCATAGAGGGCTATGGTGAAAAAGGAAATACCTTCCGTTCAAAACTGGAAAGAAGCTTTCTGAGAAACTGCACTGTGTTCTGTTAATTCATCTCACAGAGTTACATCTTTCCCTTCAAGAAGCCTTTCGCTAAGGCTGTTCTTGTGGAATTGGCAAAGGGATATTTGGAAGCCCATAGAGGCCTATGGTGAAAAAGGAAATATCTTCCGTTCAAAACTGGAAAGAAGCTTTCTGAGAAACTGCTCTGTGTTCTGTGAATTCATCTCACAGAGTTACATCTTTCCCTTCAAGAAGCCTTTCGCTAAGGCTGTTCTTGTGGAATTGGCAAAGGGATATTTGGAAGCCCATAGAGGGCTATGGTGAAAAAGGAAATATCTTCCGTTCAAAACTGGAAAGAAGCTTTCTGAGAAACTGCTCTGTGTTCTGTGAATTCATCTCACAGAGTTACATCTTTCCCTTCAAGAAGCTTTTCGCTACGGCTGTTCTTGAGGAATTGGCAAAGGGATATTTGGAAGCCCATAGAGGGCTATGGTGAAAAAGGAAATATCTTCCGTTCAAAACTGGAAAGAAGCTTTCTGAGAAACTGCTCTGTGTTCTATTAATTCATCTCACAGAGTTACATCTTTCCCTTCAAGAAGCCTTTCGCTAAGGCTGTTCTTGTGGAATTGGCAAAGGGATATTTGGAAGCCCATAGAGGCCTATGGTGAAAAAGGAAATATCTTCCGTTCAAAACTGGATAGAAGCTTTCTAAGAAACTGCTCTGTGTTCTGTGAATTCATCTCACAGAGTTACATCTTTCCCTTCAAGAAGCGTTTCGCTAAGGCTCTTCTTGTGGAATTGGCAAAGGTATATTTGGAAGCCCGTAGAGGGCTATGGTGAAAAAGGAAATATCTTCCGTTCAAAACTGGAAAGAAGCTTTCTGAGAAACTGCTCTGTGTTCTGTGAATTCATCTCACAGAGTTACATCTTTCCCTTCAAGAAGCCTTTCGCTAAGGCTGTTCTTCTGGAATTGGCAAAGGCATATTTGGAAGCACATAGCGGCCTATGGTGAAAAAGGAAATATCTTCCGTTCAAAACTGGAAAGAAGCTTTCTGAGAAACTACTCTGTGTTCTGTGAATTCATCTCACAGAGTTACATCTTTCCCTTCAAGAAGCCTTTCGCTAAGGCTGTTCTTGTGGAATTGGCAAAGGGATATTTGGAAGCCCATAGAGGCCTATGGTGAAAAAGGAAATATCTTCCGTTCAAAACTGGAAAGAAGCTTTCTGAGAAACTGCTCTGTGTTCTGTGAATTCATCTCACAGAGTTACATCTTTCCCTTCAAGAAGCCTTTCGCTAAGGCTGTTCTTGTGGAATTGGCAAAGGGATATTTGGAAGCCCATAGAGGGCTATGGTGAAAAAGGAAATATCTTCCGTTCAAAACTGGAAAGAAGCTTTCTGAGAAACTGCTCTGTGTTCTGTGAATTCATCTCACAGAGTTACATCTTTCCCTTCAAGAAGCGTTTCGCTAAGGCTGTTCTTGTGGAATTGGCAAAGGTGTATTTGGAAGCCCATAGAGGCCTATGGTGAAAAAGGAAATATCTTCCGTTCAAAACTGGAAAGAAGCTTTCTGAGAAACCGCTCTGTGTTCTGTGAATTCATCTCACAGAGTTACATCTTTCCCTTTAAGAAGCCTTTCGCTAAGGCTGTTCTTGTGGAATTGGCAAAGGGATATTTGGAAGCCCATAGAGGTCTATGGTGAAAAAGGAAATATCTTCCGTTCAAAACTGGAAAGAAGCTTTCTGAGAAACTGCTCTGTGTTCTGTGAATTCATCTCACAGAGTTACATCTTTCCCTTCAAGAAGCCTTTCGCTAAGGCTGTTCTTGTGTAATTGGCAAAGGGATATTTGGAAGCCCATATAGGGCTATGGTGAAAAAGGAAATATCTTCCGTTCAAAACCGGAGAGAAGCTTTCTGAGAAACTGCTCTGTGTTCTGTGAATTCATCTCACAGAGTTACATCTTTCCCTTTAAGAAGCCTTTCGCTAAGGCTGTTCTTGTGGAATTGGCAAAGGGATATTTGGAAGCCCATAGAGGTCTATGGTGAAAAAGGAAATATCTTCCGTTCAAAACTGGAAAGAAGCTTTCTGAGAAACTGCTCTGTGTTCTGTGAATTCATCTCACAGAGTTACATCTTTCCCTTCAAGAAGCCTTTCGCTAAGGCTGTTCTTGTGTAATGGGCAAAGGGATATTTGGAAGCCCATATAGGGCTATGGTGAAAATGGAAATATCTTCCGTTCAAAACCGGAGAGAAGCTTTCTGAGAAACTGCTCTGTGTTCTGTGAATTCATCTCACAGAGTTACATCTTTCCCTTTAAGAAGCCTTTCGCTAAGGCTGTTCTTGTGGAATTGGCAAAGGGATATTTGGAAGCCCATAAAGCGCTATGGGGAAAAGGAAATATCTTCCGTTCAAAACTGGAAAGAAGCTTTCTGAGAAACTGCTCTGTGTTCTGTGAATTCATCTCACAGAGTTACATCTTTCCCTTCAAGAAGCCTTTCTCTAAGGCTGTTCTTGTGGAATTGGCAAGGGGATATTTGGAAGCCCATAGAGGGATATGGTGAAAAAGGAAATATCTTCCGTTCAAAACTGGAAAGAAGCTTTCTGAGAAACTGCTCTGTGTTCTGTGAATTCATCTCACAGAGTTACATCTTTCCCTTCAAGAAGCCTTTCGCTAAGGCTGTTCTTGTGGAATTGGCAAAGGGATATTTGGAAGCCCATAGAGGGCTATGGTGAAAAAGGAAATATCTTCCGTTCAAAACTGGAAAGAAGCTTTCTGAGAAACTGCTCTGTGTTCTGTTAATTCATCTCACAGAGTTACATCTTTCCCTTCAAGAAGCCTTTCGCTAAGGCTGTTCTTGTGGAATTGGCAAAGGGATATTTGGAAGCCCATAGAGGGCTATGGTGAAAAAGGAAATATCTTCTGTTCAAAACTGGAGAGAAGCTTTCTGAGAAACTGCTCTGTGTTCTGTGAATTCATCTCACAGAGTTACATCTTTCCCTTCAAGAAGCCTTTCGCTAAGGCTGTTCTTGTGGAATTGGCAAAGCGATATTTGGAAGCCCATAGAGGGCTATGGTGAAAAAGGAAATATCTTCCGTTGAAAACTGGAAAGAAGCCTTCTGAGAAACTGCTCTGTGTTCTGTTAATTCATCTCACAGAGTTACATCTTTCCCTTCAAGAAGCCTTTCGCTAAGGCTGTTCTTGTGGAATTGGCAAAGGGATATTTGGAAGCCCATAGAGGGCTATGGTGAAAAAGGAGATATCTTCCGTTCAAAACTGGAAAGAAGCTTTCTGAGAAACTGCTCTGTGTTCTGTGAATTCATCTCACAGAGTTACATCTTTCCCTTCAAGAAGCTTTTCGCTACGGCTGTTCTTGAGGAATTGGCAAAGGGATATTTGGAAGCCCATAGAGGGCTATGGTGAAAAAGGAAATATCTTCCGTTCAAATCTGTAAAGAAGCTTTCTGAGAAACTGCTCTGTGTTCTGTGAATTCATCTCACAGAGTTACATCTTTCCCTTCAAGAAGCCTTTCGCTAAGGCTGTTCTTGTGGAATTGGCAAAGGGATATTTGGAAGCCCATAGAGGCCTATGGTGAAAAAGGAAATATCTTCCGTTCAAAACTGGAAAGAAGCTTTCTGAGTAACTGCTCTGTGTTCTGTGCATTCATCTCACAGAGTTACATCTTTCCCTTCAAGAAGCCTTTCGCTAAGGCTGTTCTTGTGGAATTGGCAACGGGATATTTGGAAGCCCATAGAGGGCTATGGTGAAAAAGGAAATATCTTCCGTTCAAAACTGGAAAGAAGCTTTCTGAGAAACTGCTCTGTGTTCTGTGAATTCATCTCACAGAGTTACATCTTTCCCTTCAAGAAGCCTTTCGCTAAGGCTGTTCTTGTGGAATTGGCAAAGGGATATTTGGAAGCCCATAGAGGGCTATGGTGAAAAAGGAAATATCTTCCGTTCAAAACTGGAAAGAAGCTTTCTGAGAAACTGCTATTTGTTCTGTGAATTCATCTCACAGAGTTACATCTTTCCCTTCAAGAAGCCTTTCGCTAAGGCTGTTCTTGTGGAATTGGCAAAGGGATATTTGGAAGCCCATAGAGGGCTATGGTGAAAAAGGAAATATCTTCCGTTCAAAAGTGGAAAGAAGCTTTCTGAGAAACTGCTCTGTGTTCTGTGAATTCATCTCACAGAGTTAAATCTTTCCCTTCAAGAAGCTTTTCGCTAAGGCTGTTCTTGTGGAATTGGCAAAGGGATATTTGGAAGCCCGTAGAGGGCTATGGTGAAAAAGGAAATATCTTCCGTTCAAAACTGGAGAGAAGCTTTCTGAGAAACTGCTATGGTTCTTTGAATTCATCTCACAGAGTTACATCTTTCCCTTCAAGAAGCCTTTCGCTAAGGCTGTTCTTGTGGAATTGGCAAAGGGATATTTGGAAGCCCATAGAGGCCTATGGTGAAAAAGGAAATATCTTCCGTACAAAACTGGAAAGAAGCTTTCTGAGAAACTGCTCTGTGTTCTGTGAATTCATCTCACAGAGTTACATCTTTCCCTTCAAGAAGCCTTTCGCTAAGGCTGTTCTTGTGGAATTGGCAAAGGCATATTTGGAAGCACATAGAGGCCTATGGTGAAAAAGGAAATATCTTCCGTTCAAAACTGGAATGAAGCTTTCTGAGAAACTACTCTGTGTTCTGTGAATTCATCTCACAGAGTTACATCTTTCCCTTCAAGAAGCCTTTCGCTAAGGCTGTTCTTGTGGAATTGGCAAAGGGATATTTGGAAGCCCATAGAGGGCTATGGTGAAAAAGGAAATACCTTCCGTTCAAAACTGGAAAGAAGCTTTCTGAGAAACTGCACTGTGTTCTGTTAATTCATCTCACAGAGTTACATCTTTCCCTTCAAGAAGCCTTTCGCTAAGGCTGTTCTTGTGGAATTGGCAAAGGGATATTTGGAAGCCCATAGAGGCCTATGGTGAAAAAGGAAATATCTTCCGTTCAAAACTGGAAAGAAGCTTTCTGAGAAACTGCTCTGTGTTCTGTGAATTCATCTCACAGAGTTACATCTTTCCCTTCAAGAAGCCTTTCGCTAAGGCTGTTCTTGTGGAATTGGCAAAGGGATATTTGGAAGCCCATAGAGGGCTATGGTGAAAAAGGAAATATCTTCCGTTCAAAACTGGAAAGAAGCTTTCTGAGAAACTGCTCTGTGTTCTGTGAATTCATCTCACAGAGTTACATCTTTCCCTTCAAGAAGCTTTTCGCTACGGCTGTTCTTGAGGAATTGGCAAAGGGATATTTGGAAGCCCATAGAGGGCTATGGTGAAAAAGGAAATATCTTCCGTTCATAACTGGAAAGAAGCTTTCTGAGAAACTGCTCTGTGTTCTATTAATTCATCTCACAGAGTTACATCTTTCCCTTCAAGAAGCCTTTCGCTAAGGCTGTTCTTGTGGAATTGGCAAAGGGATATTTGGAAGCCCATAGAGGCCTATGGTGAAAAAGGAAATATCTTCCGTTCAAAACTGGATAGAAGCTTTCTAAGAAACTGCTCTGTGTTCTGTGAATTCATCTCACAGAGTTACATCTTTCCCTTCAAGAAGCGTTTCGCTAAGGCTCTTCTTGTGGAATTGGCAAAGGTATATTTGGAAGCCCGTAGAGGGCTATGGTGAAAAAGGAAATATCTTCCGTTCAAAACTGGAAAGAAGCTTTCTGAGAAACTGCTCTGTGTTCTGTGAATTCATCTCACAGAGTTACATCTTTCCCTTCAAGAAGCCTTTCGCTAAGGCTGTTCTTCTGGAATTGGCAAAGGCATATTTGGAAGCACATAGCGGCCTATGGTGAAAAAGGAAATATCTTCCGTTCAAAACTGGAAAGAAGCTTTCTGAGAAACTACTCTGTGTTCTGTGAATTCATCTCACAGAGTTACATCTTTCCCTTCAAGAAGCCTTTCGCTAAGGCTGTTCTTGTGGAATTGGCAAAGGGATATTTGGAAGCCCATAGAGGCCTATGGTGAAAAAGGAAATATCTTCCGTTCAAAACTGGAAAGAAGCTTTCTGAGAAACTGCTCTGTGTTCTGTGAATTCATCTCACAGAGTTACATCTTTCCCTTCAAGAAGCCTTTCGCTAAGGCTGTTCTTGTGGAATTGGCAAAGGGATATTTGGAAGCCCATAGAGGGCTATGGTGAAAAAGGAAATATCTTCCGTTCAAAACTGGAAAGAAGCTTTCTGAGAAACTGCTCTGTGTTCTGTGAATTCATCTCACAGAGTTACATCTTTCCCTTCAAGAAGCGTTTCGCTAAGGCTGTTCTTGTGGAATTGGCAAAGGTGTATTTGGAAGCCCATAGAGGCCTATGGTGAAAAAGGAAATATCTTCCGTTCAAAACTGGAAAGAAGCTTTCTGAGAAACCGCTCTGTGTTCTGTGAATTCATCTCACAGAGTTACATCTTTCCCTTTAAGAAGCCTTTCGCTATGGCTGTTCTTGTGGAATTGGCAAAGGGATATTTGGAAGCCAATAGAGGGCTATGGTGAAAAAGGAAATATCTTCCGTTCAAAACTGGAAAGAAGCTTTCTGAGAAACTGCTCTGTGTTCTGTGAATTCATCTCACAGAGTTACATCATTCCCTTCAAGAAGCCTTTCGCTAAGGCTGTTCTTGTGAAATTGGCAAAGGGATATTTGGAAGCCCATAGAGGGCTATGGTGAAAAAGGAAATATCTTCCGTTCAAAACTGGAAAGAAGCTTTCTGAGAAACTGCTATTTGTTCTGTGAATTCATCTCACAGAGTTACATCTTTCCCTTCAAGATGCCTTTCGCTAAGGCTGTTCTTGTGGAATTGGCAAAGGGATATTTGGAAGCCCATAGAGGGCTATGGTGAAAAAGGAAATATCTTCCGTTGAAAACTGGAAAGAAGCTTTCTGAGAAACTGCTCTGTGTTCTGTGAATTCATCTCACAGAGTTACATCTTTCCCTTCAAGAAGCGTTTCGCTAAGGCTGTTCTTGTGGAATTGGCAAAGGTGTATTTGGAAGCCCATAGAGGTCTATGGTGAAAAAGGAAATATCTTCCGTTCAAAACTGGAAAGAAGCTTTCTGAGAAACTGCTCTGTGTTCTGTGAATTCATCTCACAGAGTTACATCTTTCCCTTCAAGAAGCCTTTCGCTAAGGCTGTTCTTGTGGAATTGGCAAAGGGATATTTGGAAGCCAATAGAGGGCTATGGTGAAAAAGGAAATATCTTCCGTTCAAAACTGGAAAGAAGCTTTCTGAGAAACTGCTCTGTGTTCTGTTAATTCATCTCACAGAGTTACATCTTTCCCTTCAAGAAGCCTTTCGCTAAGGCTGTTCTTGTGGAATTGGCAAAGGGATATTTGGAAGCCCATAGAGGGCTATGGTGAAAAAGGAAATATCTTCCGTTCAAAACTGGAAAGAAGCTTTCTGAGAAACTGCTATTTGTTCTGTGAATTCATCTCACAGAGTTACATCTTTCCCTTCAAGAAGCCTTTCGCTAAGGCTGTTCTTGTGGAATTGGCAAAGGGATATTTGGAAGCCCATAGAGGGCTATGGTGAAAAAGGAAATATCTTCCGTTGAAAACTGGAAAGAAGCTTTCTGAGAAACTGCTCTGTGTTCTGTGAATTCATCTCACAGAGTTAAATCTTTCTCTTCAAGAAGCTTTTCGCTAAGGCTGTTCTTGTGGAATTGGCAAAGGGATATTTGGAAGCCCATAGAGGGCTATGGTGAAAAAGGAAATATCTTCCGTTCAAAACTGGAGAGAAGCTTTCTGAGAAACTGCTATGGTTCTTTGAATTCATCTCACAGAGTTACATCTTTCCCTTCAAGAAGCCTTTCGCTAAGGCTGTTCTTGTGGAATTGGCAAAGGGATATTTGGAAGCCCATAGAGGGCTATGGTGAAAAAGGAAATATCTTCCGTTCAAAACTGGAAAGAAGCTTTCTGAGTAATTGCTCTGTGTTCTGTGAATTCATCTCACAGAGTTACATCTTTCCCTTCAAGAAGCCTTTCGCTAAGGCTGTTCTTGTGGAATTGGCAAAGGCATATTTGGAAGCACATAGCGGCCTATGGTGAAAAAGGAAATATCTTCCGTTCAAAACTGGAAAGAAGCTTTCTGAGAAACTACTCTGTGTTCTGTGAATTCATCTCACAGAGTTACATCTTTCCCTTCAAGAAGCCTTTCGCTAAGGCTGTTCTTGTGGAATTGGCAAAGGGATATTTGGAAGCCCATAGAGGGCTATGGTGAAAAAGGAAATACCTTCCGTTCAAAACTGGAAAGAAGCTTTCTGAGAAACTGCACTGTGTTCTGTTAATTCATCTCACAGAGTTACATCTTTCCCTTCAAGAAGCCTTTCGCTAAGGCTGTTCTTGTGGAATTGGCAAAGGGATATTTGGAAGCCCATAGAGGGCTATGGTGAAAAAGGAAATATCTTCCGTTCAAAACTGGAAAGAAGCTTTCTGAGAAACTGCTGTGTGTTCTGTAAATTCATCTCACAGAGTTACATCTTTCCCTTCAAGAAGCCTTTTGCTAAGGCTGTTCTTGTGGAATTGGCAAAGGGATATTTGGAAGCCCATAGAGGGCTATGGTGAAAAAGAAAATATCTTCCGTTCATAACTGGAAAGAAGCTTTCTGAGAAACTGCTCCGTGTTCTGTCAATTCATCTCACAGAGTTACATCTTTCCCTTCAAGAAGCCTTTCGCTAAGGCTGTTCTTGTGGAATTGGCAAAGGGATATTTGGAAGCCCATAGAGGGCTATGGTGAAAAAGGAAATATCTTCCGTTCAAAACTGGAAAGAAGATTTCTGAGAAACTGCTCTGTGTTCTGTGAATTCATCTCACAGAGTTACATCTTTCCCTTCAAAAAGCCTTTCTCTAAGGCTGTTCTTGTGGAATTGGCAAGGGGATATTTGGAATCCCATAGAGGGCTATGGTGAAAAAGGAAATATCTTCCGTTCAAAACTGGAAAGAAGCTTTCTGATAAACTGCTCTGTGTTCTGTGAATTCATCTCACAGAGTTACATCTTTCCCTTCAAGAAGCCTTTCGCTAAGGCTGTTCTTGTGGAATTGGCAAAGGGATATTTGGAAGCCCATAGACGGCTATGGTGAAAAAGGAAATATCTTCCGTTCAAAACTGGAAAGAAGCTTTCTGAGAAACTGCTCTGTGTTCTGTGAATTCATCTCACAGGGTTACATCTTTCCCTTCAAGAAGACTTTCGCTAAGGCTGTTCTTGTGGAATTGGCAAAGGGATATTTGGAAGCCCATAGAGGGCTATGGTGAAAAAGGAAATATCTTCCGTTCAAAACTGGAAAGAAGCTTTCTGAGAAACAGCTCTGTGTTCTGTTAATTCATCTCACAGAGTTACATCTTTCCCTTCAAGAAGCCTTTCGCTAAGGCTGTTCTTGTGGAATTGGAAAAGGGATATTTGGAAGCTCTTAGAGGGCTATGGTGAAAAAGGAAATATCTTCCGTTGAAAACTGGAAAGAAGCTTTCTGAGAAACTGCTCTGTGTTCTGTGAATTCATCTCACAGAGTTACATCTTTCCCTTCAAGAAGCCTTTCGCTAAGGCTGTTCTTGTGGAATTGGCAAAGGGATATTTGTAAGCCCATAGAGGGCTATGGTGAAAAAGGAAATATCTTCCGTTCAAAACTGGAAAGAAGCTTTCTGAGAAACTGCTCTGTGTTCTGTGAATTCATCTCACAGAGTTACATATTTCCCTTCAAGAAGCCTTTCGCTAAGGCTGTTCTTGTGGAATTGGCAAAGGGATATTTGGAAGCCCATAGAGGGCTATGGTGAAAAAGGAAATATCTTCCGTTCAAAACTGGAAAGAAGCTTTCTGAGAAACAGCTCTGTGTTCTGTGAATTCATCTCACAGAGTTACATCTTTCCCTTCAAGAAGCCTTTCGCTAAGGCTGTTCTTGTGGAATTGGCAAAGGGATATTTGGAAGCCCATAGACGGCTATGGTGAAAAAGGAAATATCTTCCGTTGAAAACTGGAAAGAAGCTTTCTGAGAAACTGCTCTGTGTTCTGTGAATTCATCTCACAGAGTTACATCTTTCCCTTCAAGAAGCCTTTCGCTAAGGCTGTTCTTGTGGAATTGGCAAAGGGATATTTGGAAGCCCATAGAGGCCTATGGTGAAAAAGGAAATATCTTCCGTTCAAAACTGGAAAGAAGCTTTCTGAGAAACTGCTCTGTGTTCTGTGAATTCATCTCACAGAGTTACATCTTTCCCTTCAAGAAGCCTTTCGCTAAGGCTGTTCTTGTGGAATTGGCAAAGGGATATTTGGAAGCCCATAGAGGGCTATGGTGAAAAAGGAAATATCTTCCGTTCAAAACTGGAAAGAAGCTTTCTGAGAAACTGCTCTGTGTTCTGTGAATTCATCTCACAGGGTTACATCTTTCCCTTCAAGAAGACTTTCGCTAAGGCTGTTCTTGTGGAATTGGCAAAGGGATATTTGAAAGCCCATAGAGGGCTATGGTGAAAAAGGAAATATCTTCCGTTCAAAACTGGAAAGAAGCTTTCTGAGAAACAGCTCTGTGTTCTGTTAATTCATCTCACAGAGTTACATCTTTCCCTTCAAGAAGCCTTTCGCTAAGGCTGTTCTTGTGTAATTGGAAAAGGGATATTTGGAAGCTCTTAGAGGGCTATGGTGAAAAAGGAAATATCTTCCTTTCAAAACTGGAAAGAAGCTTTCTGAGAAACTGCTCTGTGTTCTGTGAATTCATCTCACAGAGTTACATCTTTCCCTTCAAGAAGCCTTTCGCTAAGGCTGTTCTTGTGGAATTGGCAAAGGGATATTTGGAAGCCCATAGAGGGCTATGGTGAAAAAGGAAATATCTTCCGTTCAAAACTGGAAAGAAGCTTTCTGAGAAACTGCTCTGTGTTCTGTGAATTCATCTCACAGGGTTACATCTTTCCCTTCAAGAAGACTTTCGCTAAGGCTGTTCTTGTGGAATTGGCAAAGGGATATTTGAAAGCCCATAGAGGGCTATGGTGAAAAAGTAAATATCTTCCGTTCAAAACTGGAAAGAAGCTTTCTGAGAAACAGCTCTGTGTTCTGTTAATTCATCTCACAGAGTTACATCTTTCCCTTCAAGAAGCCTTTCGCTAAGGCTGTTCTTGTGGAATTGGAAAAGGGATATTTGGAAGCTCTTAGAGGGCTATGGTGAAAAAGGAAATATCTTCCTTTCAAAACTGGAAAGAAGCTTTCTGAGAAACTGCTCTGTGTTCTGTGAATTCATCTCACAGAGTTACATCTTTCCCTTCAAGAAGCCTTTCGCTAAGGCTGTTCTTGTGGAATTGGCAAAGGGATATTTGGAAGCCCATAGAGGGCTATGGTGAAAAACGAAATATCTTCCGTTCAAAACTGGAAAGAAGCTTTCTGAGAAACTGCTCTGTGTTCTGTGAATTCATCTCACAGAGTTACATCTTTCCCTTCAAGAAGCCTTTCGCTAAGGCTGTTCTTGTGTAATTGGCAAAGGGATATTTGGAAGCCCATATAGGGCTATGGTGAAAAAGGAAATATCTTCCGTTCAAAACCGGAGAGAAGCTTTCTGAGAAACTGCTCTGTGTTCTGTGAATTCATCTCACAGAGTTACATCTTTCCCTTTAAGAAGCCTTTCGCTAAGGCTGTTCTTGTGGAATTGGCAAAGGGATATTTGGAAGCCCATAAAGGGCTATGGTTAAAAAGGAAATATCTTCCGTTCAAAACTGGAAAGAAGCTTTCTGAGAGACTGCTCTGGGTTCTGTGAATTCATCTCACAGAGTTACATCTTTCCCTTCAAGAAGCCTTTCTCTAAGGCTGTTCTTGTGGAATTGGCAAGGGGATATTTGGAAGCCCATAGAGGGCTATGGTGAAAAAGGAAATATCTTCCGTTCAAAACTGGAAAGAAGCTTTCTGAGAAACTGCTCTGTGTTCTGTGAATTCACCTCACAGAGTTACATCTTTCCCTTCAAGAAGCCTTTCGCTAAGGCTGTTCTTGTGGAATTGGCAAAGGGATATTTGGAAGCCCATAGACGGCTATGGTGAAAAAGGAAATATCTTCCGTTCAAAACTGGAAAGATGCGTTCTGAGAAACTGCTCTGTGTTCTGTTAATTCATCTCACAGAGTTACATCTTTCCCTTCAAGAAGCCTTTCGCTAAGGCTGTTCTTGTGGAATTGGCAAAGGGATATTTGGAAGCCCATAGAGGCCTATGGTGAAAAAGGAAATATCTTCCGTTCAAAACTGGAAAGAAGCTTTCTGAGAAACTGCTCTGTGTTCTGTGAATTCATCTCACAGAGTTACATCTTTCCCTTCAAGAAGCCTTTCGCTAAGGCTGTTCTTGTGGAATTGGCAAAGGGATATTTGGAAGCCCATAGAGGGCTATGGTGAAAAAAGAAATATCTTCCGTTCAAAACTGGAAAGAAGCTTTCTGAGAAACTGCTCTGTGTTCTGTTAATTCATCTCACAGAGTTACATCTTTCCCTTCAAGAAGCTTTTCGCTAAGGCTGTTCTTGTGGAATTGGCAAAGGGATATTTGGAAGCCCATAGAGGCCTATGGTGAAAAAGGAAATATCTTCCGTTCAAAACTGGAAAGAAGCTTTCTGAGAAACTGCTCTGTGGTCTGTGAATTCATCTCACAGAGTTACATCTTTCCCTTCAAGAAGCCTTTCGCTAAGGCTGTTCTTGTGGAATTGGCAAAGGGATATTTGGAAGCCCATAGAGGGCTATGGTGAAAAAGGAAATATCTTCCGTTCAAAACCGGAGAGAAGCTTTCTGAGAAACTGCTATGTGTTCTGTGAATTCATCTCACAGAGTTACATCTTTCCCTTCAAGAAGCCTTTCGCTAAGGCTGTTCTTGTGGAATTGGCAAAGGGATATTTGGAAGCCCATAGAGGGCTATGGAGAAAAAGGAAATATCTTCCGTTCAAAACTAGAAAGAAGCTTTCTGAGAAACTGCTCTGTGTTCTATTAATTCATCTCACAGAGTTACATCTTTCCCTTCAAGAAGCCTTTCGCTAAGGCTGTTCTTGTGGAATTGGCAAAGGGATATTTGGAAGCCCATAGAGGCCTATGGTGAAAAAGGAAATATCTTCCGTTCAAAACTGGAAAGAAGCTTTCTGAGAAACTGCTCTGTGTTCTGTGAATTCATCTCACAGAGTTACATCTTTCCCTTCAAGAAGCCTTTCGCTAAGGCTGTTCTTGTGGAATTGGCAAAGGGATATTTGGAAGCCCTTAGAGGCCTATGGTGAAAAAGGAAATATCTTCCGTTCAAAACTGGAAAGAAGCTTTCTGAGAAACTGCTCTGTGTTCTGTTAATTCATCTCACAGAGTTACATCTTTCCCTTCAAGAAGCGTTTCGCTAAGGCTGTTCTTGTGGAATTGGCAAAGGGATATTTGGAAGCCCATAGAGGCCTATGGTGAAAAATGAAATATCTTCCGTTCAAAACTGTAAAGAAGCTTTCTGAGAAACTGCTCTGTGTTCTGTTAATTCAACTCACAGAGTTACATCTTTCCCTTCAAGAAGCCTTTCGCTAAGGCTGTTCTTGTGGAATTGGCAAAGGGATATTTGGAAGCCCATAGAGGGCTATGGTGAAAAAGGAAATATCTTCCGTTCAAAACTGGAAAGAAGCTTTCTAAGAAACTGCTCTGTGTTCTGTGAATTCATCTCACAGAGTTACATCTTTCCCTTCAAGAAGCCTTTCGCTAAGGCTGTTCTTGTGGAATTGGCAAAGGGATATTTGGAAGCTCATAGAGGGCTATGGTGAAAAAGGAAATATCTTTCGTTGAAAACTGGAAAGAAGCTTTCTGAGAAACTGCTCTGTGTTCTGTGAATTCATCTCACAGAGTTACATCTTTCCCTTCAAGAAGCCTTTCGCTAAGGCTGTTCTTGTGGAATTGGCAAAGGGATATTTGGAAGCCCATAGAGGCCTATGGTGAAAAAGGAAATATCTTCCGTTCAAAACCGGAAAGAAGCTTTCTGAGAAACTGCTCTGTGTTCTGTGAATTCATCTCACAGAGTTACATCTTTCCCTTCAAGAAGCCTTTCGCTAAGGCTGTTCTTGTGTAATTGGCAAAGGGATATTTGGAAGCCCATAGAGGGCTATGGTGAAAAAGGAAATATCTTCCGTTCAAAACCGGAGAGAAGCTTTCTGAGAAACTGCTCTGTGTTCTGTGAATTCATCTCACAGGGTTACATCTTTCCCTTCAAGAAGCCTTTCGCTAAGGATGTTCTTGTGGAATTGGCAAAGGGATATTTGGAAGCCCATAGAGGGCTACGGTGAAAAAGGAAATATCTTCCGTTCAAAACTGGAAAGAAGCTTTCTGAGAAACTGCTCTGTGTTCTGTGAATTCATCTCACAGAGTTACATCTTTCCCTTCAAGAAGCCTTTCGCTAAGGCTGTTCTTGTGGAATTGGCAAAGGGATATTTGGAAGCCCATAGAGGGCTATGGTGAAAAAGGAAATATCTTACGTTCAAAAGTCTAAAGAAGCTTTCTGAGAAACTGCTCTGTGTTCTGTTAATTCATCTCACAGAGTTACATCTTTCCCTTCAAGAAGCGTTTCGCTAAGGCTGTTCTTGTGGAATTGGCAAAGGTATATTTGGAAGCCCATAGAGGGCTATGGTGAAAAAGGAAATATCTTCCGTTCAAAACTGGAAAGAAGCTTTCTGAGAAACTGCTCTGTGTTCTGTTAATTCATCTCACAGAGTTACATCTTTCCCTTCAAGAAGCCTTTCGCTAAGGCTGTTCTTGTGGAATTGGCAAAGGGATATTTGGAAGCCCGTAGAGGGCTATGGTGAAAAAGGAAATATCTTCCGTTCAAAACTGGAAAGAAGCTTTCTGAGAAACTGCTTTGTGTTCTGTGAATTCATCTCACAGAGTTACATCTTTCCCTTCAAGAAGCCTTTCGCTAAGGCTGTTCTTGTGGAATTGGCAAAGGGATATTTGGAAGCCCATAAAGGGCTATGGTGAAAAAGGAAATATCTTCCGTTCAAAACTGGAAAGAAGCTTTCTGAGAAACTGCTCTGTGTTCTGTGAATTCATCTCACAGAGTTACATCTTTCCCTTCAAGAAACCTTTCGCTAAGGCTGTTCTTGTGGGATTGGCAAAGGGATATTTGGAAGCACATAGAGGCCTACGATGAAAAAGGAAATATCTTCCGTTCAAAATTGGAAAGAAGCTTTCTGAGAAACTGCTCTGTGTTCTGTGAATTCATCTCTCAGAGTTACATCTTTCCCTTCAAGAAGCCTTTCGCTAAGGCTGTTCTTGTGGAATTGGCAAAGGGATATTTGGAAGCCCATAGAGGGCTATGGTGAAAAAGGAAATATCTTCCGTTCAAAACCGGAGAGAAGCTTTCTGAGAAACTGCTATGTGTTCTGTGAATTCATCTCACAGAGTTACATCTTTCCCTTCAAGAAGCCTTTCGCTAAGGCTGTTCTTGTGGAATTGGCAAAGGGATATTTGGAAGCCCATAGAGGGCTATGGAGAAAAAGGAAATATCTTCCGTTCAAAACTGGAAAGAAGCTTTCTGAGAAACTGCTCTGTGTTCTGTGAATTCATCTCACAGAGTTACATCTTTCCCTTCAAGAAGCCTTTCGCTAAGGCTGTTCTTGTGGAATTGGCAAAGGGATATTTGGAAGCCCATAGAGGCCTATGGTGAAAAAGGAAATATCTTCCGTTCAAAACTGGAAAGAAGCTTTCTGAGAAACTGCTCTGTGTTCTGTGAATTCGTCTCACAGAGTTACGTCTTTCCCTTCAAGAAGCCTTTCGCTAAGGCTGTTCTTGTGGAATTGGCAAAGGGATATTTGGAAGCCCGTAGAGGGCTATGGTGAAAAAGGAAATATTTTCCGTTCAAAACTGGAAAGAAGCTTTCTGAGAAACTGCTCTGTGTTCTGGTAATTCATCTCACGGAGTTACATCTTTCCCTTCAAGAAGCCTTTCGCTAAGGCTGATCTTGTGGAATTGGCAAAGGGATATTTGGAAGCCCATAGAGGCCTATGGTGAAAAAGGAAATATCTTCCGTTCAAAACCGGAGAGAAGCTTTCTGAGAAACTGCTATTTGTTCTGTGAATTCATCTCACAGAGTTACATCTTTCCCTTCAAGAAGCCTTTCGCTAAGGCTGTTCTTGTGGAATTGGCAAAGGGATATTTGGAAGCCCATAGAGGGCTATGGTGAAAAAGGAAATATCTTCCGTTCAAAACTGGAAAGAAGCTTTCTGAGAAACTGCTCTGTATTCTGTGAATACATCTCAGAGAGTTACATCTTTCCCTTCAAGAAGCCTTTCGCTAAGGCTGTTCTTGTGGAATTGGCAAAGGGATATTTGGAAGCCCATAGAGGGCTATGGTGAAAAAGGAAATATCTTCCGTTCAAAACTGGAAAGAAGCTTTCTGAGAAACTGCTCTGTGTTCTGTGAATTCATCTCACAGAGTTACATCTTTCCCTTCAAGAAGCCTTTTGCTAAGGCTGTTCTTGTGCAATTGGCAAAGGGATATTTGGAAGCCCATAGAGGGCTATGGTGAAAAAGGAAATATCTTCCGTTCAAAACTGGAAAGAAGCTTTCTGAGTAACTGCTATGTGTTCTGTGAATTCATCTCACAGAGTTACATCTTTCCCTTCAAGAAGCCTTTCGCTAAGGCGGTTCTTGTGGAATTGGCAAAGGGATATTTGGAAGCCCATAGAGGCCTATGGTGAAAAAGGAAATATCTTCCGTTCAAAACTGGAAAGAAGCTTTCTGAGAAACTGCTCTGTGTTCTGTGAATTCATCTCACAGACTTACATCTTTCCCTTCAAGAAGCCTTTCGCTAAGGCTGTTCTTTTGGAATTGGCAAAGGGATATTTGGAAGCCCCTAGAGGGCTATGGTGAAAAAGGAAATATCTTCCGTTCAAAACTGGAAAGAAGCTTTCTGAGAAACTGCTCTGTGTTCTGTTAATTCATCTCACAGAGTTACATCTTTCCCTTCAAGAAGCCTTTCGCTAAGGCTGTTCTTGTGGAATTGGCAAAGGGATATTTGGAAGCCCATAGAGGCCTATGGTGAAAAAGGAAATATCTTCCGTTCAAAACTGGAAAGAAGCTTTCTGAGAAACTGCTCTGTGTTCTGTTAATTCATCTCACAGAGTTACATCTTTCCCTTCAAGAAGCGTTTCGCTAAGGCTGTTCTTGTGGAATTGGCAAAGGTATATTTGGAAGCCCATAGAGGGCTATGGTGAAAAAGGAAATATCTTCCGTTCAAAACTGGAAAGAAGCTTTCTGAGAAACTGCTCTGTGTTCTGTGAATTCATCTCACAGAGTTACATCTTTCCCTTCAAGAAGCCTTTCGCTAAGGCTGTTCTTGTGGAATTGGCAAAGGGATATTTGGAAGCCCATAGAGGGCTATGGTGTAAAAGGAAATATCTTCCGTTCAAAACTGGAAAGAAGCATTCTGAGAAACTGCTCTGTGTTCTGTTAATTCATCTCACAGAGTTACATCTTTCCCTTCAAGAAGCGTTTCGGTAAGGCTGTTCTTGTGGAATTGACAAAGGGATATTTGGAAGCCCATAGAGGGCTATTTTGAAAAAGGAAATATCTTCCGTTCAAAACTGGAAAGAAGCTTTCTGAGAAACTGCTCTGTGTTCTGTGAATTCATCTCACAGAGTTACATCTTTCCCTTCAAGAAGCCTTTCGCTAAGGCTGTTCTTGTGGAATTGGCAAAGGGATATTTGGAAGCCCATAGAGGGCTATGGTGAAAAAGGAAATATCTTCCGTTCAAAACTGGAGAGAAGCTTTCTGAGAAACTGCTATTTGTTCTGTGAATTCATCTCACAGAGTTACATCTTTCCCTTCAAGAAGCCTTTCGCTAAGGCTGTTCTTGTGGAATTGGCAAAGCGATATTTGGAAGCCCATAGAGGGCTATGGTGAAAAAGGAAATATCTTCCGTTCAAAACTGGAAAGAAGCTTTCTGAGAAACTGCTCTGTGTTCTGTTAATTCGTCTCACAGAGTTACGTCTTTCCCTTCAAGAAGCCTTTCGCTAAGGCTGTTCTTGTGGAATTGGCAAAGGGATATTTGGAAGCCCATAGAGGCCTATGGTGAAAAAGGAAATATCTTCCGTTCAAAACTGGAAAGAAGCTTTCTGAGAAACTGCTCTGTGTTCTGTTAATTCATCTCACAGAGTTACATCTTTCCCATCAAGAAGTGTTTCGCTAAGGCTGTTCTTGTGGAATTGGCAACGCGATATTTGGAAGCCCATAGAGGGCTATGGTGAAAAAGGAAATATCTTCCGTTCAAAACTGGAAAGAAGCTTTCTGAGAAACTGCTCTGTGTTCTGTGAATTCATCTCACAGAGTTACATCTTTCCCTTCAAGAAGCCTTTCGCTAAGGCTGTTCTTGTGGAATTGGCAAAGGGATATTTGGAAGCCCATATAGGGCTATGGTGAAAAAGGAAATATCTTCCGTTCAAAACTGGAAAGAAGCTTTCTGAGAAACTGCTCTGTGTTCTGTCAATTCATCTCACAGAGTTACATCTTTCCCTTCAAGAAGCCTTTCGCTAAGGCTGTTCTTGTGGAATTGGCAAAGGGATATTTGGAAGCCCATAGAGGGCTATGGTGAAAAAGGAAATATCTTCCGTTCAAAACTGGAAAGAAGCTTTCTGAGAAACTGCTCTGTATTCTGTGAATACATCTCAGAGAGTTACATCTTTCCCTTCAAGAACCCTTTCGCTAAGGCTGTTCTTGTGGAATTGGCAAAGGGATATTTGGAAGCCCATAGAGGGCTATGGTGAAAAAGGAAATATCTTCCGTTCAAAACTGGAAAGAAGCTTTCTGAGAAACTGCTCTGTGTTCTGTTAATTCATCTCACAGAGTTACATCTTTCCCTTCAAGAAGCCTTTTGCTAAGGCTGTTCTTGTGCAATTGGCAAAGGGATATTTGGAAGCCCATAGAGGGCTATGGTGAAAAAGGAAATATCTTCCGTTCAAAACTGGAAAGAAGCTTTCTGAGTAACTGCTATGTGTTCTGTGAATTCATCTCACAGAGTTACAACTTTCCCTTCAAGAAGCCTTTCGCTAAGGCGGTTCTTGTGGAATTGGCAAAGGGATATTTGGAAGCCCATAGAGGCCTATGGTGAAAAAGGAAATATCTTCCGTTCAAAACTGGAAAGAAGCTTTCTGAGAAACTGCTCTGTGTTCTGTGAATTCATCTCACAGAGTTACATCTTTCCCTTCAAGAAGCCTTTCGCTAAGGCTGTTCTTGTGGAATTGGCAAAGGGATATTTGGAAGCCCATAGAGGGCTATGGTGTAAAAGGAAATATCTTCCGTTCAAAACTGGAAAGAAGCATTCTGAGAAACTGCTCTGTGTTCTGTTAATTCATCTCACAGAGTTACATCTTTCCCTTCAAGAAGCGTTTCGCTAAGGCTGTTCTTGTGGAATTGACAAAGGGATATTTGGAAGCCCATAGAGGGCTATGGTGAAAAAGGAAATATCTTCCGTTCAAAACTGGAAAGAAGCTTTCTGAGAAACTGCTCTGTGTTCTGTTAATTCATCTCACAGAGTTACATCTTTCCCTTCAAGAAGCCTTTCGCTAAGGCTGTTCTTGTGGAATTGGCAAAGGGATATTTGGAAGCCCATAGAGGGCTATGGTGAAAAAGGAAATATCTTCCGTTCAAAACTGGAGAGAAGCTTTCTGAGAAACTGCTATTTGTTCTGTGAATTCATCTCACAGAGTTACATCTTTCCCTTCAAGAAGCCTTTCGCTAAGGCTGTTCTTGTGGAATTGGCAAAGGGATATTTGGAAGCCCATAGAGGGCTATGGTGAAAAAGGAAATATCTTCCGTTCAAAACTGGAAAGAAGCTTTCTGAGAAACTGCTCTGTGTTCTGTTAATTCATCTCACAGAGTTACATCTTTCCCTTCAAGAAGCCTTTCGCTAAGGCTGTTCTTGTGGAATTGGCAAAGCGATATTTGGAAGCCCATAGAGGGCTATGGTGAAAAAGGAAATATCTTCCGTTCAAAACTGGAAAGAAGCCTTCTGAGAAACTGCTCTGTGTTCTGTTAATTCATCGCAGAGAGTTACATCTTTCCCTTCAAGAAGCCTTTCGCTAAGGCTGTTCTTGTGGAATTGGCAAAGGGATATTTGGAAGCCCATAGAGGGCTATGGTGAAAAAGGAGATATCTTCCGTTCAAAACTGGAAAGAAGCTTTCTGAGAAACTGCTCTGTGTTCTGTGAATTCATCTCACAGAGTTACATCTTTCCCTTCAAGAAGCTATTCGCTACGGCTGTTCTTGAGGAATTGGCAAAGGGATATTTGGAAGCCCATAGAGGGCTACGGTGAAAAAGGAAATATCTTCCGTTCAAAACCGGAGAGAAGCTTTCTGAGAAACTGCTCTGTGTTCTGTTAATTCATCTCACAGAGTTACATCTTTCCCTTCAAGAAGCCTTTCGCTAAGGATGTTCTTGTGGAATTGGCAAAGGGATATTTGTAAGCCCATAGAGGGCTATGGTGAAAAAGGAAATATCTTCCGTTCAAAACTGGAAAGAAGCTTTCTGAGAAACTGCTCTGTGTTCTGTGAATTCATCTCACAGAGTTACATCTTTCCCTTCAAGAAGCCTTTCGCTAAGGCTGTTCTTGTGGAATTGGCAAAGGGATATTTGGAAGCCCGTAGAGGGCTATGGTGAAAAAGGAAATATCTTCCGTTCAAAACTGGAAAGAAGCTTTCTGAGAAACTGCTTTGTGTTCTGTGAATTCATCTCACAGAGTTACATCTTTCCCTTCAAGAAGCCTTTCGCTAAGGCTGTTCTTGTGGAATTGGCAAAGGGATATTTGGAAGCCCATAAAGGGCTATGGTGAAAAAGGAAATATCTTCCGTTCAAAACTGGAAAGAAGCTTTCTGAGAAACTGCTCTGTGTTCTGTGAATTCATCTCACATAGTTACATCTTTCCCTTCAAGAAGCCTTTCGCTAAGGCTGTTCTTGTGGAATTGGCAAAGGGATATTTGGAAGCCCATAGAGGGCTATGGTGAAAAAAGAAATATCTTCCGTTCAAAACTGGAAAGAAGCTTTCTGAGAAACTGCTCTGTGTTCTGTTAATTCATCTCACAGAGTTACATCTTTCCCTTCAAGAAGCCTTTCGCTAAGGCTGTTCTTGTGGGATTGGCAAAGGGATATTTGGAAGCACATAGAGGCCTATGGTGAAAAAGGAAATATCTTCCGTTCAAAACTGGAAAGAAGCTTTCTGAGAAACTGCTCTGTGTTCTGTGAATTCATCTCACAGAGTTACATCTTGCCCTTCAAGAAGCCTTTCGCTAAGGCTGTTCTTGTGGAATTGGCAAAGGGATATTTGGAAGCCCATAGAGGGCTATGGTGAAAAAGGAAATATCTTCCGTTCAAAACCGGAGAGAAGCTTTCTGAGAAACTGCTCTGTGTTCTGTGAATTCATCTCACAGAGTTACATCTTTCCCTTCAAGAAGCCTTTCGCTAAGGCTGTTCTTGTGGAATTGGCAAAGGGATATTTGGAAGCCCATAGAGGGCTATGGAGAAAAAGGAAATATCTTTCGTTCAAAACTGGAAAGAAGCTTTCTGAGAAACTGCTCTGTGTTCTGTGAATTCATCTCACAGAGTTACATCTTTCCCTTCAAGAAGCCTTTCGCTAAGGCTTTTCTTGTGGAATTGGCAAAGGGATATTTTGAAGCCCATAGAGGCCTATGGTGAAAAAGGAAATATCTTCCGTTCAAAACTGGAAAGAAGCTTTCTGAGAAACTGCTCTGTGTTCTGTGAATTCATCTCACAGAGTTACATCTTTCCCTTCAAGAAGCCTTTCGCTAAGGCTGTTCTTGTGGAATTGGCAAAGGGATATTTGGAAGCCCTTAGAGGCCAATGGTGAAAAAGGAAATATCTTCCGTTCAAAACTGGAAAGAAGCTTTCTGAGAAACTGCTCTGTGTTCTGTTAATTCATCTCACAGAGTTACATCTTTCCCTTCAAGAAGCCTTTCGCTAAGGCTGTTCTTGTGGAATTGGCAAAGCGATATTTGGAAGCCCATAGAGGGCTATGGTGAAAAAGGAAATATCTTCCGTTCAAAACTGGAAAGAAGCTTTCTGAGAAACTGCTCTGTGTTCTGTGAATTCGTCTCACAGAGTTACGTCTTTCCCTTCAAGAAGCCTTTCGCTAAGGCTGTTCTTGTGGAATTGGCAAAGGGATATTTGGAAGCCCATAGAGGCCTATGGTGAAAAAGGAAATATGTTCCGTTCAAAACTGGAAAGAAGCTTTCTGAGAAACTGCTCTGTGTTCTGTTAATTCATCTCACAGAGTTACATCTTTCCCTTCAAGAAGCGTTTCGCTAAGGCTGTTCTTGTGGAATTGGCAAAGCGATATTTGGAAGCCCATAGAGGGCTATGGTGAAAAAGGAAATATCTTCCGTTCAAAACTGGAAAGAAGCTTTCTGAGAAACTGCTCTGTGTTCTGTGAATTCATCTCACAGAGTTACATCTTTCCCTTCAAGAAGCCTTTCGCTAAGGCTGTTCTTGTGGAATTGGCAAAGGGATATTTGGAAGCCCATATAGGGCTATGGTGAAAAAGGAAATATCTTCCGTTCAAAACTGGAAAGAAGCTTTCTGAGAAACTGCTCTGTGTTCTGTAAATTCATCTCACAGAGTTACATCTTTCCCTTCAAGAAGCCTTTCGCTAAGGCTGTTCTTGTGGAATTGGCAAAGGGATATTTGGAAGCCCATAGAGGGCTATGGTGAAAAAGGAAATATCTTCCGTTCAAAACTGGAAAGAAGCTTTCTGAGAAACTGCTCTGTGTTCTGTGAATTCATCTCACAGAGTTACATCTTTCCCTTCAAGAAGCCTTTCGCTAAGGCTGTTCTTGTGGAATTGGCAAAGGGATATTTGGAAGCCCATATAGGGCTATGGTGAAAAAGGAAATATCTTCCGTTCAAAACTGGAAAGAAGCTTTCTGAGAAACTGCTCTGTGTTCTGTCAATTCATCTCACAGAGTTACATCTTTCCCTTCAAGAAGCCTTTCGCTAAGGCTGTTCTTGTGGAATTGGCAAAGGGATATTTGGAAGCCCATAGAGGGCTATGGTGAAAAAGGAAATATCTTCCGTTCAAAACTGGAAAGAAGCTTTCTGAGAAACTGCTCTGTATTCTGTGAATACATCTCAGAGAGTTACATCTTTCCCTTCAAGAACCCTTTCGCTAAGGCTGTTCTTGTGGAATTGGCAAAGGGATATTTGGAAGCCCATAGAGGGCTATGGTGAAAAAGGAAATATCTTCCGTTCAAAACTGGAAAGAAGCTTTCTGAGAAACTGCTCTGTGTTCTGTGAATTCATCTCACAGAGTTACATCTTTCCCTTCAAGAAGCCTTTTGCTAAGGCTGTTCTTGTGCAATTGGCAAAGGGATATTTGGAAGCCCATAGAGGGCTATGGTGAAAAAGGAAATATCTTCCGTTCAAAACTGGAAAGAAGCTTTCTGAGTAACTGCTATGTGTTCTGTGAATTCATCTCACAGAGTTACATCTTTCCCTTCAAGAAGCCTTTCGCTAAGGCGGTTCTTGTGGAATTGGCAAAGGGATATTTGGAAGCCCATAGAGGCCTATGGTGAAAAAGGAAATATCTTCCGTTCAAAACTGGAAAGAAGCTTTCTGAGAAACTGCTCTGTGTTCTGTGAATTCATCTCACAGAGTTACATCTTTCCCTTCAAGAAGCCTTTCGCTAAGGCTGTTCTTGTGGAATTGGCAAAGGGATATTTGGAAGCCCATAGAGGGCTATGGTGTAAAAGGAAATATCTTCCGTTCAAAACTGGAAAGAAGCATTCTGAGAAACTGCTCTGTGTTCTGTTAATTCATCTCACAGAGTTACATCTTTCCCTTCAAGAAGCGTTTCGCTAAGGCTGTTCTTGTGGAATTGACAAAGGGATATTTGGAAGCCCATAGAGGGCTATGGTGAAAAAGGAAATATCTTCCGTTCAAAACTGGAAAGAAGCTTTCTGAGAAACTGCTCTGTGTTCTGTTAATTCATCTCACAGAGTTACATCTTTCCCTTCAAGAAGCCTTTCGCTAAGGCTGTTCTTGTGGAATTGGCAAAGGGATATTTGGAAGCCCATAGAGGGCTATGGTGAAAAAGGAAATATCTTCCGTTCAAAACTGGAGAGAAGCTTTCTGAGAAACTGCTATTTGTTCTGTGAATTCATCTCACAGAGTTACATCTTTCCCTTCAAGAAGCCTTTCGCTAAGGCTGTTCTTGTGGAATTGGCAAAGGGATATTTGGAAGCCCATAGAGGGCTATGGTGAAAAAGGAAATATCTTCCGTTCAAAACTGGAAAGAAGCTTTCTGAGAAACTGCTCTGTGTTCTGTTAATTCATCTCACAGAGTTACATCTTTCCCTTCAAGAAGCCTTTCGCTAAGGCTGTTCTTGTGGAATTGGCAAAGCGATATTTGGAAGCCCATAGAGGGCTATGGTGAAAAAGGAAATATCTTCCGTTCAAAACTGGAAAGAAGCCTTCTGAGAAACTGCTCTGTGTTCTGTTAATTCATCGCAGAGAGTTACATCTTTCCCTTCAAGAAGCCTTTCGCTAAGGCTGTTCTTGTGGAATTGGCAAAGGGATATTTGGAAGCCCATAGAGGGCTATGGTGAAAAAGGAGATATCTTCCGTTCAAAACTGGAAAGAAGCTTTCTGAGAAACTGCTCTGTGTTCTGTGAATTCATCTCACAGAGTTACATCTTTCCCTTCAAGAAGCTATTCGCTACGGCTGTTCTTGAGGAATTGGCAAAGGGATATTTGGAAGCCCATAGAGGGCTACGGTGAAAAAGGAAATATCTTCCGTTCAAAACCGGAGAGAAGCTTTCTGAGAAACTGCTCTGTGTTCTGTTAATTCATCTCACAGAGTTACATCTTTCCCTTCAAGAAGCCTTTCGCTAAGGATGTTCTTGTGGAATTGGCAAAGGGATATTTGTAAGCCCATAGAGGGCTATGGTGAAAAAGGAAATATCTTCCGTTCAAAACTGGAAAGAAGCTTTCTGAGAAACTGCTCTGTGTTCTGTGAATTCATCTCACAGAGTTACATCTTTCCCTTCAAGAAGCCTTTCGCTAAGGCTGTTCTTGTGGAATTGGCAAAGGGATATTTGGAAGCCCGTAGAGGGCTATGGTGAAAAAGGAAATATCTTCCGTTCAAAACTGGAAAGAAGCTTTCTGAGAAACTGCTTTGTGTTCTGTGAATTCATCTCACAGAGTTACATCTTTCCCTTCAAGAAGCCTTTCGCTAAGGCTGTTCTTGTGGAATTGGCAAAGGGATATTTGGAAGCCCATAAAGGGCTATGGTGAAAAAGGAAATATCTTCCGTTCAAAACTGGAAAGAAGCTTTCTGAGAAACTGCTCTGTGTTCTGTGAATTCATCTCACATAGTTACATCTTTCCCTTCAAGAAGCCTTTCGCTAAGGCTGTTCTTGTGGAATTGGCAAAGGGATATTTGGAAGCCCATAGAGGGCTATGGTGAAAAAAGAAATATCTTCCGTTCAAAACTGGAAAGAAGCTTTCTGAGAAACTGCTCTGTGTTCTGTTAATTCATCTCACAGAGTTACATCTTTCCCTTCAAGAAGCCTTTCGCTAAGGCTGTTCTTGTGGGATTGGCAAAGGGATATTTGGAAGCACATAGAGGCCTATGGTGAAAAAGGAAATATCTTCCGTTCAAAACTGGAAAGAAGCTTTCTGAGAAACTGCTCTGTGTTCTGTGAATTCATCTCACAGAGTTACATCTTTCCCTTCAAGAAGCCTTTCGCTAAGGCTGTTCTTGTGGAATTGGCAAAGGGATATTTGGAAGCCCATAGAGGGCTATGGTGAAAAAGGAAATATCTTCCGTTCAAAACCGGAGAGAAGCTTTCTGAGAAACTGCTCTGTGTTCTGTGAATTCATCTCACAGAGTTACATCTTTCCCTTCAAGAAGCCTTTCGCTAAGGCTGTTCTTGTGGAATTGGCAAAGGGATATTTGGAAGCCCATAGAGGGCTATGGAGAAAAAGGAAATATCTTTCGTTCAAAACTGGAAAGAAGCTTTCTGAGAAACTGCTCTGTGTTCTGTGAATTCATCTCACAGAGTTACATCTTTCCCTTCAAGAAGCCTTTCGCTAAGGCTTTTCTTGTGGAATTGGCAAAGGGATATTTTGAAGCCCATAGAGGCCTATGGTGAAAAAGGAAATATCTTCCGTTCAAAACTGGAAAGAAGCTTTCTGAGAAACTGCTCTGTGTTCTGTGAATTCATCCCACAGAGTTACATCTTTCCCTTCAAGAAGCCTTTCGCTAAGGCTGTTCTTGTGGAATTGGCAAAGGGATATTTGGAAGCCCTTAGAGGCCAATGGTGAAAAAGGAAATATCTTCCGTTCAAAACTGGAAAGAAGCTTTCTGAGAAACTGCTCTGTGTTCTGTTAATTCATCTCACAGAGTTACATCTTTCCCTTCAAGAAGCCTTTCGCTAAGGCTGTTCTTGTGGAATTGGCAAAGCGATATTTGGAAGCCCATAGAGGGCTATGGTGAAAAAGGAAATATCTTCCGTTCAAAACTGGAAAGAAGCTTTCTGAGAAACTGCTCTGTGTTCTGTGAATTCGTCTCACAGAGTTACGTCTTTCCCTTCAAGAAGCCTTTCGCTAAGGCTGTTCTTGTGGAATTGGCAAAGGGATATTTGGAAGCCCATAGAGGCCTATGGTGAAAAAGGAAATATGTTCCGTTCAAAACTGGAAAGAAGCTTTCTGAGAAACTGCTCTGTGTTCTGTTAATTCATCTCACAGAGTTACATCTTTCCCTTCAAGAAGCGTTTCGCTAAGGCTGTTCTTGTGGAATTGGCAAAGCGATATTTGGAAGCCCATAGAGGGCTATGGTGAAAAAGGAAATATCTTCCGTTCAAAACTGGAAAGAAGCTTTCTGAGAAACTGCTCTGTGTTCTGTGAATTCATCTCACAGAGTTACATCTTTCCCTTCAAGAAGCCTTTCGCTAAGGCTGTTCTTGTGGAATTGGCAAAGGGATATTTGGAAGCCCATATAGGGCTATGGTGAAAAAGGAAATATCTTCCGTTCAAAACTGGAAAGAAGCTTTCTGAGAAACTGCTCTGTGTTCTGTAAATTCATCTCACAGAGTTACATCTTTCCCTTCAAGAAGCCTTTCGCTAAGGCTGTTCTTGTGGAATTGGCAAAGGGATATTTGGAAGCCCATAGAGGGCTATGGTGAAAAAGGAAATATCTTCCGTTCAAAACTGGAAAGAAGCTTTCTGAGAAACTGCTCTGTATTCTGTGAATTCATCTCAGAGAGTTACATCTTTCCCTTCAAGAAGCCTTTCGCTAAGGCTGTTCTTGTGGAATTGGCAAAGGGATATTTGGAAGCCCATAGAGGGCTATGGTGAAAAAGGAAATATCTTCCGTTCAAAACTGGAAAGAAGCTTTCTGAGAAACTCCTCTGTGTTCTGTGAATTCATCTCACAGAGTTACATCTTTCCCTTCAAGAAGCCTTTCGCTAAGGCTGTTCTTGTGGAATTGGCAAAGGGATATTTGGAAGCCCATAGAGGGCTATGGTGTAAAAGGAAATATCTTCCGTTCAAAACTGGAAAGAAGCATTCTGAGAAACTGCTCTGTGTTCTGTTAATTCATCTCACAGAGTTACATCTTTCCCTTCAAGAAGCGTTTCGCTAAGGCTGTTCTTGTGGAATTGGCAAAGGGATATTTGGAAGCCCATGGAGGGCTATGGTGAAAAAGGAAATATCATCCGTTCAAAACTGGAAAGAAGCTTTCTGAGAAACTGCTCTGTGTTCTGTTAATTCATCTCACAGAGTTACATCTTTCCCTTCAAGAAGCC
This sequence comes from Chlorocebus sabaeus, assembly GCF_047675955.1. Classification (NCBI taxonomy): domain Eukaryota; kingdom Metazoa; phylum Chordata; class Mammalia; order Primates; family Cercopithecidae; genus Chlorocebus; species Chlorocebus sabaeus. Next base: position 151,926 of record NW_027328181.1, read on the forward strand.
TTTCGCTAAGGCTGTTCTTGTGGAATTGGCAAAGGGATATTTGGAAGCCCATAGAGGGCTATGGTGAAAAAGGAAATATCTTCCGTTCAAAACTGGAAAGAAGCTTTCTGAGAAACTGCTCTGTGTTCTGTTAATTCATCTCACAGAGTTACATCTTTCCCTTCAAGAAGCCTTTCGCTAAGGCTGTTCTTGTGGAATTGGCAAAGGGATATTTGGAAGCCCATAGAGGGCTATGGTGAAAAAGGAAATATCTTCTGTTCAAAACTGGAGAGAAGCTTTCTGAGAAACTGCTATTTGTTCTGTGAATTCATCTCACAGGGTTACATCTTTCCCTTCAAGAAGCCTTTCGCTAAGGCTGTTCTTGTGGAATTGGCAAAGGGATATTTGGAAGCCCATAGAGGCCTATGGTGAAAAAGGAAATATCTTCCGTTCAAAACTGGAAAGAAGCTTTCTGAGAAACTGCTCTGTGTTCTGTTAATTCATCTCACAGAGTTACATCTTTCCCTTCAAGAAGCCTTTCGCTAAGGCTGTTCTTGTGGAATTGGCAAAGCGATATTTGGAAGCCCATAGAGGGCTACGGTGAAAAAGGAAATATCTTCCGTTCAAAACTCCAAAGAAGCCTTCTGAGAAACTGCTCTGTGTTCTGTTAATTCATCTCACAGAGTTACATCCTTCCCTTCAAGAAGCCTTTCGCTAAGGCTGTTCTTGTGGAATTGGCAAAGGGATATTTGGAAGCCCATAGAGGGCTATGGTGAAAAAGGAGATATCTTCCGTTCAAAACTGGAAAGAAGCTTTCTGAGAAACTGCTCTGTGTTCTGTGAATTCATCTCACAGAGTTACATCTTTCCCTTCAAGAAGCTTTTCGCTACGGCTGTTCTTGAGGAATTGGCAAAGGGATATTTGGAAGCCCATAGAGGGCTATGGTGAAAAAGGAAATATCTTCCGTTCAAAACTGGAAAGAAGCTTTCTGAGAAACTGCTCTGTGTTCTGTTAATTCATCTCACAGAGTTACATCTTTCCCTTCAAGAAGCCTTTCGCTAAGGCTGTTCTTGTGGAATTTGCAAAGGGATATTTGGAAGCTCATAGAGGGCTATGGTGAAAAAGGAAATATCTTTCGTTGAAAACTGGAAAGAAGCTTTCTGAGAAACTGCTCTGTGTTCTGTTAATTCATCTCACAGAGTTACATCTTTCCCTTCAAGAAGCCTTTCGCTATGGCTGTTCTTGTGGAATTGGCAAAGGGATATTTTGAAGCCCATAGAGGTCTATGGTGAAAAAGGAAATATCTTCCGTTCAAAACTGGAAAGAAGCTTTCTGAGAAACTGCTCTGTGTTCTGTGAATTCATCTCACAGAGTTACATCTTTCCCTTCAAGAAGCCTTTCACTAAGGCTGTTCTTGTGGAATTGGCAAAGGGATATTTGGAAGCCCATATAGGGCTATGGTGAAAAAGGAATTATCTTCCGTTCAAAACCGGAGAGAAGCTTTCTGAGAAACTGCTCTGTGTTCTGTGAATTCATCTCACAGAGTTACATCTTTCCCTTCAAGAAGCCTTTCCCTAAGGCTGTTCTTGTGGAATTGGCAAAGGGATATTTGGAAGCCCATAGAGGTCTATGGTGAAAAAGGAAATATCTTCCGTTCAAAACTGGAAAGAAGCTTTCTGAGAAACTGCTCTGTGTTCTGTGAATTCATCTCACAGAGTTACATCTTTCCCTTCAAGTAGCCTTTCGCTAAGGCTGTTCTTGTGGAATTGGCAAAGGGATATTTGGAAGCCCATAGAGGGCTATGGTGAAAAAGGAAATATCTTCCGTTCAAAACTGGAAAGAAGCTTTCTGAGAAACTGCTCTGTGTTCTGTGAATTCATCTCACAGAGTTACATCTTTCCCTTCAAGAAGCCTTTCGCTAAGGCTGTTCTTGTGGAATTGGCAAAGGGATATTTGGAAGCCCATAGAGGGCTATGGTGAAAAAGGAAATATCTTCCGTTCAAAACTGGAAAGAAGCTTTCTGAGAAACTTCTCTGTGTTCTGTGAATTCATCTCACAGAGTTACATCTTTCCCTTCAAGAAGCCTTTCGCTAAGGCTGTTCTTGTGGAATTGGCAAAGGGATATTTGGAAGCCCATAGACGGCTATGGTGAAAAAGGAAATATCTTCCGTTCAAAACTGGAAAGAAGCTTTCTGAGAAACTGCTCTGTGTTCTGTTAATTCATCTCACAGAGTTACATCTTTCCCTTCAAGAAGCCTTTCGCTAAGGCTGTTCTTGTGGAATTGGCAAAGGGATATTTGGAAGCCCATAGAGGCCTATGGTGAAAAAGGAAATATCTTCCGTTCAAAACTGGAAAGAAGCTTTCTGAGAAACTGCTCTGTGTTCTGTGAATTCATCTCACAGAGTTACATCTTTCCCTTCAAGAAGCCTTTCGCTAAGGCTGTTCTTGTGGAATTGGCAAAGGGATATTTGGAAGCCCATAGAGGGCTATGGTGAAAAAAGAAATATCTTCCGTTCAAAACTGGAAAGAAGCTTTCTGAGAAACTGCTCTGTGTTCTGTTAATTCATCTCACAGAGTTACATCTTTCCCTTCAAGAAGCCTTTCGCTAAGGCTGTTCTTGTGGAATTGGCAAACGGATATTTGGAAGCACATAGAGGCCTATGGTGAAAAAGGAAATATCTTCCGTTCAAAACTGGAAAGAAGCTTTCTGAGAAACTGCTCTGTGTTCTGTGAATTCATCTCACAGAGTTACATCTTTCCCTTCAAGAAGCCTTTCGCTAAGGCTGTTCTTGTGGAATTGGCAAAGGGATATTTGGAAGCCCATAGAGGGCTATGGTGAAAAAGGAAATATCTTCCGTTCAAAACCGGAGAGAAGCTTTCTGAGAAACTGCTATGTGTTCTGTGAATTCATCTCACAGAGTTACAGCTTTCCCTTCAAGAAGCCTTTCGCTAAGGCTGTTCCTGTGGAATTGGCAAAGGGATATTTGGAAGCCCATAGAGGGCTATGGAGAAAAAGGAAATATCTTCCGTTCAAAACTGGAAAGAAGCTTTCTGAGAAACTGCTCTGTGTTCTGTTAATTCATCTCACAGAGTTACATCTTTCCCTTCAAGAAGCCTTTCGCTAAGGCTGTTCTTGTGGAATTGGCAAAGGGATATTTGGAAGTCCATAGAGGCCTATGGTGAAAAAGGAAATATCTTCCGTTCAAAACTGGAAAGAAGCTTTCTGAGAAACTGCTCTGTGTTCTGTGAATTCATCTCACAGAGTTACATCTTTCCCTTCAAGAAGCCTTTCGCTAAGGCTGTTCTTGTGGAATTGGCAAAGGGATATTTGGAAGCCCTTAGAGGCCTATGGTGAAAAAGAAAATATCTTCCGTTCAAAACTGGAAAGAAGCTTTCTGAGAAACTGCTCTGTGTTCTCTTAATTCATCTCACAGAGTTACATCTTTCCCTTCAAGAAGCGTTTCGCTAAGGCTGTTCTTGTGGAATTGGCAAAGCGATATTTGGAAGCCCATAGAGGGCTATGGTGAAAAAGGAAATATCTTCCGTTCAAAACTGGAAAGAAGCTTTCTGAGAAACTGCTCTGTGTTCTGTGAATTCGTCTCACAGAGTTACGTCTTTCCCTTCAAGAAGCCTTTCGCTAAGGCTGTTCTTGTGGAATTGGCAAAGGGATATTTGGAAGCCCATAGAGGCCTATGGTGAAAAAGGAAATATCTTCCGTTCAAAACTGGAAAGAAGCTTTCTGAGAAACTGCTCTGTGTTCTGTGAATTCATCTCACAGAATTACATCTTTCCCTTCAAGAAGCCTTTTGCTATGGCTGTTCTTGTGGAATTGGCAAAGGGATATTTGGAAGCCCATAGAGGGCTATGGTGAAAAAGGAAATATCTTCCGTTCAAAACTGGAAAGAAGCTTTCTGAGAAACTGCTCTGTGTTCTGTGAATTCATCTCACAGAGTTACATCTTTCCCTTCAAGAAGCCTTTCGCTAAGGCTGTTCTTGTGGAATTGGCAAAGGGATATTTGGAAGCCCATAGACGGCAATGGTGAAAAAGGAAATATCTTCCGTTAAAAACTGGAAAGAAGCTCTCTGAGAAACTGCTCTGTGTTCTGTGAATTCATCTCACAGAGTTACATCTTTCCCTTCAAGAAGCCTTTCGCTAAGGCTGTTCTTGTGGAATTGGCAAAGGGATATTTGGAAGCCCATAGAGGCCTATGGTGAAAAAGGAAATATCTTCCGTTCAAAACTGGAAAGAAGCTTTCTGAGAAACTGCTCTGTGTTCTGTGAATTCATCTCACAGAGTTACATCTTTCCCTTCAAGAAGCCTTTCGCTAAGGCTGTTCTTGTGGAATTGGCAAAGGGATATTTGGAAGCCCATAGAGGGCTATGGTGAAAAAAGAAATATCTTCCGTTCAAAACTGGAAAGAAGCTTTCTGAGAAACTGCTCTGTGTTCTGTTAATTCATCTCACAGAGTTACATCTTTCCCTTCAAGAAGCCTTTCGCTAAGGCTGTTCTTGTGGAATTGGCAAACGGATATTTGGAAGCACATAGAGGCCTATGGTGAAAAAGGAAATATCTTCCGTTCAAAACTGGAAAGAAGCTTTCTGAGAAACTGCTCTGTGTTCTGTGAATTCATCTCACAGAGTTACATCTTTCCCTTCAAGAAGCCTTTCGCTAAGGCTGTTCTTGTGGAATTGGCAAAGGGATATTTGGAAGCCCATAGAGGGCTATGGTGAAAAAGGAAATATCTTCCGTTCAAAACCGGAGAGAAGCTTTCTGAGAAACTGCTATGTGTTCTGTGAATTCATCTCACAGAGTTACAGCTTTCCCTTCAAGAAGCCTTTCGCTAAGGCTGTTCCTGTGGAATTGGCAAAGGGATATTTGGAAGCCCATAGAGGGCTATGGAGAAAAAGGAAATATCTTCCGTTCAAAACTGGAAAGAAGCTTTCTGAGAAACTGCTCTGTGTTCTGTTAATTCATCTCACAGAGTTACATCTTTCCCTTCAAGAAGCCTTTCGCTAAGGCTGTTCTTGTGGAATTGGCAAAGGGATATTTGGAAGTCCATAGAGGCCTATGGTGAAAAAGGAAATATCTTCCGTTCAAAACTGGAAAGAAGCTTTCTGAGAAACTGCTCTGTGTTCTGTGAATTCATCTCACAGAGTTACATCTTTCCCTTCAAGAAGCCTTTCGCTAAGGCTGTTCTTGTGGAATTGGCAAAGGGATATTTGGAAGCCCTTAGAGGCCTATGGTGAAAAAGAAAATATCTTCCGTTCAAAACTGGAAAGAAGCTTTCTGAGAAACTGCTCTGTGTTCTCTTAATTCATCTCACAGAGTTACATCTTTCCCTTCAAGAAGCGTTTCGCTAAGGCTGTTCTTGTGGAATTGGCAAAGCGATATTTGGAAGCCCATAGAGGGCTACGGTGAAAAAGGAAATATCTTCCGTTCAAAACTGGAAAGAAGCTTTCTGAGAAACTGCTCTGTGTTCTGTGAATTCGTCTCACAGAGTTACGTCTTTCCCTTCAAGAAGCCTTTCGCTAAGGCTGTTCTTGTGGAATTGGCAAAGGGATATTTGGAAGCCCATAGAGGCCTATGGTGAAAAAGGAAATATCTTCCGTTCAAAACTGGAAAGAAGCTTTCTGAGAAACTGCTCTGTGTTCTGTGAATTCATCTCACAGAATTACATCTTTCCCTTCAAGAAGCCTTTTGCTATGGCTGTTCTTGTGGAATTGGCAAAGGGATATTTGGAAGCCCATAGAGGGCTATGGTGAAAAAGGAAATATCTTCCGTTCAAAACTGGAAAGAAGCTTTCTGAGAAACTGCTCTGTGTTCTGTGAATTCATCTCACAGAGTTACATCTTTCCCTTCAAGAAGCCTTTCGCTAAGGCTGTTCTTGTGGAATTGGCAAAGGGATATTTGGAAGCCCATAGACGGCAATGGTGAAAAAGGAAATATCTTCCGTTAAAAACTGGAAAGAAGCTCTCTGAGAAACTGCTCTGTGTTCTGTTAATTCATCTCACAGAGTTACATCTTTCCCTTCAAGAAGCCTTTCGCTAAGGCTGTTCTTGTGGAATTGGCAAAGCTATATTTGGAAGCCCATAGAGGCCTATGGTGAAAAAGGAAATATCTTCCGTTCAAAACTGGAAAGAAGCTTTCTGAGAAACTGCTCTGTGTTCTGTGAATTCATCTCACAGAGTTACATCTTTCCCTTCAAGAAGCCTTTCGCTAAGGCTGTTCTTGTGGAATTGGCAAAGGGATATTTGGAAGCCCATAGAGGGCTATGGTGAAAAAGGAAATATCTTCCGTTCAAAACTGGAAAGAAGCTTTCTGAGAAACTGCTATGTGTTCTGTGAATTCATCTCACAGAGTTACATCTTTCCCTTCAAGAAGCCTTTCGCTAAGGCTGTTCTTGTGGAATTGGCAAAGGGATATTTGGAAGCCCATAGAGGCCTATGGTGAAAAAGGAAATATCTTCCGTTCAAAACTGGAAAGAAGCTTTCTGAGAAACTGCTCTGTGTTCTGTGAATTCATCTCACAGAGTTACATCTTTCCCTTCAAGAAGCCTTTCGCTAAGGCTGTTCTTGTGGAATTGGCAAAGGGATATTTGGAAGCCCATAGAGGGCTATGGTGAAAAAAGAAATATCTTCCGTTCAAAACTGGAAAGAAGCTTTCTGAGAAACTGCTCTGTGTTCTGTTAATTCATCTCACAGAGTTACATCTTTCCCTTCAAGAAGCCTTTCGCTAAGGCTGTTCTTGTGGAATTGGCAAACGGATATTTGGAAGCACATAGAGGCCTATGGTGAAAAAGGAAATATCTTCCGTTCAAAACTGGAAAGAAGCTTTCTGAGAAACTGCTCTGTGTTCTGTGAATTCATCTCACAGAGTTACATCTTTCCCTTCAAGAAGCCTTTCGCTAAGGCTGTTGTTGTGGAATTGGCAAAGGGATATTTGGAAGCCCATAGAGGGCTATGGTGAAAAAGGAAATATGTTCCGTTCAAAACCGGAGAGAAGCTTTCTGAGAAACTGCTATGTGTTCTGTGAATTCATCTCACAGAGTTACAGCTTTCCCTTCAAGAAGCCTTTCGCTAAGGCTGTTCTTGTGGAATTGGCAAAGGGATATTTGGAAGCCCATAGAGGGCTATGGAGAAAAAGGAAATATCTTCCGTTCAAAACTGGAAAGAAGCTTTCTGAGAAACTGCTCTGTGTTCTGTTAATTCATCTCACAGAGTTACATCTTTCCCTTCAAGAAGCCTTTCGCTAAGGCTGTTCTTGTGGAATTGGCAAAGGGATATTTGGAAGCCCATAGACGGCTATGGTGAAAAAGGAAATATCTTCCGTTCAAAACCGGAAAGAAGCTTTCTGAGAAACTGCTCTGTGTTCTGTGAATTCATCTCACAGAGTTACATCTTTCCCTTCAAGAAGCCTTTCGCTAAGGCTGTTCTTGTGTAATTGGCAAAGGGATATTTGGAAGCCCATAGAGGGCTATGGTGAAAGAGGAAATATCTTCCGTTCAAAACCGGAGAGAAGCTTTCTGAGAAACTGCTCTGTGTTCTGTGAATTCATCTCACAGAGTTACATCTTTCCCTTCAAGAAGCCTTTCGCTAAGGCTGTTCTTGTGGAATTGGCAAAGGGATATTTGGAAGCCCATAGAGGGCTATGGTGAAAAAGGAAATATCTTCCGTTCAAAACTGGAAAGAAGCTTTCTGAGAAACTGCTCTGTGTTCTGTGAATTCATCTCACAGAGTTACATCTTTCCCTTCAAGAAGCCTTTCGCTAAGGCTGTTCTTGTGGAATTGGCAAAGGGATATTTGGAAGCCCATAGAGGGCTATGGTGAAAAAGGAAATATCTTCCGTTCAAAACTGGAAAGAAGCTTTCTGAGAAACAGCTCTGTGTTCTGTTAATTCATCTCACAGAGTTACATCCTTCCCTTCAAGAAGCCTTTGGCTAAGGCTGTTCTAGTGGAATTGGCAAAGGGATATTTGGAAGCTCTTAGAGGGCTATGGTGAAAAAGGAAATATCTTCCGTTGAAAACTGGAAAGAAGCTTTCTGAGAAACTGCTCTGTGTTCTGTGAATTCATCTCACAGAGTTACATCTTTCCCTTCAAGAAGCCTTTCCCTAAGGCTGTTCTTGTGGAATTGGCAAAGGGATATTTGGAAGCCCATAGAAGTCTATGGTGAAAAAGGAAATATCTTCCGTTCAAAACTGGAAAGAAGCTTTCTGAGAAACTGCTCTGTGTTCTGTGAATTCATCTCACAGAGTTACATCTTTCCCTTCAAGAAGCCTTTCACTAAGGCTGTTCTTGTGGAATTGGCAAAGGGATATTTGGAAGCCCATATAGGGCTATGGTGAAAAAGGAAATATCTTCCGTTCAAAACCGGAGAGAAGCTTTCTGAGAAACTGCTCTGTGTTCTGTGAATTCATCTCACAGAATTACATCTTTCCCTTCAAGAAGCCTTTCCCTAAGGCTGTTCTTGTGGAATTGGCCAAGGGGTATTTGGAAGCCCATAGAGGTCTATGGTGAAAAAGGAAATGTCTTCCGTTCAAAACTGGAAAGAAGCTTTCTGAGAAACTGCTCTGTGTTCTGTGAATTCATCTCACAGAGTTACATCTTTCCCTTCAAGAAGCCTTTCGCTAAGGCTGTTCTTGTGGAATTGGCAAAGGGATATTTGGAAGCCCATAGAGGGCTATGGTGAAAAAGGAAATATCTTCCGTTCAAAACTGGAAAGAAGCTTTCTGAGAAACTGCTCTGTGTTCTGTGAATTCATCTCACAGAGTTACATCTTTCCCTTCAAGAAGCCTTTCGCTAAGGCTGTTCTTGTGGAATTGGCAAAGGGATATTTGGAAGCCCATAGAGGGCTATGGTGAAAAAGGAAATATCTTCCGTTCAAAACTGGAAAGAAGCTTTCTGAGAAACTGCTCTGTGTTCTGTGAATTCATCTCACAGAGTTACATCTTTCCCTTCAAGAAGCCTTTCGCTAAGGCTGTTCTTGTGGAATTGGCAAAGGGATATTTGGAAGCCCATAGACGGCTATGGTGAAAAAGGAAATATCTTCCGTTCAAAACTGGAAAGAAGCTTTCTGAGAAACTGCTCTGTGTTCTGTTAATTCATCTCACAGAGTTACATCTTTCCCTTCAAGAAGCCTTTCGCTAAGGCTGTTCTTGTGGAATTGGCAAAGGGATATTTGGAAGCCCATAGAGGCCTATGGTGAAAAAGGAAATATCTTCCGTTCAAAACTGGAAAGAAGCTTTCTGAGAAACTGCTCTGTGTTCTGTGAATTCATCTCACAGAGTTACATCTTTCCCTTCAAGAAGCCTTTCGCTAAGGCTGTTCTTGTGGAATTGGCAAAGGGATATTTGGAAGCCCATAGAGGGCTATGGTGAAAAAAGAAATATCTTCCGTTCAAAACTGGAAAGAAGCTTTCTGAGAAACTGCTCTGTGTTCTGTTAATTCATCTCACAGAGTTACATCTTTCCCTTCAAGAAGCCTTTCGCTAAGGCTGTTCTTGTGGAATTGGCAAACGGATATTTGGAAGCACATAGAGGCCTATGGTGAAAAAGGAAATATCTTCCGTTCAAAACTGGAAAGAAGCTTTCTGAGAAACTGCTCTGTGTTCTGTGAATTCATCTCACAGAGTTACATCTTTCCCTTCAAGAAGCCTTTCGCTAAGGCTGTTCTTGTGGAATTGGCAAAGGGATATTTGGAAGCCCATAGAGGGCTATGGTGAAAAAGGAAATATCTTCCGTTCAAAACCGGAGAGAAGCTTTCTGAGAAACTGCTATGTGTTCTGTGAATTCATCTCACAGAGTTACAGCTTTCCCTTCAAGAAGCCTTTCGCTAAGGCTGTTCCTGTGGAATTGGCAAAGGGATATTTGGAAGCCCATAGAGGGCTATGGAGAAAAAGGAAATATCTTCCGTTCAAAACTGGAAAGAAGCTTTCTGAGAAACTGCTCTGTGTTCTGTGAATTCATCTCACAGAGTTACATCTTTCCCTTCAAGAAGCCTTTCGCTAAGGCTGTTCTTGTGGAATTGGCAAAGGGATATTTGGAAGCCCATAGACGGCTATGGTGAAAAAGGAAATATCTTCCGTTAAAAACTGGAAAGAAGCTTTCTGAGAAACTGCTCTGTGTTCTGTTAATTCATCTCACAGAGTTACATCTTTCCCTTCAAGAAGCCTTTCGCTAAGGCTGTTCTTGTGGAATTGGCAAAGCTATATTTGGAAGCTCATAGAGGCCTATGGTGAAAAAGGAAATATCTTCCGTTCAAAACTGGAAAGAAGCTTTCTGAGAAACTGCTCTGTGTTCTGTGAATTCATCTCACAGAGTTACATCTTTCCCTTCAAGAAGCCTTTCGCTAAGGCTGTTCTTGTGGAATTGGCAAAGGGATATTTGGAAGCCCATAGAGGGCTATGGTGAAAAAGGAAATATCTTCCGTTCAAAACTGGAAAGAAGCTTTCTGAGAAACTGCTATGTGTTCTGTGAATTCATCTCACAGAGTTACATCTTTCCCTTCAAGAAGCCTTTCGCTAAGGCTGTTCTTGTGGAATTGGCAAAGGGATATTTGGAAGCCCATAGAGGGCTATGGTGAAAAAGGAAATATCTTCCGTTCAAAACTGGAAAGAAGCTTTCTGAGAAACAGCTCTGTGTTCTGTTAATTCATCTCACAGAGTTACATCTTTCCCTTCAAGAAGCCTTTCGCTAAGGCTGTTCTTGTGGAATTGGCAAAGGGATATTTGGAAGCCCATAGACGGCTATGGTGAAAAAGGAAATATCTTCCGTTCAAAACTGGAAAGAAGCTTTCTGAGAAACTGCTCTGTGTTCTGTTAATTCATCTCACAGAGTTACATCTTTCCCTTCAAGAAGCCTTTCGCTAAGGCTGTTCTTGTGGAATTGGCAAAGGGATATTTGGAAGCCCATAGAGGCCTATGGTGAAAAAGGAAATATCTTCCGTTCAAAACTGGAAAGAAGCTTTCTGAGAAACAGCTCTGTGTTCTGTGAATTCATCTCACAGAGTTACATCTTTCCCTTCAAGAAGCCTTTCGCTAAGGCTGTTCTTGTGGAATTGGCAAAGGGATATTTGGAAGCCCATAGAGGGCTATGGTGAAAAAAGAAATATCTTCCGTTCAAAACTGGAAAGAAGCTTTCTGAGAAACTGCTCTGTGTTCTGTTAATTCATCTCACAGAGTTACATCTTTCCCTTCAAGAAGCCTTTCGCTAAGGCTGTTCTTGTGGAATTGGCAAACGGATATTTGGAAGCACATAGAGGCCTATGGTGAAAAAGGAAATATCTTCCGTTCAAAACTGGAAAGAAGCTTTCTGAGAAACTGCTCTGTGTTCTGTGAATTCATCTCACAGAGTTACATCTTTCCCTTCAAGAAGCCTTTCGCTAAGGCTGTTGTTGTGGAATTGGCAAAGGGATATTTGGAAGCCCATAGAGGGCTATGGTGAAAAAGGAAATATCTTCCGTTCAAAACCGGAGAGAAGCTTTCTGAGAAACTGCTATGTGTTCTGTGAATTCATCTCACAGAGTTACAGCTTTCCCTTCAAGAAGCCTTTCGCTAAGGCTGTTCTTGTGGAATTGGCAAAGGGATATTTGGAAGCCCATAGAGGGCTATGGAGAAAAAGGAAATATCTTCCGTTCAAAACTGGAAAGAAGCTTTCTGAGAAACTGCTCTGTGTTCTGTTAATTCATCTCACAGAGTTACATCTTTCCCTTCAAGAAGCCTTTCGCTAAGGCTGTTCTTGTGGAATTGGCAAAGGGATATTTGGAAGCCCATAGAGGCCTATGGTGAAAAAGGAAATATCTTCCGTTCAAAACTCGAAAGAAGCTTTCTGAGAAACTGCTCTGTGTTCTGTGAATTCATCTCACAGAGTTACATCTTTCCCTTCAAGAAGCCTTTCGCTAAGGCTGTTCTTGTGGAATTGGCAAAGGGATATTTGGAAGCCCTTAGAGGCCTATGGTGAAAAAGGAAATATCTTCCGTTCAAAACTGGAAAGAAGCTTTCTGAGAAACTGCTCTGTGTTCTGTTAATTCATCTCACAGAGTTACATCTTTCCCTTCAAGAAGCGTTTCGCTAAGGCTGTTCTTGTGGAATTGGCAAAGCGATATTTGGAAGCCCATAGAGGGCTATGGTGAAAAAGGAAATATCTTCCGTTCAAAACTGGAAAGAAGCTTTCTGAGAAACTGCTCTGTGTTCTGTGAATTCGTCTCACAGAGTTACGTCTTTCCCTTCAAGAAGCCTTTCGCTAAGGCTGTTCTTGTGGAATTGGCAAAGGGATATTTGGAAGCCCATAGAGGCCTATGGTGAAAAAGGAAATATCTTCCGTTCAAAACTGGAAAGAAGCTTTCTGAGAAACTGCTCTGTGTTCTGTGAATTCATCTCACAGAGTTACATCTTTCCCTTCAAGAAGCCTTTTGCTAAGGCTGTTCTTGTGGAATTGGCAAAGGGATATTTGGAAGCCCATAGAGGGCTATGGTGAAAAAGGAAATATCTTCCGTTCAAAACTGGAAAGAAGCTTTCTGAGAAACTGCTCTGTGTTCTGTGAATTCATCTCACAGAGTTACATCTTTCCCTTCAAGAAGCCTTTCGCTAAGGCTGTTCTTGTGGAATTGGCAAAGGGATATTTGGAAGCCCATAGACGGCTATGGTGAAAAAGGAAATATCTTCCATTAAAAACTGGAAAGAAGCTTTCTGAGAAACTGCTCTGTGTTCTGTTAATTCATCTCACAGAGTTACATCTTTCCCTTCAAGAAGCCTTTCGCTAAGGCTGTTCTTGTGGAATTGGCAAAGCTATATTTGGAAGCCCATAGAGGCCTATGGTGAAAAAGGAAATATCTTCCGTTCAAAACTGGAAAGAAGCTTTCTGAGAAACTGCTCTGTGTTCTGTGAATTCATCTCACAGAGTTACATCTTTCCCTTCAAGAAGCCTTTCGCTAAGGCTGTTCTTGTGGAATTGGCAAAGGGATATTTGGAAGCCCATAGAGGGCTATGGTGAAAAAGGAAATATCTTCCGTTCAAAACTGGAAAGAAGCTTTCTGAGAAACTGCTATGTGTTCTGTGAATTCATCTCACAGAGTTACATCTTTCCCTTCAAGAAGCCTTTCGCTAAGGCTGTTCTTGTGGAATTGGCAAAGGGATATTTGGAAGCCCATAGAGGGCTATGGTGAAAAAGGAAATATCTTCCGTTCAAAACTGGAAAGAAGTTTTCTGAGAAACTGCTCTGTGTTCTGTTAATTCATCTCACAGAGTTACATCTTTCCCTTCAAGAAGCCTTTCGCTAAGGCTGTTCTTGTGGAATTGGCAAAGGGATATTTGGAAGCTCTTAGAGGGCTATGGTGAAAAAGGAAATATCTTCCGTTGAAAACTGGAAAGAAGCTTTCTGAGAAACTGCTCTGTGTTCTGTGAATTCATCTCACAGAGTTACATCTTTCCCTTCAAGAAGCCTTTCGCTAAGGCTGTTCTTGTGGAATTGGCAAAGGGATATTTGGAAGCCCATAGAGGGCTATGGTGAAAAAGGAAATATCTTCCGTTCAAAACTGGAAAGAAGCTTTCTGAGAAACTGCTCTGTGTTCTGTGAATTCGTCTCACAGAGTTACGTCTTTCCCTTCAAGAAGCCTTTCGCTAAGGCTGTTCTTGTGGAATTGGCAAAGGGATATTTGGAAGCCCTTAGAGGCCTATGGTGAAAAAGGAAATATCTTCCGTTCAAAACTGGAAAGAAGCTTTCTGAGAAACTGCTCTGTGTTCTGTGAATTCATCTCACAGAGTTACATCTTTCCCTTCAAGAAGCCTTTCGCTAAGGCTGTTCTTGTGGAATTGGCAAAGGGATATTTGGAAGCCCATAGAGGGCTATGGTGAAAAAGGAAATATCTTCCGTTCAAAACTGGAAAGAAGCTTTCTGAGAAACTGCTCTGTGTTCTGTGAATTCATCACACAGAGTTACATCTTTCCCTTCAAGAAGCCTTTCGCTAAGGCTGTTCTTGTGGAATTGGCAAAGGGATATTTGGAAGCCCATAGAGGTCTATGGTGAAAAAGGAAATATCTTCCGTTCAAAACTGGAAAGAAGCTTTCTGAGAAACTGCTCTGTGTTCTATGAATTCATCTCACAGAGTTACATCTTTCCCTTCAAGAAGCCTTTCGCTAAGGCTGTTCTTGTGCAATTGCCAAAGGGATATTTGGAAGCCCATATAGGGCTATGGTGAAAAAGGAAATATCTTCCGTTCAAAACTGGAAAGAAGCTTTCTGAGAAACTGCTCTGTGTTCTGTGAATTCGTCTCACAGAGTTACGTCTTTCCCTTCAAGAAGCCTTTCGCTAAGGCTGTTCTTGTGGAATTGGCAAAGGGATATTTGGAAGCCCTTAGAGGCCTATGGTGAAAAAGGAAATATCTTCCGTTCAAAACTGGAAAGAAGCTTTCTGAGAAACTGCTCTGTGTTCTGTGAATTCATCTGACAGAGTTACATCTTTCCCTTCAAGAAGCCTTTCGCTAAGGCTGTTCTTGTGGAATTGAAAAAGGGATATTTGGAAGCTCTTAGAGGCCTTTGGTGAAAAAGGAAATATCTTCCGTTCAAAACTGGAAAGAAGCTTTCTGAGAAACTGCTCTGTGTTCTGTTAATTCATCTCACAGAGTTACATCTTTCCCTTCAAGAAGCGTTTCGCTAAGGCTGTTCTTGTGGAATTGGCAAAGCGATATTTGGAAGCCCATAGAGGGCTATGGTGAAAAAGGAAATATCTTCCGTTCAAAACTGGAAAGAAGCTTTCTGAGAAACTGCTCTGTGTTCTGTGAATTCGTCTCACAGAGTTACGTCTTTCCCTTCAAGAAGCCTTTCGCTAAGGCTGTTCTTGTGGAATTGGCAAAGGGATATTTGGAAGCCCATAGAGGCCTATGGTGAAAAAGGAAATATCTTCCGTTCAAAACTGGAAAGAAGCTTTCTGAGAAACTGCTCTGTGTTCTGTTAATTCATCTCACAGAGTTACATCTTTCCCTTCAAGAAGCCTTTCGCTAAGGCTGTTCTTGTGGAATTGGCAAAGGGATATTTGGAAGCCCATAGAGGGCTATGGTGAAAAAGGAAATATCTTCCGTTCAAAACTGGAAAGAAGCTTTCTGAGAAACTGCTCTGTGTTCTGTGAATTCATCTCACAGAGTTACATCTTTCCCTTCAAGAAGCCTTTCGCTAAGGCTGTTCTTGTGGAATTCGCAAAGGGATATTTGGAAGCCCATAGACGGCTATGGTGAAAAAGGAAATATCTTCCGTTCAAAACTGGAAAGAAGCTTTCTGAGAAACTGCTCTGTGTTCTGTGAATTCATCTCACAGAGTTACATCTTTCCCTTCAAGAAGCCTTTCGCTAAGGCTGTTCTTGTGGAATTGGCAAAGGGATATTTGGAAGCCCATAGAGGGCTATGGTGAAAAAGGAAATATCTTCCGTTCAAAACTGGAAAGAAGCTTTCTGAGAAACTGCTCTTTGTTCTGTGAATTCATCTCACAGAGTTACATCTTTCCCTTCAAGAAGCCTTTCGCTAAGGCTGTTCTTGTGGAATTGGCAAAGGGATATTTGGAAGCCCATAGAGGGCTATGGTGAAAAAGGAAATATCTTCCGTTCAAAACTGGAAAGAAGCTTTCTGAGAAACTGCTCTGTGTTCTGTTAATTCAACTCACAGAGTTACATCTTTCCCTTCAAGAAGCCTTTCGCTAAGGCTGTTCTTGTGGAATTGGCAAAGGGATATTTGGAAGCCCATAGAGGGCTATGGTGAAAAAGGAAATATCTTCCGTTGAAAACTGGAAAGAAGCTTTCTGAGAAACTGCTCTGTGTTCTGTTAATTCATGTCACAGAGTTACATCTTTCCCTTCAAGAAGCCTTTCGCTAAGGCTCTTCTTGTGGAATTGGCAAAGGGATATTTGGAAGCCCATAGAGGCCTATGGTGAAAAAGGAAATATCTTCCGTTCAAAACTGGAAAGAAGCTTTCTGAGAAACTGCTCTGTGTTCTGTGAATTCATCTCACAGAGTTACATCTTTCCCTTCAAGAAGCCTTTCGCTAAGGCTGTTCTTGTGGAATTGGCAAAGCGATTTTTGGAAGCCCATAGAGGGCTATGGTGAAAAAGGAAATATCTTCCGTTCAAAACTGAAAGAAGCTTTCTGAGAAACTGCTCTGTGTTCTGTGAATTCGTCTCACAGAGTTACGTCTTTCCCTTCAAGAAGCCTTTCGCTAAGGCTGTTCTTGTGGAATTGGCAAAGGGATATTTGGAAGCCCATAGAGGCCTATGGTGAAAAAGGAAATATCTTCCGTTCAAAACTGGAAAGAAGCTTTCTGAGAAACTGCTCTGTGTTCTGTGAATTCATCTCACAGAGTTACATCTTTCCCTTCAAGAAGCCTTTCGCTAAGGCTGTTCTTGTGGAATTGGCAAAGGGATATTTGGAAGCCCATAGAGGGCTATGGTGAAAAAGGAAATATCTTCCGTTCAAAACTGGAAAGAAGCTTTCTGAGAAACTGCTCTGTGTTCTGTGAATTCATCTCACAGAGTTACATCTTTCCCTTCAAGAAGCCTTTCGCTAAGGCTGTTCTTGTGGAATTGGCAAAGCGATATTTGGAAGCCCATAGAGGGCTATGGTGAAAAAGGAAATATCTTCCGTTCAAAACTGGAAAGAAGCTTTCTGAGAAACTGCTCTGTGTTCTGTGAATTCATCTCACAGAGTTACATCTTTCCCTTCAAGAAGCCTTTCGCTAAGGCTGTTCTTGTGGAATTGGCAAAGGGATATTTGGAAGCCAATAGAGGGCTATGGTGAAAAAGGAAATATCTTCCGTTCAAAACTGGAAAGAAGCTTTCTGAGAAACTGCTCTGTGTTCTGTTAATTCATCTCACAGAGTTACATCTTTCCCTTCAAGAAGCCTTTCGCTAAGGCTGTTCTTGTGGAATTGGCAAAGGGATATTTGGAAGCCCATAGAGGCCTATGGTGAAAAAGGAAATATCTTCCGTTCAAAACTGGAAAGAAGCTTTCTGAGAAACTGCTCTGTGTTCTGTGAATTCATCTCACAGAGTTACATCTTTCCTTTCAAGAAGCGTTTCGCTAAGGCTGTTCTTGTGGAATTGGCAAAGGTGTATTTGGAAGCCCATAGAGGTCTATGGTGAAAAAGGAAATATCTTCCGTTCAAAACTGGAAAGAAGCTTTCTGAGAAACTGCTCTGTGTTCTGTGAATTCATCTCACAGAGTTACATCTTTCCCTTCAAGAAGCCTTTCGCTAAGGCTGTTCTTGTGGAATTGGCAAAGGGATATTTGGAAGCCAATAGAGGGCTATGGTGAAAAAGGAAATATCTTCCGTTCAAAACTGGAAAGAAGCTTTCTGAGAAACTGCTCTGTGTTCTGTGAATTCATCTCACAGAGTTACATCTTTCCCTTCAAGAAGCCTTTCGCTAAGGCTGTTCTTGTGGAATTGGCAAAGGAATATTTGGAAGCCCATAGAGGGCTATGGTGAAAAAGGAAATATCTTCCGTTCAAAAGTGGAGAGAAGCTTTCTGAGAAACTGCTATTTGTTCTGTGAATTCATCTCACAGAGTTACATCTTTCCCTTCAAGAAGCCTTTCGCTAAGGCTGTTCTTGTGGAATTGGCAAAGGGATATTTGGAAGCCCATAGAGGGCTATGGTGAAAAAGGAAATATCTTCCGTTCAAAACTGGAAAGAAGCTTTCTGAGAAACTGCTCTGTGTTCTGTGAATTCATCTCACAGAGTTAAATCTTTCTCTTCAAGAAGCTTTTCGCTAAGGCTGTTCTTGTGGAATTGGCAAAGGGATATTTGGAAGCCCATAGAGGGCTATGGTGAAAAAGGAAATATCTTCCGTTCAAAACTGGAGAGAAGCTTTGTGAGAAACTGCTATGGTTCTTTGAATTCATCTCACAGAGTTACATCTTTCCCTTCAAGAAGCCTTTCGCTAAGGCTGTTCTTGTGGAATTGGCAAAGGGATATTTGGAAGCCCATAGAGGCCTATGGTGAAAAAGGAAATATCTTCCGTTCAAAACTGGAAAGAAGCTTTCTGAGAAACTGCTCTGTGTTCTGTGAATTCATCTCACAGAGTTACATCTTTCCCTTCAAGAAGCCTTTCGCTAAGGCTGTTCTTGTGGAATTGGCAAAGGCATATTTGGAAGCACATAGCGGCCTATGGTGAAAAAGGAAATATCTTCCGTTCAAAACTGGAAAGAAGCTTTCTGAGAAACTACTCTGTGTTCTGTGAATTCATCTCACAGAGTTACATCTTTCCCTTCAAGAAGCCTTTCGCTAAGGCTGTTCTTGTGGAATTGGCAAAGGGATATTTGGAAGCCCATAGAGGGCTATGGTGAAAAAGGAAATACCTTCCGTTCAAAACTGGAAAGAAGCTTTCTGAGAAACTGCACTGTGTTCTGTTAATTCATCTCACAGAGTTACATCTTTCCCTTCAAGAAGCCTTTCGCTTAGGCTGTTCTTGTGGAATTGGCAAAGGGATATTTGGAAGCCCATAGAGGGCTATGGTGAAAAAGGAAATATCTTCCGTTGAAAACTGGAAAGAAGCTTTCTGAGAAACTGCTCTGTGTTCTGTTAATTCATCTCACAGAGTTACATCTTTCACTTCAAGAAGCCTTTCGCTAAGGCTGTTCTTGTGGAATTGGCAAAGGGATATTTGGAAGCCCATAGAGGGCTATGGTGAAAAAGGAAATATCTTCCGTTCAAAACCGGAAAGAAGCTTTCTGAGAAACTGCTCTGTGTTCTGTGAATTCATCTCACAGAGTTACATCTTTCCCTTCAAGAAGCCTTTCGCTAAGGCTGTTCTTGTGTAATTGGCAAAGGGATATTTGGAAGCCCATAGAGGGCTATGGTGAAAAAGGAAATATCTTCCGTTCAAAACTGGAAAGAAGCTCTCTGAAAAACTGCTCTGTGTTCTGTGAATTCATCTCACAGAGTTACATCTTTCCCTTCAAGAAGCCTTTCGCTAAGGCTGTTCTTGTGGAATTGGCAAAGGGATATTTGGAAACCCATAGAGGGCTATGGTGAAAAAGGAAATATCTTCCGTTCAAAACTGGAAAGAAGCTTTCTGAGAAACTGCTCTGTGTTCTGTGAATTCATCTCACAGAGTTACATCTTTCCCTTCAAGAAGCCTTTCGCTAAGGCTGTTCTTGTGGAATTGGCAAAGGGATATTTGGAAGCCCATAGAGGGCTATGGTGAAAAAGGAAATACCTTCCGTTCAAAACTGGAAAGAAGCTTTCTGAGAAACTGCACTGTGTTCTGTTAATTCATCTCACAGAGTTACATCTTTCCCTTCAAGAAGCCTTTCGCTAAGGCTGTTCTTGTGGAATTGGCAAAGGGATATTTGGAAGCCCATAGAGGCCTATGGTGAAAAAGGAAATATCTTCCGTTCAAAACTGGAAAGAAGCTTTCTGAGAAACTGCTCTGTGTTCTGTGAATTCATCTCACAGAGTTACATCTTTCCCTTCAAGAAGCCTTTCGCTAAGGCTGTTCTTGTGGAATTGGCAAAGGGATATTTGGAAGCCCATAGAGGGCTATGGTGAAAAAGGAAATATCTTCCGTTCAAAACTGGAAAGAAGCTTTCTGAGAAACTGCTCTGTGTTCTGTTAATTCATCTCACAGAGTTACATCTTTCCCTTCAAGAAGCCTTTCGCTAAGGCTGTTCTTGTGGAATTGGCAAAGGGATATTTGGAAGCCCATAGGCTAAGGCTGTTCTTGTGGAATTGGCAAACCGATATTTGGAAGCCCATAGAGGGCTATGGTGAAAAAGGAAATATCTTCCGTTCAAAACTGGAAAGAAGCTTTCTGAGAAACTGCTCTGTGTTCTGTGAATTCATCTCACAGAGTTACATCTTTCCCTTCAAGAAGCCTTTCGCTAAGGCTGTTCTTGTGGAATTGGCAAAGGGATATTTGGAAGCCCATAGAGGCCTATTGTGAAAAAGGAAATATCTTCCGTTCAAAACTGGAAAGAAGCTTTCTGAGAAACTGCTATTTGTTCTGTGAATTCATCTCACAGAGTTACATCTTTCCCTTCAAGAAGCCTTTCGTAAGGCTGTTCTTGTGGAATTGGCAAAGGGATATTTGGACGCCCACAGAGGGCTATGGTGAAAAAGGAAATATCTTCCGTTCAAAACTGGAAAGAAGCTTTCTGAGAAACTGCTCTGTGTTCTGTGAATTCATCTCACAGAGTTAAATCTTTCCCTTCAAGAAGCTTTTCGCTAAGGCTGTTCTTGTGGAATTGGCAAAGGGATATTTGGAAGCCCATAGAGGGCTATGGTGAAAAAGGAAATATCTTCCGTTCAAAACTGGAGAGAAGCTTTCTGAGAAACTGCTCTGTGTTCTGTGAATTCATCTCACAGAGTTACATCTTTCCCTTCAAGAAGCCTTTCGCTAAGGCTGTTCTTGTGGAATTGGCAAAGGGATATTTGGAAGCCCATAGAGGCCTATGGTGAAAAAGGAAATATCTTCAGTTCAAAACTGGAAAGAAGCTTTCTGAGAAACTGCTCTGTGTTCTGTGAATTCATCTCACAGAGTTACATCTTTCCCTTCAAGAAGCCTTTCGCTAAGGCTGTTCTTGTGGAATTGGCAAAGGCATATTTGGAAGCACTTAGAGGCCTATGGTGAAAAAGGAAATATCTTCCGTTCAAAACTGGAAAGAAGCTTTCTGAGAAACTGCTCTGTGTTCTGTTAATTCATCTCACAGAGTTACATCTTTCCCTTCAAGAAGCCTTTCGCTAAGGCTGTTCTTGTGGAATTGGCAAAGGGATATTTGGAAGCCCATAGAGGCCTATGGTGAAAAAGGAAATATCTTCCGTTCAAAACTGGAAAGAAGCTTTCTAAGAAACTGCTCTGTGTTCTGTGAATTCATCTCACGGAGTTACATCTTTCCCTTCAAGAAGCGCTTCGCTAAGGCTCTTCTTGTAGAATTGGCAAAGGTATATTTGGAAGCCCGTAGAGGGCTATGGTGAAAAAGGAAATATCTTCCGTTCAAAACTGGAAAGAAGCTTTCTGAGAAACTGCTCTGTGTTCTGTGAATTCATCTCACAGAGTTACATCTTTCCCTTCAAGAAGCCTTTCGCTAAGGCTGTTCTTGTGGAATTGGCAAAGCGATATTTGGAAGCCCATAGAGGGCTATGGTGAAAAAGGAAATATCTTCCGTTCAAAACTGGAAAGAAGCTTTCTGAGAAACTGCTCTGTGTTCTGTGAATTCATCTCACAGAGTTACATCTTTCCCTTCAAGAAGCCTTTCGCTAAGGCTGTTCTTGTGGAATTGGCAAAGGGATATTTGGAAGCCAATAGAGGGCTATGGTGAAAAAGGAAATATCTTCCGTTCAAAACTGGAAAGAAGCTTTCTGAGAAACTGCTCTGTGTTCTGTTAATTCATCTCACAGAGTTACATCTTTCCCTTCAAGAAGCCTTTCGCTAAGGCTGTTCTTGTGGAATTGGCAAAGGGATATTTGGAAGCCCATAGAGGCCTATGGTGAAAAAGGAAATATCTTCCGTTCAAAACTGGAAAGAAGCTTTCTGAGAAACTGCTCTGTGTTCTGTGAATTCATCTCACAGAGTTACATCTTTCCTTTCAAGAAGCGTTTCGCTAAGGCTGTTCTTGTGGAATTGGCAAAGGTGTATTTGGAAGCCCATAGAGGTCTATGGTGAAAAAGGAAATATCTTCCGTTCAAAACTGGAAAGAAGCTTTCTGAGAAACTGCTCTGTGTTCTGTGAATTCATCTCACAGAGTTACATCTTTCCCTTCAAGAAGCCTTTCGCTAAGGCTGTTCTTGTGGAATTGGCAAAGGGATATTTGGAAGCCAATAGAGGGCTATGGTGAAAAAGGAAATATCTTCCGTTCAAAACTGGAAAGAAGCTTTCTGAGAAACTGCTCTGTGTTCTGTGAATTCATCTCACAGAGTTACATCTTTCCCTTCAAGAAGCCTTTCGCTAAGGCTGTTCTTGTGGAATTGGCAAAGGAATATTTGGAAGCCCATAGAGGGCTATGGTGAAAAAGGAAATATCTTCCGTTCAAAAGTGGAGAGAAGCTTTCTGAGAAACTGCTATTTGTTCTGTGAATTCATCTCACAGAGTTACATCTTTCCCTTCAAGAAGCCTTTCGCTAAGGCTGTTCTTGTGGAATTGGCAAAGGGATATTTGGAAGCCCATAGAGGGCTATGGTGAAAAAGGAAATATCTTCCGTTCAAAACTGGAAAGAAGCTTTCTGAGAAACTGCTCTGTGTTCTGTGAATTCATCTCACAGAGTTAAATCTTTCTCTTCAAGAAGCTTTTCGCTAAGGCTGTTCTTGTGGAATTGGCAAAGGGATATTTGGAAGCCCATAGAGGGCTATGGTGAAAAAGGAAATATCTTCCGTTCAAAACTGGAGAGAAGCTTTCTGAGAAACTGCTATGGTTCTTTGAATTCATCTCACAGAGTTACATCTTTCCCTTCAAGAAGCCTTTCGCTAAGGCTGTTCTTGTGGAATTGGCAAAGGGATATTTGGAAGCCCATAGAGGCCTATGGTGAAAAAGGAAATATCTTCCGTTCAAAACTGGAAAGAAGCTTTCTGAGAAACTGCTCTGTGTTCTGTGAATTCATCTCACAGAGTTACATCTTTCC
This sequence comes from Chlorocebus sabaeus, assembly GCF_047675955.1. Taxonomy (NCBI): domain Eukaryota; kingdom Metazoa; phylum Chordata; class Mammalia; order Primates; family Cercopithecidae; genus Chlorocebus; species Chlorocebus sabaeus. Next base: position 174,492 of record NW_027328181.1, read on the forward strand.
CTTCAAGAAGCCTTTCGCTAAGGCTGTTCTTGTGGAATTGGCAAAGGGATATTTGGAAACCCATAGAGGGCTATGGTGAAAAAGGAAATATCTTCCGTTCAAAACTGGAAAGAAGCTTTCTGAGAAACTGCTCTGTGTTCTGTGAATTCATCTCACAGAGTTACATCTTTCCCTTCAAGAAGCCTTTCGCTAAGGCTGTTCTTGTGGAATTGGCAAAGGGATATTTGGAAGCCCATAGAGGGCTATGGTGAAAAAGGAAATATCTTCCGTTCAAAACTGGAAAGAAGCTTTCTGAGAAACTGCTCTGTGTTCTGTGAATTCATCTCACAGAGTTACATCTTTCCCTTCAAGAAGCTTTTCGCTAAGGCTGTTCTTGTGGAATTGGCAAAGGGATATTTGGAAGCCCTTAGAGGCCTATCGTGAAAAAGGAAATATCTTCCGTTCAAAACTGGAAAGAAACTTTCTGAGAAACTGCTCTGTGTTCTGTTAATTCATCTCACAGAGTTACATCTTTCCCTTCAAGAAGCGTTTCGCTACGGCTGTTCTTGTGGAATTGGCAAAGCGATATTTGGAAGCCCATAGAGGGCTATGGTGAAAAAGGAAATATCTTCCGTTCAAAACTGGAAAGAAGCTTTCTGAGAAACTGCTCTGTGTTCTGTGAATTCGTCTCACAGAGTTACGTCTTTCCCTTCAAGAAGCCTTTCGCTAAGGCTGTTCTTGTGGAATTGGCAAAGGGATATTTGGAAGCCCATAGGCTAAGGCTGTTCTTGTGGAATTGGCAAACCGATATTTGGAAGCCCATAGAGGGCTATGGTGAAAAAGGAAATATCTTCCGTTCAAAACTGGAAAGAAGCTTTCTGAGAAACTGCTCTGTGTTCTGTGAATTCATCTCACAGAGTTACATCTTTCCCTTCAAGAAGCCTTTCGCTAAGGCTGTTCTTGTGGAATTGGCAAAGGGATATTTGGAAGCCCATAGAGGCCTATTGTGAAAAAGGAAATATCTTCCGTTCAAAACTGGAAAGAAGCTTTCTGAGAAACTGCTATTTGTTCTGTGAATTCATCTCACAGAGTTACATCTTTCCCTTCAAGAAGCCTTTCGCTAAGGCTGTTCTTGTGGAATTGGCAAAGGGATATTTGGACGCCCACTGAGGGCTATGGTGAAAAAGGAAATAACTTCCGTTCAAAATTGGAAAGAAGCTTTCTGAGAAACTGCTCTGTGTTCTGTGAATTCATCTCACAGAGTTAAATCTTTCCCTTCAAGAAGCTTTTCGCTAAGGCTGTTCTTGAGGAATTGGCAAAGGGATATTTGGAAGCCCATAGAGGGCTATGGTGAAAAAGGAAATATCTTCCGTTCAAAACTGGAGAGAAGCTTTCTGAGAAACTGCTCTGTGTTCTGTGAATTCATCTCACAGAGTTACATCTTTCCCTTCAAGAAGCCTTTCGCTAAGGCTGTTCTTGTGGAATTGGCAAAGGGATATTTGGAAGCCCATAGAGGCCTATGGTGAAAAAGGAAATATCTTCAGTTCAAAACTGGAAAGAAGCTTTCTGAGAAACTGCTCTGTGTTCTGTGGATTCATCTCACAGAGTTACATCTTTCCCTTCAAGAAGCCTTTCGCTAAGGCTGTTCTTGTGGAATTGGCAAAGGCATATTTGGAAGCACTTAGAGGCCTATGGTGAAAAAGGAAATATCTTCCGTTCAAAACTGGAAAGAAGCTTTCTGAGAAACTGCTCTGTGTTCTGTTAATTCATCTCACAGAGTTACATCTTTCCCTTCAAGAAGCCTTTCGCTAAGGCTGTTCTTGTGGAATTGGCAAAGGGATATTTGGAAGCCCATAGAGGCCTATGGTGAAAAAGGAAATATCTTCCGTTCAAAACTGGAAAGAAGCTTTCTAAGAAACTGCTCTGTGTTCTGTGAATTCATCTCACAGAGTTACATCTTTCCCTTCAAGAAGCGCTTCGCTAAGGCTCTTCTTGTAGAATTGGCAAAGGTATATTTGGAAGCCCGTAGAGGGCTATGGTGAAAAAGGAAATATCTTCCGTTCAAAACTGGAAAGAAGCTTTCTGAGAAACTGCTCTGTGTTCTGTGAATTCATCTCACAGAGTTACATCTTTCCCTTCAAGAAGCCTTTCGCTAAGGCTGTTCTTGTGGAATTGGCAAAGGGATATTTGGAAGCCCATAGAGGGCTATGGTGAAAAAGGAAATATCTTCCGTTCAAAACTGGAAAGAAGCTTTCTGAGAAACTGCTCTGTGTTCTGTTAATTCATCTCACAGAGTTACATCTTTCCCTTCAAGAAGCCTTTCGCTAAGGCTGTTCTTGTGGAATTGGCAAAGGGATATTTGGAAGCCCATAGAGGGCTATGGTGAAAAAGGAAATATCTTCCGTTGAAAACTGGAAAGAAGCTTTCTGAGAAACTGCTCTGTGTTCTGTTAATTCATCTCACAGAGTTACATCTTTCCCTTCAAGAAGCCTTTCGCTAAGGCTGTTCTTGTGGAATTGGCAAAGGGATATTTGGAAGCCCATAGAGGGCTATGGTGAAAAAGGAAATATCTTCCGTTCAAAACCGGAAAGAAGTTTTCAGAGAAACTGCTCTGTGTTCTGTGAATTCATCTCACAGAGTTACATCTTTCCCTTCAAGAAGCCTTTCGCTAAGGCTGTTCTTGTGAAATTGGCAAAGGGATATTTGGAAGCCCGTAGAGGGCTATGGTGAAAAAGGAAATATCTGCCGTTCAAAACCGGAGAGAAGCTTTCTGAGAAACTGCTCTGTGTTCTGTGAATTCATCTCACAGAGTTACATCTTTCCCTTCAAGAAGCCTTTCGCTAAGGCTGTTCTTGTGGAATTGGCAAAGCTATATTTGGAAGCCCATAGAGGCCTATGGTGAAAAAGGAAATATCTTCCGTTCAAAACTGGAAAGAAGCTTTCTGAGAAACTGCTCTGTGTTCTGTTAATACATCTCACAGAGTTACATCTTTCCCTTCAAGAAGCCTTTCGCTAAGGCTGTTCTTGTGGAATTGGCAAAGGGATATTTGGAAGCCCATAGAGGGCTATGGTGAAAAAGGAAATATCTTCTGTTCAAAACTGGAGAGAAGCTTTCTGAGAAACTGCTATTTGTTCTGTGAATTCATCTCACAGAGTTACATCTTTCCCTTCAAGAAGCCTTTCGCTAAGGCTGTTCTTGTGGAATTGGCAAAGGGATATTTGGAAGCCCATAGAGTCCTATGGTGAAAAAGGAAATATCTTCCGTTCAAAACTGGAAAGAAGCTTTCGGAGAAACTGCTCTGTGTTCTGTGAATTCATCTCACAGAGTTACATCTTTCCCTTCAAGAAGCTTTTCGCTACGGCTGTCCTTGAGGAATTGGTAAAGGGATATTTGGAAGCCCATAGAGGGCTATGGTGAAAAAGGAAATATCTTCCGTTCAAAACTGTAAAGAAGCTTTCTGAGAAACTGCTCTGTGTTCTGTTAATTCATCTCACAGAGTTACATCTTTCCCTTCAAGAAGCCTTTCGCTAAGGCTGTTCTTGTGGAATTGGCAAAGGGATATTTGGAAGCTCATAGAGGGCTATGGTGAAAAAGGAAATATCTTTCGTTGAAAACTGGAAAGAAGCTTTCTGAGAAACTGCTCTGTGTTCTGTTAATTCATCTCACAGAGTTACATCTTTCCCTTCAAGAAGCCTTTCGCTAAGGCTGTTCTTGTGGAATTGGCAAAGGGATATTTGGAAGCCCATAGACGGCTATGGTGAAAAAGGAAATATCTTCCGTTCAAAACCGGAAAGAAGCTTTCTGAGAAACTGCTCTGTGTTCTGTGAATTCATCTCACAGAGTTACATCTTTCCCTTCAAGAAGCCTTTCGCTAAGGCTGTTCTTGTGTAATTGGCAAAGGGATATTTGGAAGCCCATAGAGGGCTATGGTGAAAAAGGAAATATCTTCCGTTCAAAACCGGAGAGAAGCTTTCTGAGAAACTGCTCTGTGTTCTGTGAATTCATCTCACAGAGTTACATCTTTCCCTTCAAGAAGCCTTTCGCTAAGGCTGTTCTTGTGGAATTGGCAAAGGGATATTTGGAAGCCCATAGAGGGCTATGGTGAAAAAGGAAATCTCTTCCGTTCAAAACTGGAAAGAAGCTTTCTGAGAAACTGCTCTGTGTTCTGTGAATTCATCTCACAGAGTTACATCTTTCCCTTCAAGAAGCCTTTCGCTAAGGCTGTTCTTGTGGAATTGGCAAAGGGATATTTGGAAGCCCATAGAGGGCTATGGTGAAAAAGGAAATATCTTCCGTTCAAAACTGGAAAGAAGCTTTCTGAGAAACAGCTCTGTGTTCTGTTAATTCATCTCACAGAGTTACATCCTTCCCTTCAAGAAGCCTTTCGCTAAGGCTGTTCTTGTGGAATTGGCAAAGGGATATTTGGAAGCTCTTAGAGGGCTATGGTGAAAAAGGAAATATCTTCCGTTGAAAACTGGAAAGAAGCTTTCTGAGAAACTGCTCTGTGTTCTGTGAATTCATCTCACAGAGTTACATCTTTCCCTTCAAGAAGCCTTTCCCTAAGGCTGTTCTTGTGGAATTGGCAAAGGGATATTTGGAAGCCCATAGAGGTCTATGGTGAAAAAGGAAATATCTTCCGTTCAAAACTGGAAAGAAGCTTTCTGAGAAACTGCTCTGTGTTCTGTGAATTCATCTCACAGAGTTACATCTTTCCCTTCAAGAAGCCTTTCGCTAAGGCTGTTCTTGTGGAATTGGCAAAGGGATATTTGGAAGCCCATATTGGGCTATGGTGAAAAAGGAAATATCTTCCGTTCAAAACCGGAGAGAAGCTTTCTGAGAAACTGCTCTGTGTTCTGTGAATTCATCTCACAGAGTTACATCTTTCCCTTTAAGAAGCCTTTCGCTAAGGCTGTTCTTGTGGAATTGGCAAAGGGATATTTGGAAGCCCATAAAGGGCTATGGTGAAAAAGGAAATATCTTCCGTTCAAAACTGGAAAGAAGCTTTCTGAGAAACTACTCTGTGTTCTGTGAATTCATCTCACAGAGTTACATCTTTCCCTTCAAGAAGCCTTTCTCTAAGGCTGTTCTTGTGGAATTGGCAAAGGGATATTTGGAAGCCCATAGAGGGCTATGGTGAAAAAGGAAATATCTTCCGTTCAAAACTGGAAAGAAGCTTTCTGAGAAACTGCTCTGTGTTCTGTGAATTCATCTCACAGAGTTACATCTTTCCCTTCAAGAAGCCTTTCGCTAAGGCTGTTCTTGTGGAATTGGCAAAGGGATATTTGGAAGCCCATAGACGGCTATGGTGAAAAAGGAAATATCTTCCGTTCAAAACTGGAAAGAAGCTTTCTGAGAAACTGCTCTGTGTTCTGTTAATTCATCTCACAGAGTTACATCTTTCCCTTCAAGAAGCGTTTCGCTAAGGCTGTTCTTGTGGAATTGGCAAAGCGATATTTGGAAGCCCATAGAGGGCTATGGTGAAAAAGGAAATATCTTCCGTTCAAAACTGGAAAGAAGCTTTCTGAGAAACTGCTCTGTGTTCTGTGAATTCGTCTCACAGAGTTACGTCTTTCCCTTCAAGAAGCCTTTCGCTAAGGCTGTTCTTGTGGAATTGGCAAAGGGATATTTGGAAGCCCATAGAGGCCTATGGTGAAAAAGGAAATATCTTCCGTTCAAAACTGGAAAGAAGCTTTCTGAGAAACTGCTCTGTGTTCTGTGAATTCATCTCACAGAGTTACATCTTTCCCTTCAAGAAGCCTTTCGCTAAGGCTGTTCTTGTGGAATTGGCAAAGGGATATTTGGAAGCCCATAGACGGCTATGGTGAAAAAGGAAATATCTTCCGTTAAAAACTGGAAAGAAGCTTTCTGAGAAACTGCTCTGTGTTCTGTTAATTCATCTCACAGAGTTACATCTTTCCCTTCAAGAAGCCTTTCGCTAAGGCTGTTCTTGTGGAATTGGCAAAGCTATATTTGGAAGCCCATAGAGGCCTATGGTGAAAAAGGAAATATCTTCCGTTCAAAGCTGGAAAGAAGCTTTCTGAGAAACTGCTCTGTGTTCTGTGAATTCATCTCACAGAGTTACATCTTTCCCTTCAAGAAGCCTTTCGCTAAGGCTGTTCTTGTGGAATTGGCAAAGGGATATTTGGAAGCCCATAGAGGGCTATGGTGAAAAAGGAAATATCTTCCGTTCAAAACTGGAAAGAAGCTTTCTGAGAAACTGCTATGTGTTCTGTGAATTCATCTCACAGAGTTACATCTTTCCCTTCAAGAAGCCTTTCGCTAAGGCTGTTCTTGTGGAATTGGCAAAGGGATATTTGGAAGCCCATGGAGGGCTATGGTGAAAAAGGAAATATCTTCCGTTCAAAACTGGAAATAAGCTTTCTGAGAAACAGCTCTGTGTTCTGTTAATTCATCTCACAGAGTTACATCTTTCCCTTCAAGAAGCCTTTCGCTAAGGCTGTTCTTGTGGAATTGGCAAAGGGATATTTGGAAGCCCTTAGAGGGCTATGGTGAAAAAGGAAATATCTTCCGTTGAAAACTGGAAGGAAGCTTTCTGAGAAACTGCTCTGTGTTCTGTGAATTCATCTCACAGAGTTACATCTTTCCCTTCAAGAAGCCTTTCGCTAAGGCTGTTCTTGTGGAATTGGCAAAGGGATATTTGGAAGCCCATAGAGGGCTATGGTGAAAAAGGAAATATCTTCCGTTCAAAACTGGAAAGAAGCTTTCTGATAAACTGCTCTGTGTTCTGTGAATTCGTCTCACAGAGTTACGTCTTTCCCTTCAAGAAGCCTTTCGCTAAGGCTGTTCTTGTGGAATTGGCAAAGGGATATTTGGAAGCCCTTAGAGGCCTATGGTGAAAAAGGAAATATCTTCCGTTCAAAACTGGAAAGAAGCTTTCTGAGAAACTGCTCTGTGTTCTGTGAATTCATCTCACAGAGTTACATCTTTCCCTTCAAGAAGCCTTTCGCTAAGGCTGTTCTTGTGGAATTGGCAAAGGGATATTTGGAAGCCCATAGAGGGCTATGGTGAAAAAGGAAATATCTTCCGTTCAAAACTGGAAAGAAGCTTTCTGAGAAACTGCTCTGTGTTCTGTGAATTCATCTCACAGAGTTACATCTTTCCCTTCAAGAAGCCTTTCGCTAAGGCTGTTCTTGTGGAATTGAAAAAGGGATATTTGGAAGCTCTTAGAGGCCTATGGTGAAAAAGGAAATATCTTCCGTTGAAAACTGGAAAGAAGCTTTCTGAGAAACTGCTCTGTGTTCTGTGAATTCATCTCACAGAGTTACATCTTTCCCTTCAAGAAGCCTTTCCCTAAGGCTGTTCTTGTGGAATTGGCAAAGGGATATTTGGAAGCCCATAGAGGTCTATGGTGAAAAAGGAAATATCTTCCGTTCAAAACTGGAAAGAAGCTTTCTGAGAAACTGCTCTGTGTTCTGTGAATTCATCTCACAGAGATACATCTTTCCCTTCAAGAAGCCTTTCGCTAAGGCTGTTCTTGTGGAATTGGCAAAGGGATATTTGGAAGCCCATATAGGGCTATGGTGAAAAAGGAAATATCTTCCGTTCAAAACCGGAGAGAAGCTTTCTGAGAAACTGCTCTGTGTTCTGTGAATTCATCTCACAGAGTTACATCTTTCCCTTTAAGAAGCCTTTCGCTAAGGCTGTTCTTGTGGAATTGGCAAAGGGATATTTGGAAGCCCATAAAGGGCTATGGTGAAAAAGGAAATATCTTCCGTTCAAAACTGGAAAGAAGCTTTCTGAGAAACTGCTCTGTGTTCTGTGAATTCATCTCACAGAGTTACATCTTTCCCTTCAAGAAGCCTTTCTCTAAGGCTGTTCTTGTGGAATTGGCAAAGGGATATTTGGAAGCCCATAGAGGGCTATGGTGAAAAAGGAAATATCTTCCGTTCAAAACTGGAAAGAAGCTTTCTGAGAAACTGCTCTGTGTTCTGTGAATTCATCTCACAGAGTTACATCTTTCCCTTCAAGAAGCCTTTCGCTAAGGCTGTTCTTGTGGAATTGGCAAAGGGATATTTGGAAGCCCATAGACGGCTATGGTGAAAAAGGAAATATCTTCCGTTCAAAACTGGAAAGAAGCTTTCTGAGAAACTGCTCTGTGTTCTGTTAATTCATCTCACAGAGTTACATCTTTCCCTTCAAGAAGCGTTTCGCTAAGGCTGTTCTTGTGGAATTGGCAAAGCGATATTTGGAAGCCCATAGAGGGCTATGGTGAAAAAGGAAATATCTTCCGTTCAAAACTGGAAAGAAGCTTTCTGAGAAACTGCTCTGTGTTCTGTGAATTCGTCTCACAGAGTTACGTCTTTCCCTTCAAGAAGCCTTTCGCTAAGGCTGTTCTTGTGTAATTGGCAAAGGGATATTTGGAAGCCCATAGAGGCCTATGGTGAAAAAGGAAATATCTTCCGTTCAAAACTGGAAAGAAGCTTTCTGAGAAACTGCTTTGTGTTCTGTGAATTCATCTCACAGAGTTACATCTTTCCCTTCAAGAAGCCTTTCGCTAAGGCTGTTCTTGTGGAATTGGCAAAGGGATATTTGGAAGCCCATAGACGGCTATGGTGAAAAAGGAAATATCTTCCGTTAAAAACTGGAAAGAAGCTTTCTGAGAAACTGCTCTGTGTTCTGTTAATTCATCTCACAGAGTTACATCTTTCCCTTCAAGAAGCCTTTCGCTAAGGCTGTTCTTGTGGAATTGGCAAAGCTATATTTGGAAGCCCATAGAGGCCTATGGTGAAAAAGGAAATATCTTCCGTTCAAAGCTGGAAAGAAGCTTTCTGAGAAACTGCTCTGTGTTCTGTGAATTCATCTCACAGAGTTACATCTTTCCCTTCAAGAAGCCTTTCGCTAAGGCTGTTCTTGTGGAATTGGCAAAGGGATATTTGGAAGCCCATAGAGGGCTATGGTGAAAAAGGAAATATCTTCCGTTCAAAACTGGAAAGAAGCTTTCTGAGAAACTGCTATGTGTTCTGTGAATTCATCTCACAGAGTTACATCTTTCCCTTCAAGAAGCCTTTCGCTAAGGCTGTTCTTGTGGAATTGGCAAAGGGATATTTGGAAGCCCATAGAGGGCTATGGTGAAAAAGGAAATATCTTCCGTTCAAAACTGGAAAGAAGCTTTCTGAGAAACAGCTCTGTGTTCTGTTAATTCATCTCACAGAGTTACATCTTTCCCTTCAAGAAGCCTTTCGCTAAGGCTGTTCTTGTGGAATTGGCAAAGGGATATTTGGAAGCCCTTAGAGGGCTATGGTGAAAAAGGAAATATCTTCCGTTGAAAACTGGAAGGAAGCTTTCTGAGAAACTGCTCTGTGTTCTGTGAATTCATCTCACAGAGTTACATCTTTCCCTTCAAGAAGCCTTTCGCTAAGGCTGTTCTTGTGGAATTGGCAAAGGGATATTTGGAAGCCCATAGAGGGCTATGGTGAAAAAGGAAATATCTTCCGTTCAAAACTGGAAAGAAGCTTTCTGATAAACTGCTCTGTGTTCTGTGAATTCGTCTCACAGAGTTACGTCTTTCCCTTCAAGAAGCCTTTCGCTAAGGCTGTTCTTGTGGAATTGGCAAAGGGATATTTGGAAGCCCTTAGAGGCCTATGGTGAAAAAGGAAATATCTTCCGTTCAAAACTGGAAAGAAGCTTTCTGAGAAACTGCTCTGTGTTCTGTGAATTCATCTCACAGAGTTACATCTTTCCCTTCAAGAAGCCTTTCGCTAAGGCTGTTCTTGTGGAATTGGCAAAGGGATATTTGGAAGCCCATAGAGGGCTATGGTGAAAAAGGAAATATCTTCCGTTCAAAACTGGAAAGAAGCTTTCTGAGAAACTGCTCTGTGTTCTGTGAATTCATCTCACAGAGTTACATCTTTCCCTTCAAGAAGCCTTTCGCTAAGGCTGTTCTTGTGGAATTGAAAAAGGGATATTTGGAAGCTCTTAGAGGCCTATGGTGAAAAAGGAAATATCTTCCGTTGAAAACTGGAAAGAAGCTTTCTGAGAAACTGCTCTGTGTTCTGTGAATTCATCTCACAGAGTTACATCTTTCCCTTCAAGAAGCCTTTCCCTAAGGCTGTTCTTGTGGAATTGGCAAAGGGATATTTGGAAGCCCATAGAGGTCTATGGTGAAAAAGGAAATATCTTCCGTTCAAAACTGGAAAGAAGCTTTCTGAGAAACTGCTCTGTGTTCTGTGAATTCATCTCACAGAGATACATCTTTCCCTTCAAGAAGCCTTTCGCTAAGGCTGTTCTTGTGGAATTGGCAAAGGGATATTTGGAAGCCCATATAGGGCTATGGTGAAAAAGGAAATATCTTCCGTTCAAAACCGGAGAGAAGCTTTCTGAGAAACTGCTCTGTGTTCTGTGAATTCATCTCACAGAGTTACATCTTTCCCTTTAAGAAGCCTTTCGCTAAGGCTGTTCTTGTGGAATTGGCAAAGGGATATTTGGAAGCCCATAAAGGGCTATGGTGAAAAAGGAAATATCTTCCGTTCAAAACTGGAAAGAAGCTTTCTGAGAAACTGCTCTGTGTTCTGTGAATTCATCTCACAGAGTTACATCTTTCCCTTCAAGAAGCCTTTCTCTAAGGCTGTTCTTGTGGAATTGGCAAAGGGATATTTGGAAGCCCATAGAGGGCTATGGTGAAAAAGGAAATATCTTCCGTTCAAAACTGGAAAGAAGCTTTCTGAGAAACTGCTCTGTGTTCTGTGAATTCATCTCACAGAGTTACATCTTTCCCTTCAAGAAGCCTTTCGCTAAGGCTGTTCTTGTGGAATTGGCAAAGGGATATTTGGAAGCCCATAGACGGCTATGGTGAAAAAGGAAATATCTTCCGTTCAAAACTGGAAAGAAGCTTTCTGAGAAACTGCTCTGTGTTCTGTTAATTCATCTCACAGAGTTACATCTTTCCCTTCAAGAAGCCTTTCGCTAAGGCTGTTCTTGTGGAATTGGCAAAGGGATATTTGGAAGCCCATAGAGGGCTATGGTGAAAAAGGAAATATCTTCCGTTCAAAACTGGAAAGAAGCTTTCTGAGAAACTGCTCTGTGTTCTGTGAATTCATCTCACAGAGTTACATCTTTCCCTTCAAGAAGCCTTTCGCTAAGGCTGTTCTTGTGGAATTGGCAAAGGGATATTTGGAAGCCCATAGAGGGCTATGATGAAAAAAGAAATATCTTCCGTTCAAAACTGGAAAGAAGCTTTCTGAGAAACTGCTCTGTGTTCTGTGAATTCATCTCACAGAGTTACATCTTTCCCTTCAAGAAGCCTTTCGCTAAGGCTGTTCTTGTGGAATTGGCAAACGGATATTTGGAAGCACATAGAGGCCTACGGTGAAAAAGGAAATATCTTCCGTTCAAAACTGGAAAGAAGCTTTCTGGGAAACTGCTCTGTGTTCTGTGAATTCATCTCACAGAGTTACATCTTTCCCTTCAAGAAGCCTTTCGCTAAGGCTGTTCTTGTGGAATTGGCAAAGGGATATTTGGAAGCCCATAGAGGCCTATGGTGAAAAAGGAAATATCTTCCGTTCAAAACCGGAGAGAAGCTTTCTGAGAAACTGCTATGTGTTCTGTGAATTCATCTCACAGAGTTACAGCTTTCCCTTCAAGAAGCCTTTCGCTAAGGCTGTTCTTGTGGAATTGGCAAAGGGATATTTGGAAGCCCATAGAGGGCTATGGAGAAAAAGGAAATATCTTCCGTTCAAAACTGGAAAGAAGCTTTCTAAGAAACTGCTCTGTGTTCTGTGAATTCATCTCACAGAGTTACATCTTTCCCTTCAAGAAGCGCTTCGCTAAGGCTCTTCTTGTAGAATTGGCAAAGGTATATTTGGAAGCCCGTAGAGGGCTATGGTGAAAAAGGAAATATCTTCCGTTCAAAACTGGAAAGAAGCTTTCTGAGAAACTGCTCTGTGTTCTGTGAATTCATCTCACAGAGTTACATCTTTCCCTTCAAGAAGCCTTTCGCTAAGGCTGTTCTTGTGGAATTGGCAAAGGGATATTTGGAAGCCCATAGAGGGCTATGGTGAAAAAGGAAATATCTTCCGTTCAAAACTGTAAAGAAGCTTTCTGAGAAACTGCTCTGTGTTCTGTTAATTCATCTCACAGAGTTACATCTTTCCCTTCAAGAAGCCTTTCGCTAAGGCTGTTCTTGTGGAATTGGCAAAGGGATATTTGGAAGCCCATAGAGGGCTATGGTGAAAAAGGAAATATCTTCCGTTGAAAACTGGAAAGAAGCTTTCTGAGAAACTGCTCTGTGTTCTGTTAATTCATCTCACAGAGTTACATCTTTCCCTTCAAGAAGCCTTTCGCTAAGGCTGTTCTTGTGGAATTGGCAAAGGGATATTTGGAAGCCCATAGAGGGCTATGGTGAAAAAGGAAATATCTTCCGTTCAAAACCGGAAAGAAGCTTTCAGAGAAACTGCTCTGTGTTCTGTGAATTCATCTCACAGAGTTACATCTTTCCCTTCAAGAAGCCTTTCGCTAAGGCTGTTCTTGTGAAATTGGCAAAGGGATATTTGGAAGCCCGTAGAGGGCTATGGTGAAAAAGGAAATATCTGCCGTTCAAAACCGGAGAGAAGCTTTCTGAGAAACTGCTCTGTGTTCTGTGAATTCATCTCACAGAGTTACATCTTTCCCTTCAAGAAGCCTTTCGCTAAGGCTGTTCTTGTGGAATTGGCAAAGCTATATTTGGAAGCCCATAGAGGCCTATGGTGAAAAAGGAAATATCTTCCGTTCAAAACTGGAAAGAAGCTTTCTGAGAAACTGCTCTGTGTTCTGTTAATTCATCTCACAGAGTTACATCTTTCCCTTCAAGAAGCCTTTCGCTAAGGCTGTTCTTGTGGAATTGGCAAAGGGATATTTGGAAGCCCATAGAGGGCTATGGTGAAAAAGGAAATATCTTCTGTTCAAAACTGGAGAGAAGCTTTCTGAGAAACTGCTATTTGTTCTGTGAATTCATCTCACAGAGTTACATCTTTCCCTTCAAGAAGCCTTTCGCTAAGGCTGTTCTTGTGGAATTGGCAAAGGGATATTTGGAAGCCCATAGAGGCCTATGGTGAAAAAGGAAATATCTTCCGTTCAAAACTGGAAAGAAGCTTTCTGAGAAACTGCTCTGTGTTCTGTTAATTCATCTCACAGAGTTACATCTTTCCCTTCAAGAAGCCTTTCGCTAAGGCTGTTCTTGTGGAATTGGCAAAGCGATATTTGGAAGCCCATAGAGGGCTATGGTGAAAAAGGAAATATCTTCCGTTCAAAACTGGAAAGAAGCCTTCTGAGAAACTGCTCTGTGTTCTGTGAATTCATCTCACAGAGTTACATCTTTCCCTTCAAGAAGCCTTTCGCTAAGGCTGTTCTTGTGGAATTGGCAAAGGGATATTTGGAAGCCCATAGAGGGCTATGGTGAAAAAGGAGATATCTTCCGTTCAAAACTGGAAAGAAGCTTTCGGAGAAACTGCTCTGTGTTCTGTGAATTCATCTCACAGAGTTACATCTTTCCCTTCAAGAAGCTTTTCGCTACGGCTGTCCTTGAGGAATTGGTAAAGGGATATTTGGAAGCCCATAGAGGGCTATGGTGAAAAAGGAAATATCTTCCGTTCAAAACTGGAAAGAAGCTTTCTGAGAAACTGCTCTGTGTTCTGTGAATTCATCTCACAGAGTTACATCTTTCCCTTCAAGAAGCCTTTCTCTAAGGCTGTTCTTGTGGAATTGGCAAAGGGATATTTGGAAGCCCATAGAGGGCTATGGTGAAAAAGGAAATATCTTCCGTTCAAAACTGGAAAGAAGCTTTCTGAGAAACTGCTCTGTGTTCTGTGAATTCATCTCACAGAGTTACATCTTTCCCTTCAAGAAGCCTTTCGCTAAGGCTGTTCTTGTGGAATTGGCAAAGGGATATTTGGAAGCCCATAGACGGCTATGGTGAAAAAGGAAATATCTTCCGTTCAAAACTGGAAAGAAGCTTTCTGAGAAACTGCTCTGTGTTCTGTTAATTCATCTCACAGAGTTACATCTTTCCCTTCAAGAAGCGTTTCGCTAAGGCTGTTCTTGTGGAATTGGCAAAGCGATATTTGGAAGCCCATAGAGGGCTATGGTGAAAAAGGAAATATCTTCCGTTCAAAACTGGAAAGAAGCTTTCTGAGAAACTGCTCTGTGTTCTGTGAATTCGTCTCACAGAGTTACGTCTTTCCCTTCAAGAAGCCTTTCGCTAAGGCTGTTCTTGTGGAATTGGCAAAGGGATATTTGGAAGCCCATAGAGGCCTATGGTGAAAAAGGAAATATCTTCCGTTCAAAGCTGGAAAGAAGCTTTCTGAGAAACTGCTCTGTGTTCTGTGAATTCATCTCACAGAGTTACATCTTTCCCTTCAAGAAGCCTTTCGCTAAGGCTGTTCTTGTGGAATTGGCAAAGGGATATTTGGAAGCCCATAGAGGGCTATGGTGAAAAAGGAAATATCTTCCGTTCAAAACTGGAAAGAAGCTTTCTGAGAAACTGCTATGTGTTCTGTGAATTCATCTCACAGAGTTACATCTTTCCCTTCAAGAAGCCTTTCGCTAAGGCTGTTCTTGTGGAATTGGCAAAGGGATATTTGGAAGCCCATAGAGGGCTATGGTGAAAAAGGAAATATCTTCCGTTCAAAACTGGAAAGAAGCTTTCTGAGAAACAGCTCTGTGTTCTGTTAATTCATCTCACAGAGTTACATCTTTCCCTTCAAGAAGCCTTTCGCTAAGGCTGTTCTTGTGGAATTGGCAAAGGGATATTTGGAAGCCCTTAGAGGGCTATGGTGAAAAAGGAAATATCTTCCGTTGAAAACTGGAAAGAAGCTTTCTGAGAAACTGCTCTGTGTTCTGTTAATTCATCTCACAGAGTTACATCTTTCCCTTCAAGAAGCCTTTCGCTAAGGCTGTTCTTGTGGAATTGGCAAAGGGATATTTGGAAGCCCATAGAGGGCTATGGTGAAAAAGGAAATATCTTCCGTTCAAAACTGGAAAGAAGCTTTCTGAGAAACTGCTCTGTGTTCTGTGAATTCGTCTCACAGAGTTACGTCTTTCCCTTCAAGAAGCCTTTCGCTAAGGCTGTTCTTGTGGAATTGGCAAAGGGATATTTGGAAGCCCTTACAGGCCTATGGTGAAAAAGGAAATATCTTCCGTTCAAAACTGGAAAGAAGCTTTCTGAGAAACTGCTCTGTGTTCTGTGAATTCATCTCACAGAGTTACATCTTTCCCTTCAAGAAGCCTTTCGCTAAGGCTGTTCTTGTGGAATTGGCAAAGGGATATTTGGAAGCCCATAGAGGGCTATGGTGAAAAAGGAAATATCTTCCGTTCAAAACTGGAAAGAAGCTTTCTGAGAAACTGCTCTGTGTTCTGTGAATTCATCTCACAGAGTTACATCTTTCCCTTCAAGAAGCCTTTCGCTAAGGCTGTTCTTGTGGAATTGAAAAAGGGATATTTGGAAGCTCTTAGAGGCCTATGGTGAAAAAGGAAATATCTTCCGTTGAAAACTGGAAAGAAGCTTTCTGAGAAACTGCTCTGTGTTCTGTGAATTCATCTCACAGAGTTACATCTTTCCCTTCAAGAAGCCTTTCCCTAAGGCTGTTCTTGTGGAATTGGCAAAGGGATATTTGGAAGCCCATAGAGGTCTATGGTGAAAAAGGAAATATCTTCCGTTCAAAACTGGAAAGAAGCTTTCTGAGAAACTGCTCTGTGTTCTGTGAATTCATCTCACAGAGTTACATCTTTCCCTTTAAGAAGCCTTTCGCTAAGGCTGTTCTTGTGGAATTGGCAAAGGGATATTTGGAAGCCCATAAAGGGCTATGGTGAAAAAGGAAATATCTTCCGTTCAAAACTGGAAAGAAGCTTTCTGAGAAACTGCTCTGTGTTCTGTGAATTCATCTCACAGAGTTACATCTTTCCCTTCAAGAAGCCTTTCTCTAAGGCTGTTCTTGTGGAATTGGCAAAGGGATATTTGGAAGCCCATAGAGGGCTATGGTGAAAAAGGAAATATCTTCCGTTCAAAACTGGAAAGAAGCTTTCTGAGAAACTGCTCTGTGTTCTGTGAATTCATCTCACAGAGTTACATCTTTCCCTTCAAGAAGCCTTTCGCTAAGGCTGTTCTTGTGGAATTGGCAAAGGGATATTTGGAAGCCCATAGACGGCTATGGTGAAAAAGGAAATATCTTCCGTTCAAAACTGGAAAGAAGCTTTCTGAGAAACTGCTCTGTGTTCTGTTAATTCATCTCACAGAGTTACATCTTTCCCTTCAAGAAGCCTTTCGCTAAGGCTGTTCTTGTGGAATTGGCAAAGGGATATTTGGAAGCCCATAGAGGCCTATGGTGAAAAAGGAAATATCTTCCGTTCAAAACTGGAAAGAAGCTTTCTGAGAAACTGCTCTGTGTTCTGTGAATTCATCTCACAGAGTTACATCTTTCCCTTCAAGAAGCCTTTCGCTAAGGCTGTTCTTGTGGAATTGGCAAAGGGATATTTGGAAGCCCATAGAGGGCTATGGTGAAAAAAGAAATATCTTCCGTTCAAAACTGGAAAGAAGCTTTCTGAGAAACTGCTCTGTGTTCTGTGAATTCATCTCACAGAGTTACATCTTTCCCTTCAAGAAGCCTTTCGCTAAGGCTGTTCTTGTGGAATTGGCAAACGGATATTTGGAAGCACATAGAGGCCTATGGTGAAAAAGGAAATATCTTCCGTTCAAAACTGGAAAGAAGCTTTCTGGGAAACTGCTCTGTGTTCTGTGAATTCATCTCACAGAGTTACATCTTTCCCTTCAAGAAGCCTTTCGCTAAGGCTGTTCTTGTGGAATTGGCAAAGGGATATTTGGAAGCCCATAGAGGGCTATGGTGAAAAAGGAAATATCTTCCGTTCAAAACCGGAGAGAAGCTTTCTGAGAAACTGCTATGTGTTCTGTGAATTCATCTCACAGAGTTACAGCTTTCCCTTCAAGAAGCCTTTCGCTAAGGCTGTTCTTGTGGAATTGGCAAAGGGATATTTGGAAGCCCATAGAGGGCTATGGAGATAAAGGAAATATCTTCCGTTCAAAACTGGAAAGAAGCTTTCTGAGAAACTGCTCTGTGTTCTGTTAATTCATCTCACAGAGTTACATCTTTCCCTTCAAGAAGCCTTTCGCTAAGGCTGTTCTTGTGGAATTGGCAAAGGGATATTTGGAAGCCCATAGAGGCCTATGGTGAAAAAGGAAATATCTTCCGTTCAAAACTGGAAAGAAGCTTTCTGAGAAACTGCTCTGTGTTCTGTGAATTCATCTCACAGAGTTACATCTTTCCCTTCAAGAAGCCTTTCGCTAAGGCTGTTCTTGTGGAATTGGCAAAGGGATATTTGGAAGCCCTTAGAGGCCTATGGTGGAAAAGGAAATATCTTCCGTTCAAAACTGGAAAGAAGCTTACTGAGAAACTGCTCTGTGTTCTGTTAATTCATCTCACAGAGTTACATCTTTCCCTTCAAGAAGCGTTTCGCTAAGGCTGTTCTTGTGGAATTGGCAAAGCGATATTTGGAAGCCCATAGAGGGCTATGGTGAAAAAGGAAATATCTTCCGTTCAAAACTGGAAAGAAGCTTTCTGAGAAACTGCTCTGTGTTCTGTGAATTCGTCTCACAGAGTTACGTCTTTCCCTTCAAGAAGCCTTTCGCTAAGGCTGTTCTTGTGGAATTGGCAAAGGGATATTTGGAAGCCCATAGAGGCCTATGGTGAAAAAGGAAATATCTTCCGTTCAAAACTGGAAAGAAGCTTTCTGAGAAACTGCTCTGTGTTCTGTGAATTCATCTCACAGAGTTACATCTTTCCCTTCAAGAAGCCTTTTGCTAAGGCTGTCCTTGTGGAATTGGCAAAGGGATATTTGGAAGCCCATAGAGGGCTATGGTGAAAAAGGAAATATCTTCCGTTCAAAACTGGAAAGAAGCTTTCTGGGAAACTGCTCTGTGTTCTGTGAATTCATCTCACAGAGTTACATCTTTCCCTTCAAGAAGCCTTTCGCTAAGGCTGTTCTTGTGGAATTGGCAAAGGGATATTTGGAAGCCCATAGAGGGCTATGGTGAAAAAGGAAATATCTTCCGTTCAAAACCGGAGAGAAGCTTTCTGAGAAACTGCTATGTGTTCTGTGAATTCATCTCACAGAGTTACAGCTTTCCCTTCAAGAAGCCTTTCGCTAAGGCTGTTCTTGTGGAATTGGCAAAGGGATATTTGGAAGCCCATAGAGGGCTATGGAGAAAAAGGAAATATCTTCCGTTCAAAACTGGAAAGAAGCTTTCTGAGAAACTGCTCTGTGTTCTGTTAATTCATCTCACAGAGTTACATCTTTCCCTTCAAGAAGCCTTTCGCTAAGGCTGTTCTTGTGGAATTGGCAAAGGGATATTTGGAAGCCCATAGAGGCCTATGGTGAAAAAGGAAATATCTTCCGTTCAAAACTGGAAAGAAGCTTTCTGAGAAACTGCTCTGTGTTCTGTGAATTCATCTCACAGAGTTACATCTTTCCCTTCAAGAAGCCTTTCGCTAAGGCTGTTCTTGTGGAATTGGCAAAGGGATATTTGGAAGCCCTTAGAGGCCTATGGTGGAAAAGGAAATATCTTCCGTTCAAAGCTGGAAAGAAGCTTTCTGAGAAACTGCTCTGTGTTCTGTTAATTCATCTCACAGAGTTACATCTTTCCCTTCAAGAAGCGTTTCGCTAAGGCTGTTCTTGTGGAATTGGCAAAGCGATATTTGGAAGCCCATAGAGGGCTATGGTGAAAAAGGAAATATCTTCCGTTCAAAACTGGAAAGAAGCTTTCTGAGAAACTGCTCTGTGTTCTGTGAATTCGTCTCACAGAGTTACGTCTTTCCCTACAAGAAGCCTTTCGCTAAGGCTGTTCTTGTGGAATTGGCAAAGGGATATTTGGAAGCCCATAGAGGCCTATGGTGAAAAAGGAAATATCTTCCGTTCAAAACTGGAAAGAAGCTTTCTGAGAAACTGCTCTGTGTTCTGTGAATTCATCTCACAGAGTTACATCTTTCCCTTCAAGAAGCCTTTTGCTAAGGCTGTCCTTGTGGAATTGGCAAAGGGATATTTGGAAGCCCATAGAGGGCTATGGTGAAAAAGGAAATATCTTCCGTTCAAAACTGGAAAGAAGCTTTCTGAGAAACTGCTCTGTGTTCTGTGAATTCATCTCACAGAGTTACATCTTTCCCTTCAAGAAGCCTTTCGCTAAGGCTGTTCTTGTGGAATTGGCAAAGGGATATTTGGAAGCCCATAGACGGCTATGGTGAAAAAGGAAATATCTTCCGTTAAAAACTGGAAAGAAGCTTTCTGAGAAACTGCTCTGTGTTCTGTTAATTCATCTCACAGAGTTACATCTTTCCCTTCAAGAAGCCTTTCGCTAAGGCTGTTCTTGTGCAATTGGCAAAGCTATATTTGGAAGGCCATAGAGGCCTATGGTGAAAAAGGAAATATCTTCCGTTCAAAGCTGGAAAGAAGCTTTCTGAGAAACTGCTCTGTGTTCTGTGAATTCATCTCACAGAGTTACATCTTTCCCTTCAAGAAGCCTTTCGCTAAGGCTGTTCTTGTGGAATTGGCAAAGGGATATTTGGAAGCCCGTAGAGGGCTATGGTGAAAAAGGAAATATCTTCCGTTCAAAACTGGAAAGAAGCTTTCTGAGAAACTGCTATGTGTTCTGTGAATTCATCTCACAGAGTTACATCTTTCCCTTCAAGAAGCCTTTCGCTAAGGCTGTTCTTGTGGAATTGGCAAAGGGATATTTGGAAGCCCATAGAGGGCTATGGTGAAAAAGGAAATATCTTCCGTTGAAAACTGGAAAGAAGCTTTCTGAGAAACAGCTCTGTGTTCTGTTAATTCATCTCACAGAGTTACATCTTTCCCTTCAAGAAGCCTTTCGCTAAGGCTGTTCTTGTGGAATTGGCAAAGGGATATTTGGAAGCTCTTAGAGGGCTATGGTGAAAAAGGAAATATCTTCCGTTGAAAACTGGAAAGAAGCTTTCTGAGAAACTGCTCTGTGTTCTGTGAATTCATCTCACAGAGTTACATCTTTCCCTTCAAGAAGCCTTTCGCTAAGGCTGTTCTTGTGGAATTGGCAAAGGGATATTTGGAAGCCCATAGAGGGCTATGGTGAAAAAGGAAATATCTTCCGTTCAAAACTGGAAAGAAGCTTTCTGAGAAACTGTTCTGTGTTCTGTGAATTCGTCTCACAGAGTTACGTCTTTCCCTTCAAGAAGCCTTTCGCTAAGGCTGTTCTTGTGGAATTGGCAAAGGGATATTTGGAAGCCCTTAGAGGCCTATGGTGAAAAAGGAAATATCTTCCGTTCAAAACTGGAAAGAAGCTTTCTGAGAAACTGCTCTGTGTTCTGTGAATTCATCTCACAGAGTTACATCTTTCCCTTCAAGAAGCCTTTCGCTAAGGCTGTTCTTGTGGAATTGGCAAAGGGATATTTGGAAGCCCATAGAGGTCTATGGTGAAAAAGGAAATATCTTCCGTTCAAAACTGGAAAGAAGCTTTCTGAGAAACTGCTCTGTGTTCTGTGAATTGATCTCACAGAGTTACATCTTTCCCTTCAAGAAGCCTTTCGCTAAGGCTGTTCTTGTGGAATTGGCAAAGGGATATTTGGAAGCCCATAGAGGTCTATGGTGAAAAAGGAAATATCTTCCGTTCAAAACTGGAAAGAAGCTTTCTGAGAAACTGCTCTGTGTTCTGTGAATTCATCTCACAGTGTTACATCTTTCCCTTCAAGAAGCCTTTCGCTAAGGCTGTTCTTGTGCAATTGGCAAAGGGATATTTGGAAGCCCATATAGGGCTATGGTGAAAAAGGAAATATCTTCCGTTCAAAACCGGAGAGAAGCTTTCTGAGAAACTGCTCTGTGTTCTGTGAATTCATCTCACAGAGTTACATCTTTCCCTTTAAGAAGCCTTTCGCTAAGGCTGTTCTTGTGGAATTGGCAAAGGGATATTTGGAAGCCCATAGAGGCCTATGGTGAAAAAGGAAATATCTTCCGTTCAAAACTGGAAAGAAGCTTTCTGAGAAACTGCTCTGTGTTTTGTTAATTCATCTCACAGAGTTACATTTTTCCCTTCAAGAAGCCTTTCTCTAAGGCTGTTCTTGTGGAATTGGCAAAGGGATATTTGGAAGCCCATAGAGGCCTATGGTGAAAAAGGAAATATCTTCCGTTCAAAACTGGAAAGAAGCTTTCTGAGAAACTGCTCTGTGTTCTGTGAATTCATCTCACAGAGTTACATCTTTCCCTTCAAGAAGCCTTTCGCTAAGGCTGTTCTTGTGGAATTGAAAAAGGGATATTTGGAAGCTCTTAGAGGCCTATGGTGAAAAAGGAAATATCTTCCGTTCAAAACTGGAAAGAAGCTTTCTGAGAAACTGCTCTGTATTCTGTTAATTCATCTCACAGAGTTACATCTTTCCCTTCAAGAAGCGTTTCGCTAAGGCTGTTCTTGGGGAATTGGCAAAGCGATATTTGGAAGCCCATAGAGGGCTATGGTGAAAAAGGAAATATCTTCCGTTCAAAACTGGAAAGAAGCTTTCTGAGAAACTGCTCTGTGTTCTGTGAATTCGTCTCACAGAGTTACGTCTTTCCCTTCAAGAAGCCTTTCGCTAAGGCTGTTCTTGTGGAATTGGCAAAGGGATATTTGGAAGCCCATAGAGGCCTATGGTGAAAAAGGAAATATCTTCCGTTCAAAACTGGAAAGAAGCTTTCTGAGAAACTGCTCTGTGTTCTGTGAATTCATCTCACAGAGTTACATCTTTCCCTTCAAGAAGCCTTTCGCTAAGGCTGTTCTTGTGGAATTGGCAAAGGGATATTTGGAAGCCCATAGAGGGCTATGGTGAAAAAGGAAATATCTTCCGTTCAAAACTGGAAAGAAGCTTTCTGAGAAACTGCTCTGTGTTCTGTGAATTCATCTCACAGAGTTACATCTTTCCCTTCAAGAAGCCTTTCGCTAAGGCTGTTCTTGTGGAATTGGCAAAGGGATATTTGGAAGCCCATAGACGGCTATGGTGAAAAAGGAAATATCTTCCGTTCAAAACTGGAAAGAAGCTTTCTGAGAAACTGCTCTGTGTTCTGTGAATTCATCTCACAGAGTTACATCTTTCCCTTCAAGAAGCCTTTCGCTAAGGCTGTTCTTGTGGAATTGGCAAAGGGATATTTGGAAGCCCATAGAGGGCTATGGTGAAAAAGGAAATATCTTCCGTTCAAAACTGGAAAGAAGCTTTCTGAGAAACTGCTCTGTGTTCTGTGAATTCATCTCACAGAGTTACATCTTTCCCTTCAAGAAGCCTTTCGCTAAGGCTGTTCTTGTGGAATTGGCAAAGGGATATTTGGAAGCCCATAGAGGGCTATGGTGAAAAAGGAAATATCTTCCGTTCAAAACTGGAAAGAAGCTTTCTGAGAAACTGCTCTGTGTTCTGTTAATTCAACTCACAGAGTTACATCTTTCCCTTCAAGAAGCCTTTCGCTAAGGCTGTTCTTGTGGAATAGGCAAAGGGATATTTGGAAGCCCATAGAGGGCTATGGTGAAAAATGAAATACCTTCCGTTCAAAACTGGAAAGAAGCTTTCTGAGAAACTGCACTGTGTTCTGTTAATTCATCTCACAGAGTTACATCTTTCCCTTCAAGAAGCCTTTCGCTAAGGCTGTTCTTGTGGAATTGGCAAAGGGATATTTGGAAGCCCATAGAGGCCTATGGTGAAAAAGGAAATATCTTCCGTTCAAAACTGGAAAGAAGCTTTCTGAGAAACTGCTCTGTGTTCTGTGAATTCATATCACAGAGTTACATCTTTCCCTTCAAGAAGCCTTTCGCTAAGGCTGTTCTTGTGGAATTGGCAAAGGGATATTTGGAAGCCCATAGAGGGCTATGGTGAAAAAGGAAATATCTTCCGTTCAAAACTGGAAAGAAGCTTTCTGAGAAACTGCTCTGTGTTCTGTGAATACATCTCACAGAGTTACATCTTTCCCTTCAAGAAGCTTTTCGCTACGGCTGTTCTTGAGGAATTGGCAAAGGGATATTTGGAAGCCCATAGAGGGCTATGGTGAAAAAGGAAATATCTTCCGTTCAAAACTGGAAAGAAGCTTTCTGAGAAACTGCTCTGTGTTCTGTGAATTCATCTCACAGAGTTACATCTTTCCCTTCAAGAAGCCTTTCGCTAAGGCTGTTCTTGTGGAATTGGCAAAGGGATATTTGGAAGCCCATAGAGGCCTATGGTGAAAAAGGAAATATCTTCCGTTCAAAACTGGAAAGAAGCTTTCTGAGAAACTGCTCTGTGTTCTGTGAATTCATCCCACAGAGTTACATCTTTCCCTTCAAGAAGCCTTTCGCTAAGGCTGTTCTTGTGGAATTGGCAAAGGGATATTTGGAAGCCCTTAGAGGCCTATGGTGAAAAAGGAAATATCTTCCGTTCAAAACTGGAAAGAAGCTTTCTGAGAAACTGCTCTGTGTTCTGTTAATTCATCTCACAGAGTTACATCTTTCCCTTCAAGAAGCGTTTCGCTAAGGCTGTTCTTGTGGAATTGGCAAAGCGATATTTGGAAGCCCATAGAGGGCTATGGTGAAAAAGGAAATATCTTCCGTTCAAAACTGGAAAGAAGCTTTCTGAGAAACTGCTCTGTGTTCTGTGAATTCGTCTCACAGAGTTACGTCTTTCCCTTCAAGAAGCCTTTCGCTAAGGCTGTTCTTGTGGAATTGGCAAAGGGATATTTGGAAGCCCATAGAGGCCTATGGTGAAAAAGGAAATATCTTCCGTTCAAAACTGGAAAGAAGCTTTCTGAGAAACTGCTCTGTGTTCTGTGAATTCATCTCACAGAGTTACATCTTTCCCTTCAAGAAGCCTTTTGCTAAGGCTGTTCTTGTGGAATTGGCAAAGGGATATTTGGAAGCCCATAGAGGGCTATGGTGAAAAAGGAAATATCTTCCGTTCAAAACTGGAAAGAAGCTTTGTGAGAAACTGCTCTGTGTTCTGTGAATTCATCTCACAGAGTTACATCTTTCCCTTCAAGAAGCCTTTCGCTAAGGCTGTTCTTGTGGAATTGGCAAAGGGATATTTGGAAGCCCATAGACGGCTATGGTGAAAAAGGAAATATCTTCCGTTAAAAACTGGAAAGAAGCTTTCTGAGAAACTGCTCTGTGTTCTGTTAATTCATCTCACAGAGTTACATCTTTCCCTTCAAGAAGCCTTTCGCTAAGGCTGTTCTTGTGGAATTGGCAAAGCTATATTTGGAAGCCCATAGAGGCCTATGGTGAAAAAGGAAATATCTTCCGTTCAAAACTGGAAAGAAGCTTTCTGAGAAACTGCTCTGTGTTCTGTGAATTCATCTCACAGAGTTACATCTTTCCCTTCAAGAAGCCTTTCGCTAAGGCTGTTCTTGTGGAATTGGCAAAGGGATATTTGGAAGCCCATAGAGGGCTATGGTGAAAAAGGAAATATCTTCCGTTCAAAACTGGAAAGAAGCTTTCTGAGAAACTGCTATGTGTTCTGTGAATTCATCTCACAGAGTTACATCTTTCCCTTCAAGAAGCCTTTCGCTAAGGCTGTTCTTGTGGAATTGGCAAAGGGATATTTGGAAGCCCATAGAGGGCTATGGTGAAAAAGGAAATATCTTCCGTTCAAAACTGGAAAGAAGCTTTCTGAGAAACAGCTCTGTGTTCTGTAAATTCATCTCACAGAGTTACATCTTTCCCTTCAAGAAGCCTTTCGCTAAGGCTGTTCTTGTGGAATTGGCAAAGGGATATTTGGAAGCTCTTAGAGGGCTATGGTGAAAAAGGAAATATCTTCCGTTGAAAACTGGAAAGAAGCTTTCTGAGAAACTGCTCTGTGTTCTGTGAATTCATCTCACAGAGTTACATCTTTCCCTTCAAGAAGCCTTTCGCTAAGGCTGTTCTTGTGGAATTGGCAAAGGGATATTTGGAAGCCCATAGAGGGCTATGGTGAAAAAGGAAATATCTTCCGTTCAAAACTGGAAAGAAGCTTTCTGAGAAACTGCTCTGTGTTCTGTGAATTCGTCTCACAGAGTTACGTCTTTCCCTTCAAGAAGCCTTTCGCTAAGGCTGTTCTTGTGGAATTGGCAAAGGGATATTTGGAAGCCCTTAGAGGCCTATGGTGAAAAAGGAAATATCTTCCGTTCAAAACTGGAAAGAAGCTTTCTGAGAAACTGCTCTGTGTTCTGTGAATTCATCTCACAGAGTTACATCTTTCCCTTCAAGAAGCCTTTCGCTAAGGCTGTTCTTGTGGAATTGGCAAAGGGATATTTGGAAGCCCATAGAGGGCTATGGTGAAAAAGGAAATATCTTCCGTTCAAAACTGGAAAGAAGCTTTCTGAGAAACTGCTCTGTGTTCTGTGAATTCATCTCACAGAGTTACATCTTTCCCTTCAAGAAGCCTTTCGCTAAGGCTGTTCTTGTGGAATTGGCAAAGGGATATTTGGAAGCCCATAGAGGTCTATGGTGAAAAAGGAAATATCTTCCGTTCAAAACTGGAAAGAAGCTTTCTGAGAAACTGCTCTGTGTTCTGTGAATTCATCTCACAGTGTTACATCTTTCCCTTCAAGAAGCCTTTCGCTAAGGCTGTTCTTGTGCAATTGGCAAAGGGATATTTGGAAGCCCATATAGGGCTATGGTGAAAAAGGAAATATCTTCCGTTCAAAACCGGAGAGAAGCTTTCTGAGAAACTGCTCTGTGTTCTGTGAATTCATCTCACAGAGTTACATCTTTCCCTTTAAGAAGCCTTTCGCTAAGGCTGTTCTTGTGGAATTGGCAAAGGGATATTTGGAAGCCCATAGAGGCCTATGGTGAAAAAGGAAATATCTTCCGTTCAAAACTGGAAAGAAGCTTTCTGAGAAACTGCTCTGTGTTCTGTGAATTCATCTCACAGAGTTACATCTTTCCCTTCAAGAAGCCTTTCTCTAAGGCTGTTCTTGTGGAATTGGCAAAGGGATATTTGGAAGCCCATAGAGGCCTATGGTGAAAAAGGAAATATCTTCCGTTCAAAACTGGAAAGAAGCTTTCTGAGAAACTGCTCTGTGTTCTGTGAATTCATCTCACAGAGTTACATCTTTCCCTTCAAGAAGCCTTTCGCTAAGGCTGTTCTTGTGGAATTGAAAAAGGGATATTTGGAAGCTCTTAGAGGCCTATGGTGAAAAAG
Organism: Chlorocebus sabaeus; assembly: GCF_047675955.1. Taxonomy (NCBI): domain Eukaryota; kingdom Metazoa; phylum Chordata; class Mammalia; order Primates; family Cercopithecidae; genus Chlorocebus; species Chlorocebus sabaeus. The sequence goes on from NW_027328181.1 coordinate 200,598, forward strand.
GAAATATCTTCCGTTCAAAACTGGAAAGAAGCTGTCTGAGAAACTGCTCTGTGTTCTGTTAATTCATCTCACAGAGTTACATCTTTCCCTTCAAGAAGCGTTTCGCTAAGGCTGTTCTTGTGGAATTGGCAAAGCGATATTTTGAAGCCCATAGAGGGCTATGGTGAAAAAGGAAATATCTTCCGTTCAAAACTGGAAAGAAGCTTTCTGAGAAACTGCTCTGTGTTCTGTGAATTCGTCTCACAGAGTTACGTCTTTCCCTTCAAGAAGCCTTTCGCTAAGGCTGTTCTTGTGGAATTGGCAAAGGGATATTTGGAAGCCCATAGAGGCCTATGGTGAAAAAGGAAATATCTTCCGTTCAAAACTGGAAAGAAGCTTTCTGAGAAACTGCTCTGTGTTCTGTGAATTCATCTCACAGAGTTACATCTTTCCCTTCAAGAAGCCTTTCGCTAAGGCTGTTCTTGTGGAATTGGCAAAGGGATATTTGGAAGCCCATAGAGGGCTATGGTGAAAAAGGAAATATCTTCCGTTCAAAACTGGAAAGAAGCTTTCTGAGAAACTGCTCTGTGTTCTGTGAATTCATCTCACAGAGTTACATCTTTCCCTTCAAGAAGCCTTTCGCTAAGGCTGTTCTTGTGGAATTGGCAAAGGGATATTTGGAAGCCCATAGACGGCTATGGTGAAAAAGGAAATATCTTCCGTTCAAAACTGGAAAGAAGCTTTCTGAGAAACTGCTCTGTGTTCTGTGAATTCATCTCACAGAGTTACATCTTTCCCTTCAAGAAGCCTTTCGCTAAGGCTGTTCTTGTGGAATTGGCAAAGGGATATTTGGAAGCCCATAGAGGGCTATGGTGAAAAAGGAAATATCTTCCGTTCAAAACTGGAAAGAAGCTTTCTGAGAAACTGCTCTGTGTTCTGTTAATTCAACTCACAGAGTTACATCTTTCCCTTCAAGAAGCCTTTCGCTAAGGCTCTTCTTGTGGAATTGGCAAAGGGATATTTGGAAGCCAATAGAGGGCTATGGTGAAAAAGGAAATATCTTCCGTTCAAAACTGGAAAGAAGCTTTCTGAGAAACTGCACTGTGTTCTGTTAATTCATCTCACAGAGTTACATCTTTCCCTTCAAGAAGCCTTTCGCTAAGGCTGTTCTTGTGGAATTGGCAAAGGGATATTTGGAAGCCCTTAGAGGCCTATGGTGAAAAAGGAAATATCTTCCGTTCAAAACTGGAAAGAAGCTTTCTGAGAAACTGCTCTGTGTTCTGTGAATTCATCTCACAGAGTTACATCTTTCCCTTCAAGAAGCCTTTCGCTAAGGCTGTTCTTGTGGAATTGGCAAAGGGATATTTGGAAGCCCATAGAGGCCTATGGTGAAAAAGGAAATATCTTCCGTTCAAAACTGGATAGAAGCTTTCTAAGAAACTGCTCTGTGTTCTGTGAATTCATCTCACAGAGTTACATCTTTCCCTTCAAGAAGCGTTTCGCTAAGGCTCTTCTTGTGGAATTGGCAAAGGTATATTTGGAAGCCCGTGGAGGGCTATGGTGAAAAAGGAAATATCTTCCGTTCAAAACTGGAAAGAAGCTTTCTGAGAAACTGCTCTGTGTTCTGTGAATTCATCTCACAGAGTTACATCTTTCCCTTCAAGAAGCCTTTCGCTAAGGCTGTTCTTGTGGAATTGGCAAAGGGATATTTGGAAGCCCATAGAGGCCTATGGTGAAAAAGGAAATATCTTCCGTTCAAAACTGGATAGAAGCTTTCTAAGAAACTGCTCTGTGTTCTGTGAATTCATCTCACAGAGTTACATCTTTCCCTTCAAGAAGCGTTTCGCTAAGGCTCTTCTTGTGGAATTGGCAAAGGTATATTTGGAAGCCCGTGGAGGGCTATGGTGAAAAAGGAAATATCTTCCGTTCAAAACTGGAAAGAAGCTTTCTGAGAAACTGCTCTGTGTTCTGTGAATTCATCTCACAGAGTTACATCTTTCCCTTCAAGAAGCCTTTCGCTAAGGCTGTTCTTGTGGAATTGGCAAAGGGATATTTGGAAGCCAATAGAGGGCTATGGTGAAAAAGGAAATATCTTCCGTTCAAAACTGTAAAGAAGCTTTCTGAGAAACTGCTCTGTGTTCTGTTAATTCATCTCACAGAGTTACATCTTTCCCTTCAAGAAGCCTTTCGCTAAGGCTGTTCTTGTGGAATTGGCAAAGGGATATTTGGAAGCCCATAGAGGGCTATGGTGAAAAAGGAAATATCTTCCGTTCAAAACTGGAAAGAAGCTTTCTGAGAATCTGCTCTGTGTTCTGTGAATTCATCTCACAGAGTTACATCTTTCCCTTCAAGAAGCCTTTCGCTAAGGCTGTTCTTGTGGAATTGGCAAAGGGATATTTGGAAGCCCATAGAGGCCTATGGTGAAAAAGGAAATATCTTCCGTTCAAAACTGGAAAGAAGCTTTCTGAGAAACTGCTCTGTGTTCTGTTAATTCATCTCACAGAGTTACATCTTTCCCTTCAAGAAGCCTTTCGCTAAGGCTGTTCTTGTGGAATTGGCAAAGCGATATTTGGAAGCCCATAGAGGGCTATGGTGAAAAAGGAAATATCTTCCGTTCAAAACTGGAAAGAAGCTTTCTGAGAAAATGCTCTGTGTTCTGTGAATTCATCTCACAGAGTTACATCTTTCCCTTCAAGAAGCCTTTCGCTAAGGCTGTTCTTGTGGAATTGGCAAAGGGATATTTGGAAGCCAATAGAGGGCTATGGTGAAAAAGGAAATATCTTCCGTTCAAAACTGGAAAGAAGCTTTCTGAGAAACTGCTCTGTGTTCTGTTAATTCATCTCACAGAGTTACATCTTTCCCTTCAAGAAGCCTTTCGCTAAGGCTGTTCTTGTGGAATTGGCAAAGGGATATTTGGAAGCCCAGAGAGGCCTATGGTGAAAAAGGAAATATCTTCCGTTCAAAACTGGAAAGAAGCTTTCTGAGAAACTGCTCTGTGTTCTGTGAATTCATCTCACAGAGTTACATCTTTCCCTTCAAGAAGCGTTTCGCTAAGGCTGTTCTTGTGGAATTGGCAAAGGTGTATTTGGAAGCCCATAGAGGTCTATGGTGAAAAAGGAAATATCTTCCGTTCAAAACTGGAAAGAAGCTTTCTGAGAAACTGCTCTGTGTTCTGTGAATTCATCTCACAGAGTTACATCTTTCCCTTCAAGAAGCCTTTCGCTAAGGCTGTTCTTGTGGAATTGGCAAAGGGATATTTGGAAGCCAATAGAGGGCTATGGTGAAAAAGGAAATATCTTCCGTTCAAAACTGGAAAGAAGCTTTCTGAGAAACTGCTCTGTGTTCTGTGAATTCATCTCACAGAGTTACATCTTTCCCTTCAAGAAGCCTTTCGCTAAGGCTGTTCTTGTGGAATTGGCAAAGGGATATTTGGAAGCCCATAGAGGGCTATGGTGAAAAAGGAAATATCTTCCGTTCAAAAGTGGAGAGAAGCTTTCTGAGAAACTGCTATTTGTTCTGTGAATTCATCTCACAGATTTACATCTTTCCCTTCAAGAAGCCTTTCGCTAAGGCTGTTCTTGTGGAATTGGCAAAGGGATATTTGGAAGCCCATAGAGGGCTATGGTGAAAAAGGAAATATCTTCCGTTCAAAACTGGAAAGAAGCTTTCTGAGAAACTGCTCTGTGTTCTGTGAATTCATCTCACAGAGTTAAATCTTTCTCTTCAAGAAGCTTTTCGCTAAGGCTGTTCTTGTGGAATTGGCAAAGGGATATTTGGAAGCCCATAGAGGGCTATGGTGAAAAAGGAAATATCTTCCGTTCAAAACTGGAGAGAAGCTTTCTGAGAAACTGCTATGGTTCTTTGAATTCATCTCACAGAGTTACATCTTTCCCTTCAAGAAGCCTTTCGCTAAGGCTGTTCTTGTGGAATTGGCAAAGGGATATTTGGAAGCCCATAGAGGCCTATGGTGAAAAAGGAAATATCTTCCGTTCAAAACTGGAAAGAAGCTTTCTGAGAAACTGCTCTGTGTTCTGTGAATTCATCTCACAGAGTTACATCTTTCCCTTCAAGAAGCCTTTCGCTAAGGCTGTTCTTGTGGAATTGGCAAAGGGATATTTGGAAGCCCATAGAGGGCTATGGTGAAAAAGGAAATATCTTCCGTTCAAAACCGGAAAGAAGATTTCTGAGAAACTGCTCTGTGTTCTGTGAATTCATCTCACAGAGTTACATCTTTCCCTTCAAGAAGCCTTTCGCTAAGGCTGTTCTTGTGTAATTGGCAAAGGGATATTTGGAATCCCATAGAGGGCTATGGTGAAAAAGGAAATATCTTCCGTTCAAAACTGGAAAGAAGCTCTCTGAAAAACTGCTCTGTGTTCTGTGAATTCATCTCACAGAGTTACATCTTTCCCTTCAAGAAGCCTTTCGCTAAGGCTGTTCTTGTGGAATTGGCAAAGGGATATTTGGAAACCCATAGAGGGCTATGGTGAAAAAGGAAATATCTTCCGTTCAAAACTGGAAAGAAGCTTTCTGAGAAACTGCTCTGTGTTCTGTGAATTCATCTCACAGTGTTACATCTTTCCCTTCAAGAAGCCTTTCGCTAAGGCTGTTCTTGTGCAATTGGCAAAGGGATATTTGGAAGCCCAATAGGGCTATGGTGAAAAAGGAAATATCTTCCGTTCAAAACCGGAGAGAAGCTTTCTGAGAAACTGCTCTGTGTTCTGTGAATTCATCTCACAGAGTTACATCTTTCCCTTTAAGAAGCCTTTCGCTAAGGCTGTTCTTGTGGAATTGGCAAAGGGATATTTGGAAGCCCATAGAGGCCTATGGTGAAAAAGGAAATATCTTCCGTTCAAAACTGGAAAGAAGCTTTCTGAGAAACTGCTCTGTGTTCTGTTAATTCATCTCACAGAGTTACATCTTTCCCTTCAAGAAGCCTTTCTCTAAGGCTGTTCTTGTGGAATTGGCAAAGGGATATTTGGAAGCCCATAGAGGCCTATGGTGAAAAAGGAAATATCTTCCGTTCAAAACTGGAAAGAAGCTTTCTGAGAAACTGCTCTGTGTTCTGTGAATTCATCTCACAGAGTTACATCTTTCCCTTCAAGAAGCCTTTCGCTAAGGCTGTTCTTGTGGAATTGAAAAAGGGATATTTGGAAGCTCTTAGAGGCCTATGGTGAAAAAGGAAATATCTTCCGTTCAAAACTGGAAAGAAGCTGTCTGAGAAACTGCTCTGTGTTCTGTTAATTCATCTCACAGAGTTACATCTTTCCCTTCAAGAAGCGTTTCGCTAAGGCTGTTCTTGTGGAATTGGCAAAGCGATATTTTGAAGCCCATAGAGGGCTATGGTGAAAAAGGAAATATCTTCCGTTCAAAACTGGAAAGAAGCTTTCTGAGAAACTGCTCTGTGTTCTGTGAATTCGTCTCACAGAGTTACGTCTTTCCCTTCAAGAAGCCTTTCGCTAAGGCTGTTCTTGTGGAATTGGCAAAGGGATATTTGGAAGCCCATAGAGGCCTATGGTGAAAAAGGAAATATCTTCCGTTCAAAACTGGAAAGAAGCTTTCTGAGAAACTGCTCTGTGTTCTGTGAATTCATCTCACAGAGTTACATCTTTCCCTTCAAGAAGCCTTTCGCTAAGGCTGTTCTTGTGGAATTGGCAAAGGGATATTTGGAAGCCCATAGAGGGCTATGGTGAAAAAGGAAATATCTTCCGTTCAAAACTGGAAAGAAGCTTTCTGAGAAACTGCTCTGTGTTCTGTGAATTCATCTCACAGAGTTACATCTTTCCCTTCAAGAAGCCTTTCGCTAAGGCTGTTCTTGTGGAATTGGCAAAGGGATATTTGGAAGCCCATAGACGGCTATGGTGAAAAAGGAAATATCTTCCGTTCAAAACTGGAAAGAAGCTTTCTGAGAAACTGCTCTGTGTTCTGTGAATTCATCTCACAGAGTTACATCTTTCCCTTCAAGAAGCCTTTCGCTAAGGCTGTTCTTGTGGAATTGGCAAAGGGATATTTGGAAGCCCATAGAGGGCTATGGTGAAAAAGGAAATATCTTCCGTTCAAAACTGGAAAGAAGCTTTCTGAGAAACTGCTCTGTGTTCTGTTAATTCAACTCACAGAGTTACATCTTTCCCTTCAAGAAGCCTTTCGCTAAGGCTCTTCTTGTGGAATTGGCAAAGGGATATTTGGAAGCCAATAGAGGGCTATGGTGAAAAAGGAAATATCTTCCGTTCAAAACTGGAAAGAAGCTTTCTGAGAAACTGCACTGTGTTCTGTTAATTCATCTCACAGAGTTACATCTTTCCCTTCAAGAAGCCTTTCGCTAAGGCTGTTCTTGTGGAATTGGCAAAGGGATATTTGGAAGCCCTTAGAGGCCTATGGTGAAAAAGGAAATATCTTCCGTTCAAAACTGGAAAGAAGCTTTCTGAGAAACTGCTCTGTGTTCTGTGAATTCATCTCACAGAGTTACATCTTTCCCTTCAAGAAGCCTTTCGCTAAGGCTGTTCTTGTGGAATTGGCAAAGGGATATTTGGAAGCCCATAGAGGCCTATGGTGAAAAAGGAAATATCTTCCGTTCAAAACTGGATAGAAGCTTTCTAAGAAACTGCTCTGTGTTCTGTGAATTCATCTCACAGAGTTACATCTTTCCCTTCAAGAAGCGTTTCGCTAAGGCTCTTCTTGTGGAATTGGCAAAGGTATATTTGGAAGCCCGTGGAGGGCTATGGTGAAAAAGGAAATATCTTCCGTTCAAAACTGGAAAGAAGCTTTCTGAGAAACTGCTCTGTGTTCTGTGAATTCATCTCACAGAGTTACATCTTTCCCTTCAAGAAGCCTTTCGCTAAGGCTGTTCTTGTGGAATTGGCAAAGGGATATTTGGAAGCCCATAGAGGCCTATGGTGAAAAAGGAAATATCTTCCGTTCAAAACTGGATAGAAGCTTTCTAAGAAACTGCTCTGTGTTCTGTGAATTCATCTCACAGAGTTACATCTTTCCCTTCAAGAAGCGTTTCGCTAAGGCTCTTCTTGTGGAATTGGCAAAGGTATATTTGGAAGCCCGTGGAGGGCTATGGTGAAAAAGGAAATATCTTCCGTTCAAAACTGGAAAGAAGCTTTCTGAGAAACTGCTCTGTGTTCTGTGAATTCATCTCACAGAGTTACATCTTTCCCTTCAAGAAGCCTTTCGCTAAGGCTGTTCTTGTGGAATTGGCAAAGGGATATTTGGAAGCCAATAGAGGGCTATGGTGAAAAAGGAAATATCTTCCGTTCAAAACTGTAAAGAAGCTTTCTGAGAAACTGCTCTGTGTTCTGTTAATTCATCTCACAGAGTTACATCTTTCCCTTCAAGAAGCCTTTCGCTAAGGCTGTTCTTGTGGAATTGGCAAAGGGATATTTGGAAGCCCATAGAGGGCTATGGTGAAAAAGGAAATATCTTCCGTTCAAAACTGGAAAGAAGCTTTCTGAGAAACTGCTCTGTGTTCTGTGAATTCATCTCACAGAGTTACATCTTTCCCTTCAAGAAGCCTTTCGCTAAGGCTGTTCTTGTGGAATTGGCAAAGGGATATTTGGAAGCCCATAGAGGCCTATGGTGAAAAAGGAAATATCTTCCGTTCAAAACTGGAAAGAAGCTTTCTGAGAAACTGCTCTGTGTTCTGTTAATTCATCTCACAGAGTTACATCTTTCCCTTCAAGAAGCCTTTCGCTAAGGCTGTTCTTGTGGAATTGGCAAAGCGATATTTGGAAGCCCATAGAGGGCTATGGTGAAAAAGGAAATATCTTCCGTTCAAAACTGGAAAGAAGCTTTCTGAGAAAATGCTCTGTGTTCTGTGAATTCATCTCACAGAGTTACATCTTTCCCTTCAAGAAGCCTTTCGCTAAGGCTGTTCTTGTGGAATTGGCAAAGGGATATTTGGAAGCCAATAGAGGGCTATGGTGAAAAAGGAAATATCTTCCGTTCAAAACTGGAAAGAAGCTTTCTGAGAAACTGCTCTGTGTTCTGTTAATTCATCTCACAGAGTTACATCTTTCCCTTCAAGAAGCCTTTCGCTAAGGCTGTTCTTGTGGAATTGGCAAAGGGATATTTGGAAGCCCAGAGAGGCCTATGGTGAAAAAGGAAATATCTTCCGTTCAAAACTGGAAAGAAGCTTTCTGAGAAACTGCTCTGTGTTCTGTGAATTCATCTCACAGAGTTACATCTTTCCCTTCAAGAAGCGTTTCGCTAAGGCTGTTCTTGTGGAATTGGCAAAGGTGTATTTGGAAGCCCATAGAGATCTATGGTGAAAAAGGAAATATCTTCCGTTCAAAACTGGAAAGAAGCTTTCTGAGAAACTGCTCTGTGTTCTGTGAATTCATCTCACAGAGTTACATCTTTCCCTTCAAGAAGCCTTTCGCTAAGGCTGTTCTTGTGGAATTGGCAAAGGGATATTTGGAAGCCAATAGAGGGCTATGGTGAAAAAGGAAATATCTTCCGTTCAAAACTGGAAAGAAGCTTTCTGAGAAACTGCTCTGTGTTCTGTGAATTCATCTCACAGAGTTACATCTTTCCCTTCAAGAAGCCTTTCGCTAAGGCTGTTCTTGTGGAATTGGCAAAGGGATATTTGGAAGCCCATAGAGGGCTATGGTGAAAAAGGAAATATCTTCCGTTCAAAAGTGGAGAGAAGCTTTCTGAGAAACTGCTATTTGTTCTGTGAATTCATCTCACAGAGTTACATCTTTCCCTTCAAGAAGCCTTTCGCTAAGGCTGTTCTTGTGGAATTGGCAAAGGGATATTTGGAAGCCCATAGAGGGCTATGGTGAAAAAGGAAATATCTTCCGTTCAAAACTGGAAAGAAGCTTTCTGAGAAACTGCTCTGTGTTCTGTGAATTCATCTCACAGAGTTAAATCTTTCTCTTCAAGAAGCTTTTCGCTAAGGCTGTTCTTGTGGAATTGGCAAAGGGATATTTGGAAGCCCATAGAGGGCTATGGTGAAAAAGGAAATATCTTCCGTTCAAAACTGGAGAGAAGCTTTCTGAGAAACTGCTATGGTTCTTTGAATTCATCTCACAGAGTTACATCTTTCCCTTCAAGAAGCCTTTCGCTAAGGCTGTTCTTGTGGAATTGGCAAAGGGATATTTGGAAGCCCATAGAGGCCTATGGTGAAAAAGGAAATATCTTCCGTTCAAAACTGGAAAGAAGCTTTCTGAGAAACTGCTCTGTGTTCTGTGAATTCATCTCACAGAGTTACATCTTTCCCTTCAAGAAGCCTTTCGCTAAGGCTGTTCTTGTGGAATTGGCAAAGGGATATTTGGAAGCCCATAGAGGGCTATGGTGAAAAAGGAAATATCTTCCGTTCAAAACCGGAAAGAAGATTTCTGAGAAACTGCTCTGTGTTCTGTGAATTCATCTCACAGAGTTACATCTTTCCCTTCAAGAAGCCTTTCGCTAAGGCTGTTCTTGTGTAATTGGCAAAGGGATATTTGGAAGCCCATAGAGGGCTATGGTGAAAAAGGAAATATCTTCCGTTCAAAACTGGAAAGAAGCTCTCTGAAAAACTGCTCTGTGTTCTGTGAATTCATCTCACAGAGTTACATCTTTCCCTTCAAGAAGCCTTTCGCTAAGGCTGTTCTTGTGGAATTGGCAAAGGGATATTTGGAAACCCATAGAGGGCTATGGTGAAAAAGGAAATATCTTCCGTTCAAAACTGGAAAGAAGCTTTCTGAGAAACTGCTCTGTGTTCTGTGAATTCATCTCACAGAGTTACATCTTTCCCTTCAAGAAGCCTTTCGCTAAGGCTGTTCTTGTGGAATTGGCAAAGGGATATTTGGAAGCCCATAGAGGGCTATGGTGAAAAAGGAAATATCTTCCGTTCAAAACTGGAAAGAAGCTTTCTGAGAAACTGCTCTGTGTTCTGTTAATTCATCTCACAGAGTTACATCTTTCCCTTCAAGAAGCCTTTCGCTAAGGCTGTTCTTGTGGAATTGGCAAAGGGATATTTGGAAGCCCATAGAGGCCTATGGTGAAAAAGGAAATATCTTCCGTTCAAAACTGGAAAGAAGCTTTCTGAGAAACTGCTCTGTGTTCTGTGAATTCATCTCACAGAGTTACATCTTTCCCTTCAGGAAGCCTTTCGCTAAGGCTGTTCTTGTGGAATTGGCAAAGGGATATTTGGAAGCCCTTAGAGGCCTATGGTGAAAAAGGAAATATCTTCCGTTCAAAACTGGAAAGAAGCTTTCTGAGAAACTGCTCTGTGTTCTGTTAATTCATCTCACAGAGTTACATCTTTCCCTTCAAGAAGCGTTTCGCTAAGGCTGTTCTTGTGGAATTGGCAAAGCGATATTTGGAAGCCCATAGAGGGCTATGGTGAAAAAGGAAATATCTTCCGTTCAAAACTGGAAAGAAGCTTTCTGAGAAACTGCTCTGTGTTCTGTGAATTCGTCTCACAGAGTTACGTCTTTCCCTTCAAGAAGCCTTTCGCTAAGGCTGTTCTTGTGGAATTGGCAAAGGGATATTTGGAAGCCCATAGAGGCCTATGGTGAAAAAGGAAATATCTTCCGTTCAAAACTGGAAAGAAGCTTTCTGAGAAACTGCTCTGTGTTCTGTGAATTCATCTCACAGAGTTACATCTTTCCCTTCAAGAAGCCTTTTGCTAAGGCTGTTCTTGTGGAATTGGCAAAGGGATATTTGGAAGCCCATAGAGGGCTATGGTGAAAAAGGAAATATCTTCCGTTCAAAACTGGAAAGAAGCTTTCTGAGAAACTGCTCTGTGTTCTGTGAATTCATCTCACAGAGTTACATCTTTCCCTTCAAGAAGCCTTTCGCTAAGGCTGTTCTTGTGGAATTGGCAAAGGGATATTTGGAAGCCCATAGACGGCTATGGTGAAAAAGGAAATATCTTCCGTTAAAAACTGGAAAGAAGCTTTCTGAGAAACTGCTCTGTGTTCTGTTAATTCATCTCACAGAGTTACATCTTTCCCTTCAAGAAGCCTTTCGCTAAGGCTGTTCTTGTGGAATTGGCAAAGCTATATTTGGAAGCCCATAGAGGCCTATGGTGAAAAAGGAAATATCTTCCGTTCAAAGCTGGAAAGAAGCTTTCTGAGAAACTGCTCTGTGTTCTGTGAATTCATCTCACAGAGTTACATCTTTCCCTTCAAGAAGCCTTTCGCTAAGGCTGTTCTTGTGGAATTGGCAAAGGGATATTTGGAAGCCCATAGAGAGCTATGGTGAAAAAGGAAATATCTTCCGTTCAAAACTGGAAAGAAGCTTTCTGAGAAACTGCTATGTGTTCTGTGAATTCATCTCACAGAGTTACATCTTTCCCTTCAAGAAGCCTTTCGCTAAGGCTGTTCTTGTGGAATTGGCAAAGGGATATTTGGAAGCCCATAGAGGGCTATGGTGAAAAAGGAAATATCTTCCGTTCAAAACTGGAAAGAAGCTTTCTGAGAAACAGCTCTATGTTCTGTTAATTCATCTCACAGAGTTACATCTTTCCCTTCAAGAAGCCTTTCGCTAAGGCTGTTCTTGTGGAATTGGCAAAGGGATATTTGGAAGCTCTTAGAGGGCTATGGTGAAAAAGGAAATATCTTCCGTTGAAAACTGGAAAGAAGCTTTCTGAGAAACTGCTCTGTGTTCTGTGAATTCATCTCACAGAGTTACATCTTTCCCTTCAAGAAGCCTTTCGCTAAGGCTGTTCTTGTGGAATTGGCAAAGGGATATTTGGAAGCCCATAGAGGGCTATGGTGAAAAAGGAAATATCTTCCGTTCAAAACTGGAAAGAAGCTTTCTGAGAAACTGCTCCGTGTTCTGTGAATTCGTCTCACAGAGTTACGTCTTTCCCTTCAAGAAGCCTTTCGCTAAGGCTGTTCTTGTGGAATTGGCAAAGGGATATTTGGAAGCCCTTAGAGGCCTATGGTGAAAAAGGAAATATCTTCCGTTCAAAACTGGAAAGAAGCTTTCTGAGAAACTGCTCTGTGTTCTGTGAATTCATCTCACAGAGTTACATCTTTCCCTTCAAGAAGCCTTTCGCTAAGGCTGTTCTTGTGGAATTGGCAAAGGGATATTTGGAAGCCCATAGAGGGCTATGGTGAAAAAGGAAATATCTTCCGTTCAAAACTGGAAAGAAGCTTTCTGAGAAACTGCTCTGTGTTCTGTGAATTCATCTCACAGAGTTACATCTTTCCCTTCAAGAAGCCTTTCGCTAATGCTGTTCTTGTGGAATTGGCAAAGGGATATTTGGAAGCCCATAGAGGTCTATGGTGAAAAAGGAAATATCTTCCGTTCAAAACTGGAAAGAAGCTTTCTGAGAAACTGCTCTGTGTTCTGTGAATTCATCTCACAGTGTTACACTTTCCCTTCAAGAAGCCTTTCGCTAAGGCTGTTCTTGTGCAATTGGCAAAGGGATATTTGGAAGCCCATATAGGGCTATGGTGAAAAAGGAAATATCTTCCGTTCAAAACCGGAGAGAAGCTTTCTGAGAAACTGCTCTGTGTTCTGTGAATTCATCTCACAGAGTTACATCTTTCCCTTTAAGAAGCCTTTCGCTAAGGCTGTTCTTGTGGAATTGGCAAAGGGATATTTGGAAGCCCATAGAGGCCTATAGTGAAAAAGGAAATATCTTCCGTTCAAAACTGGAAAGAAGCTTTCTGAGTAACTGCTCTGTGTTCTGTGAATTCATCTCACAGAGTTACATCTTTCCCTTCAAGAAGCCTTTCGCTAAGGCTGTTCTTGTGGAATTGGCAAAGGGATATTTGGAAGCCCTTAGAGGTCTATGGTGAAAAAGGAAATATCTTCCGTTCAAAACTGGAAAGAAGCTTTCTGAGAAACTGCTCTGTGTTCTGTGAATTCATCTCACAGTGTTACACTTTCCCTTCAAGAAGCCTTTCGCTAAGGCTGTTCTTGTGCAATTGGCAAAGGGATATTTGGAAGCCCATATAGGGCTATGGTGAAAAAGGAAATATCTTCCGTTCAAAACTGGAAAGAAGCTTTCTGAGAAACTGCTCTGTGTTCTGTTAATTCATCTCACAGAGTTACATCTTTCCCTTCAAGAAGCGTTTCGCTAAGGCTGTTCTTGTGGAATTGGCAAAGCGATATTTGGAAGCCCATAGAGGGCTATGGTGAAAAAGGAAATATCTTCCGTTCAAAACTGGAAAGAAGCTTTCTGAGAAACGGCTCTGTGTTCTGTGAATTCGTCTCACAGAGTTACGTCTTTCCCTTCAAGAAGCCTTTCGCTAAGGCTGTTCTTGTGGAATTGGCAAAGGGATATTTGGAAGCCCATAGAGGCCTATGGTGAAAAAGGAAATATCTTCCGTTCAAAACTGGAAAGAAGCTTTCTGAGAAACTGCTCTGTGTTCTGTGAATTCATCTCACAGAGTTACATCTTTCCCTTCAAGAAGCCTTTCGCTAAGGCTGTTCTTGTGGAATTGGCAAAGGGATATTTGGAAGCCCATAGAGGCCTATGGTGAAAAAGGAAATATCTTCCGTTCAAAACTGGAAAGAAGCTTTCTGAGAAACTGCTCTGTGTTCTGTGAATTCATCTCACAGAGTTACATCTTTCCCTTCAAGAAGCCTTTCGCTAAGGCTGTTCTTGTGGAATTGGCAAAGGGATATTTGGAAGCCCTTAGAGGCCTATGGTGAAAAAGGAAATATCTTCCGTTCAAAACTGGAAAGAAGCTTTCTGAGAAACTGCTCTGTGTTCTGTTAATTCATCTCACAGAGTTACATCTTTCCCTTCAAGAAGCGTTTCGCTAAGGCTGTTCTTGTGGAATTGGCAAAGCGATATTTGGAAGCCCATAGAGGGCTATGGTGAAAAAGGAAATATCTTCCGTTCAAAACTGGAAAGAAGCTTTCTGAGAAACTGCTCTGTGTTCTGTGAATTCGTCTCACAGAGTTACGTCTTTCCCTTCAAGAAGCCTTTCGCTAAGGCTGTTCTTGTGGAATTGGCAAAGGGATATTTGGAAGCCCATAGAGGTCTATGGTGAAAAAGGAAATATCTTCCGTTCAAAACTGGAAAGAAGCTTTCTGAGAAACTGCTCTGTGTTCTGTGAATTCATCTCACAGTGTTACATCTTTCCCTTCAAGAAGCCTTTCGCTAAGGCTGTTCTTGTGCAATTGGCAAAGGGATATTTGGAAGCCCATATAGGGCTATGGTGAAAAAGGAAATATCTTCCGTTCAAAACCGGAGAGAAGCTTTCTGAGAAACTGCTCTGTGTTCTGTGAATTCATCTCACAGAGTTACATCTTTCCCTTTAAGAAGCCTTTCGCTAAGGCTGTTCTTGTGGAATTGGCAAAGGGATATTTGGAAGCCCATAGAGGCCTATGGTGAAAAAGGAAATATCTTCCGTTCAAAACTGGAAAGAAGCTTTCTGAGAAACTGCTCTGTGTTCTGTGAATTCATCTCACAGAGTTACATCTTTCCCTTCAAGAAGCCTTTCTCTAAGGCTGTTCTTGTGGAATTGGCAAAGGGATATTTGGAAGCCCATAGAGGCCTATGGTGAAAAAGGAAATATCTTCCGTTCAAAACTGGAAAGAAGCTTTCTGAGAAACTGCTCTGTGTTCTGTGAATTCATCTCACAGAGTTACATCTTTCCCTTCAAGAAGCCTTTCGCTAAGGCTGTTCTTGTGGAATTGAAAAAGGGATATTTGGAAGCTCTTAGAGGCCTATGGTGAAAAAGGAAATATCTTCCGTTCAAAACTGGAAAGAAGCTTTCTGAGAAACTGCTCTGTGTTCTGTTAATTCATCTCACAGAGTTACATCTTTCCCTTCAAGAAGCGTTTCGCTAAGGCTGTTCTTGTGGAATTGGCAAAGCGATATTTGGAAGCCCATAGAGGGCTATGGTGAAAAAGGAAATATCTTCCGTTCAAAACTGGAAAGAAGCTTTCTGAGAAACTGCTCTGTGTTCTGTGAATTCGTCTCACAGAGTTACGTCTTTCCCTTCAAGAAGCCTTTCGCTAAGGCTGTTCTTGTGGAATTGGCAAAGGGATATTTGGAAGCCCATAGAGGCCTATGGTGAAAAAGGAAATATCTTCCGTTCAAAACTGGAAAGAAGCTTTCTGAGAAACTGCTCTGTGTTCTGTGAATTCATCTCACAGAGTTACATCTTTCCCTTCAAGAAGCCTTTCGCTAAGGCTGTTCTTGTGGAATTGGCAAAGGGATATTTGGAAGCCCATAGAGGGCTATGGTGAAAAAGGAAATATCTTCCGTTCAAAACTGGAAAGAAGCTTTCTGAGAAACTGCTCTGTGTTCTGTGAATTCATCTCACAGAGTTACATCTTTCCCTTCAAGAAGCCTTTCGCTAAGGCTGTTCTTGTGGAATTGGCAAAGGGATATTTGGAAGCCCATAGACGGCTATGGTGAAAAAGGAAATATCTTCCGTTCAAAACTGGAAAGAAGCTTTCTGAGAAACTGCTCTGTGTTCTGTTAATTCATCTCACAGAGTTACATCTTTCCCTTCAAGAAGCCTTTCGCTAAGGCTGTTCTTGTGGAATTGGCAAAGGGATATTTGGAAGCCCATAGAGGGCTATGGTGAAAAAGGAAATATCTTCCGTTCAAAACTGGAAAGAAGCTTTCTGAGAAACTGCTCTGTGTTCTGTGAATTCATCTCACAGAGTTACATCTTTCCCTTCAAGAAGCCTTTCGCTAAGGCTGTTCTTGTGGAATTGGCAAAGGGATATTTGGAAGCCCATAGAGGGCTATGGTGAAAAAGGAAATATCTTCCGTTCAAAACTGGAAAGAAGCTTTCTGAGAAACTGCTCTGTGTTCTGTTAATTCAACTCACAGAGTTACATCTTTCCCTTCAAGAAGCCTTTCGCTAAGGCTGTTCTTGTGGAATTGGCAAAGGGATATTTGGAAGCCCATAGAGGGCTATGGTGAAAAAGGAAATACCTTCCGTTCAAAACTGGAAAGAAGCTTTCTGAGAAACTGCACTGTGTTCTGTTAATTCATCTCACAGAGTTACATCTTTCCCTTCAAGAAGCCTTTCGCTAAGGCTGTTCTTGTGGAATTGGCAAAGGGATATTTGGAAGCCCATAGAGGCCTATGGTGAAAAAGGAAATATCTTCCGTTCAAAACTGGAAAGAAGCTTTCTGAGAAACTGCTCTGTGTTCTGTGAATTCATCTCACAGAGTTACATCTTTCCCTTCAAGAAGCCTTTCGCTAAGGCTGTTCTTGTGGAATTGGCAAAGGGATATTTGGAAGCCCATAGAGGGCTATGGTGAAAAAGGAAATATCTTCCGTTCAAAACTGGAAAGAAGCTTTCTGAGAAACTGCTCTGTGTTCTGTGAATTCATCTCACAGAGTTACATCTTTCCCTTCAAGAAGCTTTTCGCTACGGCTGTTCTTGAGGAATTGGCAAAGGGATATTTGGAAGCCCATAGAGGGCTATGGTGAAAAAGGAAATATCTTCCGTTCAAAACTGGAAAGAAGCTTTCTGAGAAACTGCTCTGTGTTCTGTTAATTCATCTCACAGAGTTACATCTTTCCCTTCAAGAAGCCTTTCGCTAAGGCTGTTCTTGTGGAATTGGCAAAGGGATATTTGGAAGCCCATAGAGGCCTATGGTGAAAAAGGAAATATCTTCCGTTCAAAACTGGAAAGAAGCTTTCTGAGAAACTGCTCTGTGTTCTGTGAATTCATCTCACAGAGTTACATCTTTCCCTTCAAGAAGCCTTTCGCTAAGGCTGTTCTTGTGGAATTGGCAAAGGGATATTTGGAAGCCCTTAGAGGCCTATGGTGAAAAAGGAAATATCTTCCGTTCAAAACTGGAAAGAAGCTTTCTGAGAAACTGCTCTGTGTTCTGTTAATTCATCTCACAGAGTTACATCTTTCCCTTCAAGAAGCGTTTCGCTAAGGCTGTTCTTGTGGAATTGGCAAAGCGATATTTGGAAGCCCATAGAGGTCTATGGTGAAAAAGGAAATATCTTCCGTTCAAAACTGGAAAGAAGCTTTCTGAGAAACTGCTCTGTGTTCTGTGAATTCGTCTCACAGAGTTACGTCTTTCCCTTCAAGAAGCCTTTCGCTAAGGCTGTTCTTGTGGAATTGGCAAAGGGATATTTGGAAGCCCATAGAGGCCTATGGTGAAAAAGGAAATATCTTCCGTTCAAAACTGGAAAGAAGCTTTCTGAGAAACTGCTCTGTGTTCTGTGAATTCATCTCACAGAGTTACATCTTTCCCTTCAAGAAGCCTTTTGCTAAGGCTGTTCTTGTGGAATTGGCAAAGGGATATTTGGAAGCCCATAGAGGACTATGGTGAAAAAGGAAATATCTTCCGTTCAAAACTGGAAAGAAGCTTTGTGAGAAACTGCTCTGTGTTCTGTGAATTCATCTCACAGAGTTACATCTTTCCCTTCAAGAAGCCTTTCGCTAAGGCTGTTCTTGTGGAATTGGCAAAGGGATATTTGGAAGCCCATAGACGGCTATGGTGAAAAAGGAAATATCTTCCGTTAAAAACTGGAAAGAAGCTTTCTGAGAAACTGCTCTGTGTTCTGTTAATTCATCTCACAGAGTTACATCTTTCCCTTCAAGAAGCCTTTCGCTAAGGCTGTTCTTGTGGAATTGGCAAAGCTATATTTGGAAGCCCATAGAGGCCTATGGTGAAAAAGGAAATATCTTCCGTTCAAAGCTGGAAAGAAGCTTTCTGAGAAACTGCTCTGTGTTCTGTGAATTCATCTCACAGAGTTACATCTTTCCCTTCAAGAAGCCTTTCGCTAAGGCTGTTCTTGTGGAATTGGCAAAGGGATATTTGGAAGCCCATAGAGGGCTATGGTGAAAAAGGAAATATCTTCCGTTCAAAACTAGAAAGAAGCTTTCTGAGAAACTGCTATGTGTTCTGTGAATTCATCTCACAGAGTTACATCTTTCCCTTCAAGAAGCCTTTCGCTAAGGCTGTTCTTGTGGAATTGGCAAAAGGATATTTTGAAGCCCATAGAGGGCTATGGTGAAAAAGGAAATATCTTCCGTTCAAAACTGGAAAGAAGCTTTCTGAGAAACAGCTCTGTGTTCTGTAAATTCATCTCACAGAGTTACATCTTTCCCTTCAAGAAGCCTTTCGCTAAGGCTGTTCTTGTGGAATTGGCAAAGGGATATTTGGAAGCTCTTAGAGGGCTATGGTGAAAAAGGAAATATCTTCCGTTGAAAACTGGAAAGAAGCTTTCTGAGAAACTGCTCTGTGTTCTGTGAATTCATCTCACAGAGTTACATCTTTCCCTTCAAGAAGCCTTTCGCTAAGGCTGTTCTTGTGGAATTGGCAAAGGGATATTTGGAAGCCCATAGAGGGCTATGGTGAAAAAGGAAATATCTTCCGTTCAAAACTGGAAAGAAGCTTTCTGAGAAACTGCTCTGTGTTCTGTGAATTCGTCTCACAGAGTTACGTCTTTCCCTTCAAGAAGCCTTTCGCTAAGGCTGTTCTTGTGGAATTGGCAAAGGGATATTTGGAAGCCCATAGAGGTCTATGGTGAAAAAGGAAATATCTTCCGTTCAAAACTGGAAAGAAGCTTTCTGAGAAACTGCTCTGTGTTCTGTGAATTCATCTCACAGTGTTACATCTTTCCCTTCAAGACGCCTTTCGCTAAGGCTGTTCTTGTGCAATTGGCAAAGGGATATTTGGAAGCCCATATAGGGCTAGGGTGAAAAAGGAAATATCTTCCGTTCAAAACCGGAGAGAAGCTTTCTGAGAAACTGCTCTGTGTTCTGTGAATTCATCTCACAGAGTTACATCTTTCCCTTTAAGAAGCCTTTCGCTAAGGCTGTTCTTGTGGAATTGGCAAAGGGATATTTGGAAGCCCATAGAGGCCTATGGTGAAAAAGGAAATATCTTCCGTTCAAAACTGGAAAGAAGCTTTCTGAGAAACTGCTCTGTGTTCTGTTAATTAATCTCACAGAGTTACATCTTTCCCTTCAAGAAGCCTTTCTCTAAGGCTGTTCTTGTGGAATTGGCAAAGGGATATTTGGAAGCCCATAGAGGCCTATGGTGAAAAAGGAAATATCTTCCGTTCAAAACTGGAAAGAAGCTTTCTGAGAAACTGCTCTGTGTTCTGTGAATTCATCTCACAGAGTTACATCTTTCCCTTCAAGAAGCCTTTCGCTAAGGCTGTTCTTGTGGAATTGAAAAAGGGATATTTGGAAGCTCTTAGAGGCCTATGGTGAAAAAGGAAATATCTTCCGTTCAAAACTGGAAAGAAGCTGTCTGAGAAACTGCTCTGTGTTCTGTTAATTCATCTCACAGAGTTACATCTTTCCCTTCAAGAAGCGTTTCGCTAAGGCTGTTCTTGTGGAATTGGCAAAGCGATATTTTGAAGCCCATAGAGGGCTATGGTGAAAAAGGAAATATCTTCCGTTCAAAACTGGAAAGAAGCTTTCTGAGAAACTGCTCTGTGTTCTGTGAATTCGTCTCACAGAGTTACGTCTTTCCCTTCAAGAAGCCTTTCGCTAAGGCTGTTCTTGTGGAATTGGCAAAGGGATATTTGGAAGCCCATAGAGGCCTATGGTGAAAAAGGAAATATCTTCCGTTCAAAACTGGAAAGAAGCTTTCTGAGAAACTGCTCTGTGTTCTGTGAATTCATCTCACAGAGTTACATCTTTCCCTTCAAGAAGCCTTTCGCTAAGGCTGTTCTTGTGGAATTGGCAAAGGGATATTTGGAAGCCCATAGAGGGCTATGGTGAAAAAGGAAATATCTTCCGTTCAAAACTGGAAAGAAGCTTTCTGAGAAACTGCTCTGTGTTCTGTGAATTCATCTCACAGAGTTACATCTTTCCCTTCAAGAAGCCTTTCGCTAAGGCTGTTCTTGTGGAATTGGCAAAGGGATATTTGGAAGCCCATAGACGGCTATGGTGAAAAAGGAAATATCTTCCGTTCAAAACTGGAAAGAAGCTTTCTGAGAAACTGCTCTGTGTTCTGTGAATTCATCTCACAGAGTTACATCTTTCCCTTCAAGAAGCCTTTCGCTAAGGCTGTTCTTGTGGAATTGGCAAAGGGATATTTGGAAGCCCATAGAGGGCTATGGTGAAAAAGGAAATATCTTCCGTTCAAAACTGGAAAGAAGCTTTCTGAGAAACTGCTCTGTGTTCTGTTAATTCAACTCACAGAGTTACATCTTTCCCTTCAAGAAGCCTTTCGCTAAGGCTGTTCTTGTGGAATTGGCAAAGGGATATTTGGAAGCCCATAGAGGGCTATGGTGAAAAAGGAAATAACTTCCGTTCAAAACTGGAAAGAAGCTTTCTGAGAAACTGCACTGTGTTCTGTGAATTCATCTCACAGAGTTACATCTTTCCCTTCAAGAAGCCTTTCGCTAAGGCTGTTCTTGTGGAATTGGCAAAGGGATATTTGGAAGCCCATAGAGGCCTATGGTGAAAAAGGAAATATCTTCCGTTCAAAACTGGAAAGAAGCTTTCTGAGAAACTGCTCTGTGTTCTGTGAATTCATCTCACAGAGTTACATCTTTCCCTTCAAGAAGCCTTTCGCTAAGGCTGTTCTTGTGGAATTGGCAAAGGGATATTTGGAAGCCCATAGAGGCCTATGGTGAAAAAGGAAATATCTTCCGTTCAAAACTGGAAAGAAGCTTTCTGAGAAACTGCTCTGTGTTCTGTGAATTCATCTCACAGAGTTACATCTTTCCCTTCAAGAAGCGTTTCGCTAAGGCTCTTCTTGTGGAATTGGCAAAGGTATATTTGGAAGCCCGTGGAGGGCTATGGTGAAAAAGGAAATATCTTCCGTTCAAAACTGGAAAGAAGCTTTCTGAGAAACTGCTCTGTGTTCTGTGAATTCATCTCACAGAGTTACATCTTTCCCTTCAAGAAGCCTTTCGCTAAGGCTGTTCTTGTGGAATTGGCAAAGGGATATTTGGAAGCCCATAGAGGCCTATGGTGAAAAAGGAAATATCTTCCGTTCAAAACTGGATAGAAGCTTTCTAAGAAACTGCTCTGTGTTCTGTGAATTCATCTCACAGAGTTACATCTTTCCCTTCAAGAAGCGTTTCGCTAAGGCTCTTCTTGTGGAATTGGCAAAGGTATATTTGGAAGCCCGTGGAGGGCTATGGTGAAAAAGGAAATATCTTCCGTTCAAAACTGGAAAGAAGCTTTCTGAGAAACTGCTCTGTGTTCTGTGAATTCATCTCACAGAGTTACATCTTTCCCTTCAAGAAGCCTTTCGCTAAGGCTGTTCTTGTGGAATTGGCAAAGGGATATTTGGAAGCCAATAGAGGGCTATGGTGAAAAAGGAAATATCTTCCGTTCAAAACTGTAAAGAAGCTTTCTGAGAAACTGCTCTGTGTTCTGTGAATTCATCTCACAGAGTTACATCTTTCCCTTCAAGAAGCCTTTCGCTAAGGCTGTTCTTGTGGAATTGGCAAAGGGATATTTGGAAGCCCATAGAGGGCTATGGTGAAAAAGGAAATATCTTCCGTTCAAAACTGGAAAGAAGCTTTCTGAGAAACTGCTCTGTGTTCTGTGAATTCATCTCACAGAGTTACATCTTTCCCTTCAAGAAGCCTTTCGCTAAGGCTGTTCTTGTGGAATTGGCAAAGGGATATTTGGAAGCCCATAGAGGCCTATGGTGAAAAAGGAAATATCTTCCGTTCAAAACTGGAAAGAAGCTTTCTGAGAAACTGCTCTGTGTTCTGTTAATTCATCTCACAGAGTTACATCTTTCCCTTCAAGAAGCCTTTCGCTAAGGCTGTTCTTGTGGAATTGGCAAAGCGATATTTGGAAGCCCATAGAGGGCTATGGTGAAAAAGGAAATATCTTCCGTTCAAAACTGGAAAGAAGCTTTCTGAGAAACTGCTCTGTGTTCTGTGAATTCATCTCACAGAGTTACATCTTTCCCTTCAAGAAGCCTTTCGCTAAGGCTGTTCTTGTGGAATTGGCAAAGGGATATTTGGAAGCCAATAGAGGGCTATGGTGAAAAAGGAAATATCTTCCGTTCAAAACTGGAAAGAAGCTTTCTGAGAAACTGCTCTGTGTTCTGTTAATTCATCTCACAGAGTTACATCTTTCCCTTCAAGAAGCCTTTCGCTAAGGCTGTTCTTGTGGAATTGGCAAAGGGATATTTGGAAGCCCAGAGAGGCCTATGGTGAAAAAGGAAATATCTTCCGTTCAAAACTGGAAAGAAGCTTTCTGAGAAACTGCTCTGTGTTCTGTGAATTCATCTCACAGAGTTACATCTTTCCCTTCAAGAAGCGTTTCGCTAAGGCTGTTCTTGTGGAATTGGCAAAGGTGTATTTGGAAGCCCATAGAGGTCTATGGTGAAAAAGGAAATATCTTCCGTTCAAAACTGGAAAGAAGCTTTCTGAGAAACTGCTCTGTGTTCTGTGAATTCATCTCACAGAGTTACATCTTTCCCTTCAAGAAGCCTTTCGCTAAGGCTGTTCTTGTGGAATTGGCAAAGGGATATTTGGAAGCCAATAGAGGGCTATGGTGAAAAAGGAAATATCTTCCGTTCAAAACTGGAAAGAAGCTTTCTGAGAAACTGCTCTGTGTTCTGTGAATTCATCTCACAGAGTTACATCTTTCCCTTCAAGAAGCCTTTCGCTAAGGCTGTTCTTGTGGAATTGGCAAAGGGATATTTGGAAGCCCATAGAGGGCTATGGTGAAAAAGGAAATATCTTCCGTTCAAAAGTGGAGAGAAGCTTTCTGAGAAACTGCTATTTGTTCTGTGAATTCATCTCACAGAGTTACATCTTTCCCTTCAAGAAGCCTTTCGCTAAGGCTGTTCTTGTGGAATTGGCAAAGGGATATTTGGAAGCCCATAGAGGGCTATGGTGAAAAAGGAAATATCTTCCGTTCAAAACTGGAAAGAAGCTTTCTGAGAAAATGCTCTGTGTTCTGTGAATTCATCTCACAGAGTTAAATCTTACTCTTCAAGAAGCTTTTCGCTAAGGCTGTTCTTGTGGAATTGGCAAAGGGATATTTGGAAGCCCATAGAGGGCTATGGTGAAAAAGGAAATATCTTCCGTTCAAAACTGGAGAGAAGCTTTCTGAGAAACTGCTATGGTTCTTTGAATTCATCTCACAGAGTTACATCTTTCCCTTCAAGAAGCCTTTCGCTAAGGCTGTTCTTGTGGAATTGGCAAAGGGATATTTGGAAGCCCATAGAGGCCTATGGTGAAAAAGGAAATATCTTCCGTTCAAAACTGGAAAGAAGCTTTCTGAGAAACTGCTCTGTGTTCTGTGAATTCATCTCACAGAGTTACATCTTTCCCTTCAAGAAGCCTTTCGCTAAGGCTGTTCTTGTGGAATTGGCAAAGGCATATTTGGAAGCACATAGCGGCCTATGGTGAAAAAGGAAATATCTTCCGTTCAAAACTGGAAAGAAGCTTTCTGAGAAACTACTCTGTGTTCTGTGAATTCATCTCACAGAGTTACATCTTTCCCTTCAAGAAGCCTTTCGCTAAGGCTGTTCTTGTGGAATTGGCAAAGGGATATTTGGAAGCCCATAGAGGGCTATGGTGAAAAAGGAAATATCTTCCGTTCAAAACCGGAAAGAAGATTTCTGAGAAACTGCTCTGTGTTCTGTGAATTCATCTCACAGAGTTACATCTTTCCCTTCAAGAAGCCTTTCGCTAAGGCTGTTCTTGTGTAATTGGCAAAGGGATATTTGGAAGCCCATAGAGGGCTATGGTGAAAAAGGAAATATCTTCCGTTCAAAACTGGAAAGAAGCTCTCTGAAAAACTGCTCTGTGTTCTGTGAATTCATCTCACAGAGTTACATCTTTCCCTTCAAGAAGCCTTTCGCTAAGGCTGTTCTTGTGGAATTGGCAAAGGGATATTTGGAAACCCATAGAGGGCTATGGTGAAAAAGGAAATATCTTCCGTTCAAAACTGGAAAGAAGCTTTCTGAGAAACTGCTCTGTGTTCTGTGAATTCATCTCACAGAGTTACATCTTTCCCTTCAAGAAGCCTTTCGCTAAGGCTGTTCTTGTGGAATTGGCAAAGGGATATTTGGAAGCCCATAGAGGGCTATGGTGAAAAAGGAAATATCTTCCGTTCAAAACTGGAAAGAAGCTTTCTGAGAAACTGCTCTGTGTTCTGTTAATTCATCTCACAGAGTTACATCTTTCCCTTCAAGAAGCCTTTCGCTAAGGCTGTTCTTGTGGAATTGGCAAAGGGATATTTGGAAGCCCATAGAGGCCTATGGTGAAAAAGGAAATATCTTCCGTTCAAAACTGGAAAGAAGCTTTCTGAGAAACTGCTCTGTGTTCTGTGAATTCATCTCACAGAGTTACATCTTTCCCTTCAGGAAGCCTTTCGCTAAGGCTGTTCTTGTGGAATTGGCAAAGGGATATTTGGAAGCCCTTAGAGGCCTATGGTGAAAAAGGAAATATCTTCCGTTCAAAACTGGAAAGAAGCTTTCTGAGAAACTGCTCTGTGTTCTGTTAATTCATCTCACAGAGTTACATCTTTCCCTTCAAGAAGCGTTTCGCTAAGGCTGTTCTTGTGGAATTGGCAAAGCGATATTTGGAAGCCCATAGAGGGCTATGGTGAAAAAGGAAATATCTTCCGTTCAAAACTGGAAAGAAGCTTTCTGAGAAACTGCTCTGTGTTCTGTGAATTCGTCTCACAGAGTTACGTCTTTCCCTTCAAGAAGCCTTTCGCTAAGGCTGTTCTTGTGGAATTGGCAAAGGGATATTTGGAAGCCCATAGAGGCCTATGGTGAAAAAGGAAATATCTTCCGTTCAAAACTGGAAAGAAGCTTTCTGAGAAACTGCTCTGTGTTCTGTTAATTCATCTCACAGAGTTACATCTTTCCCTTCAAGAAGCCTTTCGCTAAGGCTGTTCTTGTGGAATTGGCAAAGCGATATTTGGAAGCCCATAGAGGGCTATGGTGAAAAAGGAAATATCTTCCGTTCAAAACTGGAAAGAAGCTTTCTGAGAAACTGCTCTGTGTTCTGTGAATTCATCTCACAGAGTTACATCTTTCCCTTCAAGAAGCCTTTCGCTAAGGCTGTTCTTGTGGAATTGGCAAAGGGATATTTGGAAGCCAATAGAGGGCTATGGTGAAAAAGGAAATATCTTCCGTTCAAAACTGGAAAGAAGCTTTCTGAGAAACTGCTCTGTGTTCTGTTAATTCATCTCACAGAGTTACATCTTTCCCTTCAAGAAGCCTTTCGCTAAGGCTGTTCTTGTGGAATTGGCAAAGGGATATTTGGAAGCCCAGAGAGGCCTATGGTGAAAAAGGAAATATCTTCCGTTCAAAACTGGAAAGAAGCTTTCTGAGAAACTGCTCTGTGTTCTGTGAATTCATCTCACAGAGTTACATCTTTCCCTTCAAGAAGCGTTTCGCTAAGGCTGTTCTTGTGGAATTGGCAAAGGTGTATTTGGAAGCCCATAGAGGTCTATGGTGAAAAAGGAAATATCTTCCGTTCCAAACTGGAAAGAAGCTTTCTGAGAAACTGCTCTGTGTTCTGTGAATTCATCTCACAGAGTTACATCTTTCCCTTCAAGAAGCCTTTCGCTAAGGCTGTTCTTGTGGAATTGGCAAAGGGATATTTGGAAGCCAATAGAGGGCTATGGTGAAAAAGGAAATATCTTCCGTTCAAAACTGGAAAGAAGCTTTCTGAGAAACTGCTCTGTGTTCTGTGAATTCATCTCACAGAGTTACATCTTTCCCTTCAAGAAGCCTTTCGCTAAGGCTGTTCTTGTGGAATTGGCAAAGGGATATTTGGAAGCCCATAGAGGGCTATGGTGAAAAAGGAAATATCTTCCGTTCAAAAGTGGAGAGAAGCTTTCTGAGAAACTGCTATTTGTTCTGTGAATTCATCTCACAGAGTTACATCTTTCCCTTCAAGAAGCCTTTCGCTAAGGCTGTTCTTGTGGAATTGGCAAAGGGATATTTGGAAGCCCATAGAGGGCTATGGTGAAAAAGGAAATATCTTCCGTTCAAAACTGGAAAGAAGCTTTCTGAGAAACTGCTCTGTGTTCTGTGAATTCATCTCACAGAGTTAAATCTTTCTCTTCAAGAAGCTTTTCGCTAAGGCTGTTCTTGTGGAATTGGCAAAGGGATATTTGGAAGCCCATAGAGGGCTATGGTGAAAAAGGAAATATCTTCCGTTCAAAACTGGAGAGAAGCTTTCTGAGAAACTGCTATGGTTCTTTGAATTCATCTCACAGAGTTACATCTTTCCCTTCAAGAAGCCTTTCGCTAAGGCTGTTCTTGTGGAATTGGCAAAGGGATATTTGGAAGCCCATAGAGGCCTATGGTGAAAAAGGAAATATCTTCCGTTCAAAACTGGAAAGAAGCTTTCTGAGAAACTGCTCTGTGTTCTGTGAATTCATCTCACAGAGTTACATCTTTCCCTTCAAGAAGCCTTTCGCTAAGGCTGTTCTTGTGGAATTGGCAAAGGCATATTTGGAAGCACATAGCGGCCTATGGTGAAAAAGGAAATATCTTCCGTTCAAAACTGGAAAGAAGCTTTCTGAGAAACTACTCTGTGTTCTGTGAATTCATCTCACAGAGTTACATCTTTCCCTTCAAGAAGCCTTTCGCTAAGGCTGTTCTTGTGGAATTGGCAAAGGGATATTTGGAAGCCCATAGAGGGCTATGGTGAAAAAGGAAATATCTTCCGTTCAAAACCGGAAAGAAGATTTCTGAGAAACTGCTCTGTGTTCTGTGAATTCATCTCACAGAGTTACATCTTTCCCTTCAAGAAGCCTTTCGCTAAGGCTGTTCTTGTGTAATTGGCAAAGGGATATTTGGAAGCCCATAGAGGGCTATGGTGAAAAAGGAAATATCTTCCGTTCAAAACTGGAAAGAAGCTCTCTGAAAAACTGCTCTGTGTTCTGTGAATTCATCTCACAGAGTTACATCTTTCCCTTCAAGAAGCCTTTCGCTAAGGCTGTTCTTGTGGAATTGGCAAAGGGATATTTGGAAACCCATAGAGGGCTATGGTGAAAAAGGAAATATCTTCCGTTCAAAACTGGAAAGAAGCTTTCTGAGAAACTGCTCTGTGTTCTGTGAATTCATCTCACAGAGTTACATCTTTCCCTTCAAGAAGCCTTTCGCTAAGGCTGTTCTTGTGGAATTGGCAAAGGGATATTTGGAAGCCCATAGAGGGCTATGGTGAAAAAGGAAATATCTTCCGTTCAAAACTGGAAAGAAGCTTTCTGAGAAACTGCTCTGTGTTCTGTTAATTCATCTCACAGAGTTACATCTTTCCCTTCAAGAAGCCTTTCGCTAAGGCTGTTCTTGTGGAATTGGCAAAGGGATATTTGGAAGCCCATAGAGGCCTATGGTGAAAAAGGAAATATCTTCCGTTCAAAACTGGAAAGAAGCTTTCTGAGAAACTGCTCTGTGTTCTGTGAATTCATCTCACAGAGTTACATCTTTCCCTTCAGGAAGCCTTTCGCTAAGGCTGTTCTTGTGGAATTGGCAAAGGGATATTTGGAAGCCCTTAGAGGCCTATGGTGAAAAAGGAAATATCTTCCGTTCAAAACTGGAAAGAAGCTTTCTGAGAAACTGCTCTGTGTTCTGTTAATTCATCTCACAGAGTTACATCTTTCCCTTCAAGAAGCGTTTCGCTAAGGCTGTTCTTGTGGAATTGGCAAAGCGATATTTGGAAGCCCATAGAGGGCTATGGTGAAAAAGGAAATATCTTCCGTTCAAAACTGGAAAGAAGCTTTCTGAGAAACTGCTCTGTGTTCTGTGAATTCGTCTCACAGAGTTACGTCTTTCCCTTCAAGAAGCCTTTCGCTAAGGCTGTTCTTGTGGAATTGGCAAAGGGATATTTGGAAGCCCATAGAGGCCTATGGTGAAAAAGGAAATATCTTCCGTTCAAAACTGGAAAGAAGCTTTCTGAGAAACTGCTCTGTGTTCTGTGAATTCATCTCACAGAGTTACATCTTTCCCTTCAAGAAGCCTTTTGCTAAGGCTGTTCTTGTGGAATTGGCAAAGGGATATTTGGAAGCCCATAGAGGGCTATGGTGAAAAAGGAAATATCTTCCGTTCAAAACTGGAAAGAAGCTTTCTGAGAAACTGCTCTGTGTTCTGTGAATTCATCTCACAGAGTTACATCTTTCCCTTCAAGAAGCCTTTCGCTAAGGCTGTTCTTGTGGAATTGGCAAAGGGATATTTGGAAGCCCATAGACGGCTATGGTGAAAAAGGAAATATCTTCCGTTAAAAACTGGAAAGAAGCTTTCTGAGAAACTGCTCTGTGTTCTGTTAATTCATCTCACAGAGTTACATCTTTCCCTTCAAGAAGCCTTTCGCTAAGGCTGTTCTTGTGGAATTGGCAAAGCTATATTTGGAAGCCCATAGAGGCCTATGGTGAAAAAGGAAATATCTTCCGTTCAAAGCTGGAAAGAAGCTTTCTGAGAAACTGCTCTGTGTTCTGTGAATTCATCTCACAGAGTTACATCTTTCCCTTCAAGAAGCCTTTCGCTAAGGCTGTTCTTGTGGAATTGGCAAAGGGATATTTGGAAGCCCATAGAGAGCTATGGTGAAAAAGGAAATATCTTCCGTTCAAAACTGGAAAGAAGCTTTCTGAGAAACTGCTATGTGTTCTGTGAATTCATCTCACAGAGTTACATCTTTCCCTTCAAGAAGCCTTTCGCTAAGGCTGTTCTTGTGGAATTGGCAAAGGGATATTTGGAAGCCCATAGAGGGCTATGGTGAAAAAGGAAATATCTTCCGTTCAAAACTGGAAAGAAGCTTTCTGAGAAACAGCTCTGTGTTCTGTTAATTCATCTCACAGAGTTACATCTTTCCCTTCAAGAAGCCTTTCGCTAAGGCTGTTCTTGTGGAATTGGCAAAGGGATATTTGGAAGCTCTTAGAGGGCTATGGTGAAAAAGGAAATATCTTCCGTTGAAAACTGGAAAGAAGCTTTCTGAGAAACTGCTCTGTGTTCTGTGAATTCATCTCACAGAGTTACATCTTTCCCTTCAAGAAGCCTTTCGCTAAGGCTGTTCTTGTGGAATTGGCAAAGGGATATTTGGAAGCCCATAGAGGGCTATGGTGAAAAAGGAAATATCTTCCGTTCAAAACTGGAAAGAAGCTTTCTGAGAAACTGCTCCGTGTTCTGTGAATTCGTCTCACAGAGTTACGTCTTTCCCTTCAAGAAGCCTTTCGCTAAGGCTGTTCTTGTGGAATTGGCAAAGGGATATTTGGAAGCCCTTAGAGGCCTATGGTGAAAAAGGAAATATCTTCCGTTCAAAACTGGAAAGAAGCTTTCTGAGAAACTGCTCTGTGTTCTGTGAATTCATCTCACAGAGTTACATCTTTCCCTTCAAGAAGCCTTTCGCTAAGGCTGTTCTTGTGGAATTGGCAAAGGGATATTTGGAAGCCCATAGAGGGCTATGGTGAAAAAGGAAATATCTTCCGTTCAAAACTGGAAAGAAGCTTTCTGAGAAACTGCTCTGTGTTCTGTGAATTCATCTCACAGAGTTACATCTTTCCCTTCAAGAAGCCTTTCGCTAAGGCTGTTCTTGTGGAATTGGCAAAGGGATATTTGGAAGCCCATAGAGGTCTATGGTGAAAAAGGAAATATCTTCCGTTCAAAACTGGAAAGAAGCTTTCTGAGAAACTGCTCTGTGTTCTGTGAATTCATCTCACAGTGTTACACTTTCCCTTCAAGAAGCCTTTCGCTAAGGCTGTTCTTGTGCAATTGGCAAAGGGATATTTGGAAGCCCATATAGGGCTATGGTGAAAAAGGAAATATCTTCCGTTCAAAACCGGAGAGAAGCTTTCTGAGAAACTGCTCTGTGTTCTGTGAATTCATCTCACAGAGTTACATCTTTCCCTTTAAGAAGCCTTTCGCTAAGGCTGTTCTTGTGGAATTGGCAAAGGGATATTTGGAAGCCCATAGAGGCCTATAGTGAAAAAGGAAATATCTTCCGTTCAAAACTGGAAAGAAGCTTTCTGAGAAACTGCTCTGTGTTCTGTGAATTCATCTCACAGAGTTACATCTTTCCCTTCAAGAAGCCTTTCGCTAAGGCTGTTCTTGTGGAATTGGCAAAGGGATATTTGGAAGCCCATAGAGGTCTATGGTGAAAAAGGAAATATCTTCCGTTCAAAACTGGAAAGAAGCTTTCTGAGAAACTGCTCTGTGTTCTGTGAATTCATCTCACAGTGTTACACTTTCCCTTCAAGAAGCCTTTCGCTAAGGCTGTTCTTGTGCAATTGGCAAAGGGATATTTGGAAGCCCATATAGGGCTATGGTGAAAAAGGAAATATCTTCCGTTCAAAACTGGAAAGAAGCTTTCTGAGAAACTGCTCTGTGTTCTGTTAATTCATCTCACAGAGTTACATCTTTCCCTTCAAGAAGCGTTTCGCTAAGGCTGTTCTTGTGGAATTGGCAAAGCGATATTTGGAAGCCCATAGAGGGCTATGGTGAAAAAGGAAATATCTTCCGTTCAAAACTGGAAAGAAGCTTTCTGAGAAACGGCTCTGTGTTCTGTGAATTCGTCTCACAGAGTTACGTCTTTCCCTTCAAGAAGCCTTTCGCTAAGGCTGTTCTTGTGCAATTGGCAAAGGGATATTTGGAAGCCCATAGAGGCCTATGGTGAAAAAGGAAATATCTTCCGTTCAAAACTGGAAAGAAGCTTTCTGAGAAACTGCTCTGTGTTCTGTGAATTCATCTCACAGAGTTACATCTTTCCCTTCAAGAAGCCTTTCGCTAAGGCTGTTCTTGTGGAATTGGCAAAGGGATATTTGGAAGCCCATAGACGGCTATGGTGAAAAAGGAAATATCTTCCGTTCAAAACTGGAAAGAAGCTTTCTGAGAAACTGCTCTGTGTTCTGTGAATTCATCTCACAGAGTTACATCTTTCCCTTCAAGAAGCCTTTCGCTAAGGCTGTTCTTGTGGAATTGGCAAAGGGATATTTGGAAGCCCATAGAGGGCTATGGTGAAAAAGGAAATATCTTCCGTTCAAAACTGGAAAGAAGCTTTCTGAGAAACTGCTCTGTGTTCTGTGAATTCATCTCACAGAGTTACATCTTTCCCTTCAAGAAGCCTTTCGCTAAGGCTGTTCTTGTGGAATTGGCAAAGGGATATTTGGAAGCCCATAGAGGGCTATGGTGAAAAAGGAAATATCTTCCGTTCAAAACTGGAAAGAAGCTTTCTGAGAAACTGCTCTGTGTTCTGTTAATTCAACTCACAGAGTTACATCTTTCCCTTCAAGAAGCCTTTCGCTAAGGCTGTTCTTGTGGAATTGGCAAAGGGATATTTGGAAGCCCATAGAGGGCTATGGTGAAAAAGGAAATACCTTCCGTTCAAAACTGGAAAGAAGCTTTCTGAGAAACTGCACTGTGTTCTGTTAATTCATCTCACAGAGTTACATCTTTCCCTTCAAGAAGCCTTTCGCTAAGGCTGTTCTTGTGGAATTGGCAAAGGGATATTTGGAAGCCCATAGAGGCCTATGGTGAAAAAGGAAATATCTTCCGTTCAAAACTGGAAAGAAGCTTTCTGAGAAACTGCTCTGTGTTCTGTGAATTCATCTCACAGAGTTACATCTTTCCCTTCAAGAAGCCTTTCGCTAAGGCTGTTCTTGTGGAATTGGCAAAGGGATATTTGGAAGCCCATAGAGGCCTATGGTGAAAAAGGAAATATCTTCCGTTCAAAACTGGATAGAAGCTTTCTAAGAAACTGCTCTGTGTTCTGTGAATTCATCTCACAGAGTTACATCTTTCCCTTCAAGAAGCGTTTCGCTAAGGCTCTTCTTGTGGAATTGGCAAAGGTATATTTGGAAGCCCGTGGAGGGCTATGGTGAAAAAGGAAATATCTTCCGTTCAAAACTGGAAAGAAGCTTTCTGAGAAACTGCTCTTTGTTCTGTGAATTCATCTCACAGAGTTACATCTTTCCCTTCAAGAAGCCTTTCGCTAAGGCTGTTCTTGTGGAATTGGCAAAGGGATATTTGGAAGCCCATAGAGGCCTATGGTGAAAAAGGAAATATCTTCCGTTCAAAACTGGATAGAAGCTTTCTAAGAAACTGCTCTGTGTTCTGTGAATTCATCTCACAGAGTTACATCTTTCCCTTCAAGAAGCGTTTCGCTAAGGCTCTTCTTGTGGAATTGGCAAAGGTATATTTGGAAGCCCGTGGAGGGCTATGGTGAAAAAGGAAATATCTTCCGTTCAAAACTGGAAAGAAGCTTTCTGAGAAACTGCTCTGTGTTCTGTGAATTCATCTCACAGAGTTACATCTTTCCCTTCAAGAAGCCTTTCGCTAAGGCTGTTCTTGTGGAATTGGCAAAGGGATATTTGGAAGCCAATAGAGGGCTATGGTGAAAAAGGAAATATCTTCCGTTCAAAACTGTAAAGAAGCTTTCTGAGAAACTGCTCTGTGTTCTGTTAATTCATCTCACAGAGTTACATCTTTCCCTTCAAGAAGCCTTTCGCTAAGGCTGTTCTTGTGGAATTGGCAAAGGGATATTTGGAAGCCCATAGAGGGCTATGGTGAAAAAGGAAATATCTTCCGTTCAAAACTGGAAAGAAGCTTTCTGAGAAACTGCTCTGTGTTCTGTGAATTCATCTCACAGAGTTACATCTTTCCCTTCAAGAAGCCTTTCGCTAAGGCTGTTCTTGTGGAATTGGCAAAGGGATATTTGGAAGCCCATAGAGGCCTATGGTGAAAAAGGAAATATCTTCCGTTCAAAACTGGAAAGAAGCTTTCTGAGAAACTGCTCTGTGTTCTGTTAATTCATCTCACAGAGTTACATCTTTCCCTTCAAGAAGCCTTTCGCTAAGGCTGTTCTTGTGGAATTGGCAAAGCGATATTTGGAAGCCCATAGAGGGCTATGGTGAAAAAGGAAATATCTTCCGTTCAAAACTGGAAAGAAGCTTTCTGAGAAACTGCTCTGTGTTCTGTGAATTCATCTCACAGAGTTACATCTTTCCCTTCAAGAAGCCTTTCGCTAAGGCTGTTCTTGTGGAATTGGCAAAGGGATATTTGGAAGCCAATAGAGGGCTATGGTGAAAAAGGAAATATCTTCCGTTCAAAACTGGAAAGAAGCTTTCTGAGAAACTGCTCTGTGTTCTGTTAATTCATCTCACAGAGTTACATCTTTCCCTTCAAGAAGCCTTTCGCTAAGGCTGTTCTTGTGGAATTGGCAAAGGGATATTTGGAAGCCCAGAGAGGCCTATGGTGAAAAAGGAAATATCTTCCGTTCAAAACTGGAAAGAAGCTTTCTGAGAAACTGCTCTGTGTTCTGTGAATTCATCTCACAGAGTTACATCTTTCCCTTCAAGAAGCGTTTCGCTAAGGCTGTTCTTGTGGAATTGGCAAAGGTGTATTTGGAAGCCCATAGAGGTCTATGGTGAAAAAGGAAATATCTTCCGTTCAAAACTGGAAAGAAGCTTTCTGAGAAACTGCTCTGTGTTCTGTGAATTCATCTCACAGAGTTACATCTTTCCCTTCAAGAAGCCTTTCGCTAAGGCTGTTCTTGTGGAATTGGCAAAGGGATATTTGGAAGCCAATAGAGGGCTATGGTGAAAAAGGAAATATCTTCCGTTCAAAACTGGAAAGAAGCTTTCTGAGAAACTGCTCTGTGTTCTGTGAATTCATCTCACAGAGTTACATCTTTCCCTTCAAGAAGCCTTTCGCTAAGGCTGTTCTTGTGGAATTGGCAAAGGGATATTTGGAAGCCCATAGAGGGCAATGGTGAAAAAGGAAATATCTTCCGTTCAAAAGTGGAGAGAAGCTTTCTGAGAAACTGCTATTTGTTCTGTGAATTCATCTCACAGAGTTACATCTTTCCCTTCAAGAAGCCTTTCGCTAAGGCTGTTCTTGTGGAATTGGCAAAGCTATATTTGGAATCCCATAGAGGGCTATGGTGAAAAAGGAAATATCTTCCGTTCAAAACTGGAAAGAAGCTTTCTGAGAAACAGCTCTGTGTTCTGTTAATTCATCCCACAGAGTTACATCTTTCCCTTCAAGAAGCCTTTCGCTAAGGCTGTTCTTGTGGAATTGGCAAAGGGATATTTGGAAGCCCATAGAGGGCTATGGTGAAAAAGGAAATATCTTCCGTTCAAAACTGGAAAGAAGCTTTCTGAGAAACTGCTCTGTGTTCTGTGAATTCATCTCACAGAGTTACATCTTTCCCTTCAAGAAGCCTTTCGCTAAGGATGTTCTTGTGGAATTGGCAAAGGGATATTTGGAAGCCCATAGAGGGCTATGGTGAAAAAGGAAATATCTTCCGTTCAAAACTGGAAAGAAGCTTTCTGAGAAACTGCTCTGTGTTCTGTGAAT
This sequence comes from Chlorocebus sabaeus, assembly GCF_047675955.1. Classification (NCBI taxonomy): domain Eukaryota; kingdom Metazoa; phylum Chordata; class Mammalia; order Primates; family Cercopithecidae; genus Chlorocebus; species Chlorocebus sabaeus. Next base: position 234,708 of record NW_027328181.1, read on the forward strand.
TCATCTCACAGAGTTACATCTTTCCCTTCAAGAAGCCTTTCGCTAAGGCTGTTCTTGTGGAATTGGCAAAGGGATATTTGGAAGCCTATAGAGGGCTATGGTGAAAAAGGAAATATCTTCCGTTCAAAACTGGAAAGAAGCTTTCTGAGAAACTGCTCTGTGTTCTGTGAATTCATCTCACAGAGTTACATCTTTCCCTTCAAGAAGCCTTTCGCTAAGGCTGTTCTTGTGGAATTGGCAAAGGGATATTTGGAAGCCCATAGAGGGCTATGGTGAAAAAGGAAATATTTTCCGTTCAAAACTGGAAAGAAGCTTTCTGAGAAACTGCTCTGTGTTCTGTTAATTCATCTCACAGAGTTACATCTTTCCCTTGAAGAAGCCTTTCGCTAAGGCTGTTCTTGTGGAATTGGCAAAGGGATATTTGGAAGCCCATAGAGGCCTATGGTGAAAAAGGAAATATCTTCCGTTCAAAATTGGAAAGAAGCTTTCTGAGAAACTGCTCTGTGTTCTGTGAATTCATCACACAGAGTTACATCTTTCCCTTCAAGAAGCCTTTCGCTAAGGCTGTTCTTGTGGAATTGGCAAAGGGATATTTGGAAGCCCATAGAGGGCTATGGTGAAAAAAGAAATATCTTCCGTTCAAAACTGGAAAGAAGCTTTCTGAGAAACTGCTCTGTGTTCTGTTAATTCATCTCACAGAGTTACATCTTTCCCTTCAAGAAGCCTTTCGCTAAGGCTGTTCTTGTGGAATTGGCAAAGGGATATTTGGAAGCACATAGAGGCCTATGGTGAAAAAGGAAATATCTTCCGTTCAAAACTGGAAAGAAGCTTTCTGAGAAACTGCTCTGTGTTCTGTGAATTCATCTCACAGAGTTACATCTTTCCCTTCAAGAAGCCTTTCGCTAAGGCTGTTCTTGTGGAATTGGCAAAGGGATATTTGGAAGCCCATAGAGGGCTATGGTGAAAAAGGAAATATCTTCCGTTCAAAACCGGAGAGAAGCTTTCTGAGAAACTGCTATGTGTTCTGTGAATTCATCTCACAGAGTTACATGTTTCCCTTCAAGAAGCCTTTCGCTAAGGCTGTTCTTGTGGAATTGGCAAAGGGATATTTGGAAGCCCATAGAGGGCTATGGAGAAAAAGGAAATATCTTCCGTTCAAAACTGGAAAGAAGCTTTCTGAGAAACTGCTCTGTGTTCTGTGAATTCATCTCACAGAGTTACATCTTTCCCTTCAAGAAGCCTTTCGCTAAGGCTGTTCTTGTGGAATTGGCAAAGGGATATTTGGAAGCCCATAGAGGGCTATGGTGAAAAAGGAAATATCTTCCGTTCAAAACTGGAAAGAAGCTTTCTGAGAAACAGCTCTCTGTTCTGTTAATTCATCTCACAGAGTTACATCTTTCCCTTCAAGAAGCTTTTCGCTACGGCTGTTCTTGAGGAATTGGCAAAGGGATATTTGGAAGCTCGTAGAGGGCTATGGTGAAAAAGGAAATATCTTCCGTTCAAAACTGGAAAGAAGCTTTCTGAGAAACTGCTCTGTGTTCTATTAATTCATCTCACAGAGTTACATCTTTCCCTTCAAGAAGCCTTTCGCTAAGGCTGTTCTTGTGGAATTGGCAAAGGGATATTTGGAAGCCCATAGAGGCCTATGGTGAAAAAGGAAATATCTTCCGTTCAAAACTGGAAAGAAGCTTTCTAAGGAACTGCTCTGTGTTCTGTGAATTCATCTCACAGAGTTACATCTTTCCCTTCAAGAAGCGTTTCGCAAAGGCTCTTCTTGTGGAATTGGCAAAGGTATATTTGGAAGCCCATAGAGGGCTATGGTGAAAAAGGAAATATCTTCCGTTCAAAACTGGAAAGAAGCTTTCTGAGAAACTGCTCTGTGTTCTGTGAATTCATCTCACAGAGTTACATCTTTCCCTTCAAGAAGCCTTTCGCTAAGGCTGTTCTTGTGGAATTGGCAAAGGGATATTTGGAAGCCCATAGAGGTCTATGGTGAAAAAGGAAATATCTTCCGTTCAAAACTGTAAAGAAGCTGTCTGAGAAACTGCTCTGTGTTCTGTGAATTCATCTCACAGAGTTACATCTTTCCCTTCAAGAAGCCTTTCGTTAAGGCTGTTCTTGTGGAATTGGCAAAGGGATATTTGGAAGCCCATAGACGGCTATGGTGAAAAAGGAAATATCTTCCGTTCAAAACTGGAAAGAAGCTTTCTGAGAAACTGCTCTGTGTTCTGTGAATTCATCTCACAGAGTTACATCTTTCCCTTCAAGAAGCCTTTCGCTAAGTCTGTTCTTGTGGAATTGGCAAAGCTATATTTGGAAGCCCATAGAGGCCTATGGTGAAAAAGGAAATATCTTCCGTTCAAAACTGGAAAGAAGCTTTCTGAGAAACTGCTCTGTGTTCTGTGAATTCATCTCACAGAGTTACATCTTTCCCTTCAAGAAGCCTTTCGCTAAGGCTGTTCTTGTGGAATTGGCAAAGGGATATTTGGAAGCCCATAGAGGGCTATGGTGAAAAAGGAAATATCTTCCTTTCAAAACTGGAAAGAAGCTTTCTGAGAAACTGCTCTGTGTTCTGTGAGTTCATCTCACAGAGTTTCATCTTTCCCTTCAAGAAGCGTTTCGCTAAGGCTGTTCTTGTGGAATTGGCAAAGGGATATTTGGAAGCCCATAGAGGGCTATGGTGAAAAAGGAAATATCTTCCGATCAAAACTGGAAAGAAGCTTTCTGAGAAACTGCTCTATGTTCTGTGAATTCATCTCAGAGAGTTACATCTTTCCCTTCAAGAAGCCTTTCGCTAAGGCCGTTCTTGTGCAATTGGCAAAGGGATATTTGGAAGCCCATAGAGGGCTATGGTGAAAAAGGAAATATCTTCCGTTCAAAACTGGAAAGAAGCTTTCTGAGAAACTACTCTGTGTTCTGTTAATTCATCTCACAAAGTTACATCTTTCCCTTCAAGAAGCCTTTCGCTAAGGCTGTTCTTGTGGAATTGGCAAAGGGATATTTGGAAGCCCATAGAGGGCTATGGTGAAAAAGGAAATATCTTCCGTTCAAAACTGGAAAGAAGCTTTCTGAGAAACTGCTCTGTGTTCTGTGAATTCATCTCACAGAGTTACATCTTTCCCTTCAAGAAGCCTTTCGCTAAGGCTGTTCTTGTGTAATTGGCAATGGGATATTTGGAAGCCCATATAGGGCTATGGTGAAAAAGGAAATATCTGCCGTTCAAAACCGGAGAGAAGCTTTCTGAGAAACTGCTCTGTGTTCTGTGAATTCATCTTACAGAGTTACATCTTTCCCTTTAAGAAGCCTTTCGCTAAGGCTCTTCTTGTGGAATTGGCAAAGGGATATTTGGAAGCCCATAGAGGGCTATGGTGAAAAAGGAAATATCTTCCGTTCAAAACTGGAAAGAAGCTTTCTGAGAAACTGCTCTGTGTTCTGTGAATTCATCTCACAGAGTTACATCTTTCCCTTCAAGAAGCCTTTCGCTAAGGCTGTTCTTGTGGAATTGGCAAGGGGATATTTGGAAGCCCATAGAGGTCTATGGTGAAAAAGGAAATATCTTCCGTTCAAAACTGGAAAGAAGCTTTCTGAGAAACTGCTCTGTGTTCTGTGAATTTATCTCACAGAGTTACATCTTTCCCTTCAAGAAGCCTTTCGCTAAGGCTGTTCTTGTGGAATTGGCAAAGGGATATTTGGAAGCCCATAGAGGCCTATGGTGAAAAAGGAAATATCTTCCGTTCAAAACTGGAAAGAAGCTTTCTGAGAAACTGCTCTGTGTTCTGTGAATTCATCTCACAGAGTTACATCTTTCCCTTCAAGAAGCGTTTCGCTAAGGCTGTTCTTGTGGAATTGGGAAAGGTATATTTGGAAGCCCATAGAGTTCTATGGTGAAAAAGGAAATATCTTCCGTTCAAAACTGGAAAGAAGCTTTCTGAGAAACTGCTCTGTGTTCTGTGAATTCATCTCACAGAGTTACATCTTTCCCTTCACGAAGACTTTCGCTAAGGCTGTTCTTGTGGAATTGGCAAAGGGATATTTGGAAGCCCATAGAGGGCTATGGTGAAAAAGGAAATATCTTCCGTTCAAAACTGGAAAGAAGCTTTCTGAGAAACTGCTCTGTGTTCTGTGAATTCATCTCACAGAGTTACATCTTTCCCTTCAAGAAGCCTTTCACTAAGGCTGTTCTTGTGGAATTGGCAAAGGGATATTTGGAAGCCCATAGAGGCCTATGGTGAAAAAGGAAATATCTTCCGTTCAAAACTGGAAAGAAGCTTTCTGAGAAACTGCTCTGTGTTCTGTAAATTCATCTCACAGAGTTACATCTTTCCCTTCAAGAAGCCTTTCGCTAAGGCTGTTCTTGTGGAATTGGCAAAGGGATATTTGGAAGCCCATAGAGGGCTATGGTGAAAAAGGAAATATCTTCCGTTCAAAACTGGAAAGAAGCTTTCTGAGAAACTGCTCTGTGTTCTGTTAATTCATCTCACAGAGTTAAATCTTTCCCTTCAAGAAGCTTTTCGCTAAGGCTGTTCTTGTGGAATTGGCAAAGGGATATTTGGAAGCCCATAGAGGGCTATGGTGAAAAAGGAAATATCTTCCGTTCAAAACTGGAAAGAAGCTTTCTGAGAAACTGCTCTGTGTTCTATTAATTCATCTCACAGAGTTACATCTTTCCCTTCAAGAAGCCTTTCGCTAAGGCTGTTCTTGTGGAATTGGCAAAGGGATATTTGGAAGCCCATAGAGGCCTACGGTGAAAAAGGAAATATCTTCCGTTCAAAACTGGAAAGAAGCTTTCTGAGAAACTGCTCTGTGTTCTGTGAATTCATCTCACAGAGTTACATCTTTCCCTTCAAGAAGCCTTTCGCTAAGGCTGTTCTTGTGGAATTGGCAAAGGGATATTTGGAAGCCCATAGAGGGCTATGGTGAAAAAGGAAATATCTTCCGTTCAAAACTGGAAAGAAGCTTTCTGAGAAACTGCTCTGTGTTCTGTGAATTCATCTCACAGAGTTACATCTTTCCCTTCAAGAAGCCTTTCGCTAAGGCTGTTCTTCTGGAATTGGCAAAGGGATATTTGGAAGCCCATAGAGGGCTATGGTGAAAAAGGAAATATCTTCCTTTCAAAACTGGAAAGAAGCTTTCTGAGAAACTGCTCTGTGTTCTGTGAATTCATCTCACAGAGTTACATCTTTCCCTTCAAGAAGCCTTTCGCTAAGGCTGTTCTTGTGGAATTGGCAAAGGGATATTTGGAAGCCCATAGAGGGCTATGGTGAAAAAGGAAATATCTTCCGTTCAAAACTGGAAAGAAGCTTTCTGAGAAACTGCTCTGTGTTCTGTGAATTCATCTCACAGAGTTACATCTTTCCCTTCAAGAAGCCTTTCGCCAAGTCTGTTCTTGTGGAATTGGCAAAGGGATATTTGGAAGCCCATAGACGGCTATGGTGAAAAAGGAAATATCTTCCGTTCAAAACTGGAAAGAAGCTTTCTGAGAAACTGCTCTGTGTTCTGTGAATTCATCTCACAGAGTTACATCTTTCCCTTCAAGAAGCCTTTCGCTAAGGCTGTTCTTGTGGAATTGGCAAAGGGATATTTGGAAGCACATAGAGGCCTATGGTGAAAAAGGAAATATCTTCCGTTCAAAACTGGAAAGAAGCTTTCTGAGAAACTGCTCTGTGTTCTGTGAATTCATCTCACCGAGTTACATCTTTCCCTTCAAGAAGCCTTTCGCTAAGGCTGTTCTTGTGGAATTGGCAAAGGGATATTTGGAAGCCCATAGAGGGCTATTGTGAAAAAGGAAATATCTTCCGTTCAAAACTGGAAAGAAGCTTTCTGAGAAACTGCTCTGTGTTCTGTTAATTCATCTCACAGAGTTACATCTTTCCCTTCAAGAAGCCTTTCGCTAAGGCTGTTCTTGTGGAATTGGCAAAGGGATATTTGGAAGCCCATAGAGGCCTATGGTGAAAAAGGAAATATCTTCCGTTCAAAACTGGAAAGAAGCTTTCTGAGAAACTGCTCTGTGTTCTGTTAATTCATCTCACAGAGTTACATCTTTCCCTTCAAGAAGCCTTTCGCTAAGGCTGTTCTTGTGGAATTGGCAAAGGGATATTTGGAAGCCCATAGAGGGCTATGGTGAAAAAGGAAATATCTTCCGTTCAAAACTGGAAAGAAGCTCTCTGAAAAACTGCTCTGTGTTCTGTGAATTCATCTCACAGAGTTACATCTTTCCCTTCAAGAAGCCTTTCGCTAAGGCTGTTCTTGTGGAATTGGCAAAGGGATATTTGGAAACCCATAGAGGGCTATGGTGAAAAAGGAAATATCTTCCGTTCAAAACTGGAAAGAAGCTTTCTGAGAAACTGCTCTGTGTTCTGTGAATTCATCTCACAGAGTTACATCTTTCCCTTCAAGAAGCCTTTCGCTAAGGCTGTTCTTGTGGAATTGGCAAAGGGATATTTGGAAGCCCATAGAGGGCTATGGTGAAAAAGGAAATATCTTCCGTTCAAAACTGGAAAGAAGCTTTCTGAGAAACTGCTCTGTGTTCTATTAATTCATCTCACAGAGTTACATCTTTCCCTTCAAGAAGCCTTTCGCTAAGGCTGTTCTTGTGGAATTGGCAAAGGGATATTTGGAAGCCCATAGAGGGCTATGGTGAAAAAGGAAATATCTTCCGTTCAAAACTGGAAAGAAGCTTTCTGAGAAACTGCTCTGTGTTCTGTTAATTCATCTCACAGAGTTAAATCTTTCCCTTCAAGAAGCTTTTCGCTAAGGCTGTTCTTGTGGAATTGGCAAAGGGATATTTGGAAGCCCATAGAGGCCTATGGTGAAAAAGGAAATATCTTCCGTTCAAAACTGGAAAGAAGCTTTCTGAGAAACTGCTCTGTGTTCTATTAATTCATCTCACAGAGTTACATCTTTCCCTTCAAGAAGCCTTTCGCTAAGGCTGTTCTTGTGGAATTGGCAAAGGGATATTTGGAAGCCCATAGAGGCCTACGGTGAAAAAGGAAATATCTTCCGTTCAAAACTGGAAAGAAGCTTTCTGAGAAACTGCTCTGTGTTCTGTGAATTCATCTCACAGAGTTACATCTTTCCCTTCAAGAAGCCTTTCGCTAAGGCTGTTCTTGTGGAATTGGCAAAGGGATATTTGGAAGCCCATAGAGGGCTATGGTGAAAAAGGAAATATCTTCCGTTCAAAACTGGAAAGAAGCTTTCTGAGAAACTGCTCTGTGTTCTGTGAATTCATCTCACAGAGTTACATCTTTCCCTTCAAGAAGCCTTTCGCTAAGGCTGTTCTTCTGGAATTGGCAAAGGGATATTTGGAAGCCCATAGAGGGCTATGGTGAAAAAGGAAATATCTTCCTTTCAAAACTGGAAAGAAGCTTTCTGAGAAACTGCTCTGTGTTCTGTGAATTCATCTCACAGAGTTACATCTTTCCCTTCAAGAAGCCTTTCGCTAAGGCTGTTCTTGTGGAATTGGCAAAGGGATATTTGGAAGCCCATAGAGGGCTATGGTGAAAAAGGAAATATCTTCCGTTCAAAACTGGAAAGAAGCTTTCTGAGAAACTGCTCTGTGTTCTGTGAATTCATCTCACAGAGTTACATCTTTCCCTTCAAGAAGCCTTTCGCCAAGTCTGTTCTTGTGGAATTGGCAAAGGGATATTTGGAAGCCCATAGACGGCTATGGTGAAAAAGGAAATATCTTCCGTTCAAAACTGGAAAGAAGCTTTCTGAGAAACTGCTCTGTGTTCTGTGAATTCATCTCACAGAGTTACATCTTTCCCTTCAAGACGCCTTTCGATAAGGCTGTTCTTGTGGAATTGGCAAAGGGATATTTGGAAGCCCATAGAGGGCTATGGTGAAAAAGGAAATATCTTCCGTTCAAAACTGGAAAGAAGCTTTCTGAGAAACTGCTCTGTGTTCCGTTAATTCATCTCACAGAGTTACATCTTTCCCTTCAAGAAGCCTTTCGCTAAGGCTGTTCTTGTGGAATTGGCAAAGGGATATTTGGAAGCCCATAGAGGGCTATGGTGAAAAAGGAAATATCTTCCGTTCAAAACTGGAAAGAAGCTCTCTGAAAAACTGCTCTGTGTTCTGTGAATTCATCTCACAGAGTTACATCTTTCCCTTCAAGAAGCCTTTCGCTAAGGCTGTTCTTGTGGAATTGGCAAAGGGATATTTGGAAACCCATAGAGGGCTATGGTGAAAAAGGAAATATCTTCCGTTCAAAACTGGAAAGAAGCTTTCTGAGAAACTGCTCTGTGTTCTGTGAATTCATCTCACAGAGTTACATCTTTCCCTTCAAGAAGCCTTTCGCTAAGGCTGTTCTTGTGGAATTGGCAAAGGGATATTTGGAAGCCCATAGAGGGCTATGGTGAAAAAGGAAATATCTTCCGTTCAAAACTGGAAAGAAGCTTTCTGAGAAACTGCTCTGTGTTCTGTGAATTCATCTCACAGAGTTACATCTTTCCCTTCAAGAAGCCTTTCGCTAAGGCTGTTCTTGTGGAATTGGCAAAGGGATATTTGGAAGCCCTTAGAGGCCTATCGTGAAAAAGGAAATATCTTCCGTTCAAAACTGGAAAGAAACTTTCTGAGAAACTGCTCTGTGTTCTGTTAATTCATCTCACAGAGTTACATCTTTCCCTTCAAGAAGCGTTTCGCTACGGCTGTTCTTGTGGAATTGGCAAAGCGATATTTGGAAGCCCATAGAGGGCTATGGTGAAAAAGGAAATATCTTCCGTTCAAAACTGGAAAGAAGCTTTCTGAGAAACTGCTCTGTGTTCTGTGAATTCGTCTCACAGAGTTACGTCTTTCCCTTCAAGAAGCCTTTCGCTAAGGCTGTTCTTGTGGAATTGGCAAAGGGATATTTGGAAGCCCATAGGCTAAGGCTGTTCTTGTGGAATTGGCAAACCGATATTTGGAAGCCCATAGAGGGCTATGGTGAAAAAGGAAATATCTTCCGTTCAAAACTGGAAAGAAGCTTTCTGAGAAACTGCTCTGTGTTCTGTGAATTCATCTCACAGAGTTACATCTTTCCCTTCAAGAAGCCTTTCGCTAAGGCTGTTCTTGTGGAATTGGCAAAGGGATATTTGGAAGCCCATAGAGGCCTATTGTGAAAAAGGAAATATCTTCCGTTCAAAACTGGAAAGAAGCTTTCTGAGAAACTGCTATTTGTTCTGTGAATTCATCTCACAGAGTTACATCTTTCCCTTCAAGAAGCCTTTCGCTAAGGCTGTTCTTGTGGAATTGGCAAAGGGATATTTGGAAGCCCACTGAGGGCTATGGTGAAAAAGGAAATATCTTCCGTTCAAAACTGGAAAGAAGCTTTCTGAGAAACTGCTCTGTGTTCTGTGAATTCATCTCACAGAGTTAAATCTTTCCCTTCAAGAAGCTTTTCGCTAAGGCTGTTCTTGTGGAATTGGCAAAGGGATATTTGGAAGCCCATAGAGGGCTATGGTGAAAAAGGAAATATCTTCCGTTCAAAACTGGAGAGAAGCTTTGTGAGAAACTGCTCTGTGTTCTGTGAATTCATCTCACAGAGTTACATCTTTCCCTTCAAGAAGCCTTTCGCTAAGGCTGTTCTTGTGGAATTGGCAAAGGGATATTTGGAAGCCCATAGAGGCCTATGGTGAAAAAGGAAATATCTTCCGTTGAAAACTGGAAAGAAGCTTTCTGAGAAACTGCTCTGTGTTCTGTGAATTCATCTCACAGAGTTACATCTTTCCCTTCAAGAAGCCTTTCGCTAAGGCTGTTCTTGTGTAATTGGCAAAGGCATATTTGGAAGCACTTAGAGGCCTATGGTGAAAAAGGAAATATCTTCCGTTCAAAACTGGAAAGAAGCTTTCTGAGAAACTACTCTGTGTTCTGTGAATTCATCTCACAGAGTTACATCTTTCCCTTCAAGAAGCCTTTCGCTAAGGCTGTTCTTGTGGAATTGGCAAAGGGATATTTGGAAGCCCATAGAGGGCTATGGTGAAAAAGGAAATACCTTCCGTTCAAAACTGGAAAGAAGCTTTCTGAGAAACTGCACTGTGTTCTGTTAATTCATCTCACAGAGTTACATCTTTCCCTTCAAGAAGCCTTTCGCTAAGGCTGTTCTTGTGGAATTGGCAAAGGGATATTTGGAAGCCCATAGAGGCCTATGGTGAAAAAGGAAATATCTTCCGTTCAAAACTGGAAAGAAGCTTTCTGAGAAACTGCTCTGTGTTCTGTGAATTCATCTCACAGAGTTACATCTTTCCCTTCAAGAAGCTTTTCGCTACGGCTGTTCTTGAGGAATTGGCAAAGGGATATTTGGAAGCCCATAGAGGGCTATGGTGAAAAAGGAAATATCTTCCGTTCAAAACTGGAAAGAAGATTTCTGAGAAACTGCTCTGTGTTCTATTAATTCATCTCACAGAGTTACATCTTTCCCTTCAAGAAGCCTTTCGCTAAGGCTGTTCTTGTGGAATTGGCAAAGGGATATTTGGAAGCCCATAGAGGCCTATGGTGAAAAAGGAAATATCTTCCGTTCAAAACTGGAAAGAAGCTTTCTAAGAAACTGCTCTGTGTTCTGTGAATTCATCTCACAGAGTTACATCTTTCCCTTCAAGAAGCGTTTCTCTAAGGCTCTTCTTGTAGAATTGGCAAAGCTATATTTGGAAGCCCGTAGAGGGCTATGGTGAAAAAGGAAATATCTTCCGTTCAAAACTGGAAAGAAGCTTTCTGAGAAACTGCTCTGTGTTCTGTGAATTCATCTCACAGAGTTACATCTTTCCCTTCAAGAAGCCTTTCGCTAAGGCTGTTCTTGTGGAATTGGCAAAGGGATATTTGGAAGCCCATAGAGGGCTATGGTGAAAAAGGAAATATCTTCCGTTCAAAACTGGAGAGAAGCTTTGTGAGAAACTGCTCTGTGTTCTGTGAATTCATCTCACAGAGTTACATCTTTCCCTTCAAGAAGCCTTTCGCTAAGGCTGTTCTTGTGGAATTGGCAAAGGGATATTTGGAAGCCCATAGAGGCCTATGGTGAAAAAGGAAATATCTTCCGTTGAAAACTGGAAAGAAGCTTTCTGAGAAACTGCTCTGTGTTCTGTGAATTCATCTCACAGAGTTACATCTTTCCCTTCAAGAAGCCTTTCGCTAAGGCTGTTCTTGTGTAATTGGCAAAGGCATATTTGGAAGCACTTAGAGGCCTATGGTGAAAAAGGAAATATCTTCCGTTCAAAACTGGAAAGAAGCTTTCTGAGAAACTACTCTGTGTTCTGTGAATTCATCTCACAGAGTTACATCTTTCCCTTCAAGAAGCCTTTCGCTAAGGCTGTTCTTGTGGAATTGGCAAAGGGATATTTGGAAGCCCATAGAGGGCTATGGTGAAAAAGGAAATACCTTCCGTTCAAAACTGGAAAGAAGCTTTCTGAGAAACTGCACTGTGTTCTGTTAATTCATCTCACAGAGTTACATCTTTCCCTTCAAGAAGCCTTTCGCTAAGGCTGTTCTTGTGGAATTGGCAAAGGGATATTTGGAAGCCCATAGAGGCCTACGGTGAAAAAGGAAATATCTTCCGTTCAAAACTGGAAAGAAGCTTTCTGAGAAACTGCTCTGTGTTCTGTGAATTCATCTCACAGAGTTACATCTTTCCCTTCAAGAAGCCTTTCGCTAAGGCTGTTCTTGTGGAATTGGCAAAGGGATATTTGGAAGCCCATAGAGGGCTATGGTGAAAAAGGAAATATCTTCCGTTCAAAACTGGAAAGAAGCTTTCTGAGAAACTGCTCTGTGTTCTGTGAATTCATCTCACAGAGTTACATCTTTCCCTTCAAGAAGCCTTTCGCTAAGGCTGTTCTTCTGGAATTGGCAAAGGGATATTTGGAAGCCCATAGAGGGCTATGGTGAAAAAGGAAATATCTTCCTTTCAAAACTGGAAAGAAGCTTTCTGAGAAACTGCTCTGTGTTCTGTGAATTCATCTCACAGAGTTACATCTTTCCCTTCAAGAAGCCTTTCGCTAAGGCTGTTCTTGTGGAATTGGCAAAGGGATATTTGGAAGCCCATAGAGGGCTATGGTGAAAAAGGAAATATCTTCCGTTCAAAACTGGAAAGAAGCTTTCTGAGAAACTGCTCTGTGTTCTGTGAATTCATCTCACAGAGTTACATCTTTCCCTTCAAGAAGCCTTTCGCCAAGTCTGTTCTTGTGGAATTGGCAAAGGGATATTTGGAAGCCCATAGACGGCTATGGTGAAAAAGGAAATATCTTCCGTTCAAAACTGGAAAGAAGATTTCTGAGAAACTGCTCTGTGTTCTATTAATTCATCTCACAGAGTTACATCTTTCCCTTCAAGAAGCCTTTCGCTAAGGCTGTTCTTGTGGAATTGGCAAAGGGATATTTGGAAGCCCATAGAGGCCTATGGTGAAAAAGGAAATATCTTCCGTTCAAAACTGGAAAGAAGCTTTCTAAGAAACTGCTCTGTGTTCTGTGAATTCAACTCACAGAGTTACATCTTTCCCTTCAAGACGCCTTTCGATAAGGCTGTTCTTGTGGAATTGGCAAAGGGATATTTGGAAGCCCATAGAGGGCTATGGTGAAAAAGGAAATATCTTCCGTTCAAAACTGGAAAGAAGCTTTCTGAGAAACTGCTCTGTGTTCCGTTAATTCATCTCACAGAGTTACATCTTTCCCTTCAAGAAGCCTTTCGCTAAGGCTGTTCTTGTGGAATTGGCAAAGGGATATTTGGAAGCCCATAGAGGGCTATGGTGAAAAAGGAAATATCTTCCGTTCAAAACTGGAAAGAAGCTCTCTGAAAAACTGCTCTGTGTTCTGTGAATTCATCTCACAGAGTTACATCTTTCCCTTCAAGAAGCCTTTCGCTAAGGCTGTTCTTGTGGAATTGGCAAAGGGATATTTGGAAACCCATAGAGGGCTATGGTGAAAAAGGAAATATCTTCCGTTCAAAACTGGAAAGAAGCTTTCTGAGAAACTGCTCTGTGTTCTGTGAATTCATCTCACCGAGTTACATCTTTCCCTTCAAGAAGCCTTTCGCTAAGGCTGTTCTTGTGGAATTGGCAAAGGGATATTTGGAAGCCCATAGAGGGCTATGGTGAAAAAGGAAATATCTTCCGTTCAAAACTGGAAAGAAGCTTTCTGAGAAACTGCTCTGTGTTCTGTGAATTCATCTCACAGAGTTACATCTTTCCCTTCAAGAAGCCTTTCGCTAAGGCTGTTCTTGTGGAATTGGCAAAGGGATATTTGGAAGCCCTTAGAGGCCTATCGTGAAAAAGGAAATATCTTCCGTTCAAAACTGGAAAGAAACTTTCTGAGAAACTGCTCTGTGTTCTGTTAATTCATCTCACAGAGTTACATCTTTCCCTTCAAGAAGCGTTTCGCTACGGCTGTTCTTGTGGAATTGGCAAAGCGATATTTGGAAGCCCATAGAGGGCTATGGTGAAAAAGGAAATATCTTCCGTTCAAAACTGGAAAGAAGCTTTCTGAGAAACTGCTCTGTGTTCTGTGAATTCGTCTCACAGAGTTACGTCTTTCCCTTCAAGAAGCCTTTCGCTAAGGCTGTTCTTGTGGAATTGGCAAAGGGATATTTGGAAGCCCATAGGCTAAGGCTGTTCTTGTGGAATTGGCAAACCGATATTTGGAAGCCCATAGAGGGCTATGGTGAAAAAGGAAATATCTTCCGTTCAAAACTGGAAAGAAGCTTTCTGAGAAACTGCTCTGTGTTCTGTGAATTCATCTCACAGAGTTACATCTTTCCCTTCAAGAAGCCTTTCGCTAAGGCTGTTCTTGTGGAATTGGCAAAGTAATATTTGGAAGCCCATAGAGGCCTATTGTGAAAAAGGAAATATCTTCCGTTCAAAACTGGAAAGAAGCTTTCTGAGAAACTGCTATTTGTTCTGTGAATTCATCTCACAGAGTTACATCTTTCCCTTCAAGAAGCCTTTCGCTAAGGCTGTTCTTGTGGAATTGGCAAAGGGATATTTGGAAGCCCACTGAGGGCTATGGTGAAAAAGGAAATATCTTCCGTTCAAAACTGGAAAGAAGCTTTCTGAGAAACTGCTCTGTGTTCTGTGAATTCATCTCACAGAGTTAAATCTTTCCCTTCAAGAAGCTTTTCGCTAAGGCTGTTCTTGTGGAATTGGCAAAGGGATATTTGGAAGCCCATAGAGGGCTATGGTGAAAAAGGAAATATCTTCCGTTCAAAACTGGAGAGAAGCTTTGTGAGAAACTGCTCTGTGTTCTGTGAATTCATCTCACAGAGTTACATCTTTCCCTTCAAGAAGCCTTTCGCTAAGGCTGTTCTTGTGGAATTGGCAAAGGGATATTTGGAAGCCCATAGAGGCCTATGGTGAAAAAGGAAATATCTTCCGTTGAAAACTGGAAAGAAGCTTTCTGAGAAACTGCTCTGTGTTCTGTGAATTCATCTCACAGAGTTACATCTTTCCCTTCAAGAAGCCTTTCGCTAAGGCTGTTCTTGTGTAATTGGCAAAGGCATATTTGGAAGCACTTAGAGGCCTATGGTGAAAAAGGAAATATCTTCCGTTCAAAACTGGAAAGAAGCTTTCTGAGAAACTACTCTGTGTTCTGTGAATTCATCTCACAGAGTTACATCTTTCCCTTCAAGAAGCCTTTCGCTAAGGCTGTTCTTGTGGAATTGGCAAAGGGATATTTGGAAGCCCATAGAGGGCTATGGTGAAAAAGGAAATACCTTCCGTTCAAAACTGGAAAGAAGCTTTCTGAGAAACTGCACTGTGTTCTGTTAATTCATCTCACAGAGTTACATCTTTCCCTTCAAGAAGCCTTTCGCTAAGGCTGTTCTTGTGGAATTGGCAAAGGGATATTTGGAAGCCCATAGAGGCCTATGGTGAAAAAGGAAATATCTTCCGTTCAAAACTGGAAAGAAGCTTTCTGAGAAACTGCTCTGTGTTCTGTGAATTCATCTCACAGAGTTACATCTTTCCCTTCAAGAAGCTTTTCGCTACGGCTGTTCTTGAGGAATTGGCAAAGGGATATTTGGAAGCCCATAGAGGGCTATGGTGAAAAAGGAAATATCTTCCGTTCAAAACTGGAAAGAAGATTTCTGAGAAACTGCTCTGTGTTCTATTAATTCATCTCACAGAGTTACATCTTTCCCTTCAAGAAGCCTTTCGCTAAGGCTGTTCTTGTGGAATTGGCAAAGGGATATTTGGAAGCCCATAGAGGCCTATGGTGAAAAAGGAAATATCTTCCGTTCAAAACTGGAAAGAAGCTTTCTAAGAAACTGCTCTGTGTTCTGTGAATTCATCTCACAGAGTTACATCTTTCCCTTCAAGAAGCGTTTCTCTAAGGCTCTTCTTGTAGAATTGGCAAAGCTATATTTGGAAGCCCGTAGAGGGCTATGGTGAAAAAGGAAATATCTTCCGTTCAAAACTGGAAAGAAGCTTTCTGAGAAACTGCTCTGTGTTCTGTGAATTCATCTCACAGAGTTACATCTTTCCCTTCAAGAAGCCTTTCGCTAAGGCTGTTCTTGTGGAATTGGCAAAGGGATATTTGGAAGCCCATAGAGGGCTATGGTGAAAAAGGAAATATCTTCCGTTCAAAACTGGAGAGAAGCTTTGTGAGAAACTGCTCTGTGTTCTGTGAATTCATCTCACAGAGTTACATCTTTCCCTTCAAGAAGCCTTTCGCTAAGGCTGTTCTTGTGGAATTGGCAAAGGGATATTTGGAAGCCCATAGAGGCCTATGGTGAAAAAGGAAATATCTTCCGTTGAAAACTGGAAAGAAGCTTTCTGAGAAACTGCTCTGTGTTCTGTGAATTCATCTCACAGAGTTACATCTTTCCCTTCAAGAAGCCTTTCGCTAAGGCTGTTCTTGTGTAATTGGCAAAGGCATATTTGGAAGCACTTAGAGGCCTATGGTGAAAAAGGAAATATCTTCCGTTCAAAACTGGAAAGAAGCTTTCTGAGAAACTACTCTGTGTTCTGTGAATTCATCTCACAGAGTTACATCTTTCCCTTCAAGAAGCCTTTCGCTAAGGCTGTTCTTGTGGAATTGGCAAAGGGATATTTGGAAGCCCATAGAGGGCTATGGTGAAAAAGGAAATACCTTCCGTTCAAAACTGGAAAGAAGCTTTCTGAGAAACTGCACTGTGTTCTGTTAATTCATCTCACAGAGTTACATCTTTCCCTTCAAGAAGCCTTTCGCTAAGGCTGTTCTTGTGGAATTGGCAAAGGGATATTTGGAAGCCCATAGAGGCCTACGGTGAAAAAGGAAATATCTTCCGTTCAAAACTGGAAAGAAGCTTTCTGAGAAACTGCTCTGTGTTCTGTGAATTCATCTCACAGAGTTACATCTTTCCCTTCAAGAAGCCTTTCGCTAAGGCTGTTCTTGTGGAATTGGCAAAGGGATATTTGGAAGCCCATAGAGGGCTATGGTGAAAAAGGAAATATCTTCCGTTCAAAACTGGAAAGAAGCTTTCTGAGAAACTGCTCTGTGTTCTGTGAATTCATCTCACAGAGTTACATCTTTCCCTTCAAGAAGCCTTTCGCTAAGGCTGTTCTTCTGGAATTGGCAAAGGGATATTTGGAAGCCCATAGAGGGCTATGGTGAAAAAGGAAATATCTTCCTTTCAAAACTGGAAAGAAGCTTTCTGAGAAACTGCTCTGTGTTCTGTGAATTCATCTCACAGAGTTACATCTTTCCCTTCAAGAAGCCTTTCGCTAAGGCTGTTCTTGTGGAATTGGCAAAGGGATATTTGGAAGCCCATAGAGGGCTATGGTGAAAAAGGAAATATCTTCCGTTCAAAACTGGAAAGAAGCTTTCTGAGAAACTGCTCTGTGTTCTGTGAATTCATCTCACAGAGTTACATCTTTCCCTTCAAGAAGCCTTTCGCCAAGTCTGTTCTTGTGGAATTGGCAAAGGGATATTTGGAAGCCCATAGACGGCTATGGTGAAAAAGGAAATATCTTCCGTTCAAAACTGGAAAGAAGATTTCTGAGAAACTGCTCTGTGTTCTATTAATTCATCTCACAGAGTTACATCTTTCCCTTCAAGAAGCCTTTCGCTAAGGCTGTTCTTGTGGAATTGGCAAAGGGATATTTGGAAGCCCATAGAGGCCTATGGTGAAAAAGGAAATATCTTCCGTTCAAAACTGGAAAGAAGCTTTCTAAGAAACTGCTCTGTGTTCTGTGAATTCAACTCACAGAGTTACATCTTTCCCTTCAAGAAGCGTTTCTCTAAGGCTCTTCTTGTAGAATTGGCAAAGCTATATTTGGAAGCCCGTAGAGGGCTATGGTGAAAAAGGAAATATCTTCCGTTCAAAACTGGAAAGAAGCTTTCTGAGAAACTGCTCTGTGTTCTGTGAATTCATCTCACAGAGTTACATCTTTCCCTTCAAGAAGCCTTTCGCTAAGGCTGTTCTTGTGGAATTGGCAAAGGGATATTTGGAAGCCCATAGAGGGCTATGGTGAAAAAGGAAATATCTTCCGTTCAAAACTGGAGAGAAGCTTTGTGAGAAACTGCTCTGTGTTCTGTGAATTCATCTCACAGAGTTACATCTTTCCCTTCAAGAAGCCTTTCGCTAAGGCTGTTCTTGTGGAATTGGCAAAGGGATATTTGGAAGCCCATAGAGGCCTATGGTGAAAAAGGAAATATCTTCCGTTGAAAACTGGAAAGAAGCTTTCTGAGAAACTGCTCTGTGTTCTGTGAATTCATCTCACAGAGTTACATCTTTCCCTTCAAGAAGCCTTTCGCTAAGGCTGTTCTTGTGTAATTGGCAAAGGCATATTTGGAAGCACTTAGAGGCCTATGGTGAAAAAGGAAATATCTTCCGTTCAAAACTGGAAAGAAGCTTTCTGAGAAACTACTCTGTGTTCTGTGAATTCATCTCACAGAGTTACATCTTTCCCTTCAAGAAGCCTTTCGCTAAGGCTGTTCTTGTGGAATTGGCAAAGGGATATTTGGAAGCCCATAGAGGGCTATGGTGAAAAAGGAAATACCTTCCGTTCAAAACTGGAAAGAAGCTTTCTGAGAAACTGCACTGTGTTCTGTTAATTCATCTCACAGAGTTACATCTTTCCCTTCAAGAAGCCTTTCGCTAAGGCTGTTCTTGTGGAATTGGCAAAGGGATATTTGGAAGCCCATAGAGGCCTACGGTGAAAAAGGAAATATCTTCCGTTCAAAACTGGAAAGAAGCTTTCTGAGAAACTGCTCTGTGTTCTGTGAATTCATCTCACAGAGTTACATCTTTCCCTTCAAGAAGCCTTTCGCTAAGGCTGTTCTTGTGGAATTGGCAAAGGGATATTTGGAAGCCCATAGAGGGCTATGGTGAAAAAGGAAATATCTTCCGTTCAAAACTGGAAAGAAGCTTTCTGAGAAACTGCTCTGTGTTCTGTGAATTCATCTCACAGAGTTACATCTTTCCCTTCAAGAAGCCTTTCGCCAAGTCTGTTCTTGTGGAATTGGCAAAGGGATATTTGGAAGCCCATAGACGGCTATGGTGAAAAAGGAAATATCTTCCGTTCAAAACTGGAAAGAAGCTTTCTGAGAAACTGCTCTGTGTTCTGTGAATTCATCTCACAGAGTTACATCTTTCCCTTCAAGACGCCTTTCGATAAGGCTGTTCTTGTGGAATTGGCAAAGGGATATTTGGAAGCCCATAGAGGGCTATGGTGAAAAAGGAAATATCTTCCGTTCAAAACTGGAAAGAAGCTTTCTGAGAAACTGCTCTGTGTTCCGTTAATTCATCTCACAGAGTTACATCTTTCCCTTCAAGAAGCCTTTCGCTAAGGCTGTTCTTGTGGAATTGGCAAAGGGATATTTGGAAGCCCATAGAGGGCTATGGTGAAAAAGGAAATATCTTCCGTTCAAAACTGGAAAGAAGCTCTCTGAAAAACTGCTCTGTGTTCTGTGAATTCATCTCACAGAGTTACATCTTTCCCTTCAAGAAGCCTTTCGCTAAGGCTGTTCTTGTGGAATTGGCAAAGGGATATTTGGAAACCCATAGAGGGCTATGGTGAAAAAGGAAATATCTTCCGTTCAAAACTGGAAAGAAGCTTTCTGAGAAACTGCTCTGTGTTCTGTGAATTCATCTCACAGAGTTACATCTTTCCCTTCAAGAAGCCTTTCGCTAAGGCTGTTCTTGTGGAATTGGCAAAGGGATATTTGGAAGCCCATAGAGGGCTATGGTGAAAAAGGAAATATCTTCCGTTCAAAACTGGAAAGAAGCTTTCTGAGAAACTGCTCTGTGTTCTGTGAATTCATCTCACAGAGTTACATCTTTCCCTTCAAGAAGCCTTTCGCTAAGGCTGTTCTTGTGGAATTGGCAAAGGGATATTTGGAAGCCCTTAGAGGCCTATCGTGAAAAAGGAAATATCTTCCGTTCAAAACTGGAAAGAAACTTTCTGAGAAACTGCTCTGTGTTCTGTTAATTCATCTCACAGAGTTACATCTTTCCCTTCAAGAAGCGTTTCGCTACGGCTGTTCTTGTGGAATTGGCAAAGCGATATTTGGAAGCCCATAGAGGGCTATGGTGAAAAAGGAAATATCTTCCGTTCAAAACTGGAAAGAAGCTTTCTGAGAAACTGCTCTGTGTTCTGTGAATTCGTCTCACAGAGTTACGTCTTTCCCTTCAAGAAGCCTTTCGCTAAGGCTGTTCTTGTGGAATTGGCAAAGGGATATTTGGAAGCCCATAGGCTAAGGCTGTTCTTGTGGAATTGGCAAACCGATATTTGGAAGCCCATAGAGGGCTATGGTGAAAAAGGAAATATCTTCCGTTCAAAACTGGAAAGAAGCTTTCTGAGAAACTGCTCTGTGTTCTGTGAATTCATCTCACAGAGTTACATCTTTCCCTTCAAGAAGCCTTTCGCTAAGGCTGTTCTTGTGGAATTGGCAAAGGGATATTTGGAAGCCCATAGAGGCCTATTGTGAAAAAGGAAATATCTTCCGTTCAAAACTGGAAAGAAGCTTTCTGAGAAACTGCTATTTGTTCTGTGAATTCATCTCACAGAGTTACATCTTTCCCTTCAAGAAGCCTTTCGCTAAGGCTGTTCTTGTGGAATTGGCAAAGGGATATTTGGAAGCCCACTGAGGGCTATGGTGAAAAAGGAAATATCTTCCGTTCAAAACTGGAAAGAAGCTTTCTGAGAAACTGCTCTGTGTTCTGTGAATTCATCTCACAGAGTTAAATCTTTCCCTTCAAGAAGCTTTTCGCTAAGGCTGTTCTTGTGGAATTGGCAAAGGGATATTTGGAAGCCCATAGAGGGCTATGGTGAAAAAGGAAATATCTTCCGTTCAAAACTGGAGAGAAGCTTTGTGAGAAACTGCTCTGTGTTCTGTGAATTCATCTCACAGAGTTACATCTTTCCCTTCAAGAAGCCTTTCGCTAAGGCTGTTCTTGTGGAATTGGCAAAGGGATATTTGGAAGCCCATAGAGGCCTATGGTGAAAAAGGAAATATCTTCCGTTGAAAACTGGAAAGAAGCTTTCTGAGAAACTGCTCTGTGTTCTGTGAATTCATCTCACAGAGTTACATCTTTCCCTTCAAGAAGCCTTTCGCTAAGGCTGTTCTTGTGTAATTGGCAAAGGCATATTTGGAAGCACTTAGAGGCCTATGGTGAAAAAGGAAATATCTTCCGTTCAAAACTGGAAAGAAGCTTTCTGAGAAACTACTCTGTGTTCTGTGAATTCATCTCACAGAGTTACATCTTTCCCTTCAAGAAGCCTTTCGCTAAGGCTGTTCTTGTGGAATTGGCAAAGGGATATTTGGAAGCCCATAGAGGGCTATGGTGAAAAAGGAAATACCTTCCGTTCAAAACTGGAAAGAAGCTTTCTGAGAAACTGCACTGTGTTCTGTTAATTCATCTCACAGAGTTACATCTTTCCCTTCAAGAAGCCTTTCGCTAATGCTGTTCTTGTGGAATTGGCAAAGGGATATTTGGAAGCCCATAGAGGCCTATGGTGAAAAAGGAAATATCTTCCGTTCAAAACTGGAAAGAAGCTTTCTGAGAAACTGCTCTGTGTTCTGTGAATTCATCTCACAGAGTTACATCTTTCCCTTCAAGAAGCTTTTCGCTACGGCTGTTCTTGAGGAATTGGCAAAGGGATATTTGGAAGCCCATAGAGGGCTATGGTGAAAAAGGAAATATCTTCCGTTCAAAACTGGAAAGAAGATTTCTGAGAAACTGCTCTGTGTTCTATTAATTCATCTCACAGAGTTACATCTTTCCCTTCAAGAAGCCTTTCGCTAAGGCTGTTCTTGTGGAATTGGCAAAGGGATATTTGGAAGCCCATAGAGGCCTATGGTGAAAAAGGAAATATCTTCCGTTCAAAACTGGAAAGAAGCTTTCTAAGAAACTGCTCTCTGTTCTGTGAATTCATCTCACAGAGTTACATCTTTCCCTTCAAGAAGCGTTTCTCTAAGGCTCTTCTTGTAGAATTGGCAAAGCTATATTTGGAAGCCCGTAGAGGGCTATGGTGAAAAAGGAAATATCTTCCGTTCAAAACTGGAAAGAAGCTTTCTGAGAAACTGCTCTGTGTTCTGTGAATTCATCTCACAGAGTTACATCTTTCCCTTCAAGAAGCCTTTCGCTAAGGCTGTTCTTGTGGAATTGGCAAAGGGATATTTGGAAGCCCATAGAGGGCTATGGTGAAAAAGGAAATATCTTCCGTTCAAAACTGGAGAGAAGCTTTGTGAGAAACTGCTCTGTGTTCTGTGAATTCATCTCACAGAGTTACATCTTTCCCTTCAAGAAGCCTTTCGCTAAGGCTGTTCTTGTGGAATTGGCAAAGGGATATTTGGAAGCCCATAGAGGCCTATGGTGAAAAAGGAAATATCTTCCGTTGAAAACTGGAAAGAAGCTTTCTGAGAAACTGCTCTGTGTTCTGTGAATTCATCTCACAGAGTTACATCTTTCCCTTCAAGAAGCCTTTCGCTAAGGCTGTTCTTGTGTAATTGGCAAAGGCATATTTGGAAGCACTTAGAGGCCTATGGTGAAAAAGGAAATATCTTCCGTTCAAAACTGGAAAGAAGCTTTCTGAGAAACTACTCTGTGTTCTGTGAATTCATCTCACAGAGTTACATCTTTCCCTTCAAGAAGCCTTTCGCTAAGGCTGTTCTTGTGGAATTGGCAAAGGGATATTTGGAAGCCCATGGAGGGCTATGGTGAAAAAGGAAATACCTTCCGTTCAAAACTGGAAAGAAGCTTTCTGAGAAACTGCACTGTGTTCTGTTAATTCATCTCACAGAGTTACATCTTTCCCTTCAAGAAGCCTTTCGCTAAGGCTGTTCTTGTGGAATTGGCAAAGGGATATTTGGAAGCCCATAGAGGCCTATGGTGAAAAAGGAAATATCTTCCGTTCAAAACTGGAAAGAAGCTTTCTGAGAAACTGCTCTGTGTTCTGTGAATTCATCTCACAGAGTTACATCTTTCCCTTCAAGAAGCTTTTCGCTACGGCTGTTCTTGAGGAATTGGCAAAGGGATATTTGGAAGCCCATAGAGGGCTATGGTGAAAAAGGAAATATCTTCCGTTCAAAACTGGAAAGAAGATTTCTGAGAAACTGCTCTGTGTTCTATTAATTCATCTCACAGAGTTACATCTTTCCCTTCAAGAAGCCTTTCGCTAAGGCTGTTCTTGTGGAATTGGCAAAGGGATATTTGGAAGCCCATAGAGGCCGATGGTGAAAAAGGAAATATCTTCCGTTCAAAACTGGAAAGAAGCTTTCTAAGAAACTGCTCTGTGTTCTGTGAATTCATCTCACAGAGTTACATCTTTCCCTTCAAGAAGCGTTTCTCTAAGGCTCTTCTTGTAGAATTGGCAAAGCTATATTTGGAAGCCCGTAGAGGGCTATGGTGAAAAAGGAAATATCTTCCGTTCAAAACTGGAAAGAAGCTTTCTGAGAAACTGCTCTGTGTTCTGTGAATTCATCTCACAGAGTTACATCTTTCCCTTCAAGAAGCCTTTCGCTAAGGCTGTTCTTGTGGAATTGGCAAAGGGATATTTGGAAGCCCATAGAGGGCTATGGTGAAAAAGGAAATATCTTCCGTTCAAAACTGTAAAGAAGCTTTCTGAGAAACTGCTCTGTGTTCTGTGAATTCATCTCACAGAGTTACATCTTTCCCTTCAAGAAGCCTTTCGCTAAGGCTGTTCTTGTGGAATTGGCAAAGGGATATTTGGAAGCCCATAGAGGGCTATGGTGAAAAAGGAAATATCTTCCGTTGAAAACTGGAAAGAAGCTTTCTGAGAAACTGCTCTGTGTTCTGTTAATTCATCTCACAGAGTTACATCTTTCCCTTCAAGAAGCCTTTCGCTAAGGCTGTTCTTGTGGAATTGGCAAAGGGATATTTGGAAGCCCATAGAGGGCTATGGTGAAAAAGGAAATATCTTCCGTTCAAAACCGGAAAGAAGCTTTCAGAGAAACTGCTCTGTGTTCTGTGAATTCATCTCACAGAGTTACATCTTTCCCTTCAAGAAGCCTTTCGCTAAGGCTGTTCTTGTGAAATTGGCAAAGGGATATTTGGAAGCCCATAGAGGGCTATGGTGAAAAAGGAAATATCTGCCGTTCAAAACCGGAGAGAAGCTTTCTGAGAAACTGCTCTGTGTTCTGTGAATTCATCTCACAGAGTTACATCTTTCCCTTCAAGAAGCCTTTCGCTAAGGCTGTTCTTGTGGAATTGGCAAAGCTATATTTGGAAGCCCATAGAGGGCTATGGTGAAAAAGGAAATATCTTCCGTTCAAAACTGGAAAGAAGCTTTCTGAGAAACAGCTCTCTGTTCTGTTAATTCATCCCACAGAGTTACATCTTTCCCTTCAAGAAGCCTTTCGCTAAGGCTGTTCTTGTGGAATTGGCAAAGGGATATTTGGAAGCCCATAGAGGGCTATGGTGAAAAAGGAAATATCTTCCGTTCAAAACTGGAAAGAAGCTTTCTGAGAAACTGCTCTGTGTTCTGTGAATTCATCTCACAGAGTTACATCTTTCCCTTCAAGAAGCCTTTCGCTAAGGATGTTCTTGTGGAATTGGCAAAGGGATATTTGGAAGCCCATAGAGGGCTATGGTGAAAAAGGAAATATCTTCCGTTCAAAACTGGAAAGAAGCTTTCTGAGAAACTGCTCTGTGTTCTGTGAATTCATCTCACAGAGTTACATCTTTCCCTTCAAGAAGCCTTTCGCTAAGGCTGTTCTTGTGGAATTGGCAAAGGGATATTTGGAAGCCTATAGAGGGCTATGGTGAAAAAGGAAATATCTTCCGTTCAAAACTGGAAAGAAGCTTTCTGAGAAACTGCTCTGTGTTCTGTGAATTCATCTCACAGAGTTACATCTTTCCCTTCAAGAAGCCTTTCGCTAAGGCTGTTCTTGTGGAATTGGCAAAGGGATATTTGGAAGCCCATAGACGGCTATGGTGAAAAAGGAAATATCTTCCGTTCAAAACTGGAAAGAAGCTTTCTGAGAAACTGCTCTGTGTTCTGTTAATTCATCTCACAGAGTTACATCTTTCCCTTGAAGAAGCCTTTCGCTAAGGCTGTTCTTGTGGAATTGGCAAAGGGATATTTGGAAGCCCATAGAGGCCTATGGTGAAAAAGGAAATATCTTCCGTTCAAAATTGGAAAGAAGCTTTCTGAGAAACTGCTCTGTGTTCTGTGAATTCATCTCACAGAGTTACATCTTTCCCTTCAAGAAGCCTTTCGCTAAGGCTGTTCTTGTGGAATTGGCAAAGGGATATTTGGAAGCCCATAGAGGGCTATGGTGAAAAAAGAAATATCTTCCGTTCAAAACTGGAAAGAAGCTTTCTGAGAAACTGCTCTGTGTTCTGTTAATTCATCTCACAGAGTTACATCTTTCTCTTCAAGAAGCCTTTCGCTAAGGCTGTTCTTGTGGAATTGGCAAAGGGATATTTGGAAGCACATAGAGGCCTATGGTGAAAAAGGAAATATCTTCCGTTCAAAACTGGAAAGAAGCTTTCTGAGAAACTGCTCTGTGTAGTGTGAATTCATCTCACAGAGTTACATCTTTCCCTTCAAGAAGCCTTTCGCTAAGGCTGTTCTTGTGGAATTGGCAAAGGGATATTTGGAAGCCCATAGAGGGCTATGGTGAAAAAGGAAATATCTTCCGTTCAAAACCGGAGAGAAGCTTTCTGAGAAACTGCTATGTGTTCTGTGAATTCATCTCACAGAGTTACATGTTTCCCTTCAAGAAGCCTTTCGCTAAGGCTGTTCTTGTGGAATTGGCAAAGGGATATTTGGAAGCCCATAGAGGGCTATGGAGAAAAAGGAAATATCTTCCGTTCAAAACTGGAAAGAAGCTTTCTGAGAAACTGCTCTGTGTTCTGTGAATTCATCTCACAGAGTTACATCTTTCCCTTCAAGAAGCCTTTCGCTAAGGCTGTTCTTGTGGAATTGGCAAAGGGATATTTGGAAGCCCATAGAGGGCTATGGTGAAAAAGGAAATATCTTCCGTTCAAAACTGGAAAGAAGCTTTCTGAGAAACAGCTCTCTGTTCTGTTAATTCATCTCACAGAGTTACATCTTTCCCTTCAAGAAGCCTTTCGCTAAGGCTGTTCTTGTGGAATTGGCAAAGGGATATTTGGAAGCTCTTAGAGGGCTATGGTGAATAAGGAAATATCTTCCGTTGAAAACTGGAAAGAAGCTTTCTGAGAAACTGTTCTGTGTTCTGTGAATTCATCTCACAGAGTTACATCTTTCCCTTCAAGAAGCCTTTCGCTAAGGCTGTTCTTGTGGAATTGGCAAAGCGATATTTGGAAGCCCATAGAGGGCTATGGTGAAAAAGGAAATATCTTCCGTTCAAAACTGGAAAGAAGCCTTCTGAGAAACTGCTCTGTGTTCTGTGAATTCATCTCACAGAGTTACATCTTTCCCTTCAAGAAGCTTTTCGCTACGGCTGTTCTTGAGGAATTGGCAAAGGGATATTTGGAAGCTCGTAGAGGGCTATGGTGAAAAAGGAAATATCTTCCGTTCAAAACTGGAAAGAAGCTTTCTGAGAAACTGCTCTGTGTTCTATTAATTCATCTCACAGAGTTACATCTTTCCCTTCAAGAAGCCTTTCGCTAAGGCTGTTCTTGTGGAATTGGCAAAGGGATATTTGGAAGCCCATAGAGGGCTATGGTGAAAAAGGAAATATCTTCCGTTCAAAACTGGAAAGAAGCTTTCTGAGAAACTGCTCTGTGTTCTGTGAATTCATCTCACAGAGTTACATCTTTCCCTTCAAGAAGCCTTTCGCTAAGGCTGTTCTTGTGGAATTGGCAAGGGGATATTTGGAAGCCCATAGAGGTCTATGGTGAAAAAGGAAATATCTTCCGTTCAAAACTGGAAAGAAGCTTTCTGAGAAACTGCTCTGTGTTCTGTGAATTCATCTCACAGAGTTACATCTTTCCCTTCAAGAAGCCTTTCGCTAAGGCTGTTCTTGTGGAATTGGGAAAGGGATATTTGGAAGCCCATAGAGGGCTATGGTGAAAAAGGAAATATCTTCCGTTCAAAACTGGAAAGAAGCTTTCTGAGAAACTGCTCTGTGTTCTGTTAATTCATCTCACAGAGTTACATCTTTCCCTTCAAGAAGCCTTTCGCTAAGGCTGTTCTTGTGGAATTGGCAAAGGGATATTTGGAAGCCCATAGAGGCCTATGGTGAAAAAGGAAATATCTTCCGTTCAAAACTGGAAAGAAGCTTTCTGAGAAACTGCTCTGTGTTCTGTGAATTCATCTCACACAGTTACATCCTTCCCTTCAAGAAGCCTTTCGCTAAGGCTGTTCTTGTGGAATTGGCAAAGGGATATTTGGAAGCCCATAGAGGGCTATGGTGAAAAAGGAAATATCTTCCGTTCAAAACCGGAGAGATGCTTTCTAAGAAACTGCTATCTGTTCTGTGAATTCATCTCACAGAGTTACATCTTTCCCTTCAAGAAGCCTTTCGCTAAGGCTGTTCTTGTGGAATTGGCAAAGGGATATTTGGAAGCCCATAGAGGGCTATGGTGAAAAAGGAAATATCTTCCGTTCAAAACTGGAAAGAAGCTTTCTGAGAAACTGCTCTGTGTTCTGTGAATTTATCTCACAGAGTTACATCTTTCCCTTCAAGAAGCCTTTCGCTAAGGCTGTTCTTGTGGAATTGGCAAAGGGATATTTGGAAGCCCATAGAGGCCTATGGTGAAAAAGGAAATATCTTCCGTTCAAAACTGGAAAGAAGCTTTCTGAGAAACTGCTCTGTGTTCTGTGAATTCATCTCACAGAGTTACATCTTTCCCTTCAAGAAGCGTTTCGCTAAGGCTGTTCTTGTGGAATTGGGAAAGGTATATTTGGAAGCCCATAGAGTTCTATGGTGAAAAAGGAAATATCTTCCGTTCAAAACTGGAAAGAAGCTTTCTGAGAAACTGCTCTGTGTTCTGTGAATTCATCTCACAGAGTTACATCTTTCCCTTCACGAAGACTTTCGCTAAGGCTGTTCTTGTGGAATTGGCAAAGGGATATTTGGAAGCCCATAGAGGGCTATGGTGAAAAAGGAAATATCTTCCGTTCAAAACTGGAAAGAAGCTTTCTGAGAAACTGCTCTGTGTTCTGTGAATTCATCTCACAGAGTTACATCTTTCCCTTCAAGAAGCCTTTCGCTAAGGCTGTTCTTGTGGAATTGGCAAAGGGATATTTGGAAGCCCATAGAGGCCTATGGTGAAAAAGGAAATATCTTCCGTTCAAAACTGGAAAGAAGCTTTCTGAGAAACTGCTCTGTGTTCTGTAAATTCATCTCACAGAGTTACATCTTTCCCTTCAAGAAGCCTTTCGCTAAGGCTGTTCTTGTGGAATTGGCAAAGGGATATTTGGAAGCCCATAGAGGGCTATGGTGAAAAAGGAAATATCTTCCGTTCAAAACTGGAAAGAAGCTTTCAGAGAAACTGCTCTGTGTTCTGTTAATTCATCTCATAGAGTTACATCTTTCCCTTCAAGAAGCTTTTCGCTACGGCTGTTCTTGAGGAATTGGCAAAGGGATATTTGGAAGCTCGTAGAGGGCTATGGTGAAAAAGGAAATATCTTCCGTTCAAAACTGGAAAGAAGCTTTCTGAGAAACTGCTCTGTGTTCTATTAATTCATCTCACAGAGTTACATCTTTCCCTTCAAGAAGCCTTTCGCTAAGGCTGTTCTTGTGGAATTGGCAAAGGGATATTTGGAAGCCCATAGAGGCCTATGGTGAAAAAGGAAATATCTTCCGTTCAAAACTGGAAAGAAGCTTTCTAAGGAACTGCTCTGTGTTCTGTGAATTCATCTCACAGAGTTACATCTTTCCCTTCAAGAAGCGTTTCGCAAAGGCTCTTCTTGTGGAATTGGCAAAGGTATATTTGGAAGCCCATAGAGGGCTATGGTGAAAAAGGAAATATCTTCCGTTCAAAACTGGAAAGAAGCTTTCTGAGAAACTGCTCTGTGTTCTGTGAATTCATCTCACAGAGTTACATCTTTCCCTTCAAGAAGCCTTTCGCTAAGGCTGTTCTTGTGGAATTGGCAAAGGGATATTTGGAAGCCCATAGAGGGCTATGGTGAAAAAGGAAATATCTTCCGTTCAAAACTGTAAAGAAGCTGTCTGAGAAACTGCTCTGTGTTCTGTGAATTCATCTCACAGAGTTACATCTTTCCCTTCAAGAAGCCTTTCGTTAAGGCTGTTCTTGTGGAATTGGCAAAGGGATATTTGGAAGCCCATAGACGGCTATGGTGAAAAAGGAAATATCTTCCGTTCAAAACTGGAAAGAAGCTTTCTGAGAAACTGCTCTGTGTTCTGTGAATTCATCTCACAGAGTTACATCTTTCCCTTCAAGAAGCCTTTCGCTAAGTCTGTTCTTGTGGAATTGGCAAAGCTATATTTGGAAGCCCATAGAGGCCTATGGTGAAAAAGGAAATATCTTCCGTTCAAAACTGGAAAGAAGCTTTCTGAGAAACTGCTCTGTGTTCTGTGAATTCATCTCACAGAGTTACATCTTTCCCTTCAAGAAGCCTTTCGCTAAGGCTGTTCTTGTGGAATTGGCAAAGGGATATTTGGAAGCCCATAGAGGGCTATGGTGAAAAATGAAATATCTTCCGTTCAAAACTGGAAAGAAGCTTTCTGAGAAACTGCTCTGTGTTCTGTGAGTTCATCTCACAGAGTTTCATCTTTCCCTTCAAGAAGCGTTTCGCTAAGGCTGTTCTTGTGGAATTGGCAAAGGGATATTTGGAAGCCCATAGAGGGCTATGGTGAAAAAGGAAATATCTTCCGATCAAAACTGGAAAGAAGCTTTCTGAGAAACTGCTCTATGTTCTGTGAATTCATCTCACAGAGTTACATCTTTCCCTTCAAGAAGCCTTTCGCTAAGGCCGTTCTTGTGCAATTGGCAAAGGGATATTTGGAAGCCCATAGAGGGCTATGGTGAAAAAGGAAATATCTTCCGTTCAAAACTGGAAAGAAGCTTTCTGAGAAACTACTCTGTGTTCTGTTAATTCATCTCACAAAGTTACATCTTTCCCTTCAAGAAGCCTTTCGCTAAGGCTGTTCTTGTGGAATTGGCAAAGGGATATTTGGAAGCCCATAGAGGGCTATGGTGAAAAAGGAAATATCTTCCGTTCAAAACTGGAAAGAAGCTTTCTGAGAAACTGCTCTGTGTTCTGTGAATTCATCTCACAGAGTTACATGTTTCCCTTCAAGAAGCCTTTCGCTAAGGCTGTTCTTGTGTAATTGGCAATGGGATATTTGGAAGCCCATATAGGGCTATGGTGAAAAAGGAAATATCTGCCGTTCAAAACCGGAGAGAAGCTTTCTGAGAAACTGCTCTGTGTTCTGTGAATTCATCTTACAGAGTTACATCTTTCCCTTTAAGAAGCCTTTCGCTAAGGCTGTTCTTGTGGAATTGGCAAAGGGATATTTGGAAGCCCATAGAGGGCTATGGTGAAAAAGGAAATATCTTCCGTTCAAAACTGGAAAGAAGCTTTCTGAGAAACTGCTCTGTGTTCTGTGAATTCATCTCACAGAGTTACATCTTTCCCTTCAAGAAGCCTTTCGCTAAGGCTGTTCTTGTGGAATTGGCAAGGGGATATTTGGAAGCCCATAGAGGTCTATGGTGAAAAAGGAAATATCTTCCGTTCAAAACTGGAAAGAAGCTTTCTGAGAAACTGCTCTGTGTTCTGTGAATTCATCTCACAGAGTTACATCTTTCCCTTCAAGAAGCCTTTCGCTAAGGCTGTTCTTGTGGAATTGGCAAAGGGATATTTGGAAGCCCATAGAGGGCTATGGTGAAAAAGGAAATATCTTCCGTTCAAAACTGGAAAGAAGCTTTCTGAGAAACTGCTCTGTGTTCTGTTAATTCATCTCACAGCGTTACATCTTTCCCTTCAAGAAGCCTTTCGCTAAGGCTGTTCTTGTGGAATTGGCAAAGGGATATTTGGAAGCCCATAGAGGCCTATGGTGAAAAAGGAAATATCTTCCGTTCAAAACTGGAAAGAAGCTTTCTGAGAAACTGCTCTGTGTTCTGTGAATTCATCTCACACAGTTACATCCTTCCCTTCAAGAAGCCTTTCGCTAAGGCTGTTCTTGTGGAATTGGCAAAGGGATATTTGGAAGCCCATAGAGGGCTATGGTGAAAAAGGAAATATCTTCCGTTCAAAACCGGAGAGATGCTTTCTAAGAAACTGCTATCTGTTCTGTGAATTCATCTCACAGAGTTACATCTTTCCCTTCAAGAAGCCTTTCGCTAAGGCTGTTCTTGTGGAATTGGCAAAGGGATATTTGGAAGCCCATAGAGGGCTATGGTGAAAAAGGAAATATCTTCCGTTCAAAACTGGAAAGAAGCTTTCTGAGAAACTGCTCTGTGTTCTGTGAATTTATCTCACAGAGTTACATCTTTCCCTTCAAGAAGCCTTTCGCTAAGGCTGTTCTTGTGGAATTGGCAAAGGGATATTTGGAAGCCCATAGAGGCCTATGGTGAAAAAGGAAATATCTTCCGTTCAAAACTGGAAAGAAGCTTTCTGAGAAACTGCTCTGTGTTCTGTGAATTCATCTCACAGAGTTACATCTTTCCCTTCAAGAAGCGTTTCGCTAAGGCTGTTCTTGTGGAATTGGGAAAGGTATATTTGGAAGCCCATAGAGTTCTATGGTGAAAAAGGAAATATCTTCCGTTCAAAACTGGAAAGAAGCTTTCTGAGAAACTGCTCTGTGTTCTGTGAATTCATCTCACAGAGTTACATCTTTCCCTTCACGAAGACTTTCGCTAAGGCTGTTCTTGTGGAATTGGCAAAGGGATATTTGGAAGCCCATAGAGGGCTATGGTGAAAAAGGAAATATCTTCCGTTCAAAACTGGAAAGAAGCTTTCTGAGAAACTGCTCTGTGTTCTGTGAATTCATCTCACAGAGTTACATCTTTCCCTTCAAGAAGCCTTTCGCTAAGGCTGTTCTTGTGGAATTGGCAAAGGGATATTTGGAAGCCCATAGAGGCCTATGGTGAAAAAGGAAATATCTTCCGTTCAAAACTGGAAAGAAGCTTTCTGAGAAACTGCTCTGTGTTCTGTAAATTCATCTCACAGAGTTACATCTTTCCCTTCAAGAAGCCTTTCGCTAAGGCTGTTCTTGTGGAATTGGCAAAGGGATATTTGGAAGCCCATAGAGGGCTATGGTGAAAAAGGAAATATCTTCCGTTCAAAACTGGAAAGAAGCTTTCTGAGAAACTGCTCTGTGTTCTGTTAATTCATCTCACAGAGTTAAATCTTTCCCTTCAAGAAGCTTTTCGCTAAGGCTGTTCTTGTGGAATTGGCAAAGGGATATTTGGAAGCCCATAGAGGGCTATGGTGAAAAAGGAAATATCTTCCGTTCAAAACTGGAAAGAAGCTTTCTGAGAAACTGCTCTGTGTTCTATTAATTCATCTCACAGAGTTACATCTTTCCCTTCAAGAAGCCTTTCGCTAAGGCTGTTCTTGTGGAATTGGCAAAGGGATATTTGGAAGCCCATAGAGGCCTACGGTGAAAAAGGAAATATCTTCCGTTCAAAACTGGAAAGAAGCTTTCTGAGAAACTGCTCTGTGTTCTGTGAATTCATCTCACAGAGTTACATCTTTCCCTTCAAGAAGCCTTTCGCTAAGGCTGTTCTTGTGGAATTGGCAAAGGGATATTTGGAAGCCCATAGAGGGCTATGGTGAAAAAGGAAATATCTTCCGTTCAAAACTGGAAAGAAGCTTTCTGAGAAACTGCTCTGTGTTCTGTGAATTCATCTCACAGAGTTACATCTTTCCCTTCAAGAAGCCTTTCGCTAAGGCTGTTCTTGTGGAATTGGCAAAGGGATATTTGGAAGCCCATAGAGGGCTATGGTGAAAAAGGAAATATCTTCCTTTCAAAACTGGAAAGAAGCTTTCTGAGAAACTGCTCTGTGTTCTGTGAATTCATCTCACAGAGTTACATCTTTCCCTTCAAGAAGCCTTTCGCTAAGGCTGTTCTTGTGGAATTGGCAAAGGGATATTTGGAAGCCCATAGAGGGCTATGGTGAAAAAGGAAATATCTTCCGTTCAAAACTGGAAAGAAGCTTTCTGAGAAACTGCTCTGTGTTCTGTGAATTCATCTCACAGAGTTACATCTTTCCCTTCAAGAAGCCTTTCGCCAAGGCTGTTCTTGTGGAATTGGCAAAGGGATATTTGGAAGCCCATAGACGGCTATGGTGAAAAAGGAAATAACTTCCGTTCAAAACTGGAAAGAAGCTTTCTGAGAAACTGCTCTGTGTTCTGTGAATTCATCTCACAGAGTTACATCTTTCCCTTCAAGAAGCCTTTCGCTAAGGCTGTTCTTGTGGAATTGGCAAAGGGATATTTGGAAGCCCATAGAGGCCTATGGTGAAAAAGGAAATATCTTCCGTTCAAAACTGGAAAGAAGCTTTCTGAGAAACTGCTCTGTGTTCTGTGAATTCATCTCACAGAGTTACATCTTTCCCTTCAAGAAGCCTTTCGCTAAGGCTGTTCTTGTGGAATTGGCAAAGGGATATTTGGAAGCCCATAGAGGGCTATTGTGAAAAAGGAAATATCTTCCGTTCAAAACTGGAAAGAAGCTTTCTGAGAAACTGCTCTGTGTTCTGTGAATTCATCTCACAGAGTTACATCTTTCCCTTCAAGAAGCCTTTCGCTAAGGCTGTTCTTGTGGAATTGGCAAAGGGATATTTGGAAGCCCATAGAGGCCTATGGTGAAAAAGGAAATATCTTCAGTTCAAAACTGGAAAGAAGCTTTCTGAGAAACTGCTCTGTGTTCTGTTAATTCATCTCACAGAGTTACATCTTTCCCTTCAAGAAGCCTTTCGCTAAGGCTGTTCTTGTGGAATTGGCAAAGGGATATTTGGAAGCCCATAGAGGGCTATGGTGAAAAAGGAAATATCTTCCGTTCAAAACTGGAAAGAAGCTCTCTGAAAAACTGCTCTGTGTTCTGTGAATTCATCTCACAGAGTTACATCTTTCCCTTCAAGAAGCCTTTCGCTAAGGCTGTTCTTGTGGAATTGGCAAAAGGATATTTGGAAACCCATAGAGGGCTATGGTGAAAAAGGAAATATCTTCCGTTCAAAACTGGAAAGAAGCTTTCTGAGAAACTGCTCTGTGTTCTGTGAATTCATCTCACAGAGTTACATCTTTCCCTTCAAGAAGCCTTTCGCTAAGGATGTTCTTGTGGAATTGGCAAAGGGATATTTGGAAGCCCATAGAGGGCTATGGTGAAAAAGGAAATATCTTCCGTTCAAAACTGGAAAGAAGCTTTCTGAGAAACTGCTCTGTGTTCTGTGAATTCATCTCACAGAGTTACATCTTTCCCTTCAAGAAGCCTTTCGCTAAGGCTGTTCTTGTGGAATTGGCAAAGGGATATTTGGAAGCCCTTAGAGGCCTATCGTGAAAAAGGAAATATCTTCCGTTCAAAACTGGAAAGAAACTTTCTGAGAAACTGCTCTGTGTTCTGTAAATTCATCTCACAGAGTTACATCTTTCCCTTCAAGAAGCGTTTCGCTAAGGCTGTTCTTGTGGAATTGGCAAAGCGATATTTGGAAGCCCATAGAGGGCTATGGTGAAAAAGGAAATATCTTCCGTTCAAAACTGGAAAGAAGCTTTCTGAGAAACTGCTCTGTGTTCTGTGAATTCGTCTCACAGAGTTACGTCTTTCCCTTCAAGAAGCCTTTCGCTAAGGCTGTTCTTGTGGAATTGGCAAAGGGATATTTGGAAGCCCATAGGCTAAGGCTGTTCTTGTGGAATTGGCAAACCGATATTTGGAAGCCCATAGAGGGCTATGGTGAAAAAGGAAATATCTTCCGTTCAAAACTGGAAAGAAGCTTTCTGAGAAACTGCTCTGTGTTCTGTGAATTCATCTCACAGAGTTACATCTTTCCCTTCAAGAAGCCTTTCGCTAAGGCTGTTCTTGTGGAATTGGCAAAGGGATATTTGGAAGCCCATAGAGGCCTATTGTGAAAAAGGAAATATCTTCCGTTCAAAACTGGAAAGAAGCTTTCTGAGAAACTGCTATTTGTTCTGTGAATTCATCTCACAGAGTTACATCTTTCCCTTCAAGAAGCCTTTCGCTAAGGCTGTTCTTGTGGAATTGGCAAAGGGATATTTGGAAGCCCACTGAGGGCTATGGAGAAAAAGGAAATATCTTCCGTTCAAAACTGGAAAGAAGCTTTCTGAGAAACTGCTCTGTGTTCTGTGAATTCATCTCACAGAGTTAAATCTTTCCCTTCAAGAAGCTTTTCGCTAAGGCTGTTCTTGTGGAATTGGCAAAGGGATATTTGGAAGCCCATAGAGGGCTATGGTGAAAAAGGAAATATCTTCCGTTCAAAACTGGAGAGAAGCTTTGTGAGAAACTGCTCTGTGTTCTGTGAATTCATCTCACAGAGTTACATCTTTCCCTTCAAGAAGCCTTTCGCTAAGGCTGTTCTTGTGGAATTGGCAAAGGGATATTTGGAAGCCTATAGAGGCCTATGGTGAAAAAGGAAATATCTTCCGTTCAAAACTGGAAAGAAGCTTTCTGAGAAACTGCTCTGTGTTCTGTGAATTCATCTCACAGAGTTACATCTTTCCCTTCAAGAAGCCTTTCGCTAAGGCTGTTCTTGTGTAATTGGCAAAGGCATATTTGGAAGCCCATAGAGGCCTATGGTGAAAAAGGAAATATCTTCCGTTCAAAACTGGAAAGAAGCTTTCTGAGAAACTACTCTGTGTTCTGTGAATTCATCTCACAGAGTTACATCTTTCCCTTCAAGAAGCCTTTCGCTAAGGCTGTTCTTGTGGAATTGGCAAAGGGATATTTGGAAGCCCATAGAGGGCTATGGTGAAAAAGGAAATACCTTCCGTTCAAAACTGGAAAGAAGCTTTCTGAGAAACTGCACTGTGTTCTGTTAATTCATCTCACAGAGTTACATCTTTCCCTTCAAGAAGCCTTTCGCTAAGGCTGTTCTTGTGGAATTGGCAAAGGGATATTTGGAAGCCCATAGAGGCCTATGGTGAAAAAGGAAATATCTTCCGTTCAAAACTGGAAAGAAGCTTTCTGAGAAACTGCTCTGTGTTCTGTGAATTCATCTCACAGAGTTACATCTTTCCCTTCAAGAAGCTTTTCGCTACGGCTGTTCTTGAGGAATTGGCAAAGGGATATTTGGAAGCCCATAGAGGGCTATGGTGAAAAAGGAAATATCTTCCGTTCAAAACTGGAAAGAAGATTTCTGAGAAACTGCTCTGTGTTCTATTAATTCATCTCACTGAGTTACATCTTTCCCTTCAAGAAGCCTTTCGCTAAGGCTGTTCTTGTGGAATTGGCAAAGGGATATTTGGAAGCCCATAGAGGCCTATGGTGAAAAAGGAAATATCTTCCGTTCAAAACTGGAAAGAAGCTTTCTAAGAAACTGCTCTGTGTTCTGTGAATTCATCTCACAGAGTTACATCTTTCCCTTCAAGAAGCGTTTCGCTAAGGCTCTTCTTGTAGAATTGGCAAAGGTATATTTGGAAGCCCGTAGAGGGCTATGGTGAAAAAGGAAATATCTTCCGTTCAAAACTGGAAAGAAGCTTTCTGAGAAACTGCTCTGTGTTCTGTGAATTCATCTCACAGAGTTACATCTTTCCCTTCAAGAAGCCTTTCGCTAAGGCTGTTCTTGTGGAATTGGCAAAGGGATATTTGGAAGCCCATAGAGGGCTATGGTGAAAAAGGAAATATCTTCCGTTCAAAACTGTAAAGAAGCTTTCTGAGAAACTGCTCTGTGTTCTGTGAATTCATCTCACAGAGTTACATCTTTCCCTTCAAGAAGCCTTTCGCTAAGGCTGTTCTTGTGGAATTGGCAAAGGGATATTTGGAAGCCCATAGAGGGCTATGGTGAAAAAGGAAATACCTTCCGTTCAAAACTGGAAAGAAGCTTTCTGAGAAACTGCACTGTGTTCTGTTAATTCATCTCACAGAGTTACATCTTTCCCTTCAAGAAGCCTTTCGCTAAGGCTGTTCTTGTGGAATTGGCAAAGGGATATTTGGAAGCCCATAGAGGCCTATGGTGAAAAAGGAAATATCTTCCGTTCAAAACTGGAAAGAAGCTTTCTGAGAAACTGCTCTGTGTTCTGTGAATTCATCTCACAGAGTTACATCTTTCCCTTCAAGAAGCTTTTCGCTACGGCTGTTCTTGAGGAATTGGCAAAGGGATATTTGGAAGCCCATAGAGGGCTATGGTGAAAAAGGAAATATCTTCCGTTCAAAACTGGAAAGAAGATTTCTGAGAAACTGCTCTGTGTTCTATTAATTCATCTCACTGAGTTACATCTTTCCCTTCAAGAAGCCTTTCGCTAAGGCTGTTCTTGTGGAATTGGCAAAGGGATATTTGGAAGCCCATAGAGGCCTATGGTGAAAAAGGAAATATCTTCCGTTCAAAACTGGAAAGAAGCTTTCTAAGAAACTGCTCTGTGTTCTGTGAATTCATCTCACAGAGTTACATCTTTCCCTTCAAGAAGCGTTTCGCTAAGGCTCTTCTTGTAGAATTGGCAAAGGTATATTTGGAAGCCCGTAGAGGGCTATGGTGAAAAAGGAAATATCTTCCGTTCAAAACTGGAAAGAAGCTTTCTGAGAAACTGCTCTGTGTTCTGTGAATTCATCTCACAGAGTTACATCTTTCCCTTCAAGAAGCCTTTCGCTAAGGCTGTTCTTGTGGAATTGGCAAAGGGATATTTGGAAGCCCATAGAGGGCTATGGTGAAAAAGGAAATATCTTCCGTTCAAAACTGTAAAGAAGCTTTCTGAGAAACTGCTCTGTGTTCTGTGAATTCATCTCACAGAGTTACATCTTTCCCTTCAAGAAGCCTTTCGCTAAGGCTGTTCTTGTGGAATTGGCAAAGGGATATTTGGAAGCCCAAAGAGGGCTATGGTGAAAAAGGAAATATCTTCCGTTGAAAACTGGAAAGAAGCTTTCTGAGAAACTGCTCTGTGTTCTGTTAATTCATCTCACAGAGTTACATCTTTCCCTTCAAGAAGCCTTTCGCTAAGGCTGTTCTTGTGGAATTGGCAAAGGGATATTTGGAAGCCCATAGAGGGCTATGGTGAAAAAGGAAATATCTTCCGTTCAAAACCGGAAAGAAGCTTTCAGAGAAACTGCTCTGTGTTCTGTGAATTCATCTCACAGAGTTACATCTTTCCCTTCAAGAAGCCTTTCGCTAAGGCTGTTCTTGTGAAATTGGCAAAGGGATATTTGGAAGCCCATAGAGGGCTATGGTGAAAAAGGAAATATCTGCCGTTCAAAACCGGAGAGAAGCTTTCTGAGAAACTGCTCTGTGTTCTGTGAATTCATCTCACAGAGTTACATCTTTCCCTTCAAGAAGCCTTTCGCTAAGGCTGTTCTTGTGGAATTGGCAAAGCTATATTTGGAAGCCCATAGAGGCCTATGGTGAAAAAGGAAATATCTTCCGTTCAAAACTGGAAAGAAGCTTTCTGAGAAACTGCTCTGTGTTCTGTTAATTCATCTCACAGAGTTACATCTTTCCCTTCAAGAAGCCTTTCGCTAAGGCTGTTCTTGTGGAATTGGCAAAGGGATATTTGGAAGCCCATAGAGGGCTATGGTGAAAAAGGAAATATCTTCCGTTCAAAACTGGAAAGAAGCTTTCTGAGAAACTGCTCTGTGTTCTGTGAATTCATCTCACAGAGTTACATCTTTCCCCTCAAGAAGCCTTTCGCTAAGGCTGTTCTTGTGGAATTGGCAAAGGGATATTTGGAAGCCCATAGAGGGCTATGGTGAAAAAGGAAATATCTTCCGTTCAAAACTGGAAAGAAGCTTTCTGAGAAACAGCTCTGTGTTCTGTTAATTCATCCCACAGAGTTATATCTTTCCCTTCAAGAAGCCTTTCGCTAAGGCTGTTCTTGTGGAATTGGCAAAGGGATATTTGGAAGCCCATAGAGGGCTATGGTGAAAAAGGAAATATCTTCCGTTCAAAACTGGAAAGAAGCTTTCTGAGAAACTGCTCTGTGTTCTGTGAATTCATCTCACAGAGTTACATCTTTCCCTTCAGGAAGCCTTTCGCTAAGGATGTTCTTGTGGAATTGGCAAAGGGATATTTGGAAGCCCATAGAGGGCTATGGTGAAAAAGGAAATATCTTCCGTTCAAAACTGGAAAGAAGCTTTCTGAGAAACTGCTCTGTGTTCTGTGAATTCATCTCACAGAGTTACATCTTTCCCTTCAAGAAGCCTTTCGCTAAGGCTGTTCTTGTGGAATTGGCAAAGGGATATTTGGAAGCCTATAGAGGGCTATGGTGTAAAAGGAAATATCTTCCGTTCAAAACTGGAAAGAAGCTTTCTGAGAAACTGCTCTGTGTTCTGTGAATTCATCTCACAGAGTTACATCTTTCCCTTCAAGAAGCCTTTCGCTAAGGCTGTTCTTGTGGAATTGGCAAAGGGATATTTGGAAGCCCATAGACGGCTATGGTGAAAAAGGAAATATCTTCCGTTCAAAACTGGAAAGAAGCTTTCTGAGAAACTGCTCTGTGTTCTGTTAATTCATCTCACAGAGTTACATCTTTCCCTTGAAGAAGCCTTTCGCTAAGGCTGTTCTTGTGGAATTGGCAAAGGGATATTTGGAAGCCCATAGAGGCCTATGGTGAAAAAGGAAATATCTTCCGTTCAAAATTGGAAAGAAGCTTTCTGAGAAACTGCTCTGTGTTCTGTGAATTCATCTCACAGAGTTACATCTTTCCCTTCAAGAAGCCTTTCGCTAAGGCTGTTCTTGTGGAATTGGCAAAGGGATATTTGGAAGCCCATAGAGGGCTATGGTGAAAAAAGAAATATCTTCCGTTCAAAACTGGAAAGAAGCTTTCTGAGAAACTGCTCTGTGTTCTGTTAATTCATCTCACAGAGTTACATCTTTCCCTTCAAGAAGCCTTTCGCTAAGGCTGTTCTTGTGGAATTGGCAAAGGGATATTTGGAAGCACATAGAGGCCTATGGTGAAAAAGGAAATATCTTCCGTTCAAAACTGGAAAGAAGCTTTCTGAGAAACTGCTCTGTGTTCTGTGAATTCATCTCACAGAGTTACATCTTTCCCTTCAAGAAGCCTTTCGCTAAGGCTGTTCTTGTGGAATTGGCAAAGGGATATTTGGAAGCCCATAGAGGGCTATGGTGAAAAAGGAAATATCTTCCGTTCAAAACCGGAGAGAAGCTTTCTGAGAAACTGCTATGTGTTCTGTGAATTCATCTCACAGAGTTACATGTTTCCCTTCAAGAAGCCTTTCGCTAAGGCTGTTCTTGTGGAATTGGCAAAGGGATATTTGGAAGCCCATAGAGGGCTATGGAGAAAAAGGAAATATCTTCCGTTCAAAACTGGAAAGAAGCTTTCTGAGAAACTGCTCTGTGTTCTGTGAATTCATCTCACAGAGTTACATCTTTCCCTTCAAGAAGCCTTTCGCTAAGGCTGTTCTTGTGGAATTGGCAAAGGGATATTTGGAAGCCCATAGAGGGCTATGGTGAAAAAGGAAATATCTTCCGTTCAAAACTGGAAAGAAGCTTTCTGAGAAACAGCTCTCTGTTCTGTTAATTCATCTCACAGAGTTACATCTTTCCCTTCAAGAAGCCTTTCGCTAAGGCTGTTCTTGTGGAATTGGCAAAGGGATATTTGGAAGCTCTTAGAGGGCTATGGTGAATAAGGAAATATCTTCCGTTGAAAACTGGAAAGAAGCTTTCTGAGAAACTGCTCTGTGTTCTGTGAATTCATCTCACAGAGTTACATCTTTCCCTTCAAGAAGCCTTTCGCTAAGGCTGTTCTTGTGGAATTGGCAAAGCGATATTTGGAAGCCCATAGAGGGCTATGGTGAAAAAGGAAATATCTTCCGTTCAAAACTGGAAAGAAGCCTTCTGAGAAACTGCTCTGTGTTCTGTGAATTCATCTCACAGAGTTACATCTTTCCCTTCAAGAAGCTTTTCGCTACGGCTGTTCTTGAGGAATTGGCAAAGGGATATTTGGAAGCTCGTAGAGGGCTATGGTGAAAAAGGAAATATCTTCCGTTCAAAACTGGAAAGAAGCTTTCTGAGAAACTGCTCTGTGTTCTATTAATTCATCTCACAGAGTTACATCTTTCCCTTCAAGAAGCCTTTCGCTAAGGCTGTTCTTGTGGAATTGGCAAAGGGATATTTGGAAGCCCATAGAGGCCTATGGTGAAAAAGGAAATATCTTCCGTTCAAAACTGGAAAGAAGCTTTCTAAGGAACTGCTCTGTGTTCTGTGAATTCATCTCACAGAGTTACATCTTTCCCTTCAAGAAGCGTTTCGCAAAGGCTCGTCTTGTGGAATTGGCAAAGGTATATTTGGAAGCCCATAGAGGGCTATGGTGAAAAAGGAAATATCTTCCGTTCAAAACTGGAAAGAAGCTTTCTGAGAAACTGCTCTGTGTTCTGTGAATTCATCTCACAGAGTTACATCTTTCCCTTCAAGAAGCCTTTCGCTAAGGCTGTTCTTGTGGAATTGGCAAAGGGATATTTGGAAGCCCATAGAGGGCTATGGTGAAAAAGGAAATATCTTCCGTTCAAAACTGTAAAGAAGCTGTCTGAGAAACTGCTCTGTGTTCTGTGAATTCATCTCACAGAGTTACATCTTTCCCTTCAAGAAGCCTTTCGTTAAGGCTGTTCTTGTGGAATTGGCAAAGGGATATTTGGAAGCCCATAGACGGCTATGGTGAAAAAGGAAATATCTTCCGTTCAAAACTGGAAAGAAGCTTTCTGAGAAACTGCTCTGTGTTCTGTGAATTCATCTCACAGAGTTACATCTTTCCCTTCAAGAAGCCTTTCGCTAAGTCTGTTCTTGTGGAATTGGCAAAGCTATATTTGGAAGCCCATAGAGGCCTATGGTGAAAAAGGAAATATCTTCCGTTCAAAACTGGAAAGAAGCTTTCTGAGAAACTGCTCTGTGTTCTGTGAATTCATCTCACAGAGTTACATCTTTCCCTTCAAGAAGCCTTTCGCTAAGGCTGTTCTTGTGGAATTGGCAAAGGGATATTTGGAAGCCCATAGAGGGCTATGGTGAAAAAGGAAATATCTTCCGTTCAAAACTGGAAAGAAGCTTTCTGAGAAACTGCTCTGTGTTCTGTGAGTTCATCTCACAGAGTTTCATCTTTCCCTTCAAGAAGCGTTTCGCTAAGGCTGTTCTTGTGGAATTGGCAAAGGGATATTTGGAAGCCCATAGAGGGCTATGGTGAAAAAGGAAATATCTTCCGATCAAAACTGGAAAGAAGCTTTCTGAGAAACTGCTCTATGTTCTGTGAATTCATCTCACAGAGTTACATCTTTCCCTTCAAGAAGCCTTTCGCTAAGGCCGATCTTGTGCAATTGGCAAAGGGATATTTGGAAGCCCATAGAGGGCTATGGTGAAAAAGGAAATATCTTCCGTTCAAAACTGGAAAGAAGCTTTCTGAGAAACTACTCTGTGTTCTGTTAATTCATCTCACAAAGTTACATCTTTCCCTTCAAGAAGCCTTTCGCTAAGGCTGT
This sequence comes from Chlorocebus sabaeus, assembly GCF_047675955.1. Classification (NCBI taxonomy): domain Eukaryota; kingdom Metazoa; phylum Chordata; class Mammalia; order Primates; family Cercopithecidae; genus Chlorocebus; species Chlorocebus sabaeus. The sequence continues at coordinate 276,584 of NW_027328181.1, forward strand.
TCTTGTGGAATTGGCAAAGGGATATTTGGAAGCCCATAGAGGGCTATGGTGAAAAAGGAAATATCTTCCGTTCAAAACTGGAAAGAAGCTTTCTGAGAAACTGCTCTGTGTTCTGTGAATTCATCTCACAGAGTTACATCTTTCCCTTCAAGAAGCCTTTCGCTAAGGCTGTTCTTGTGTAATTGGCAATGGGATATTTGGAAGCCCATATAGGGCTATGGTGAAAAAGGAAATATCTGCCGTTCAAAACCGGAGAGAAGCTTTCTGAGAAACTGCTCTGTGTTCTGTGAATTCATCTCACAGAGTTACATCTTTCCCTTTAAGAAGCCTTTCGCTAAGGCTGTTCTTGTGGAATTGGCAAAGGGATATTTGGAAGCCCATAGAGGGCTATGGTGAAAAAGGAAATATCTTCCGTTCAAAACTGGAAAGAAGCTTTCTGAGAAACTGCTCTGTGTTCTGTGAATTCATCTCACAGAGTTACATCTTTCCCTTCAAGAAGCCTTTCGCTAAGGCTGTTCTTGTGGAATTGGCAAGGGGATATTTGGAAGCCCATAGAGGTCTATGGTGAAAAAGGAAATATCTTCCGTTCAAAACTGGAAAGAAGCTTTCTGAGAAACTGCTCTGTGTTCTGTGAATTCATCTCACAGAGTTACATCTTTCCCTTCAAGAAGCCTTTCGCTAAGGCTGTTCTTGTGGAATTGGCAAAGGGATATTTGGAAGCCCATAGAGGGCTATGGTGAAAAAGGAAATATCTTCCGTTCAAAACTGGAAAGAAGCTTTCTGAGAAACTGCTCTGTGTTCTGTTAATTCATCTCACAGAGTTACATCTTTCCCTTCAAGAAGCCTTTCGCTAAGGCTGTTCTTGTGGAATTGGCAAAGGGATATTTGGAAGCCCATAGAGGCCTATGGTGAAAAAGGAAATATCTTCCGTTCAAAACTGGAAAGAAGCTTTCTGAGAAACTGCTCTGTGTTCTGTGAATTCATCTCACACAGTTACATCCTTCCCTTCAAGAAGCCTTTCGCTAAGGCTGTTCTTGTGGAATTGGCAAAGGGATATTTGGAAGCCCATAGAGGGCTATGGTGAAAAAGGAAATATCTTCCGTTCAAAACCGGAGAGATGCTTTCTGAGAAACTGCTATCTGTTCTGTGAATTCATCTCACAGAGTTACATCTTTCCCTTCAAGAAGCCTTTCGCTAAGGCTGTTCTTGTGGAATTGGCAAAGGGATATTTGGAAGCCCATAGAGGGCTATGGTGAAAAAGGAAATATCTTCCGTTCAAAACTGGAAAGAAGCTTTCTGAGAAACTGCTCTGTGTTCTGTGAATTTATCTCACAGAGTTACATCTTTCCCTTCAAGAAGCCTTTCGCTAAGGCTGTTCTTGTGGAATTGGCAAAGGGATATTTGGAAGCCCATAGAGGCCTATGGTGAAAAAGGAAATATCTTCCGTTCAAAACTGGAAAGAAGCTTTCTGAGAAACTGCTCTGTGTTCTGTGAATTCATCTCACAGAGTTACATCTTTCCCTTCAAGAAGCGTTTCGCTAAGGCTGTTCTTGTGGAATTGGGAAAGGTATATTTGGAAGCCCATAGAGTTCTATGGTGAAAAAGGAAATATCTTCTGTTCAAAACTGGAAAGAAGCTTTCTGAGAAACTGCTCTGTGTTCTGTGAATTCATCTCACAGAGTTACATCTTTCCCTTCACGAAGACTTTCGCTAAGGCTCTTCTTGTGGAATTGGCAAAGGGATATTTGGAAGCCCATAGAGGGCTATGGTGAAAAAGGAAATATCTTCCGTTCAAAACTGGAAAGAAGCTTTCTGAGAAACTGCTCTGTGTTCTATTAATTCATCTCACAGAGTTACATCTTTCCCTTCAAGAAGCCTTTCGCTAAGGCTGTTCTTGTGGAATTGGCAAAGGGATATTTGGAAGCCCATAGAGGCCTACGGTGAAAAAGGAAATATCTTCCGTTCAAAACTGGAAAGAAGCTTTCTGAGAAACTGCTCTGTGTTCTGTGAATTCATCTCACAGAGTTACATCTTTCCCTTCAAGAAGCCTTTCGCTAAGGCTGTTCTTGAGGAATTGGCAAAGGGATATTTGGAAGCCCATAGAGGGCTATGGTGAAAAAGGAAATATCTTCCGTTCAAAACTGGAAAGAAGCTTTCTGAGAAACTGCTCTGTGTTCTGTGAATTCATCTCACAGAGTTACATCTTTCCCTTCAAGAAGCCTTTCGCTAAGGCTGTTCTTGTGGAATTGGCAAAGGGATATTTGGAAGCCCATAGAGGGCTATGGTGAAAAAGGAAATATCTTCCTTTCAAAACTGGAAAGAAGCTTTCTGAGAAACTGCTCTGTGTTCTGTGAATTCATCTCACAGAGTTACATCTTTCCCTTGAAGAAGCCTTTCGCTAAGGCTGTTCTTGTGGAATTGGCAAAGGGATATTTGGAAGCCCATAGAGGGCTATGGTGAAAAAGGAAATATCTTCCGTTCAAAACTGGAAAGAAGCTTTCTGAGAAACTGCTCTGTGTTCTGTGAATTCATCTCACAGAGTTACATCTTTCCCTTCAAGAAGCCTTTCGCCAAGGCTGTTCTTGTGGAATTGGCAAAGGGATATTTGGAAGCCCATAGACGGCTATGGTGAAAAAGGAAATATCTTCCGTTCAAAACTGGAAAGAAGCTTTCTGAGAAACTGCTCTGTGTTCTGTGAATTCATCTCACAGAGTTACATCTTTCCCTTCAAGAAGCCTTTCGCTAAGGCTGTTCTTGTGGAATTGGCAAAGGGATATTTGGAAGCACATAGAGGCCTATGTTGAAAAAGGAAATATCTTCCGTTCAAAACTGGAAAGAAGCTTTCTGAGAAACTGCTGTGTGTTCTGTGAATTCATCTCACAGAGTTACATCTTTCCCTTCAAGAAGCCTTTCGCTAAGGCTGTTCTTGTGGAATTGGCAAAGGGATATTTGGAAGCCCATAGAGGGCTATTGTGAAAAAGGAAATATCTTCCGTTCAAAACTGGAAAGAAGCTTTCTGAGAAACTGCTCTGTGTTCTGTTAATTCATCTCACAGAGTTACATCTTTCCCTTCAAGAAGCCTTTCGCTAAGGCTGTTCTTGTGGAATTGGCAAAGGGATATTTGGAAGCCCATAGAGGCCTATGGTGAAAAAGGAAATATCTTCAGTTCAAAACTGGAAAGAAGCTTTCTGAGAAACTGCTCTGTGTTCTGTTAATTCATCTCACAGAGTTACATCTTTCCCTTCAAGAAGCCTTTCGCTAAGGCTGTTCTTGTGGAATTGGCAAAGGGATATTTGGAAGCCCATAGAGGGCTATGGTGAAAAAGGAAATATCTTCCGTTCAAAACTGGAAAGAAGCTCTCTGAAAAACTGCTCTGTGTTCTGTGAATTCATCTCACAGAGTTACATCTTTCCCTTCAAGAAGCCTTTCGCTAAGGCTGTTCTTGTGGAATTGGCAAAGGGATATTTGGAAACCCATAGAGGGCTATGGTGAAAAAGGAAATATCTTCCGTTCAAAACTGGAAAGAAGCTTTCTGAGAAACTGCTCTGTGTTCTGTGAATTCATCTCACAGAGTTAAATCTTTCCCTTCAAGAAGCTTTTCGCTAAGGCTGTTCTTGTGGAATTGGCAAAGGGATATTTGGAAGCCCATAGAGGGCTATGGTGAAAAAGGAAATATCTTCCGTTCAAAACTGGAGAGAAGCTTTGTGAGAAACTGCTCTGTGTTCTGTTAATTCATCTCACAGAGTTACATCTTTCCCTTCAAGAAGCGTTTCGCTAAGGCTGTTCTTGTGGAATTGGCAAAGCGATATTTGGAAGCCCATAGAGGGCTATGGTGAAAAAGGAAATATCTTCCGTTCAAAACTGGAAAGAAGCTTTCTGAGAAACTGCTCTGTGTTCTGTGAATTCGTCTCACAGAGTTACGTCTTTCCCTTCAAGAAGCCTTTCGCTAAGGCTGTTCTTGTGGAATTGGCAAAGGGATATTTGGAAGCCCATAGGCTAAGGCTGTTCTTGTGGAATTGGCAAACCGATATTTGGAAGCCCATAGAGGGCTATGGTGAAAAAGGAAATATCTTCCGTTCAAAACTGGAAAGAAGCTTTCTGAGAAACTGCTCTGTGTTCTGTGAATTCATCTCACAGAGTTACATCTTTCCCTTCAAGAAGCCTTTCGCTTAGGCTGTTCTTGTGGAATTGGCAAAGGGATATTTGGAAGCCCATAGAGGCCTATTGTGAAAAAGGAAATATCTTCCGTTCAAAACTGGAAAGAAGCTTTCTGAGAAACTGCTATTTGTTCTGTGAATTCATCTCACAGAGTTACATCTTTCCCTTCAAGAAGCCTTTCGCTAAGGCTGTTCTTGTGGAATTGGCAAAGGGATATTTGGAAGCCCACTGAGGGCTATGGTGAAAAAGGAAATATCTTCCGTTCAAAACTGGAAAGAAGCTTTCTGAGAAACTGCTCTGTGTTCTGTGAATTCATCTCACAGAGTTAAATCTTTCCCTTCAAGAAGCTTTTCGCTAAGGCTGTTCTTGTGGAATTGGCAAAGGGATATTTGGAAGCCCATAGAGGGCTATGGTGAAAAAGGAAATATCTTCCGTTCAAAACTGGAAAGAAGCTTTCTGAGAAACTGCTCTGTGTTCTGTGAATTCATCTCACAGAGTTACATCTTTCCCTTCAAGAAGCCTTTCGCTAAGGCTGTTCTTGTGGAATTGGCAAAGGGATATTTGGAAGCCCATAGAGGCCTATGGTGAAAAAGGAAATATCTTCCGTTCAAAACTGGAAAGAAGCTTTCTGAGAAACTGCTCTGTGTTCTGTGAATTCATCTCACAGAGTTACATCTTTCCCTTCAAGAAGCCTTTCGCTAAGGCTGTTCTTGTGTAATTGGCAAAGGCATATTTGGAAGCACTTAGAGGCCTATGGTGAAAAAGGAAATATCTTCCGTTCAAAACTGGAAAGAAGCTTTCTGAGAAACTATTCTGTGTTCTTTGAATTCATCTCACAGAGTTACATCTTTCCCTTCAAGAAGCCTTTCGCTAAGGCTGTTCTTGTGGAATTGGCAAAGGGATATTTGGAAGCCCATAGAGGGCTATGGTGAAAAAGGAAATACCTTCCGTTCAAAACTGGAAAGAAGCTTTCTGAGAAACTGCACTGTGTTCTGTTAATTCATCTCACAGAGTTACATCTTTCCCTTCAAGAAGCCTTTCGCTAAGGCTGTTCTTGTGGAATTGGCAAAGGGATATTTGGAAGCCCATAGAGGCCTATGGTGAAAAAGGAAATATCTTCAGTTCAAAACTGGAAAGAAGCTTTCTGAGAAACTGCTCTGTGTTCTGTTAATTCATCTCACAGAGTTACATCTTTCCCTTCAAGAAGCCTTTCGCTAAGGCTGTTCTTGTGGAATTGGCAAAGGGATATTTGGAAGCCCATAGAGGGCTATGGTGAAAAAGGAAATATCTTCCGTTCAAAACTGGAAAGAAGCTCTCTGAAAAACTGCTCTGTGTTCTGTGAATTCATCTCACAGAGTTACATCTTTCCCTTCAAGAAGCCTTTCGCTAAGGCTGTTCTTGTGGAATTGGCAAAGGGATATTTGGAAACCCATAGAGGGCTATGGTGAAAAAGGAAATATCTTCCGTTCAAAACTGGAAAGAAGCTTTCTGAGAAACTGCTCTGTGTTCTGTGAATTCATCTCACAGAGTTAAATCTTTCCCTTCAAGAAGCTTTTCGCTAAGGCTGTTCTTGTGGAATTGGCAAAGGGATATTTGGAAGCCCATAGAGGGCTATGGTGAAAAAGGAAATATCTTCCGTTCAAAACTGGAGAGAAGCTTTGTGAGAAACTGCTCTGTGTTCTGTTAATTCATCTCACAGAGTTACATCTTTCCCTTCAAGAAGCGTTTCGCTAAGGCTGTTCTTGTGGAATTGGCAAAGCGATATTTGGAAGCCCATAGAGGGCTATGGTGAAAAAGGAAATATCTTCCGTTCAAAACTGGAAAGAAGCTTTCTGAGAAACTGCTCTGTGTTCTGTGAATTCGTCTCACAGAGTTACGTCTTTCCCTTCAAGAAGCCTTTCGCTAAGGCTGTTCTTGTGGAATTGGCAAAGGGATATTTGGAAGCCCATAGGCTAAGGCTGTTCTTGTGGAATTGGCAAACCGATATTTGGAAGCCCATAGAGGGCTATGGTGAAAAAGGAAATATCTTCCGTTCAAAACTGGAAAGAAGCTTTCTGAGAAACTGCTCTGTGTTCTGTGAATTCATCTCACAGAGTTACATCTTTCCCTTCAAGAAGCCTTTCGCTTAGGCTGTTCTTGTGGAATTGGCAAAGGGATATTTGGAAGCCCATAGAGGCCTATTGTGAAAAAGGAAATATCTTCCGTTCAAAACTGGAAAGAAGCTTTCTGAGAAACTGCTATTTGTTCTGTGAATTCATCTCACAGAGTTACATCTTTCCCTTCAAGAAGCCTTTCGCTAAGGCTGTTCTTGTGGAATTGGCAAAGGGATATTTGGAAGCCCACTGAGGGCTATGGTGAAAAAGGAAATATCTTCCGTTCAAAACTGGAAAGAAGCTTTCTGAGAAACTGCTCTGTGTTCTGTGAATTCATCTCACAGAGTTAAATCTTTCCCTTCAAGAAGCTTTTCGCTAAGGCTGTTCTTGTGGAATTGGCAAAGGGATATTTGGAAGCCCATAGAGGGCTATGGTGAAAAAGGAAATATCTTCCGTTCAAAACTGGAAAGAAGCTTTCTGAGAAACTGCTCTGTGTTCTGTGAATTCATCTCACAGAGTTACATCTTTCCCTTCAAGAAGCCTTTCGCTAAGGCTGTTCTTGTGGAATTGGCAAAGGGATATTTGGAAGCCCATAGAGGCCTATGGTGAAAAAGGAAATATCTTCCGTTCAAAACTGGAAAGAAGCTTTCTGAGAAACTGCTCTGTGTTCTGTGAATTCATCTCACAGAGTTACATCTTTCCCTTCAAGAAGCCTTTCGCTAAGGCTGTTCTTGTGTAATTGGCAAAGGCATATTTGGAAGCACTTAGAGGCCTATGGTGAAAAAGGAAATATCTTCCGTTCAAAACTGGAAAGAAGCTTTCTGAGAAACTATTCTGTGTTCTTTGAATTCATCTCACAGAGTTACATCTTTCCCTTCAAGAAGCCTTTCGCTAAGGCTGTTCTTGTGGAATTGGCAAAGGGATATTTGGAAGCCCATAGAGGGCTATGGTGAAAAAGGAAATACCTTCCGTTCAAAACTGGAAAGAAGCTTTCTGAGAAACTGCACTGTGTTCTGTTAATTCATCTCACAGAGTTACATCTTTCCCTTCAAGAAGCCTTTCGCTAAGGCTGTTCTTGTGGAATTGGCAAAGGGATATTTGGAAGCCCATAGAGGCCTATGGTGAAAAAGGAAATATCTTCCGTTCAAAACTGGAAAGAAGCTTTCTGAGAAACTGCTCTGTGTTCTGTGAATTCATCTCACAGAGTTACATCTTTCCCTTCAAGAAGCTTTTCGCTACGGCTGTTCTTGAGGAATTGGCAAAGGGATATTTGGAAGCCCATAGAGGGCTATGGTGAAAAAGGAAATATCTTCCGTTCAAAACTGGAAAGAAGATTTCTGAGAAACTGCTCTGTGTTCTATTAATTCATCTCACAGAGTTACATCTTTCCCTTCAAGAAGCCTTTCGCTAAGGCTGTTCTTGTGGAATTGGCAAAGGGATATTTGGAAGCACATAGAGGGCTATGGTGAAAAAGGAAATATCTTCCGTTCAAAACTGGAAAGAAGCTTTCTAAGAAACTGCTCTGTGTTCTGTGAATTCATCTCACAGAGTTACATCTTTCCCTTCAAGAAGCGTTTCGCTAAGGCTCTTCTTGTAGAATTGGCAAAGGTATATTTGGAAGCCCGTAGAGGGCTATGGTGAAAAAGGAAATATCTTCCGTTCAAAACTGGAAAGAAGCTTTCTGAGAAACTGCTCTGTGTTCTGTGAATTCATCTCACAGAGTTACATCTTTCCCTTCAAGAAGCCTTTCGCTAAGGCTGTTCTTGTGGAATTGGCAAAGCTATATTTGGAAGCCCATAGAGGCCTATGGTGAAAAAGGAAATATCTTCCGTTCAAAACTGGAAAGAAGCTTTCTGAGAAACTGCTCTGTGTTCTGTTAATTCATCTCACAGAGTTACATCTTTCCCTTCAAGAAGCCTTTCGCTAAGGCTGTTCTTGTGGAATTGGCAAAGGGATATTTGGAAGCCCATAGAGGGCTATGGTGAAAAAGGAAATATCTTCCGTTCAAAACTGGAAAGAAGCTTTCTGAGAAACTGCTCTGTGTTCTGTGAATTCATCTCACAGAGTTACATCTTTCCCCTCAAGAAGCCTTTCGCTAAGGCTGTTCTTGTGGAATTGGCAAAGGGATATTTGGAAGCCCATAGAGGGCTATGGTGAAAAAGGAAATATCTTCCGTTCAAAACTGGAAAGAAGCTTTCTGAGAAACAGCTCTGTGTTCTGTTAATTCATCCCACAGAGTTACATCTTTCCCTTCAAGAAGCCTTTCGCTAAGGCTGTTCTTGTGGAATTGGCAAAGGGATATTTGGAAGCCCATAGAGGGCTATGGTGAAAAAGGAAATATCTTCCGTTCAAAACTGGAAAGAAGCTTTCTGAGAAACTGCTCTGTGTTCTGTGAATTCATCTCACAGAGTTACATCTTTCCCTTCAAGAAGCCTTTCGCTAAGGATGTTCTTGTGGAATTGGCAAAGGGATATTTGGAAGCCCATAGAGGGCTATGGTGAAAAAGGAAATATCTTCCGTTCAAAACTGGAAAGAAGCTTTCTGAGAAACTGCTCTGTGTTCTGTGAATTCATCTCACAGAGTTACATCTTTCCCTTCAAGAAGCCTTTCGCTAAGGCTGTTCTTGTGGAATTGGCAAAGGGATATTTGGAAGCCTATAGAGGGCTATGGTGAAAAAGGAAATATCTTCCGTTCAAAACTGGAAAGAAGCTTTCTGAGAAACTGCTCTGTGTTCTGTGAATTCATCTCACAGAGTTACATCTTTCCCTTCAAGAAGCCTTTCGCTAAGGCTGTTCTTGTGGAATTGGCAAAGGGATATTTGGAAGCCCATAGACGGCTATGGTGAAAAAGGAAATATCTTCCGTTCAAAACTGGAAAGAAGCTTTCTGAGAAACTGCTCTGTGTTCTGTTAATTCATCTCACAGAGTTACATCTTTCCCTTGAAGAAGCCTTTCGCTAAGGCTGTTCTTGTGGAATTGGCAAAGGGATATTTGGAAGCCCATAGAGGGCTATGGTGAAAAAGGAAATATCTTCCGTTCGAAACTGGAAAGAAGCTTTCTGAGAAACAGCTCTGTGTTCTGTGAATTCATCTCACAGAGTTACATCTTTCCCCTCAAGAAGCCTTTCGCTAAGGCTGTTCTTGTGGAATTGGCAAAGGGATATTTGGAAGCCCATAGAGGGCTATGGTGAAAAAGGAAATATCTTCCGTTCAAAACTGGAAAGAAGCTTTCTGAGAGACAGCTCTGTGTTCTGTTAATTCATCCCACAGAGTTACATCTTTCCCTTCAAGAAGCCTTTCGCTAAGGCTGTTCTTGTGGAATTGGCAAAGGGATATTTGGAAGCCCATAGAGGGCTATGGTGAAAAAGGAAATATCTTCCGTTCAAAACTGGAAAGAAGCTTTCTGAGAAACTGCTCTGTGTTCTGTGAATTCATCTCACAGAGTTACATCTTTCCCTTCAAGAAGCCTTTCGCTAAGGATGTTCTTGTGGAATTGGCAAAGGGATATTTGGAAGCCCATAGAGGGCTATGGTGAAAAAGGAAATATCTTCCGTTCAAAACTGGAAAGAAGCTTTCTGAGAAACTGCTCTGTGTTCTGTGAATTCATCTCACAGAGTTACATCTTTCCCTTCAAGAAGCCTTTCGCTAAGGCTGTTCTTGTGGAATTGGCAAAGGGATATTTGGAAGCCTATAGAGGGCTATGGTGAAAAAGGAAATATCTTCCGTTCAAAACTGGAAAGAAGCTTTCTGAGAAACTGCTCTGTGTTCTGTGAATTCATCTCACAGAGTTACATCTTTCCCTTCAAGAAGCCTTTCGCTAAGGCTGTTCTTGTGGAATTGGCAAAGGGATATTTGGAAGCCCATAGACGGCTATGGTGAAAAAGGAAATATCTTCCGTTCAAAACTGGAAAGAAGCTTTCTGAGAAACTGCTCTGTGTTCTGTTAATTCATCTCACAGAGTTACATCTTTCCCTTGAAGAAGCCTTTCGCTAAGGCTGTTCTTGTGGAATTGGCAAAGGGATATTTGGAAGCCCATAGAGGCCTATGGTGAAAAAGGAAATATCTTCCGTTCAAAATTGGAAAGAAGCTTTCTGAGAAACTGCTCTGTGTTCTGTGAATTCATCTCACAGAGTTACATCTTTCCCTTCAAGAAGCCTTTCGCTAAGGCTGTTCTTGTGGAATTGGCAAAGGGATATTTGGAAGCCCATAGAGGGCTATGGTGAAAAAAGAAATATCTTCCGTTCAAAACTGGAAAGAAGCTTTCTGAGAAACTGCTCTGTGTTCTGTTAATTCATCTCACAGAGTTACATCTTTCCCTTCAAGAAGCCTTTCGCTAAGGCTGTTCTTGTGGAATTGGCAAAGGGATATTTGGAAGCACATAGAGGGCTATGGTGAAAAAGGAAATATCTTCCGTTCAAAACTGGAAAGAAGCTTTCTGAGAAACTGCTCTGTGTTCTGTGAATTCATCTCACAGAGTTACATCTTTCCCTTCAAGAAGCCTTTCGCTAAGGCTGTTCTTGTGGAATTGGCAAAGGGATATTTGGAAGCCCATAGAGGGCTATGGTGAAAAAGGAAATATCTTCCGTTCAAAACCGGAGAGAAGCTTTCTGAGAAACTGCTATGTGTTCTGTGAATTCATCTCACAGAGTTACATGTTTCCCTTCAAGAAGCCTTTCGCTAAGGCTGTTCTTGTGGAATTGGCAAAGGGATATTTGGAAGCCCATAGAGGGCTATGGAGAAAAAGGAAATATCTTCCGTTCAAAACTGGAAAGAAGCTTTCTGAGAAACTGCTCTGTGTTCTGTGAATTCATCTCACAGAGTTACATCTTTCCCTTCAAGAAGCCTTTCGCTAAGGCTGTTCTTGTGGAATTGGCAAAGGGATATTTGGAAGCCCATAGAGGGCTATGGTGAAAAAGGAAATATATTCCGTTCAAAACTGGAAAGAAGCTTTCTGAGAAACAGCTCTCTGTTCTGTTAATTCATCTCACAGAGTTACATCTTTCCCTTCAAGAAGCCTTTCGCTAAGGCTGTTCTTGTGGAATTGGCAAAGGGATATTTGGAAGCTCTTAGAGGGCTATGGTGAATAAGGAAATATCTTCCGTTGAAAACTGGAAAGAAGCTTTCTGAGAAACTGCTCTGTGTTCTGTGAATTCATCTCACAGAGTTACATCTTTCCCTTCAAGAAGCTTTTCGCTACGGCTGTTCTTGAGGAATTGGCAAAGGGATATTTGGAAGCTCGTAGAGGGCTATGGTGAAAAAGGAAATATCTTCCGTTCAAAACTGGAAAGAAGCTTTCTGAGAAACTGCTCTGTGTTCTATTAATTCATCTCACAGAGTTACATCTTTCCCTTCAAGAAGCCTTTCGCTAAGGCTGTTCTTGTGGAATTGGCAAAGGGATATTTGGAAGCCCATAGAGGCCTATGGTGAAAAAGGAAATATCTTCCGTTCAAAACTGGAAAGAAGCTTTCTAAGGAACTGCTCTGTGTTCTGTGAATTCATCTCACAGAGTTACATCTTTCCCTTCAAGAAGCGTTTCACAAAGGCTCTTCTTGTGGAATTGGCAAAGGTATATTTGGAAGCCCATAGAGGGCTATGGTGAAAAAGGAAATATCTTCCGTTCAAAACTGGAAAGAAGCTTTCTGAGAAACTGCTCTGTGTTCTGTGAATTCATCTCACAGAGTTACATCTTTCCCTTCAAGAAGCCTTTCGCTAAGGCTGTTCTTGTGGAATTGGCAAAGGGATATTTGGAAGCCCATAGAGGGCTATGGTGAAAAAGGAAATATCTTCCGTTCAAAACTGTAAAGAAGCTGTCTGAGAAACTGCTCTGTGTTCTGTGAATTCATCTCACAGAGTTACATCTTTCCCTTCAAGAAGCCTTTCGTTAAGGCTGTTCTTGTGGAATTGGCAAAGGGATATTTGGAAGCCCATAGACGGCTATGGTGAAAAAGGAAATATCTTCCGTTCAAAACTGGAAAGAAGCTTTCTGAGAAACTGCTCTGTGTTCTGTGAATTCATCTCACAGAGTTACATCTTTCCCTTCAAGAAGCCTTTCGCTAAGTCTGTTCTTGTGGAATTGGCAAAGCTATATTTGGAAGCCCATAGAGGCCTATGGTGAAAAAGGAAATATCTTCCGTTCAAAACTGGAAAGAAGCTTTCTGAGAAACTGCTCTGTGTTCTGTGAATTCATCTCACAGAGTTACATCTTTCCCTTCAAGAAGCCTTTCGCTAAGGCTGTTCTTGTGGAATTGGCAAAGGGATATTTGGAAGCCCATAGAGGGCTATGGTGAAAAAGGAAATATCTTCCGTTCAAAACTGGAAAGAAGCTTTCTGAGAAACTGCTCTGTGTTCTGTGAGTTCATCTCACAGAGTTTCATCTTTCCCTTCAAGAAGCGTTTCGCTAAGGCTGTTCTTGTGGAATTGGCAAAGGGATATTTGGAAGCCCATAGAGGGCTACGGTGAAAAAGGAAATATCTTCCGTTCAAAACTGGAAAGAAGCTTTCTGAGAAACTGCTCTGTGTTCTATTAATTCATCTCACAGAGTTACATCTTTACCTTCAAGAAGCCTTTCGCTAAGGCTGTTCTTGTGGAATTGGCAAAGGGATATTTGGAAGCCCATAGAGGCCTACGGTGAAAAAGGAAATATCTTCCGTTCAAAACTGGAAAGAAGCTTTCTGAGAAACTGCTCTGTGTTCTGTGAATTCATCTCACAGAGTTACATCTTTCCCTTCAAGAAGCCTTTCGCTAAGGCTGTTCTTGTGGAATTGGCAAAGGGATATTTGGAAGCCCATAGAGGGCTATGGTGAAAAAGGAAATATCTTCCGTTCAAAACTGGAAAGAAGCTTTCTGAGAAACTGCTCTGTGTTCTGTGAATTCATCTCACAGAGTTACATCTTTCCCTTCAAGAAGCCTTTCGCTAAGGCTGTTCTTCTGGAATTGGCAAAGGGATATTTGGAAGCCCATAGAGGGCTATGGTGAAAAAGGAAATATCTTCCTTTCAAAACTGGAAAGAAGCTTTCTGAGAAACTGCTCTGTGTTCTGTGAATTCATCTCACAGAGTTACATCTTTCCCTTCAAGAAGCCTTTCGCTAAGGCTGTTCTTGTGGAATTGGCAAAGGGATATTTGGAAGCCCATAGAGGGCTATGGTGAAAAAGGAAATATCTTCCGTTCAAAACTGGAAAGAAGCTTTCTGAGAAACTGCTCTGTGTTCTGTGAATTCATCTCACAGAGTTACATCTTTCCCTTCAAGAAGCCTTTCGCCAAGGCTGTTCTTGTGGAATTGGCAAAGGGATATTTGGAAGCCCATAGACGGCTATGGTGAAAAAGGAAATATCTTCCGTTCAAAACTGGAAAGAAGCTTTCTGAGAAACTGCTCTGTGTTCTGTGAATTCATCTCACAGAGTTACATCTTTCCCTTCAAGAAGCCTTTCGCTAAGGCTGTTCTTGTGGAATTGGCAAAGGGATATTTGGAAGCACATAGAGGCCTATGGTGAAAAAGGAAATATCTTCCGTTCAAAACTGGAAAGAAGCTTTCTGAGAAACTGCTCTGTGTTCTGTGAATTCATCTCACAGAGTTACATCTTTCCCTTCAAGAAGCCTTTCGCTAAGGCTGTTCTTGTGGAATTGGCAAAGGGATATTTGGAAGCCCATAGAGCGCTATTGTGCAAAAGGAAATATCTTCCGTTCAAAACTGGAAAGAAGCTTTCTGAGAAACTGCTCTGTGTTCTGTTAATTCATCTCACAGAGTTACATCTTTCCCTTCAAGAAGCCTTTCGCTAAGGCTGTTCTTGTGGAATTGGCAAAGGGATATTTGGAAGCCCATAGAGGCCTAAGGTGAAAAAGGAAATATCTTCAGTTCAAAACTGGAAAGAAGCTTTCTGAGAAACTGCTCTGTGTTCTGTTAATTCATCTCACAGAGTTACATCTTTCCCTTCAAGAAGCCTTTCGCTAAGGCTGTTCTTGTGGAATTGGCAAAGGGATATTTGGAAGCCCATATAGGGCTATGGTGAAAAAGGAAATATATTCCGTTCAAATCTGGAAAGAAGCTTTCTGAGAAACTGCTCTGTGTTCTGTGAATTCATCTCACAGAGTTACATCTTTCCCTTCAAGAAGCCTTTCGCTAAGGCTGTTCTTGTGGAATTGGCAAAGGGATATTTGGAAGCCCATAGAGGCCTATGGTGAAAAAGGAAATATCTTCCGTTCAAAACTGGAAAGAAGCTTTCTGAGAAACTGCTCTGTGTTCTGTGAATTCATCTCACAGAGTTCCATCTTTCCCTTCAAGAAGCCTTTCGCTAAGGCTGTTCTTGTGGAATTGGCAAAGGGATATTTGGAAGCCCATAGAGGTCTATGGTGAAAAAGGAAATATCTTCCGTTCAAAACTGGAAAGAAGCTTTCTTAGAAACTGCTCTGTGTTCTGTGAATTCATCTCACAGAGTTACATCTTTCCCTTCAAGAAGCCTTTCGCTAAGGCTGTTCTTGTGGAATTGGCAAAGGGATATTTGGAAGCCCATAGAGGGCTATGGTGAAAAAGGAAATATCTTCCGTTCTAAACTGGAAAGAAGCTTTCTGAGAAACTGCTCTGTGTTCTGTTAATTCATCTCACAGAGTTACATCTTTCCCTTCAAGAAGCCTTTCGCTAAGGCTGTTCTTATGGAATTGGCAAAGGGATATTTGGAAGCCCATAGAGGGCTATGGTGAAAAAGGAAATATCTTCCGTTCAAAACTGGAAAGAAGCTTTCTGAGAAACTGCTCTGTGTTCTGTGAATTCATCTCCCAGAGTTACGTCTTTCCCTTCAAGAAGCCTTTCGCTAAGGCTGTTCTTGTGGAATTGGCAAAGGGATATTTGGAAGCCCATAGAGGCCTATGGTGAAAAAGGAAATATCTTCCGTTCAAAACTGGAAAGAAGCTTTCTGAGAAACTGCTCTGTGTTCTGTGAATTCATCTCACAGAGTTACATCTTTCCCTTCAAGAAGCCTTTCGCTAAGGCTGTTCTTGTGGAATTGGCAAAGGGATATTTGGAAGCCCATAGAGGGCTATGGTGAAAAAGGAAATATCTTCCGTTCAAAACTGGAAAGAAGCTTTCTGAGAAACTGCTCTGTGTTATGTTAATTCATCTCACAGAGTTACATGTTTCCCTTCAAGAAGCCTTTCGCTAAGGCTGTTCTTGTGGAATTGGCAAAGGGATATTTGGAAGCCCATAGAGGGCTATGGTGAAAAAGGAAATATCTTCCGTTCAAAACTGGAAAGAAGCTTTCTGAGAAACTGCTCTGTGTTCTGTTAATTCATCTCACAGAGTTACATCTTTCCCTTCAAGAAGCCTTTCGCTAAGGCTGTTCTTGTGGAATTGGCAAATTGATATTTGGAAGCCCATAGAGGGCTATGGTGAAAAAGGAAATATCTTCCGTTCAAAACTGGAGAGAAGCGCTCTGAGAAACTGCTATTTGTTCTGTGAATTCATCTCACAGAGTTACATCTTTCCCTTCAAGAAGCCTTTCGCTAAGGCTGTTCTTGTGGAATTGGCAATGGGATATTTGGAAGCCCTTAGAGGGCTATGGTGAAAAAGGAAATATCTTACGTTCAAAACTGGAAAGAAGCTTTCTGAGAAACTGCTCTGTGTTCTGTGAATTCATCTCACAGAGTTACATCTTTCTCTTCAAGAAGCCTTTCGCTAAGGCTGTTCTTGTGGAATTGGCAAAGCGATATTTGGAAGCCCATAGAGGCCTAAGGTGAAAAAGGAAATATCTTCAGTTCAAAACTGGAAAGAAGCTTTCTGAGAAACTGCTCTGTGTTCTGTTAATTCATCTCACAGAGTTACATCTTTCCCTTCAAGAAGCCTTTCGCTAAGGCTGTTCTTGTGGAATTGGCAAAGGGATATTTGGAAGCCCATAGAGGCCTATGGTGAAAAAGGAAATATCTTCCGTTCAAAACTGGAAAGAAGCTTTCTGAGAAACTGCTCTGTGTTCTGTGAATTCATCTCACAGAGTTCCATCTTTCCCTTCAAGAAGCCTTTCGCTAAGGCTGTTCTTGTGGAATTGGCAAAGGGATATTTGGAAGCCCATAGAGGTCTATGGTGAAAAAGGAAATATCTTCCGTTCAAAACTGGAAAGAAGCTTTCTTATAAACTGCTCTGTGTTCTGTGAATTCATCTCACAGAGTTACATCTTTCCCTTCAAGAAGCCTTTCGCTAAGGCTGTTCTTGTGGAATTGGCAAAGGGATATTTGGAAGCCCATAGAGGGCTATGGTGAAAAAGGAAATATCTTCCGTTCTAAACTGGAAAGAAGCTTTCTGAGAAACTGCTCTGTGTTCTGTTAATTCATCTCACAGAGTTACATCTTTCCCTTCAAGAAGCCTTTCGCTAAGGCTGTTCTTATGGAATTGGCAAAGGGATATTTGGAAGCCCATAGAGGGCTATGGTGAAAAAGGAAATATCTTCCGTTCAAAACTGGAAAGAAGCTTTCTGAGAAACTGCTCTGTGTTCTGTGAATTCATCTCCCAGAGTTACGTCTTTCCCTTCAAGAAGCCTTTCGCTAAGGCTGTTCTTGTGGAATTGGCAAAGGGATATTTGGAAGCCCATAGAGGCCTATGGTGAAAAAGGAAATATCTTCCGTTCAAAACTGGAAAGAAGCTTTCTGAGAAACTGCTCTGTGTTCTGTGAATTCATCTCACAGAGTTACATCTTTCCCTTCAAGAAGCCTTTCGCTAAGGCTGTTCTTGTGGAATTGGCAAAGGGATATTTGGAAGCCCATAGAGGGCTATGGTGAAAAAGGAAATATCTTCCGTTCAAAACTGGAAAGAAGCTTTCTGAGAAACTGCTCTGTGTTATGTTAATTCATCTCACAGAGTTACATGTTTCCCTTCAAGAAGCCTTTCGCTAAGGCTGTTCTTGTGGAATTGGCAAAGGGATATTTGGAAGCCCATAGAGGGCTATGGTGAAAAAGGAAATATCTTCCGTTCAAAACTGGAAAGAAGCTTTCTGAGAAACTGCTCTGTGTTCTGTTAATTCATCTCACAGAGTTACATCTTTCCCTTCAAGAAGCCTTTCGCTAAGGCTGTTCTTGTGGAATTGGCAAATTGATATTTGGAAGCCCATAGAGGGCTATGGTGAAAAAGGAAATATCTTCCGTTCAAAACTGGAGAGAAGCGCTCTGAGAAACTGCTATTTGTTCTGTGAATTCATCTCACAGAGTTACATCTTTCCCTTCAAGAAGCCTTTCGCTAAGGCTGTTCTTGTGGAATTGGCAATGGGATATTTGGAAGCCCTTAGAGGGCTATGGTGAAAAAGGAAATATCTTACGTTCAAAACTGGAAAGAAGCTTTCTGAGAAACTGCTCTGTGTTCTGTGAATTCATCTCACAGAGTTACATCTTTCTCTTCAAGAAGCCTTTCGCTAAGGCTGTTCTTGTGGAATTGGCAAAGCGATATTTGGAAGCCCATAGAGGGCTATGGTGAAAAAGGAAATATCTTCCGTTCAAAACTGGAAAGAAGCTTTCTGAGAAACTGCTCTGTGTTCTGTTAATTCATCTCACAGAGTTACATCTTTCCCTTCAAGAAGCCTTTCGCTAAGGCTGTTCTTGTGGGATTGGCAAAGGAATATTTGGAAGCCCATAGAGGGCTATGGTGAAAAAGGAAATATCTTCCGTTCAAAACTGGAAAGAAGCTTTCTGAGAAACTGCTCTGTGTTCTGTAAATTCATCTCACAGAGTTACGTCTTTCCCTTCAAGAAGCCTTTCGCTAAGGCTGTTCTTGTGGAATTGGCAAAGGGATATTTGGAAGCCCATAGAGGGCTATGGTGAAAAAGGAAATATCTTCCGTTCAAAACTGGAAAGAAGCTTTCTGAGAAACTGCTCTGTGTTCTGTTAATTCATCTCACAGAGTTACATCTTTCCCTTCAAGAAGCCTTTCGCTAAGGCTGTTCTTGTGGAATTGGCAAAGGGATATTTGGAAGCCCATAGAGGGCTATGGTGAAAAAGGAAATATCTTCCGTTGAAAACTGGAAAGAAGCTTTCTGAGAAATTGCTCTGTGTTCTCTTAATTCATCTCACAGAGTTACATCTTTCCCTTCAAGAAGCCTTTCGCTAAGGCTGTTCTTGTGGAATTGGCAAAGGGATATTTGGAAGCCCATAGAGGGCTATGGTGAAAAAGGAAATATCTTCCGTTCAAAACTGGAAAGAAGCTTTCTGAGAAACTGCTCTGTGTTCTGTTAATTCATCTCACAGAGTTACATCTTTCCCTTCAAGAAGCCTTTCGCTAAGGCTGTTCTTGTGGAATTGGCAAAGGGATATTTGGAAGCCCATAGAGGTCTATGGTGAAAAAGGAAATATCTTCCGTTCAAAACTGGAAAGAAGCTTTCTGAGAAACTGCTCTGTGTTCTGTGAATTCATCTCACAGAGTTACATCTTTCCCTTCAAGAAGCCTTTCGCTAAGGCTGTTCTTGTGGAATTGGCAAAGCGATATTTGGAAGCCCATAGACGGCTATGGTGAAAAAAGAAATATCTTCCGTTCAAAACTGGAAAGAAGCTTTCTGAGAAACTGCTCTGTGTTCTGTTAATTCATCTCACAGAGTTACATCTTTCCCTTCAAGAAGCCTTTCGCTAAGGCTGTTCTTGTGGAATTGGCAAAGGGATATTTGGAAGCCCATAGAGGGCTATGGTGAAAAAGGAAATATCTTCCGTTCAAAACTGGAAAGAAGCTTTCTGAGAAACTGCTCTGTGTTCTGTGAACTCATCTCACAGAGTTACATCTTTCCCTTCAAGAAGCCTTTCGCTAAGGCTGTTCTTGTGGAATTGGCAAAGGGATATTTGGAAGCCCTTATAGGGCTATGGTGAAAAAGGAAATATCTTCCGTTCAAAACTGGAAAGAAGCTTTCTGAGAAACTGCTCTGTGTTCTGTTAATTCATCTCACAGAGTTACATCTTTCCCTTCAAGAAGCCTTTCGCTAAGGCTGTTCTTGTGGAATTGGCAAAGGGATATTTGGAAGCCCATAGAGGGCTATGGTGAAAAAGGAAATATCTTCCGTTCAAAACTGGAAAGAAGCTTTCTGAGAAACTGCTCTGTGTACTGTTAATTCATCTCACAGAGTTACATCTTTCCCTTCAAGAAGCCTTTCGCTAAGGCTGTTCTTGTGGAATTGGCAAAGGGATATTTGGAAGCCCGTAGAGGGCTATGGTGAAAAAGGAAATATCTTCCGTTCAAAACTGGAAAGAAGCTTTCTGAGAAACTGCTCTGTGTTCTGTGAATTCATCTCACAGAGTTACATCTTTCCCTTCAAGAAGCCTTTCGCTAAGGCTGTTCTTGTGGAATTGGCAAAGCGATATTTGGAAGCCCATAGAGGGCTATGGTGAAAAAGGAAATATCTTCCGTTCAAAATTGGAAAGAAGCTTTCTGAGAAACTGCTCTGTGTTCTCTGAATTCATCTCACAGAGTTACATCTTTCCCTTCAAGAAGCCTTTCGCTAAGGCTGTTCTTGTGGAATTGGCAAAGGGATATTTGGAAGCCCATAGAGGGCTATGGTGAAAAAGGAAATATCTTCCGTTCAAAACTGGAAAGAAGCTTTCTGAGAAACTGCTCTGTGTTCTGTGAGTTCATCTCACAGAGTTACATCTTTCCCTTCAGGAAGCCTTTCGCTAAGGCTGTTCTTGTGGAATTGGCAAAGGGATATTTGGAAGCCCATAGAGGGCTATGGTGAAAAAGGAAATATCTTCCGTTCAAAACTGGAAAGAAGCTTTCTGAGAAACTGCTCTGTGTACTGTTAATTCATCTCACAGAGTTACATCTTTCCCTTCAAGAAGCCTTTCGCTATGGCTGTTCTTGTGGAATTGGCAAAGGGATATTTGGAAGCAAATAGAGGGCTATGGTGAAAAAGGAAATATCTTCCGTTCAAAACTGGAAAGAAGCTTTCTGTGAAACTGCTCTGTGTTCTGTTAATTCATCTCACAGAGTTACATCTTTCCCTTCAAGAAGCCTTTCGCTAAGGCTGTTCTTGTGGAATTGGCAAAGGGATATTTGGAAGCCCTTAGACGGCAATGGTGAAAAAGGAAATATCTTCCGTTCAAAACTGGAAAGAAGCTTTCTGAGAAATTGCTCTGTGTTCTGTTAATTCATCTCACAGAGTTACATCTTTCCCTTCAAGAAGCCTTTCGCTAAGGCTGTTCTTGTGGAATTGGCAAAGGGATATTTGGAAGCCCATACAGGGCTATGGTGAAAAAGGAAATATCTTCCGTTCAAAACTGGAAAGAAGCTTTCTGAGAAACTGCTCTGTGTTCTGTTAATTCATCTCACAGAGTTACATCTTTCCCTTCAAGAAGCCTTTCGCTAAGGCTGTTCTTGTGGAATTGGCAAAGGGATATTTGGAAGCCCATAGAGGGCTAAGGTGAAAAAGCAAATATCTTCCGTTCAAAACTGGAAAGAAGCTTTCTGAGAAACTGCTATGTGTTCTGTGAATTCATCTCACAGAGTTACATCTTTCCCTTCAAGAAGCCTTTCGCTAAGGCTGTTCTTGTGGAATTGGCAAAGGGATATTTGGAAGCCCATAGAGGCCTATGGTGAAAAAGGAAATATCTTCCGTTCAAAACTGGAAAGAAGCTTTCTGAGAAACTGCTCTGTGTTCTGTGAATTCATCTCACAGAGTTACATCTTTCCCTTCAAGAAGCCTTTCGCTAAGGCTGTTCTTGTGGAATTGGCAAAGCGATATTTGCAAGCCCATAGAGGGCTATGGTGAAAAAGGATATGTCTTCCGTTCAAAACTGGAAAGAAGCTTTCTGAGAAACTGCTCTGTGTTCTGTTAATTCATCTCACAGAGTTACATCTTTCCCTTCAAGAAGCCTTTCGCTAAGGCTGTTCTTGTGGAATTGGCAAAGGGATATTTGGAAGCCCATAGAGGGCTATGGTGAAAAAGGAAATATCTTCCGTTCAAAACTGGAAAGAAGCTTTCTGAGAAACTGCTCTGTGTTCTGTTAATTCATCTCACAGTGTTACATCTTTCCCTTCAAGGAGCCTTTCGCTAAGGCTGTTCTTGTGGAATTGGCAGGGATATATGGAAGCCCATAGAAGGCTATGGTGAAAAAGGAAATATCTTCCGTTCAAAACTGTAAAGAAGCTTTCTGAGAAACTGTTCTGTGTTCTGTTGATTCATCTCACAGAGTTACATCTTTCCCTTCAAGAAGCCTTTCGCTAAGGCTGTTCTTGTGGAATTGGTAAAGGGATATTTGGAAGCCCATAGAGGGCTATGGTGAAAAAGGAAATATCTTCCGTTCAAAACTGGAAAGAAGCTTTCTGAGAAACTGCTCTGTGTTCTGTTAATTCATCTCACAGAGTTACATCTTTCCCTTCAAGAAGCCTTTCGCTAAGGCTGTTCTTGTGGAATTGGCAAAGGGATATTTGGAAGCCCATAGAGGGCTATGGTGAAAAAGGAAATATCTTCCGTTCAAAACTGGAAAGAAGCTTTCTGAGAAACTGCTCTGTGTTCTGTAAATTCATCTCACAGAGTTACGTCTTTCCCTTCAAGAAGCCTTTCGCTAAGGCTGTTCTTGTGGAATTGGCAAAGGGATATTTGGAAGCCCATAGAGGGCTATGGTGAAAAAGGAAATATCTTCCGTTCAAAACTGGAAAGAAGCTTTCTGAGAAACTGCTCTGTGTTCTGTTAATTCATCTCACAGAGTTACATCTTTCCCTTCAAGAAGCCTTTCGCTAAGGCTGTTCTTGTGGAATTGGCAAAGGGATATTTGGAAGCCCATAGACGGCTATGGTGAAAAAGGAAATATCTTCCGTTCAAAACTGGAAAGAAGCTTTCTGAGAAATTGCTCTGTGTTCTCTTAATTCATCTCACAGAGTTACATCTTTCCCTTCAAGAAGCCTTTCGCTAAGGCTGTTCTTGTGGAATTGGCAAAGGGATATTTGGAAGCCCATAGAGGGCTATGGTGAAAAAGGAAATATCTTCCGTTCAAAACTGGAAAGAAGCTTTCTGAGAAACTGCTCTGTGTTCTGTTAATTCATCTCACAGAGTTACATCTTTCCCTTCAAGAAGCCTTTCGCTAAGGCTGTTCTTGTGGAATTGGCAAAGGGATATTTGGAAGCCCATAGAGGTCTATGGTGAAAAGGAAATATCTTCCGTTCAAAACTGGAAAGAAGCTTTCTGAGAAACTGCTCTGTGTTCTGTGAATTCATCTCACAGAGTTACATCTTTCCCTTCAAGAAGCCTTTCTCTAAGGCTGTTCTGTGGAATTGGCAAAGCGATATTTGGAAGCCCATAGACGGCTATGGTGAAAAAAGAAATATCTTCCGTTCAAAACTGGAAAGAAGCTTTCTGAGAAACTGCTCTGTTTTCTGTTAATTCATCTCACAGAGTTACATCTTTCCCTTCAAGAAGCCTTTCGCTAAGGCTGTTCTTGTGGAATTGGCAAAGGGATATTTGGAAGCCCATAGAGGGCTATGGTGAAAAAGGAAATATCTTCCGTTCAAAACTGGAAAGAAGCTTTCTGAGAAACTGCTCTGTGTTCTGTGAATTCATCTCACAGAGTTACATCTTTCCCTTCAAGAAGCCTTTCGCTAAGGCTGTTCTTGTGGAATTGGCAAAGGGATATTTGGAAGCCCTTATAGGGCTATGGTGAAAAAGGAAATATCTTCCGTTCAAAACTGGAAAGAAGCTTTCTGAGAAACTGCTCTGTGTTCTGTTAATTCATCTCACAGAGTTACATCTTTCCCTTCAAGAAGCCTTTCGCTAAGGCTGTTCTTGTGGAATTGGCAAAGGGATATTTGGAAGCCCATAGAGGGCTATGGTGAAAAAGGAAATATCTTCCGTTCAAAACTGGAAAGAAGATTTCTGAGAAACTGCTCTGTGTACTGTTAATTCATCTCACAGAGTTACATCTTTCCCTTCAAGAAGCCTTTCGCTAAGGCTGTTCTTGTGGAATTGGCAAAGGGATATTTGGAAGCCCGTAGAGGGCTATGGTGAAAAAGGAAATATCTTCCGTTCAAAACTGGAAAGAAGCTTTCTGAGAAACTGCTCTGTGTTCTGTTAATTCATCTCACAGAGTTACATCTTTCCCTTCAAGAAGCCTTTCGCTAAGGCTGTTCTTGTGGAATTGGCAAAGGAATATTTGGAAGCCCATAGACGGCTATGGTGAAAAAGGAAATATCTTCCGTTCAAAACTGGAAAGAATCTTTCTGAGAAATTGCTCTGTGTTCTCTTAATTCATCTCACAGAGTTACATCTTTCCCTTCAAGAAGCCTTTCGCTAAGGCTGTTCTTGTGGAATTGGCAAAGGGATATTTGGAACCCCTAGAGGGCTATGGTGAAAAAGGAAATATCTTCAGTTCAAAACTGGAAAGAAGCTTTCTGAGAAACTGCTCTGTGTTCTGTGAATTCATCTCACAGAGTTACATCTTTCCCTTCAAGAAGCCTTTCGCTAAGGCTGTTCTTGTGGAATTGGCAAAGGGATATTTGGAAGCCAATAGAGGGCTATGGTGAAAAAGGAAATATCTTCCGTTCAAAACTGGAAAGAAGCTTTCTGAGAAACTGCTGTGTGTTCTGTGAATTCATCTCACAGAGTTACATCTTTCCCTTCAAGAAGCCTTTCGCTAAGGCTGTTCTTGTGGAATTGGCAAAGGGATATTTGGAAGCCCATAGAGGGCTATGGTGAAAAAGGAAATGTCTTCCGTTCAAAACTGGAAAGAAGCTTTCTGAGAAACTGCTCTGTGTTCTGTTAATTCATCTCACAGAGTTACATCTTTCCCTTCAAGAAGCCTTTCGCTAAGGCTGTTCTTGTGGAATTGGCAAAGGGATATTTGGAAGCCCATAGACGGCTATGGTGAAAAAGGAAATATCTTCCGTTCAAAACTGGAAAGAAGCTTTCTGAGAAACTGCTCTGTGTTCTGTGAATTCATCTCACAGAGTTACATCTTTCCCTTCAAGAAGCCTTTCGCTAAGGCTGTTCTTGTGGAATTGGCAAAGGGATATTTGGAAGCACATAGAGGCCTATGGTGAAAAAGGAAATATCTTCCGTTCAAAACTGGAAAGAAGCTTTCTGAGAAACTGCTCTGTGTTCTGTGAATTCATCTCACAGAGTTACATCTTTCCCTTCAAGAAGCCTTTCGCTAAGGCTGTTCTTGTGGAATTGGCAAAGGGATATTTGGAAGCCCATAGAGGGATATGTTGAATAAGGAAATATCTTCCGTTCAAAACTGGAAAGAATCTTTCTGAGAAACTGCTCTATGTTCTGTTAATTCATCTCACAGAGTTACATCTTTCCCTTCAAGAAGCCTTTCGCTAAGGCTGTTCTTGTGGAAATGGCAAAGGGATATTTGGAAGCCCATAGAGGGCTATGGTGAAAAAGGAAATATCTTCCGTTCAAAACTGGAAAGAAGCTTTCTGAGAAACTGCTCTGTGTTCTGTGAATTCATCTCACAGAGTTACATCTTTCCCTTCAAGAAGCCTTTCGCTAAGGCTGTTCTTGTGGAATTGGCAAAGCGATATTTGGAAGCCCATAGAGGGCTATGGTGAAAAAGGAAATATCTTCCGTTCAAAATTGGAAAGAAGCTTTCTGAGAAACTGCTCTGTGTTCTCTGAATTCATCTCACAGAGTTACATCTTTCCCTTCAAGAAGCCTTTCGCTAAGGCTGTTCTTGTGGAATTGGCAAAGGGATATTTGGAAGCCCATAGAGGGCTATGGTGAAAAAGGAAATATCTTCCGTTCAAAACTGGAAAGAAGCTTTCTGAGAAACTGCTCTGTGTTCTGTGAGTTCATCTCACAGAGTTACATCTTTCCCTTCAGGAAGCGTTTCGCTAAGGCTGTTCTTGTGGAATTGGCAAAGGGATATTTGGAAGCCCATAGAGGGCTATGGTGAAAAAGGAAATATCTTCCGTTCAAAACTGGAAAGAAGCTTTCTGAGAAACTGCTCTGTGTACTGTTAATTCATCTCACAGAGTTACATCTTTCCCTTCAAGAAGCCTTTCGCTATGGCTGTTCTTGTGGAATTGGCAAAGGGATATTTGGAAGCAAATAGAGGGCTATGGTGAAAAAGGAAATATCTTCCGTTCAAAACTGGAAAGAAGCTTTCTGTGAAACTGCTCTGTGTTCTGTTAATTCATCTCACAGAGTTACATCTTTCCCTTCAAGAAGCCTTTCGCTAAGGCTGTTCTTGTGGAATTGGCAAAGGGATATTTGGAAGCCCTTAGACGGCAATGGTGAAAAAGGAAATATCTTCCGTTCAAAACTGGAAAGAAGCTTTCTGAGAAATTGCTCTGTGTTCTGTTAATTCATCTCA
The DNA here is from genome assembly GCF_047675955.1 of Chlorocebus sabaeus. Classification (NCBI taxonomy): domain Eukaryota; kingdom Metazoa; phylum Chordata; class Mammalia; order Primates; family Cercopithecidae; genus Chlorocebus; species Chlorocebus sabaeus. Next base: position 302,091 of record NW_027328181.1, read on the forward strand.
CAGAGTTACATCTTTCCCTTCAAGAAGCCTTTCGCTAAGGCTGTTCTTGTGGAATTGGCAAAGGGATATTTGGAAGCCCATACAGGGCTATGGTGAAAAAGGAAATATCTTCCGTTCAAAACTGGAAAGAAGCTTTCTGAGAAACTGCTCTGTGTTCTGTTAATTCATCTCACAGAGTTACATCTTTCCCTTCAAGAAGCCTTTCGCTAAGGCTGTTCTTGTGGAATTGGCAAAGGGATATTTGGAAGCCCATAGAGGGCTAAGGTGAAAAAGCAAATATCTTCCGTTCAAAACTGGAAAGAAGCTTTCTGAGAAACTGCTATGTGTTCTGTGAATTCATCTCACAGAGTTACATCTTTCCCTTCAAGAAGCCTTTCGCTAAGGCTGTTCTTGTGGAATTGGCAAAGGGATATTTGGAAGCCCATAGAGGCCTATGGTGAAAAAGGAAATATCTTCCGTTCAAAACTGGAAAGAAGCTTTCTGAGAAACTGCTCTGTGTTCTGTGAATTCATCTCACAGAGTTACATCTTTCCCTTCAAGAAGCCTTTCGCTAAGGCTGTTCTTGTGGAATTGGCAAAGCGATATTTGGAAGCCCATAGAGGGCTATGGTGAAAAAGGAAATGTCTTCCGTTCAAAACTGGAAAGAAGCTTTCTGAGAAACTGCTCTGTGTTCTGTTAATTCATCTCACAGAGTTACATCTTTCCCTTCAAGAAGCCTTTCGCTAAGGCTGTTCTTGTGGAATTGGCAAAGGGATATTTGGAAGCCCATAGAGGGCTATGGTGAAAAAGGAAATATCTTCCGTTCAAAACTGGAAAGAAGCTTTCTGAGAAACTGCTCTGTGTTCTGTTAATTCATCTCACAGTGTTACATCTTTCCCTTCAAGGAGCCTTTCGCTAAGGCTGTTCTTGTGGAATTGGCAGGGATATATGGAAGCCCATAGAAGGCTATGGTGAAAAAGGAAATATCTTCCGTTCAAAACTGTAAAGAAGCTTTCTGAGAAACTGTTCTGTGTTCTGTTGATTCATCTCACAGAGTTACATCTTTCCCTTCAAGAAGCCTTTCGCTAAGGCTGTTCTTGTGGAATTGGCAAAGGGATATTTGGAAGCCCATAGAGGGCTATGGTGAAAAAGGAAATATCTTCCGTTCAAAACTGGAAAGAAGCTTTCTGAGAAAATGCTCTGTGTTCTGTTAATTCATCTCACAGAGTTACATCTTTCCCTTCAAGAAGCCTTTCGCTAAGTCTGTTCTTGTGGAATTGGCAAAGGGATATTTGGAAGCCCTTAGAGGGATATGGTGAAAAAGGAAATATCTTCCGTTCAAAACTGGAAAGAAGCTTTCTGAGAAACTGCTCTGTGTTCTGTGAATTCATCTTACAGAGTTACATCTTTCCCTTCAAGAAGCCTTTCGATAAGGCTGTTCTTGTGGAATTGGCAAAGGGATATTTGGAAGCCCATAGAGGGCTATGGTGAAAAAGGAAATATATTCCGTTCAAAACTGGAAAGAAGCTTTCTGAGAAACAGCTCTCTGTTCTGTTAATTCATCTCACAGAGTTACATCTTTCCCTTCAAGAAGCCTTTCGCTAAGGCTGTTCTTGTGGAATTGGCAAAGGGATATTTGGAAGCTCTTAGAGGGCTATGGTGAATAAGGAAATATCTTCCGTTGAAAACTGGAAAGAAGCTTTCTGAGAAACTGCTCTGTGTTCTGTGAATTCATCTCACAGAGTTACATCTTTCCCTTCAAGAAGCTTTTCGCTACGGCTGTTCTTGAGGAATTGGCAAAGGGATATTTGGAAGCTCGTAGAGGGCTATGGTGAAAAAGGAAATATCTTCCGTTCAAAACTGGAAAGAAGCTTTCTGAGAAACTGCTCTGTGTTCTATTAATTCATCTCACAGAGTTACATCTTTCCCTTCAAGAAGCCTTTCGCTAAGGCTGTTCTTGTGGAATTGGCAAAGGGATATTTGGAAGCCCATAGAGGCCTATGGTGAAAAAGGAAATATCTTCCGTTCAAAACTGGAAAGAAGCTTTCTAAGGAACTGCTCTGTGTTCTGTGAATTCATCTCACAGAGTTACATCTTTCCCTTCAAGAAGCGTTTCACAAAGGCTCTTCTTGTGGAATTGGCAAAGGTATATTTGGAAGCCCATAGAGGGCTATGGTGAAAAAGGAAATATCTTCCGTTCAAAACTGGAAAGAAGCTTTCTGAGAAACTGCTCTGTGTTCTGTGAATTCATCTCACAGAGTTACATCTTTCCCTTCAAGAAGCCTTTCGCTAAGGCTGTTCTTGTGGAATTGGCAAAGGGATATTTGGAAGCCCATAGAGGGCTATGGTGAAAAAGGAAATATCTTCCGTTCAAAACTGTAAAGAAGCTGTCTGAGAAACTGCTCTGTGTTCTGTGAATTCATCTCACAGAGTTACATCTTTCCCTTCAAGAAGCCTTTCGTTAAGGCTGTTCTTGTGGAATTGGCAAAGGGATATTTGGAAGCCCATAGACGGCTATGGTGAAAAAGGAAATATCTTCCGTTCAAAACTGGAAAGAAGCTTTCTGAGAAACTGCTCTGTGTTCTGTGAATTCATCTCACAGAGTTACATCTTTCCCTTCAAGAAGCCTTTCGCTAAGTCTGTTCTTGTGGAATTGGCAAAGCTATATTTGGAAGCCCATAGAGGCCTATGGTGAAAAAGGAAATATCTTCCGTTCAAAACTGGAAAGAAGCTTTCTGAGAAACTGCTCTGTGTTCTGTGAATTCATCTCACAGAGTTACATCTTTCCCTTCAAGAAGCCTTTCGCTAAGGCTGTTCTTGTGGAATTGGCAAAGGGATATTTGGAAGCCCATAGAGGGCTATGGTGAAAAAGGAAATATCTTCCGTTCAAAACTGGAAAGAAGCTTTCTGAGAAACTGCTCTGTGTTCTGTGAGTTCATCTCACAGAGTTTCATCTTTCCCTTCAAGAAGCGTTTCGCTAAGGCTGTTCTTGTGGAATTGGCAAAGGGATATTTGGAAGCCCATAGAGGGCTACGGTGAAAAAGGAAATATCTTCCGTTCAAAACTGGAAAGAAGCTTTCTGAGAAACTGCTCTGTGTTCTATTAATTCATCTCACAGAGTTACATCTTTACCTTCAAGAAGCCTTTCGCTAAGGCTGTTCTTGTGGAATTGGCAAAGGGATATTTGGAAGCCCATAGAGGCCTACGGTGAAAAAGGAAATATCTTCCGTTCAAAACTGGAAAGAAGCTTTCTGAGAAACTGCTCTGTGTTCTGTGAATTCATCTCACAGAGTTACATCTTTCCCTTCAAGAAGCCTTTCGCTAAGGCTGTTCTTGTGGAATTGGCAAAGGGATATTTGGAAGCCCATAGAGGGCTATGGTGAAAAAGGAAATATCTTCCGTTCAAAACTGGAAAGAAGCTTTCTGAGAAACTGCTCTGTGTTCTGTGAATTCATCTCACAGAGTTACATCTTTCCCTTCAAGAAGCCTTTCGCTAAGGCTGTTCTTCTGGAATTGGCAAAGGGATATTTGGAAGCCCATAGAGGGCTATGGTGAAAAAGGAAATATCTTCCTTTCAAAACTGGAAAGAAGCTTTCTGAGAAACTGCTCTGTGTTCTGTGAATTCATCTCACAGAGTTACATCTTTCCCTTCAAGAAGCCTTTCGCTAAGGCTGTTCTTGTGGAATTGGCAAAGGGATATTTGGAAGCCCATAGAGGGCTATGGTGAAAAAGGAAATATCTTCCGTTCAAAACTGGAAAGAAGCTTTCTGAGAAACTGCTCTGTGTTCTGTGAATTCATCTCACAGAGTTACATCTTTCCCTTCAAGAAGCCTTTCGCCAAGGCTGTTCTTGTGGAATTGGCAAAGGGATATTTGGAAGCCCATAGACGGCTATGGTGAAAAAGGAAATATCTTCCGTTCAAAACTGGAAAGAAGCTTTCTGAGAAACTGCTCTGTGTTCTGTGAATTCATCTCACAGAGTTACATCTTTCCCTTCAAGAAGCCTTTCGCTAAGGCTGTTCTTGTGGAATTGGCAAAGGGATATTTGGAAGCACATAGAGGCCTATGGTGAAAAAGGAAATATCTTCCGTTCAAAACTGGAAAGAAGCTTTCTGAGAAACTGCTCTGTGTTCTGTGAATTCATCTCACAGAGTTACATCTTTCCCTTCAAGAAGCCTTTCGCTAAGGCTGTTCTTGTGGAATTGGCAAAGGGATATTTGGAAGCCCATAGAGCGCTATTGTGCAAAAGGAAATATCTTCCGTTCAAAACTGGAAAGAAGCTTTCTGAGAAACTGCTCTGTGTTCTGTTAATTCATCTCACAGAGTTACATCTTTCCCTTCAAGAAGCCTTTCGCTAAGGCTGTTCTTGTGGAATTGGCAAAGGGATATTTGGAAGCCCATAGAGGCCTAAGGTGAAAAAGGAAATATCTTCAGTTCAAAACTGGAAAGAAGCTTTCTGAGAAACTGCTCTGTGTTCTGTTAATTCATCTCACAGAGTTACATCTTTCCCTTCAAGAAGCCTTTCGCTAAGGCTGTTCTTGTGGAATTGGCAAAGGGATATTTGGAAGCCCATATAGGGCTATGGTGAAAAAGGAAATATATTCCGTTCAAATCTGGAAAGAAGCTTTCTGAGAAACTGCTCTGTGTTCTGTGAATTCATCTCACAGAGTTACATCTTTCCCTTCAAGAAGCCTTTCGCTAAGGCTGTTCTTGTGGAATTGGCAAAGGGATATTTGGAAGCCCATAGAGGCCTATGGTGAAAAAGGAAATATCTTCCGTTCAAAACTGGAAAGAAGCTTTCTGAGAAACTGCTCTGTGTTCTGTGAATTCATCTCACAGAGTTCCATCTTTCCCTTCAAGAAGCCTTTCGCTAAGGCTGTTCTTGTGGAATTGGCAAAGGGATATTTGGAAGCCCATAGAGGTCTATGGTGAAAAAGGAAATATCTTCCGTTCAAAACTGGAAAGAAGCTTTCTTAGAAACTGCTCTGTGTTCTGTGAATTCATCTCACAGAGTTACATCTTTCCCTTCAAGAAGCCTTTCGCTAAGGCTGTTCTTGTGGAATTGGCAAAGGGATATTTGGAAGCCCATAGAGGGCTATGGTGAAAAAGGAAATATCTTCCGTTCTAAACTGGAAAGAAGCTTTCTGAGAAACTGCTCTGTGTTCTGTTAATTCATCTCACAGAGTTACATCTTTCCCTTCAAGAAGCCTTTCGCTAAGGCTGTTCTTATGGAATTGGCAAAGGGATATTTGGAAGCCCATAGAGGGCTATGGTGAAAAAGGAAATATCTTCCGTTCAAAACTGGAAAGAAGCTTTCTGAGAAACTGCTCTGTGTTCTGTGAATTCATCTCCCAGAGTTACGTCTTTCCCTTCAAGAAGCCTTTCGCTAAGGCTGTTCTTGTGGAATTGGCAAAGGGATATTTGGAAGCCCATAGAGGCCTATGGTGAAAAAGGAAATATCTTCCGTTCAAAACTGGAAAGAAGCTTTCTGAGAAACTGCTCTGTGTTCTGTGAATTCATCTCACAGAGTTACATCTTTCCCTTCAAGAAGCCTTTCGCTAAGGCTGTTCTTGTGGAATTGGCAAAGGGATATTTGGAAGCCCATAGAGGGCTATGGTGAAAAAGGAAATATCTTCCGTTCAAAACTGGAAAGAAGCTTTCTGAGAAACTGCTCTGTGTTATGTTAATTCATCTCACAGAGTTACATGTTTCCCTTCAAGAAGCCTTTCGCTAAGGCTGTTCTTGTGGAATTGGCAAAGGGATATTTGGAAGCCCATAGAGGGCTATGGTGAAAAAGGAAATATCTTCCGTTCAAAACTGGAAAGAAGCTTTCTGAGAAACTGCTCTGTGTTCTGTTAATTCATCTCACAGAGTTACATCTTTCCCTTCAAGAAGCCTTTCGCTAAGGCTGTTCTTGTGGAATTGGCAAATTGATATTTGGAAGCCCATAGAGGGCTATGGTGAAAAAGGAAATATCTTCCGTTCAAAACTGGAGAGAAGCGCTCTGAGAAACTGCTATTTGTTCTGTGAATTCATCTCACAGAGTTACATCTTTCCCTTCAAGAAGCCTTTCGCTAAGGCTGTTCTTGTGGAATTGGCAATGGGATATTTGGAAGCCCTTAGAGGGCTATGGTGAAAAAGGAAATATCTTACGTTCAAAACTGGAAAGAAGCTTTCTGAGAAACTGCTCTGTGTTCTGTGAATTCATCTCACAGAGTTACATCTTTCTCTTCAAGAAGCCTTTCGCTAAGGCTGTTCTTGTGGAATTGGCAAAGCGATATTTGGAAGCCCATAGAGGCCTAAGGTGAAAAAGGAAATATCTTCAGTTCAAAACTGGAAAGAAGCTTTCTGAGAAACTGCTCTGTGTTCTGTTAATTCATCTCACAGAGTTACATCTTTCCCTTCAAGAAGCCTTTCGCTAAGGCTGTTCTTGTGGAATTGGCAAAGGGATATTTGGAAGCCCATAGAGGCCTATGGTGAAAAAGGAAATATCTTCCGTTCAAAACTGGAAAGAAGCTTTCTGAGAAACTGCTCTGTGTTCTGTGAATTCATCTCACAGAGTTCCATCTTTCCCTTCAAGAAGCCTTTCGCTAAGGCTGTTCTTGTGGAATTGGCAAAGGGATATTTGGAAGCCCATAGAGGTCTATGGTGAAAAAGGAAATATCTTCCGTTCAAAACTGGAAAGAAGCTTTCTTATAAACTGCTCTGTGTTCTGTGAATTCATCTCACAGAGTTACATCTTTCCCTTCAAGAAGCCTTTCGCTAAGGCTGTTCTTGTGGAATTGGCAAAGGGATATTTGGAAGCCCATAGAGGGCTATGGTGAAAAAGGAAATATCTTCCGTTCTAAACTGGAAAGAAGCTTTCTGAGAAACTGCTCTGTGTTCTGTTAATTCATCTCACAGAGTTACATCTTTCCCTTCAAGAAGCCTTTCGCTAAGGCTGTTCTTATGGAATTGGCAAAGGGATATTTGGAAGCCCATAGAGGGCTATGGTGAAAAAGGAAATATCTTCCGTTCAAAACTGGAAAGAAGCTTTCTGAGAAACTGCTCTGTGTTCTGTGAATTCATCTCCCAGAGTTACGTCTTTCCCTTCAAGAAGCCTTTCGCTAAGGCTGTTCTTGTGGAATTGGCAAAGGGATATTTGGAAGCCCATAGAGGCCTATGGTGAAAAAGGAAATATCTTCCGTTCAAAACTGGAAAGAAGCTTTCTGAGAAACTGCTCTGTGTTCTGTGAATTCATCTCACAGAGTTACATCTTTCCCTTCAAGAAGCCTTTCGCTAAGGCTGTTCTTGTGGAATTGGCAAAGGGATATTTGGAAGCCCATAGAGGGCTATGGTGAAAAAGGAAATATCTTCCGTTCAAAACTGGAAAGAAGCTTTCTGAGAAACTGCTCTGTGTTATGTTAATTCATCTCACAGAGTTACATGTTTCCCTTCAAGAAGCCTTTCGCTAAGGCTGTTCTTGTGGAATTGGCAAAGGGATATTTGGAAGCCCATAGAGGGCTATGGTGAAAAAGGAAATATCTTCCGTTCAAAACTGGAAAGAAGCTTTCTGAGAAACTGCTCTGTGTTCTGTTAATTCATCTCACAGAGTTACATCTTTCCCTTCAAGAAGCCTTTCGCTAAGGCTGTTCTTGTGGAATTGGCAAATTGATATTTGGAAGCCCATAGAGGGCTATGGTGAAAAAGGAAATATCTTCCGTTCAAAACTGGAGAGAAGCGCTCTGAGAAACTGCTATTTGTTCTGTGAATTCATCTCACAGAGTTACATCTTTCCCTTCAAGAAGCCTTTCGCTAAGGCTGTTCTTGTGGAATTGGCAATGGGATATTTGGAAGCCCTTAGAGGGCTATGGTGAAAAAGGAAATATCTTACGTTCAAAACTGGAAAGAAGCTTTCTGAGAAACTGCTCTGTGTTCTGTGAATTCATCTCACAGAGTTACATCTTTCTCTTCAAGAAGCCTTTCGCTAAGGCTGTTCTTGTGGAATTGGCAAAGCGATATTTGGAAGCCCATAGAGGGCTATGGTGAAAAAGGAAATATCTTCCGTTCAAAACTGGAAAGAAGCTTTCTGAGAAACTGCTCTGTGTTCTGTTAATTCATCTCACAGAGTTACATCTTTCCCTTCAAGAAGCCTTTCGCTAAGGCTGTTCTTGTGGGATTGGCAAAGGAATATTTGGAAGCCCATAGAGGGCTATGGTGAAAAAGGAAATATCTTCCGTTCAAAACTGGAAAGAAGCTTTCTGAGAAACTGCTCTGTGTTCTGTAAATTCATCTCACAGAGTTACGTCTTTCCCTTCAAGAAGCCTTTCGCTAAGGCTGTTCTTGTGGAATTGGCAAAGGGATATTTGGAAGCCCATAGAGGGCTATGGTGAAAAAGGAAATATCTTCCGTTCAAAACTGGAAAGAAGCTTTCTGAGAAACTGCTCTGTGTTCTGTTAATTCATCTCACAGAGTTACATCTTTCCCTTCAAGAAGCCTTTCGCTAAGGCTGTTCTTGTGGAATTGGCAAAGGGATATTTGGAAGCCCATAGAGGGCTATGGTGAAAAAGGAAATATCTTCCGTTGAAAACTGGAAAGAAGCTTTCTGAGAAATTGCTCTGTGTTCTCTTAATTCATCTCACAGAGTTACATCTTTCCCTTCAAGAAGCCTTTCGCTAAGGCTGTTCTTGTGGAATTGGCAAAGGGATATTTGGAAGCCCATAGAGGGCTATGGTGAAAAAGGAAATATCTTCCGTTCAAAACTGGAAAGAAGCTTTCTGAGAAACTGCTCTGTGTTCTGTTAATTCATCTCACAGAGTTACATCTTTCCCTTCAAGAAGCCTTTCGCTAAGGCTGTTCTTGTGGAATTGGCAAAGGGATATTTGGAAGCCCATAGAGGTCTATGGTGAAAAAGGAAATATCTTCCGTTCAAAACTGGAAAGAAGCTTTCTGAGAAACTGCTCTGTGTTCTGTGAATTCATCTCACAGAGTTACATCTTTCCCTTCAAGAAGCCTTTCGCTAAGGCTGTTCTTGTGGAATTGGCAAAGCGATATTTGGAAGCCCATAGACGGCTATGGTGAAAAAAGAAATATCTTCCGTTCAAAACTGGAAAGAAGCTTTCTGAGAAACTGCTCTGTGTTCTGTTAATTCATCTCACAGAGTTACATCTTTCCCTTCAAGAAGCCTTTCGCTAAGGCTGTTCTTGTGGAATTGGCAAAGGGATATTTGGAAGCCCATAGAGGGCTATGGTGAAAAAGGAAATATCTTCCGTTCAAAACTGGAAAGAAGCTTTCTGAGAAACTGCTCTGTGTTCTGTGAACTCATCTCACAGAGTTACATCTTTCCCTTCAAGAAGCCTTTCGCTAAGGCTGTTCTTGTGGAATTGGCAAAGGGATATTTGGAAGCCCTTATAGGGCTATGGTGAAAAAGGAAATATCTTCCGTTCAAAACTGGAAAGAAGCTTTCTGAGAAACTGCTCTGTGTTCTGTTAATTCATCTCACAGAGTTACATCTTTCCCTTCAAGAAGCCTTTCGCTAAGGCTGTTCTTGTGGAATTGGCAAAGGGATATTTGGAAGCCCATAGAGGGCTATGGTGAAAAAGGAAATATCTTCCGTTCAAAACTGGAAAGAAGCTTTCTGAGAAACTGCTCTGTGTACTGTTAATTCATCTCACAGAGTTACATCTTTCCCTTCAAGAAGCCTTTCGCTAAGGCTGTTCTTGTGGAATTGGCAAAGGGATATTTGGAAGCCCGTAGAGGGCTATGGTGAAAAAGGAAATATCTTCCGTTCAAAACTGGAAAGAAGCTTTCTGAGAAACTGCTCTGTGTTCTGTGAATTCATCTCACAGAGTTACATCTTTCCCTTCAAGAAGCCTTTCGCTAAGGCTGTTCTTGTGGAATTGGCAAAGCGATATTTGGAAGCCCATAGAGGGCTATGGTGAAAAAGGAAATATCTTCCGTTCAAAATTGGAAAGAAGCTTTCTGAGAAACTGCTCTGTGTTCTCTGAATTCATCTCACAGAGTTACATCTTTCCCTTCAAGAAGCCTTTCGCTAAGGCTGTTCTTGTGGAATTGGCAAAGGGATATTTGGAAGCCCATAGAGGGCTATGGTGAAAAAGGAAATATCTTCCGTTCAAAACTGGAAAGAAGCTTTCTGAGAAACTGCTCTGTGTTCTGTGAGTTCATCTCACAGAGTTACATCTTTCCCTTCAGGAAGCCTTTCGCTAAGGCTGTTCTTGTGGAATTGGCAAAGGGATATTTGGAAGCCCATAGAGGGCTATGGTGAAAAAGGAAATATCTTCCGTTCAAAACTGGAAAGAAGCTTTCTGAGAAACTGCTCTGTGTACTGTTAATTCATCTCACAGAGTTACATCTTTCCCTTCAAGAAGCCTTTCGCTATGGCTGTTCTTGTGGAATTGGCAAAGGGATATTTGGAAGCAAATAGAGGGCTATGGTGAAAAAGGAAATATCTTCCGTTCAAAACTGGAAAGAAGCTTTCTGTGAAACTGCTCTGTGTTCTGTTAATTCATCTCACAGAGTTACATCTTTCCCTTCAAGAAGCCTTTCGCTAAGGCTGTTCTTGTGGAATTGGCAAAGGGATATTTGGAAGCCCTTAGACGGCAATGGTGAAAAAGGAAATATCTTCCGTTCAAAACTGGAAAGAAGCTTTCTGAGAAATTGCTCTGTGTTCTGTTAATTCATCTCACAGAGTTACATCTTTCCCTTCAAGAAGCCTTTCGCTAAGGCTGTTCTTGTGGAATTGGCAAAGGGATATTTGGAAGCCCATACAGGGCTATGGTGAAAAAGGAAATATCTTCCGTTCAAAACTGGAAAGAAGCTTTCTGAGAAACTGCTCTGTGTTCTGTTAATTCATCTCACAGAGTTACATCTTTCCCTTCAAGAAGCCTTTCGCTAAGGCTGTTCTTGTGGAATTGGCAAAGGGATATTTGGAAGCCCATAGAGGGCTAAGGTGAAAAAGCAAATATCTTCCGTTCAAAACTGGAAAGAAGCTTTCTGAGAAACTGCTATGTGTTCTGTGAATTCATCTCACAGAGTTACATCTTTCCCTTCAAGAAGCCTTTCGCTAAGGCTGTTCTTGTGGAATTGGCAAAGGGATATTTGGAAGCCCATAGAGGCCTATGGTGAAAAAGGAAATATCTTCCGTTCAAAACTGGAAAGAAGCTTTCTGAGAAACTGCTCTGTGTTCTGTGAATTCATCTCACAGAGTTACATCTTTCCCTTCAAGAAGCCTTTCGCTAAGGCTGTTCTTGTGGAATTGGCAAAGCGATATTTGCAAGCCCATAGAGGGCTATGGTGAAAAAGGATATGTCTTCCGTTCAAAACTGGAAAGAAGCTTTCTGAGAAACTGCTCTGTGTTCTGTTAATTCATCTCACAGAGTTACATCTTTCCCTTCAAGAAGCCTTTCGCTAAGGCTGTTCTTGTGGAATTGGCAAAGGGATATTTGGAAGCCCATAGAGGGCTATGGTGAAAAAGGAAATATCTTCCGTTCAAAACTGGAAAGAAGCTTTCTGAGAAACTGCTCTGTGTTCTGTTAATTCATCTCACAGTGTTACATCTTTCCCTTCAAGGAGCCTTTCGCTAAGGCTGTTCTTGTGGAATTGGCAGGGATATATGGAAGCCCATAGAAGGCTATGGTGAAAAAGGAAATATCTTCCGTTCAAAACTGTAAAGAAGCTTTCTGAGAAACTGTTCTGTGTTCTGTTGATTCATCTCACAGAGTTACATCTTTCCCTTCAAGAAGCCTTTCGCTAAGGCTGTTCTTGTGGAATTGGTAAAGGGATATTTGGAAGCCCATAGAGGGCTATGGTGAAAAAGGAAATATCTTCCGTTCAAAACTGGAAAGAAGCTTTCTGAGAAACTGCTCTGTGTTCTGTTAATTCATCTCACAGAGTTACATCTTTCCCTTCAAGAAGCCTTTCGCTAAGGCTGTTCTTGTGGAATTGGCAAAGGGATATTTGGAAGCCCATAGAGGGCTATGGTGAAAAAGGAAATATCTTCCGTTCAAAACTGGAAAGAAGCTTTCTGAGAAACTGCTCTGTGTTCTGTAAATTCATCTCACAGAGTTACGTCTTTCCCTTCAAGAAGCCTTTCGCTAAGGCTGTTCTTGTGGAATTGGCAAAGGGATATTTGGAAGCCCATAGAGGGCTATGGTGAAAAAGGAAATATCTTCCGTTCAAAACTGGAAAGAAGCTTTCTGAGAAACTGCTCTGTGTTCTGTTAATTCATCTCACAGAGTTACATCTTTCCCTTCAAGAAGCCTTTCGCTAAGGCTGTTCTTGTGGAATTGGCAAAGGGATATTTGGAAGCCCATAGACGGCTATGGTGAAAAAGGAAATATCTTCCGTTCAAAACTGGAAAGAAGCTTTCTGAGAAATTGCTCTGTGTTCTCTTAATTCATCTCACAGAGTTACATCTTTCCCTTCAAGAAGCCTTTCGCTAAGGCTGTTCTTGTGGAATTGGCAAAGGGATATTTGGAAGCCCATAGAGGGCTATGGTGAAAAAGGAAATATCTTCCGTTCAAAACTGGAAAGAAGCTTTCTGAGAAACTGCTCTGTGTTCTGTTAATTCATCTCACAGAGTTACATCTTTCCCTTCAAGAAGCCTTTCGCTAAGGCTGTTCTTGTGGAATTGGCAAAGGGATATTTGGAAGCCCATAGAGGTCTATGGTGAAAAGGAAATATCTTCCGTTCAAAACTGGAAAGAAGCTTTCTGAGAAACTGCTCTGTGTTCTGTGAATTCATCTCACAGAGTTACATCTTTCCCTTCAAGAAGCCTTTCTCTAAGGCTGTTCTGTGGAATTGGCAAAGCGATATTTGGAAGCCCATAGACGGCTATGGTGAAAAAAGAAATATCTTCCGTTCAAAACTGGAAAGAAGCTTTCTGAGAAACTGCTCTGTTTTCTGTTAATTCATCTCACAGAGTTACATCTTTCCCTTCAAGAAGCCTTTCGCTAAGGCTGTTCTTGTGGAATTGGCAAAGGGATATTTGGAAGCCCATAGAGGGCTATGGTGAAAAAGGAAATATCTTCCGTTCAAAACTGGAAAGAAGCTTTCTGAGAAACTGCTCTGTGTTCTGTGAATTCATCTCACAGAGTTACATCTTTCCCTTCAAGAAGCCTTTCGCTAAGGCTGTTCTTGTGGAATTGGCAAAGGGATATTTGGAAGCCCTTATAGGGCTATGGTGAAAAAGGAAATATCTTCCGTTCAAAACTGGAAAGAAGCTTTCTGAGAAACTGCTCTGTGTTCTGTTAATTCATCTCACAGAGTTACATCTTTCCCTTCAAGAAGCCTTTCGCTAAGGCTGTTCTTGTGGAATTGGCAAAGGGATATTTGGAAGCCCATAGAGGGCTATGGTGAAAAAGGAAATATCTTCCGTTCAAAACTGGAAAGAAGATTTCTGAGAAACTGCTCTGTGTACTGTTAATTCATCTCACAGAGTTACATCTTTCCCTTCAAGAAGCCTTTCGCTAAGGCTGTTCTTGTGGAATTGGCAAAGGGATATTTGGAAGCCCGTAGAGGGCTATGGTGAAAAAGGAAATATCTTCCGTTCAAAACTGGAAAGAAGCTTTCTGAGAAACTGCTCTGTGTTCTGTTAATTCATCTCACAGAGTTACATCTTTCCCTTCAAGAAGCCTTTCGCTAAGGCTGTTCTTGTGGAATTGGCAAAGGAATATTTGGAAGCCCATAGACGGCTATGGTGAAAAAGGAAATATCTTCCGTTCAAAACTGGAAAGAATCTTTCTGAGAAATTGCTCTGTGTTCTCTTAATTCATCTCACAGAGTTACATCTTTCCCTTCAAGAAGCCTTTCGCTAAGGCTGTTCTTGTGGAATTGGCAAAGGGATATTTGGAACCCCTAGAGGGCTATGGTGAAAAAGGAAATATCTTCAGTTCAAAACTGGAAAGAAGCTTTCTGAGAAACTGCTCTGTGTTCTGTGAATTCATCTCACAGAGTTACATCTTTCCCTTCAAGAAGCCTTTCGCTAAGGCTGTTCTTGTGGAATTGGCAAAGGGATATTTGGAAGCCAATAGAGGGCTATGGTGAAAAAGGAAATATCTTCCGTTCAAAACTGGAAAGAAGCTTTCTGAGAAACTGCTGTGTGTTCTGTGAATTCATCTCACAGAGTTACATCTTTCCCTTCAAGAAGCCTTTCGCTAAGGCTGTTCTTGTGGAATTGGCAAAGGGATATTTGGAAGCCCATAGAGGGCTATGGTGAAAAAGGAAATGTCTTCCGTTCAAAACTGGAAAGAAGCTTTCTGAGAAACTGCTCTGTGTTCTGTTAATTCATCTCACAGAGTTACATCTTTCCCTTCAAGAAGCCTTTCGCTAAGGCTGTTCTTGTGGAATTGGCAAAGGGATATTTGGAAGCCCATAGACGGCTATGGTGAAAAAGGAAATATCTTCCGTTCAAAACTGGAAAGAAGCTTTCTGAGAAACTGCTCTGTGTTCTGTGAATTCATCTCACAGAGTTACATCTTTCCCTTCAAGAAGCCTTTCGCTAAGGCTGTTCTTGTGGAATTGGCAAAGGGATATTTGGAAGCACATAGAGGCCTATGGTGAAAAAGGAAATATCTTCCGTTCAAAACTGGAAAGAAGCTTTCTGAGAAACTGCTCTGTGTTCTGTGAATTCATCTCACAGAGTTACATCTTTCCCTTCAAGAAGCCTTTCGCTAAGGCTGTTCTTGTGGAATTGGCAAAGGGATATTTGGAAGCCCATAGAGGGATATGTTGAATAAGGAAATATCTTCCGTTCAAAACTGGAAAGAATCTTTCTGAGAAACTGCTCTATGTTCTGTTAATTCATCTCACAGAGTTACATCTTTCCCTTCAAGAAGCCTTTCGCTAAGGCTGTTCTTGTGGAAATGGCAAAGGGATATTTGGAAGCCCATAGAGGGCTATGGTGAAAAAGGAAATATCTTCCGTTCAAAACTGGAAAGAAGCTTTCTGAGAAACTGCTCTGTGTTCTGTGAATTCATCTCACAGAGTTACATCTTTCCCTTCAAGAAGCCTTTCGCTAAGGCTGTTCTTGTGGAATTGGCAAAGCGATATTTGGAAGCCCATAGAGGGCTATGGTGAAAAAGGAAATATCTTCCGTTCAAAATTGGAAAGAAGCTTTCTGAGAAACTGCTCTGTGTTCTCTGAATTCATCTCACAGAGTTACATCTTTCCCTTCAAGAAGCCTTTCGCTAAGGCTGTTCTTGTGGAATTGGCAAAGGGATATTTGGAAGCCCATAGAGGGCTATGGTGAAAAAGGAAATATCTTCCGTTCAAAACTGGAAAGAAGCTTTCTGAGAAACTGCTCTGTGTTCTGTGAGTTCATCTCACAGAGTTACATCTTTCCCTTCAGGAAGCGTTTCGCTAAGGCTGTTCTTGTGGAATTGGCAAAGGGATATTTGGAAGCCCATAGAGGGCTATGGTGAAAAAGGAAATATCTTCCGTTCAAAACTGGAAAGAAGCTTTCTGAGAAACTGCTCTGTGTACTGTTAATTCATCTCACAGAGTTACATCTTTCCCTTCAAGAAGCCTTTCGCTATGGCTGTTCTTGTGGAATTGGCAAAGGGATATTTGGAAGCAAATAGAGGGCTATGGTGAAAAAGGAAATATCTTCCGTTCAAAACTGGAAAGAAGCTTTCTGTGAAACTGCTCTGTGT
The DNA here is from genome assembly GCF_047675955.1 of Chlorocebus sabaeus. NCBI lineage: Eukaryota > Metazoa > Chordata > Mammalia > Primates > Cercopithecidae > Chlorocebus > Chlorocebus sabaeus. The sequence continues at coordinate 317,719 of NW_027328181.1, forward strand.
TCTGTTAATTCATCTCACAGAGTTACATCTTTCCCTTCAAGAAGCCTTTCGCTAAGGCTGTTCTTGTGGAATTGGCAAAGGGATATTTGGAAGCCCTTAGACGGCAATGGTGAAAAAGGAAATATCTTCCGTTCAAAACTGGAAAGAAGCTTTCTGAGAAATTGCTCTGTGTTCTGTTAATTCATCTCACAGAGTTACATCTTTCCCTTCAAGAAGCCTTTCGCTAAGGCTGTTCTTGTGGAATTGGCAAAGGGATATTTGGAAGCCCATACAGGGCTATGGTGAAAAAGGAAATATCTTCCGTTCAAAACTGGAAAGAAGCTTTCTGAGAAACTGCTCTGTGTTCTGTTAATTCATCTCACAGAGTTACATCTTTCCCTTCAAGAAGCCTTTCGCTAAGGCTGTTCTTGTGGAATTGGCAAAGGGATATTTGGAAGCCCATAGAGGGCTAAGGTGAAAAAGCAAATATCTTCCGTTCAAAACTGGAAAGAAGCTTTCTGAGAAACTGCTATGTGTTCTGTGAATTCATCTCACAGAGTTACATCTTTCCCTTCAAGAAGCCTTTCGCTAAGGCTGTTCTTGTGGAATTGGCAAAGGGATATTTGGAAGCCCATAGAGGCCTATGGTGAAAAAGGAAATATCTTCCGTTCAAAACTGGAAAGAAGCTTTCTGAGAAACTGCTCTGTGTTCTGTGAATTCATCTCACAGAGTTACATCTTTCCCTTCAAGAAGCCTTTCGCTAAGGCTGTTCTTGTGGAATTGGCAAAGCGATATTTGGAAGCCCATAGAGGGCTATGGTGAAAAAGGAAATGTCTTCCGTTCAAAACTGGAAAGAAGCTTTCTGAGAAACTGCTCTGTGTTCTGTTAATTCATCTCACAGAGTTACATCTTTCCCTTCAAGAAGCCTTTCGCTAAGGCTGTTCTTGTGGAATTGGCAAAGGGATATTTGGAAGCCCATAGAGGGCTATGGTGAAAAAGGAAATATCTTCCGTTCAAAACTGGAAAGAAGCTTTCTGAGAAACTGCTCTGTGTTCTGTTAATTCATCTCACAGTGTTACATCTTTCCCTTCAAGGAGCCTTTCGCTAAGGCTGTTCTTGTGGAATTGGCAGGGATATATGGAAGCCCATAGAAGGCTATGGTGAAAAAGGAAATATCTTCCGTTCAAAACTGTAAAGAAGCTTTCTGAGAAACTGTTCTGTGTTCTGTTGATTCATCTCACAGAGTTACATCTTTCCCTTCAAGAAGCCTTTCGCTAAGGCTGTTCTTGTGGAATTGGCAAAGGGATATTTGGAAGCCCATAGAGGGCTATGGTGAAAAAGGAAATATCTTCCGTTCAAAACTGGAAAGAAGCTTTCTGAGAAAATGCTCTGTGTTCTGTTAATTCATCTCACAGAGTTACATCTTTCCCTTCAAGAAGCCTTTCGCTAAGTCTGTTCTTGTGGAATTGGCAAAGGGATATTTGGAAGCCCTTAGAGGGATATGGTGAAAAAGGAAATATCTTCCGTTCAAAACTGGAAAGAAGCTTTCTGAGAAACTGCTCTGTGTTCTGTGAATTCATCTTACAGAGTTACATCTTTCCCTTCAAGAAGCCTTTCGATAAGGCTGTTCTTGTGGAATTGGGAAAGGGATATTTGGAAGCCCATAGAGGGCTATTGTGAAAAAGGAAATATCTTCCGTTCAAAACTGGAAAGAAGCTTTCTGAGAAACTGCTCTGTGTTCTGTTAATTCATCTCACAGAGTTACATCTTTCCCTTCAAGAAGCCTTTCGCTAAGGCTGTTCTTGTGGAATTGGCAAAGGGATATTTGGAAGCCCATAGAGGGCTATGGTGAAAAAGGAAATATCTTCCGTTCAAAACTGGAAAGAAGCTTTCTGAGAAACTGCTCTGTGTTCTGTTAATTCATCTCACAGAGTTACATCTTTCCCTTCAAGAAGCCTTTCGCTAAGGCTGTTCTTGTGGAATTGGCAAAGGGATATTTGGAAGCCCATAGAGGGCTATGGTGAAAAAGGAAATATCTTCCGTTCAAAACTGGAAAGAAGCTTTCTGAGAAACTGCTCTGTGTTCTGTTAATTCATCTCACAGAGTTACATCTTTCCCTTCAAGAAGCCTTTCGCTAAGGCTGTTCTTGTGGAATTGGCAAAGGGATATTTGGAAGCCCATAGAGGGCTATGGTGAAAAAGGAAATATCTTCCGTTCAAAACTGGAAAGAAGCTTGTTGAGAAACAGCTCTGTGTTCTGTTAATTCATCTCACAGAGTTACATCTTTCCCTTCAAGAAGCCTTTCGCTAAGGCTATTCTTGTGGAATTGCGAAAGGGATATTTGGAAGCCCATAGACTGCTATGTTGAAAAAGGAAATATCTTCCGTTCAAAACTGGAAAGAAGCTTTCTGAGAAACTGCTCTGTGTTCTGTGAATTCATCTCACAGAGTTACATCTTTCCCTTCAAGAAGCCTTTCGCTAAGGCTGTTCTTGTGGAATTGGCAAAGGGATATTTGGAAGCCCATAGAGGGCTATGGTGAAAAAGGAAATATCTTCCGTTCAAAACTGGAAAGAAGCTTTCTGAGAAACTGCTCTGTGTTCTGTGAATTCATCTCACAGAGTTACATCTTTCCCTTCAAGAAGCCTTTCGCTAAGCTGTTCTTGTGGAATTGCGAAAGGGATATTTGGAAGCCCATAGACTGCTATGGTGAATAAGGAAATATCTTCCGTTCAAAACTGGAAAGAAGCTTTCTGAGAAACTGCTCTGTGTTCTGTGAATTCATCTCACAGAGTTACATCTTTCCCTTCAAGAAGCCTTTCGCTAAGGCTGTTCTTGTGGAATTGGCAAAGGGATATTTGGAAGCCCATAGAGGGCTATGGTGAAAAAGGAAATATCTTCCGTTCAAAACTGGAAAGAAGCTTTCTGAGAAACTGCTCTGTGTTCTGTGAATTCATCTCACAGAGTTACATCTTTCCCTTCAAGAAGCCTTTCGCTAAGCTGTTCTTGTGGAATTGCGAAAGGGATATTTGGAAGCAAATAGACTGCTATGTTGAAAAAGGAAATGTCTTCCGTTCAAAAATGGAAAGAAGCTTTCTGAGAAACTGCTCTGTGTTCTGTGAATTCATCTCACAGAGTTACATCTTTCCCTTCAAGAAGCCTTTCGCTAAGGCTGTTCTTGTGGAATTGGCAAAGGGATATTTGGAAGCGAATAGAGGGCTATGGTGAAAAAGGAAATATCTTCCGTTCAAAACTGGAAAGAAGCTTTCTGAGAAACTGCTCTGTGTTCTGTGAATTCATCTCACAGAGTTACATCTTTCCCTTCAAGAAGCCTTTCGCTAAGGCTGTTCTTGTGGAATTGGAAAAGGGATATTTGGAAGCCCATAGAGGCCTATGGTGAAAAAGGAAATATCTTCCGTTCAAAACTGGAAAGAAGCTTTCTGAGAAACTGCTCTGTGTTCTGTGAATTCATCTCACAGAGTTACATCTTTCCCTTCAAGAAGCCTTTCGCTAAGGCTGTTCTTGTGGAATTGGCAAAGGGATATTTGGAAGCCCATAGAGGGCTATGGTGAAAAAGGAAATATCTTCCGTTCAAAACTGGAAAGAAGCTTTCTGAGAAACTGCTCTGTGTTCTGTGAATTCATCTCACAGAGTTACATCTTTCCCTTCAAGAAGCCTTTCGCTAAGGCTGTTCTTGTGGAATTGGCAAAGGGATATTTGGAAGCCCATAGAGGCCTATGGTGGAAAAGGAAATATCTTCCTTTCAAAACTGTAAAGAAGCTTTCTGAGAAACTGCTCTGTGTTCTGTGAATTCATCTCACAGAGTTACATCTTTCCCTTCAAGAAGCCTTTCGCTAAGGCTGTTCTTGTGGAATTGGCAAAGGGATATTTGGAAGCCCTTAGAGGGCTATGGTGAGAAAGGAAATATCTTCCGTTCAAAACTGGAAAGAAGCTTTCTGAGAAACTGCTCTGTGTTCTGTTAATTCATCTCACAGAGTTACATCTTTCCCTTCAAGAAGCCTTTCGCTAAGGCTGTTCTTGTGGAATTGGCAAAGGGATATTTGGAAGCCCATAGAGGGCTATGGTGAAAAAGGAAATATCTTCCGTTCAAAACTGGAAAGAAGCTTTCTGAGAAATTGCTCTGTGTTCTGTGAGTTCATCTCACAGAGTTACATCTTTCCCTTCAAGAAGCCTTTCGCTGAGGCTGTTCTTGTGGAATTGGCAAAGGGATATTTGGAAGCCCATAGAGGCCTATGGTGAAAAAGGAAATATCTTCCGTTCAAAACTGGAAAGAAGCTTTCTGAGAAACTGCTCTGTGTTCTGTGAATTCATCTCACAGAGTTACATCTTTCCCTTCAAGAAGCCTTTCGCTAAGGCTGTTCTTGTGGAATTGGCAAAGGGATATTTGGAAGCCCATAGAGGTCTATGGTGAAAAAGGAAATATCTTCCGTTCAAAACTGGAAAGAAGCTTTCTGAGAAACTGCTCTGTGTTCTGTGAATTCATCTCACAGAGTTACATCTTTCCCTTCAAGAAGCCTTTCGCTAAGGCTGTTCTTGTGGAATTGGGAAAGGGATATTTGGAAGCCCATAGAGGCATATGGTGAAAAAGGAAATATCTTCCGTTCAAAACTGGAAAGAAGCTTTCTGAGAAACTGCTCTGTGTTCTGTGAGTTCATCTCACAGAGTTACATCTTTCCCTTCAGGAAGCCTTTCGCTAAGGCTGTTCTTGGGGAATTGGCAAAGGGATATTTGGAAGCCCATAGAGGGCTATGGTGAAAAAGGAAATATCTTCCGTTCAAAACTGGAAAGAAGCTTTCTGAGAAACTGCTCTGTGTACTGTTAATTCATCTCACAGAGTTACATCTTTCCCTTCAAGAAGCCTTTCGCTATGGCTGTTCTTGTGGAATTGGCAAAGGGATATTTGGAAGCAAATAGGGGGCTATGGTGAAAAAGGAAATATCTTCCGTTCAAAACTGGAAAGAAGCTTTCTGTGAAACTGCTCTGTGTTCTGTTAATTCATCTCACAGAGTTACATCTTTCCCTTCAAGAAGCCTTTCGCTAAGGCTGTTCTTGTGGAATTGGCAAAGGGATATTTGGAAGCCCTTAGACGGCAATGGTGAAAAAGGAAATATCTTCCGTTCAAAACTGGAAAGAAGCTTTCTGAGAAATTGCTCTGTGTTCTGTTAATTCATCTTACAGAGTTACATCTTTCCCTTCAAGAAGCCTTTCGCTAAGGCTGTTCTTGTGGAATTGGCAAAGGGATATTTGGAAGCCCATAGAGGCCTATGGTGAAAAAGGAAATATCTTCCGTTCAAAACTGGAAAGAAGCTTTCTGAGAAACTGCTCTGTGTTCTGTTAATTCATCTCACAGAGTTACATCTTTCCCTTCAAGAAGCCTTTCGCTAAGTCTGTTCTTGTGGAATTGGCAAAGGGATATTTGGAAGCCCTTAGAGGGATATGGTGAAAAAGGAAATATCTTCCGTTCAAAACTGGAAAGAAGCTTTCTGAGAAACTGCTCTGTGTTCTGTGAATTCATCTCACAGAGTTACATCTTTCCCTTCAAGAAGCCTTTCGCTAAGGCTGTTCTTGTGGAAATGGCAAAGGGATATTTGGAAGCCCATAGAGGGATATGGTGAAAAAGGAAATATCTTCCGTTCAAAACTGGAAAGAAGCTTTCTGAGAATCTGCTCTGTGTTCTGTGAATTCATCTCACAGAGTTACATCTTTCCCTTCAAGAAGCCTTTCGCTAAGGCTGTTCTTGTGGAAATGGCAAAGGGATATTTGGAAGCCCATAGAGGGATATGGTGAAAAAGGAAATATCTTAAGTTCAAAACTGGAAAGAAGCTTTCTGAGAAACTGCTCTGTGTTCTGTTAATTCATCTCACAGAGTTACATCTTTCCCTTCAAGAAGCCTTTCGCTAAGGCTGTTCTTGTGGAATTTGCAAAGCGATATTTGGAAGCCCATAGAGGGCTATGGTGAAAAAGGAAATATCTTCCGTTCAAAACTGGAAAGAAGCTTTCTGAGAAACGGCTCGGTGTTCTGTTAATTCATCTCACAGAGTTACATCTTTCCCTTCAAGAAGCCTTTCGCTAAGGCTGTTCTTGTGGAATTGGCAAAGGGATATTTGGAAGCCCATAGAGGGCTATGGTGAAAAAGGAAATAACTTCAGTTCAAAACTGGAAAGAAGCTTTCTGAGAAACTGCTCTGTGTTCTGTGAATTCATCTCACAGAGTTACATCTTTCCCTTCAAGAAGCCTTTCGCTAAGGCTGTTCTTGTGGAATTGGCAAAGGGATATTTGGAAGCCCTTAGAGGGCTATGGTTAAAAAAGGAAATATCTTCCGTTCAAAACTGGAAAGAAGCTTTCTGAGAGACTGCTCTGTGTTCTGTGAATTCATCTTACAGAGTTACATCTTTCCCTTCAAGAAGCCTTTCGCTAAGGCTGTTCTTGTGGAATTGGGAAAGGGATATTTGGAAGCCCATAGAGGGCTATTGTGAAAAAGGAAATATCTTCCGTTCAAAACTGGAAAGAAGCTTTCTGAGAAACTGCTCTGTGTTCTGTTAATTCATCTCACAGAGTTACATCTTTCCCTTCAAGAAGCCTTTCGCTAAGGCTGTTCTTGTGGAATAGGCAAAGGGATATTTGGAAGCCCATAGAGGGCTATGGTGAAAAAGGAAATATCCTCCGTTCAAAACTGGAAAGAAGCTTTCTGAGAAACTGCTCTGTGTTCTGTTAATTCATCTCACAGAGTTACATCTTTCCCTTCAAGAAGCCTTTCGCTAAGGCTGTTCTTGTGGAATTGGCAAAGGGATATTTGGAAGCCCATAGAGGGCTATGGTGAAAAAGGAAATATCTTCCGTTCAAAACTGGAAAGAAGCTTTCTGAGAAACTGCTCTGTGTTCTGTGAATTCATCTCACAGAGTTACATCTTTCCCTTCAAGAAGCCTTTCGCTAAGGCTGTTCTTGTGGAATTGTCAAAGGGATATTTGGAAGCCCATAGAGGGCTATGGTGAAAAAGGAAATATCTTCCGTTCAAAACTGGAAAGAAGCTTTCTGAGAAACTGCTCTGTGTTCTGTTAATTCATCTCACAGAGTTACATCTTTCCCTTCAAGAAGCCTTTCGCTAAGGCTGTTCTTGTGGAATTGCGAAAGGGATATTTGGAAGCCCATAGACTGCTATGTTGAAAAAGGAAATATCTTCCGTTCAAAACTGGAAAGAAGCTTTCTGAGAAACTGCTCTGTGTTCTGTGAATTCATCTCACAGAGTTACATCTTTCCCTTCAAGAAGCCTTTCGCTAAGGCTGTTCTTGTGGAATTGGCAAAGGGATATTTGGAAGCCCATAGAGGGCTATGGTGAAAAAGGAAATATCTTCCGTTCAAAACTGGAAAGAAGCTTTCTGAGAAACTGCTCTGTGTTCTGTGAATTCATCTCACAGAGTTACATCTTTCCCTTCAAGAAGCCTTTCGCTAAGCTGTTCTTGTGGAATTGCGAAAGGGATATTTGGAAGCCCATAGACGGCTATGTTGAAAAAGGAAATATCTTCCGTTCAAAACTGTAAAGAAGCTTTCTGAGAAACTGTTCTGTGTTCTGTTAATTCATCTCACAGAGTTACATCTTTCCCTTCAAGAAGCCTTTCGCTAAGGCTGTTTTTGTGGAATTGGCAAAGGGATATTTGGAAGCCCATAGAAGGCTATGGTGAATAAGGAAATATCTTCCGTTCAAAACTGGAAAGAAGCTTTCTGAGAAACTGCTCTGTGTTCTGTGAATTCATCTCACAGAGTTACATCTTTCCCTTCAAGAAGCCTTTCGCTAAGGCTGTTCTTGTGGAATTGGCAAAGCGATATTTGGAAGCCCATAGAGGGCTATGGTGAAAAAGGAAATATCTTCCGTTCAAAACTGGAAAGAAGCTTTCTGAGAAACGGCTCGGTGTTCTGTTAATTCATCTCACAGAGTTACATCTTTCCCTTCAAGAAGCCTTTCGCTAAGGCTGTTCTTGTGGAATTGGCAAAGGGATATTTGGAAGCCCATAGAGGGCTATGGTAAAAAAGGAAATAACTTCAGTTCAAAACTGGAAAGAAGCTTTCTGAGAAACTGCTCTGTGTTCTGTTAATTCATCTCACAGAGTTACATCTTTCCCTTCAAGAAGCCTTTCGCTAAGGCTGTTCTTGTGGAATTGGCAAAGGGATATTTGGAAGCCCTTAGAGGGCTATGGTTAAAAAAGGAAATATCTTCCGTTCAAAACTGGAAAGAAGCTTTCTGAGAGACTGCTCTGTGTTCTGTTAATTCATCTTACAGAGTTACATCTTTCCCTTCAAGAAGCCTTTCGCTAAGGCTGTTCTTGTGGAATTGGGAAAGGGATATTTGGAAGCCCATAGAGGGCTATTGTGAAAAAGGAAATATCTTCCGTTCAAAACTGGAAAGAAGCTTTCTGAGAGACTGCTCTGTGTTCTGTTAATTCATCTCACAGAGTTACATCTTTCCCTTCAAGAAGCCTTTCGCTAAGGCTGTTCTTGTGGAATTGGCAAAGGGATATTTGGAAGCCCATAGAGGGCTATGGTGAAAAAGGAAATATCTTCCGTTCAAAACTGGAAAGAAGCTTTCTGAGAAACTGCTCTGTGTTCTGTAAATTCATCTCACAGAGTTACATCTTTCCCATCAAGAAGCCTTTCGCTAAGGCTGTTCTTGTGGAATTGGCAAAGGGATATTTGGAAGCCCATAGAGGGCTATGGTGAAAAAGGAAATATCTTCCGTTCAAAACTGGAAAGAAGCTTTCTGAGAAACTGCTCTGTGTTCTGTGAATTCATCTCACAGAGTTACATCTTTCCCTTCAAGAAGCCTTTCGCTAAGGCTGTTCTTGTGGAATTGCGAAAGGGATATTTGGAAGCCCATAGACGGCTATGGTGAAAAAGGAAATATCTTCCGTTCAAAACTGGAAAGAAGCTTTCTGAGAAACTGCTCTGTGTTCTGTGAATTCACCTCACAGAGTTACATCTTTCCCTTCAAGAAGCCTTTCGCTAAGGCTGTTCTTGTGGAATTGGCAAAGGGATATTTGGAAGCCCATAGAGGGCTATGGTGAAAAAGGAAATATCTTCCGTTCAAAACTGGAAAGAAGCTTTCTGAGAAACTGCTCTGTGTTCTGTGAATTCATCTCACAGAGTTACATCTTTCCCTTCAAGAAGCCTTTCGCTAAGCTGTTCTTGTGGAATTGCGAAAGGGATATTTGGAAGCCCATAGACTGCTATGATGAAAAAGGAAATGTCTTCCGTTCAAAAATGGAAAGAAGCTTTCTGAGAAACTGCTCTGTGTTCTGTGAATTCATCTCACAGAGTTACATCTTTCCCTTCAAGAAGCCTTTCGCTAAGGCTGTTCTTGTGGAATTGGCAAAGGGATATTTGGAAGCCCATAGAGGCATATGGTGAAAAAGGAAATATCTTTCGTTCAAAACTGGAAAGAAGCTTTCTGAGAAACTGCTCTGTGTTCTGTGAATTCATCTCACAGAGTTACATCTTTCCCTTCAAGAAGCGTTTCGCTAAGGCTGTTCTTGTGGAATTGGCAAAGGTGTGTTTGGAAGCCCATAGAGGTCTATGGTGAAAAAGGAAATATCTTCCGTTCAAAACTGGAAAGAAGCTTTCTGAGAAACTGCTCTGTGTTCTGTGAATTCATCTCACAGAGTTACATCTTTCCCTTCAAGAAGCCTTTCGCTAAGGCTGTTCTTGTGGAATTGGCAAAGGGATATTTGGAAGCCCATAGACGGCTATGTTGAAAAAGGAAATATCTTCCGTTCAAAACTGGAAAGAAGCTTTCTGAGAAACTGCTCTGTGTTCTGTTAATTCATCTCACAGAGTTACATCTTTCCCTTCAAGAAGCCTTTCGCTAAGGCTGTTCTTGTGGAATTGGCAAAGGGATATTTGGAAGCCCATAGAGGGCTATGGTGAAAAAGGAAATATCTTCCGTTCAAAACTGGAAAGAAGCTTTCTGAGAAACTGCTCTGTGTTCTGTGAATTCATCTCACAGAGTTACATCTTTCCCTTCAAGAAGCCTTTCGCTAAGGCTGTTCTTGTGGAATTGGCAAAGGGATATTTGGAAGCCCATAGAGGCCTATGGTGAAAAAGGAAATATCTTCCTTTCAAAACTGGAAAGAAGCTTTCTGAGAAACTGCTCTGTGTTCTGTGAATTCATCTCACAGAGTTACATCTTTCCCTTCAAGAAGCCTTTCGCTAAGGCTGCTCTTGTGGAATTGGCAAAGGGATATTTGGAAGCCCATAGAGGGCTATGGTGAAAAAGGAAATATCTTCCGTTCAAAACTGGAAAGAAGCTTTCTGAGAAACTACTCTGTGTTCTGTGAATTCATCTCACAGAGTTACATCTTTCCCTTCAAGAAGCCTTTCGCTAAGGCTGTTCTTGTGGAATTGGCAAAGGAATATTTGGAAGCCCATAGAGGGCTATGGTGAAAAAGGAAATATCTTCCGTTCAAAACTGGAAAGAAGCTTTCTGAGAAACTGCTCTGTGTTCTGTTAATTCATCTCACAGAGTTACATCTTTCCCTTCAAGAAGCCTTTCGCTAAGGCTGTTCTTGTGGAATTGGCAAAGGGATATTTGGAAGCCCATAGAGGGCTATGGTGAAAAAGGAAATATCTTCCGTTCAAAACTGGAAAGAAGCTTTCTGAGAAACTGCTCTGTGTTCTGTGAATTCATCTCCAAGAGTTACATTTTTCCCTTCAAGAAGCCTTTCGCTAAGGCTGTTCTTGTGGAATTGGCAAAGGGATATTTGGAAGCCCATAGAGGACTATTGTGAAAAAGGAAATATCTTCCGTTCAAAACAGGAAAGAAGCTTTCTCAGAAACTGTTCTGTGTTCTGTTAATTCATCTCACAGAGTTACATCTTTCCCTTCAAGAAGCCTTTCGCTACGGCTGTTCTTGTGGAATTGGCAAAGGGATATTTGGAAGCCCATAGAGGGCTATTGTGAAAAAGGAAATATCTTCCGTTCAAAACTGGAAAGAAGCTTTCTGAGAAACTGCTCTGTGTTCTGTGAATTCATCTCACAGAGTTACATCTTTCCCTTCAAGAAGCCTTTCGCTAAGGCTGTTCTTGTGGAATTGGCAAAGGGATATATGGAAGCCCATAGAGGGCTATGGTGAAAAAGGAAATATCTTCCGTTCAAAACTATAAAGAAGCTTTCTGAGAAACTGCTCTGTGTTCTGTGAATTCATCTCACAGAGTTACATCTTTCCCTTCAAGAAGCCTTTCGTTAAGGCTGTTCTTGTGGAATTGGCAAAGGGATATTTGGAAGCCCATAGAGGACTATGGTGAAAAAGGAAATATCTTCCGTTCAAAACTGGGAAGAAGCTTTCTGAGAAACTTTTCTGTGTTCTGTTAATTCATCTCACAGAGTTACATCTTTCCCATCAAGAAGCCTTTCGCTAAGGCTGTTCTTGTGGAATTGGCAAAGGGATGTTTGGAAGCCCATAGAGGCCTATGGTGAAAAAGGAAATATCTTCCTTTCAAAACTGGAAAGAAGCTTTCTGAAAAACTGCTCTGTGTTCTGTGAATTCATCTCACAGAATTACATCTTTCCCTTCAAGAAGCCTTTCGCTAAGGCTGTTCTTGTGGAATTGGCAAAGCGATATTTGGAAGCCAATAGAGGGCTACGGTGAAAAAGGAAATATCTTCCGTTCAAAACTGGAAAGAAGCTTTCTGAGAAACTGCTCTGTGTTCTGTGAATTCATCTCACAGAGTTACATCTTTCCCTTCAAGAAGCCTTTCGCTAAGGCTGTTCTTGTGGAATTGGCAAAGGGATATTTGGAAGCCCATAGAGGGCTATGGTGAAAAAGGAAATATCTTCCGTTCAAAACTGGAAAGAAGCTTTCTGAGAAACTGCTCTGTGTTCTGTGAATTCATCTCACAGAGTTACATCTTTCCCTTCAAGAAGCCTTTCCCTAAGGCTGTTCTTGTGGAATTGGCAAAGGGATATTTGGAAGCCCATAGAGGTCTATGGTGAAAAAGGAAATATCTTCCGTTCAAAACTGGAAAGAAGCTTTCTCAGAAACTGCTCTGTGTTCTGTTAATTCATCTCACAGAGTTACATCTTTCCCTTCAAGAAGCCTTTCGCTAAGGCTGTTCTTGTGGAATTGGCAAAGGGATATTTGGAAGCCCATAGAGGCCTATGGTGAAAAAGGAAATATCTTCCTTTCAAAACTGGAAAGAAACTTTCTGAGAAACTGCTCTGTGTTCTGTGAATTCATCTCACAGAATTACGTCTTTCCCTTCAAGAAGCCTTTCGCTAAGGCTGTTCTTGTGGAATTGGCAAAGGGATATTTGGAAGCCCATAGAGGGCTATGGTGAAAAAGGAAATATCTTCCGTTGAAAACTGGAAAGAAGCTTTCTGAGAAACTGCTCTGTGTTCTGTGAATTCATCTCACAGAGTTACATCTTTCCCTTCAAGAAGCCTTTCGCTAAGGCTGTTCTTGTGGAATTGGCAAAGGGATATTTGGAAGGCCATAGAGGCCTATGGTGAAAAAGGAAATATCTTCCTTTCAAAACTGGAAAGAAGCTTTCTGAGAAACTGCTCTGTGTTCTGTGAATGCATCTCACAGAGTTACATCTTTCCCTTCAAGAAGCCTTTCGCTAAGGCTGTTCTTGTGGAATTGGCAAAGGGATATTTGGAAGCCCATAGACGGCTATGGTGAAAAAGGAAATATCTTCCGTTCAAAACTGGAAAGAAGCTTTCTGAGAAACTGCTCTGTGTTCTGTTAATTCATCTCACAGAGTTACATCTTTCCCTTCAAGAAACCTTTCGCTAAGGCTGTTCTTGTGAAATTGGCAAAGGGATATTTGGAAGCCCATAGAGGCCTATGGTGAAAAAGGAAATATCTTCCTTTCAAAACTGGAAAGAAGCTTTCTGAGAAACTGCTCTGTGTTCTGTGAATTCATCTCACAGAGTTACATCTTTCCCTTCAAGAAGCCTTTCGCTAAGGCTGTTCTTGTGGAATTGGCAAAGGGATATTTGGAAGCCCATAGAGGGCTATGGTGAAAAAGGAAATATCTTCCGTTCAAAACTGGAAAGAAGCTTTCTGAGAAACTGCTCTGTGTTCTGTTAATTCATCTCACAGAGTTACATCTTTCCCTTCAAGAAGCCTTTCGCTAAGGCTGTTCTTGTGGAATTGGCAAAGCGATATTTCGAAGCCCATAGAGGGCTATGGTGAAAAAGGAAATATCTTCCGTTCAAAACTGGAAAGAAGCTTTCTGAGAAACTGCTCTGTGTTCTGTGAATTCATCTCCAAGAGTTACATTTTTCCCTTCAAGAAGCCTTTCGCTAAGGCTGTTCTTGTGGAATTGGCAAAGGGATATTTGGAAGCCCATAGAGGACTATGGTGAAAAAGGAAATATCTTCCGTTCAAAACTGGAAAGAGGCTTCCTGAGAAACTGTTCTGTGTTCTGTTAATTCATCTCACAGAGTTACATCTTTCCCTTCAAGAAGCCTTTCGCTACGGCTGTTCTTGTGGAATTGGCAAAGGGATATTTGGAAGCCCATAGAGGGCTATGGTGAAAAAGGAAATATCTTCCGTTCAAAACTGGAAAGAAGCTTTCTGAGAAACTGCTCTGTGTTCTGTGAATTCATCTCACAGAGTTACATCTTTCCCTTGAAGAAGCCTTTCGCTAAGGCTGTTCTTGTGGAATTGGCAAAGGGATATTTGGAAGCCCACAGAGGGCTATGGTGAAAAAGGAAATATCTTCCGTTCAAAACTGGAAAGAAGCTTTCTGAGAAACTGCTCTGTGTTCTGTGAATTCATCTCACAGAGTTACATCTTTCCCTTCAAGAAGCCTTTCGTTAAGGCTGTTCTTGTGGTATTGGCAAAGGGATATTTGGAAGCCCATAGAGGCCCATGGTGAAAAAGGAAATATCTTCCCTTCAAAACTGGAAAGAAGCTTTCTGAGAAACTGCTCTGTGTTCTGTGAATTCATCTCACAGAGTTACATCTTTCCCTTCAAGAAGCCTTTCGCTAAGGCTGTTCTTGTGGAATTGGCAAAGGGATATTTGGAAGCCCATAGAGGGCTATGGTGAAAAAGGAAATATCTTCCGTTCAAAACTGGAAAGAAGCTTTCTGAGAAACTGCTCTGTGTTCTGTGAATTCATCTCACAGAGTTACATCTTTCCCTTCAAGAAGCCTTTCGCTAAGGCTGTTCTTGTGGAATTGGCAAAGGGATATTTGGAAGCCCACAGACGGCTATGTTGAAAAAGGAAATATCTTCCGTTCAAAACTGGAAAGAAGCTTTCTGAGAAACTGCTCTGTGTTCTGTGAATTCATCTCACAGAGTTACATCTTTCCCTTCAAGAAGCCTTTCGCTAAGGCTGTTCTTGTGGAATTGGCAAAGGGATATTTGGAAGCCCATAGAGGGCTATGGTGAAAAAGGAAATATCTTCCGTTCAAAACTGGAAAGAAGCTTTCTGAGAAACTGCTCTGGGTTCTGTGAATTCATCTCACAGAGTTACATCTTTCCCTTCAAGAAGCCTTTCGCTAAGGCTGTTCTTGTGGAATTGGCAAAGGGATATTTGGAAGCCCATAGAGGCCTATGGTGAAAAAGGAAATATCTTCCTTTCAAAACTGGAAAGAAGCTTTCTGAGAAACTGCTCTGTGTTCTGTGAATTCATCTCACAGAGTTACATCTTTCCCTTCAAGAAGCCTTTCGCTAAGGCTGTTCTTGTGGAATTGGCAAAGGGATATTTGGAAGCCCATAGAGGACTATGGTGAAAAAGGAAATATCTTCCGTTCAAAACTGGAAAGAAGCTTTCTGAGAAACTGCTCTGTGTTCTGATAATTCATCTCACAGAGTTACATCTTTCCCTTGAAGAAGCCTTTCGCTAAGGCTGTTCTTGTGGAATTGGCAAAGGGATATTTGGAAGCCCATAGAGGCCTATGGTGAAAAAGGAAATATCTTCCGTTCAAAACTGGAAAGAAGCTTTCTGAGAAACTGCTCTGTGTTCTGTGAATTCATCTCACAGAGTTACATCTTTCCCTTCAAGAAGCCTTTCGCTAAGGCTGTTCTTGTGGAATTGGCAAAGGGATATTTGGAAGCCCATAGAGGGCTATGGTGAAAAAGGAAATATCTTCCGTTCAAAACTGGAAAGAAGCTTTCTGAGAAACTGCTCTGTGTTCTGTGAATTCATCTCACAGAGTTACATCTTTCCCTTCAAGAAGCCTTTCGCTAAGGCTGTTCTTGTGGAATTGGCAAAGGGATATTTGGAAGCCCATAGAGGACTATGGTGAAAAAGGAAATATCTTCCGTTCAAAACTGGAAAGAGGCTTCCTGAGAAACTGTTCTGTGTTCTGTTAATTCATCTCACAGAGTTACATCTTTCCCTTCAAGAAGCCTTTCGCTACGGCTGTTCTTGTGGAATTGGCAAAGGGATATTTGGAAGCCCATAGAGGGCTATGGTGAAAAAGGAAATATCTTCCGTTCAAAACTGGAAAGAAGCTTTCTGAGAAACTGCTCTGTGTTCTGTGAATTCATCTCACAGAGTTACATCTTTCCCTTGAAGAAGCCTTTCGCTAAGGCTGTTCTTGAGGAATTGGCAAAGGGATATTTGGAAGCCCACAGAGGGCTATGGTGAAAAAGGAAATATCTTCCGTTCAAAACTGGAAAGAAGCTTTCTGAGAAACTGCTCTGTGTTCTGTGAATTCATCTCACAGAGTTACATCTTTCCCTTCAAGAAGCCTTTCGTTAAGGCTGTTCTTGTGGAATTGGCAAAGGGATATTTGGAAGCCCATAGAGGCCCATGGTGAAAAAGGAAATATCTTCCCTTCAAAACTGGAAAGAAGCTTTCTGAGAAACTGCTCTGTGTTCTGTGAATTCATCTCACAGAGTTACATCTTTCCCTTCAAGAAGCCTTTCGCTAAGGCTGTTCTTGTGGAATTGGCAAAGGGATATTTGGAAGCCCATAGAGGGCTATGGTGAAAAAGGAAATATCTTCCGTTCAAAACTGGAAAGAAGCTTTCTGAGAAACTGCTCTGTGTTCTGTGAATTCATCTCACAGAGTTACATCTTTCCCTTCAAGAAGCCTTTCGCTAAGGCTGTTCTTGTGGAATTGGCAAAGGGATATTTGGAAGCCCACAGACGGCTATGTTGAAAAAGGAAATATCTTCCGTTCAAAACTGGAAAGAAGCTTTCTGAGAAACTGCTCTGTGTTCTGTGAATTCATCTCACAGAGTTACATCTTTCCCTTCAAGAAGCCTTTCGCTAAGGCTGTTCTTGTGGAATTGGCAAAGGGATATTTGGAAGCCCCTAGAGGGCTATGGTGAAAAAGGAAATATCTTCCGTTCAAAACTGGAAAGAAGCTTTCTGAGAAACTGCTCTGGGTTCTGTGAATTCATCTCACAGAGTTACATCTTTCCCTTCAAGAAGCCTTTCGCTACGGCTGTTCTTGTGGAATTGGCAAAGGGATATTTGGAAGCCCATAGAGGGCTATGGTGAAAAAGGAAATATCTTCCGTTCAAAACTGGAAAGAAGCTTTCTGAGAAACTGCTCTGTGTTCTGTGAATTCATCTCACAGAGTTACATCTTTCCCTTGAAGAAGCCTTTCGCTAAGGCTGTTCTTGTGGAATTGGCAAAGGGATATTTGGAAGCCCACAGAGGGCTATGGTGAAAAAGGAAATATCTTCCGTTCAAAACTGGAAAGAAGCTTTCTGAGAAACTGCTCTGTGTTCTGTGAATTCATCTCACAGAGTTACATCTTTCCCTTCAAGAAGCCTTTCGTTAAGGCTGTTCTTGTGGTATTGGCAAAGGGATATTTGGAAGCCCCTAGAGGGCTATGGTGAAAAAGGAAATATCTTCCGTTCAAAACTGGAAAGAAGCTTTCTGAGAAACTGCTCTGGGTTCTGTGAATTCATCTCACAGAGTTACATCTTTCCCTTCAAGAAGCCTTTCGCTACGGCTGTTCTTGTGGAATTGGCAAAGGGATATTTGGAAGCCCATAGAGGGCTATGGTGAAAAAGGAAATATCTTCCGTTCAAAACTGGAAAGAAGCTTTCTGAGAAACTGCTCTGTGTTCTGTGAATTCATCTCACAGAGTTACATCTTTCCCTTGAAGAAGCCTTTCGCTAAGGCTGTTCTTGTGGAATTGGCAAAGGGATATTTGGAAGCCCACAGAGGGCTATGGTGAAAAAGGAAATATCTTCCGTTCAAAACTGGAAAGAAGCTTTCTGAGAAACTGCTCTGTGTTCTGTGAATTCATCTCACAGAGTTACATCTTTCCCTTCAAGAAGCCTTTCGTTAAGGCTGTTCTTGTGGTATTGGCAAAGGGATATTTGGAAGCCCATAGAGGCCCATGGTGAAAAAGGAAATATCTTCCCTTCAAAACTGGAAAGAAGCTTTCTGAGAAACTGCTCTGTGTTCTGTGAATTCATCTCACAGAGTTACATCTTTCCCTTCAAGAAGCCTTTCGCTAAGGCTGTTCTTGTGGAATTGGCAAAGGGATATTTGGAAGCCCATAGAGGGCTATGGTGAAAAAGGAAATATCTTCCGTTCAAAACTGGAAAGAAGCTTTCTGAGAAACTGCTCTGTGTTCTGTGAATTCATCTCACAGAGTTACATCTTTCCCTTCAAGAAGCCTTTCGCTAAGGCTGTTCTTGTGGAATTGGCAAAGGGATATTTGGAAGCCCACAGACGGCTATGTTGAAAAAGGAAATATCTTCCGTTCAAAACTGGAAAGAAGCTTTCTGAGAAACTGCTCTGTGTTCTGTGAATTCATCTCACAGAGTTACATCTTTCCCTTCAAGAAGCCTTTCGCTAAGGCTGTTCTTGTGGAATTGGCAAAGGGATATTTGGAAGCCCCTAGAGGGCTATGGTGAAAAAGGAAATATCTTCCGTTCAAAACTGGAAAGAAGCTTTCTGAGAAACTGCTCTGGGTTCTGTGAATTCATCTCACAGAGTTACATCTTTCCCTTCAAGAAGCCTTTCGCTAAGGCTGTTCTTGTGGAATTGGCAAAGGGATATTTGGAAGCCCATAGAGGCCTATGGTGAAAAAGGAAATATCTTCCTTTCAAAACTGGAAAGAAGCTTTCTGAGAAACTGCTCTGTGTTCTGTGAATTCATCTCACAGAGTTACATCTTTCCCTTCAAGAAGCCTTTCGCTAAGGCTGTTCTTGTGGAATTGGCAAAGGGATATTTGGAAGCCCATAGAGGACTATGGTGAAAAAGGAAATATCTTCCGTTCAAAACTGGAAAGAAGCTTTCTGAGAAACTGCTCTGTGTTCTGATAATTCATCTCACAGAGTTACATCTTTCCCTTCAAGAAGCCTTTCGCTAAGGCTGTTCTTGTGGAATTGGCAAAGGGATATTTGGAAGCCCATAGAGGCCTATGGTGAAAAAGGAAATATCTTCCGTTCAAAACTGGAAAGAAGCTTTCTGAGAAACTGCTCTGTGTTCTGTGAATTCATCTCACAGAGTTACATCTTTCCCTTCAAGAAGCCTTTCGCTAAGGCTGTTCTTGTGGAATTGGCAAAGGGATATTTGGAAGCCCATAGAGGGCTATGGTGAAAAAGGAAATATCTTCCGTTCAAAACTGGAAAGAAGCTTTCTGAGAAACTGCTCTGTGTTCTGTGAATTCATCTCACAGAGTTACATCTTTCCCTTCAAGAAGCCTTTCGCTAAGGCTGTTCTTGTGGAATTGGCAAAGGGATATTTGGAAGCCCATAGAGGCCTATGGTGAAAAAGGAAATATCTTCCGTTCAAAACTGGAAAGAAGCTTTCTGAGAAACTGCTCTGTGTTCTGTGAATTCATCTCACAGAGTTACATCTTTCCCTTCAAGAAGCCTTTCGCTAAGGCTGTTCTTGTGGAATTGGCAAAGGGATATTTGGAAGGCCATAGAGGCCTATGGTGAAAAAGGAAATATCTTCCTTTCAAAACTGGAAAGAAGCTTTCTGAGAAACTGCTCTGTGTTCTGTGAATGAATCTCACAGAGTTACATCTTTCCCTTCAAGAAGCCTTTCGCTAAGGCTGCTCTTGTGGAATTGGCAAAGGGATATTTGGAAGCCCATAGACGGCTATGGTGAAAAAGGAAATATCTTCCGTTCAAAACTGGAAAGAAGCTTTCTGAGAAACTGCTCTGTGTTCTGTTAATTCATCTCACAGAGTTACATCTTTCCCTTCAAGAAACCTTTCGCTAAGGCTGTTCTTGTGAAATTGGCAAAGGGATATTTGGAAGCCCATAGAGGCCTATGGTGAAAAAGGAAATATCTTCCTTTCAAAACTGGAAAGAAGCTTTCTGAGAAACTGCTCTGTGTTCTGTGAATTCATCTCACAGAGTTACATCTTTCCCTTCAAGAAGCCTTTCGCTAAGGCTGTTCTTGTGGAATTGGCAAAGGGATATTTGGAAGCCCATAGAGGGCTATGGTGAAAAAGGAAATATCTTCCGTTCAAAACTGGAAAGAAGCTTTCTGAGAAACTGCTCTGTGTTCTGTTAATTCATCTCACAGAGTTACATCTTTCCCTTCAAGAAGCCTTTCGCTAAGGCTGTTGTTGTGGAATTGGCAAAGCGATATTTCGAAGCCCATAGAGGGCTATGGTGAAAAAGGAAATATCTTCCGTTCAAAACTGGAAAGAAGCTTTCTGAGAAACTGCTCTGTGTTCTGTGAATTCATCTCCAAGAGTTACATTTTTCCCTTCAAGAAGCCTTTCGCTAAGGCTGTTCTTGTGGAATTGGCAAAGGGATATTTGGAAGCCCATAGAGGACTATGGTGAAAAAGGAAATATCTTCCGTTCAAAACTGGAAAGAGGCTTCCTGAGAAACTGTTCTGTGTTCTGTTAATTCATCTCACAGAGTTACATCTTTCCCTTCAAGAAGCCTTTCGCTACGGCTGTTCTTGTGGAATTGGCAAAGGGATATTTGGAAGCCCATAGAGGGCTATGGTGAAAAAGGAAATATCTTCCGTTCAAAACTGGAAAGAAGCTTTCTGAGAAACTGCTCTGTGTTCTGTGAATTCATCTCACAGAGTTACATCTTTCCCTTGAAGAAGCCTTTCGCTAAGGCTGTTCTTGTGGAATTGGCAAAGGGATATTTGGAAGCCCACAGAGGGCTATGGTGAAAAAGGAAATATCTTCCGTTCAAAACTGGAAAGAAGCTTTCTGAGAAACTGCTCTGTGTTCTGTGAATTCATCTCACAGAGTTACATCTTTCCCTTCAAGAAGCCTTTCGTTAAGGCTGTTCTTGTGGTATTGGCAAAGGGATATTTGGAAGCCCATAGAGGCCCATGGTGAAAAAGGAAATATCTTCCCTTCAAAACTGGAAAGAAGCTTTCTGAGAAACTGCTCTGTGTTCTGTGAATTCATCTCACAGAGTTACATCTTTCCCTTCAAGAAGCCTTTCGCTAAGGCTGTTCTTGTGGAATTGGCAAAGGGATATTTGGAAGCCCATAGAGGGCTATGGTGAAAAAGGAAATATCTTCCGTTCAAAACTGGAAAGAAGCTTTCTGAGAAACTGCTCTGTGTTCTGTGAATTCATCTCACAGAGTTACATCTTTCCCTTCAAGAAGCCTTTCGCTAAGGCTGTTCTTGTGGAATTGGCAAAGGGATATTTGGAAGCCCACAGACGGCTATGTTGAAAAAGGAAATATCTTCCGTTCAAAACTGGAAAGAAGCTTTCTGAGAAACTGCTCTGTGTTCTGTGAATTCATCTCACAGAGTTACATCTTTCCCTTCAAGAAGCCTTTCGCTAAGGCTGTTCTTGTGGAATTGGCAAAGGGATATTTGGAAGCCCATAGAGGGCTATGGTGAAAAAGGAAATATCTTCCGTTCAAAACTGGAAAGAAGCTTTCTGAGAAACTGCTCTGGGTTCTGTGAATTCATCTCACAGAGTTACATCTTTCCCTTCAAGAAGCCTTTCGCTAAGGCTGTTCTTGTGGAATTGGCAAAGGGATATTTGGAAGCCCATAGAGGCCTATGGTGAAAAAGGAAATATCTTCCTTTCAAAACTGGAAAGAAGCTTTCTGAGAAACTGCTCTGTGTTCTGTGAATTCATCTCACAGAGTTACATCTTTCCCTTCAAGAAGCCTTTCGCTAAGGCTGTTCTTGTGGAATTGGCAAAGGGATATTTGGAAGCCCATAGAGGACTATGGTGAAAAAGGAAATATCTTCCGTTCAAAACTGGAAAGAAGCTTTCTGAGAAACTGCTCTGTGTTCTGATAATTCATCTCACAGAGTTACATCTTTCCCTTCAAGAAGCCTTTCGCTAAGGCTGTTCTTGTGGAATTGGCAAAGGGATATTTGGATGCCCATAGAGGCCTATGGTGAAAAAGGAAATATCTTCCGTTCAAAACTGGAAAGAAGCTTTCTGAGAAACTGCTCTGTGTTCTGTGAATTCATCTCACAGAGTTACATCTTTCCCTTCAAGAAGCCTTTCGCTAAGGCTGTTCTTGTGGAATTGGCAAAGGGATATTTGGAAGCCCATAGAGGGCTATGGTGAAAAAGGAAATATCTTCCGTTCAAAACTGGAAAGAAGCTTTCTGAGAAACTGCTCTGTGTTCTGTGAATTCATCTCACAGAGTTACATCTTTCCCTTCAAGAAGCCTTTCGCTAAGGCTGTTCTTGTGGAATTGGCAAAGGGATATTTGGAAGCCCATAGAGGCCTATGGTGAAAAAGGAAATATCTTCCGTTCAAAACTGGAAAGAAGCTTTCTGAGAAACTGCTCTGTGTTCTGTGAATTCATCTCACAGAGTTACATCTTTCCCTTCAAGAAGCCTTTCGCTAAGGCTGTTCTTGTGGAATTGGCAAAGGGATATTTGGAAGCCCATAGAGGGCTATGGTGAAAAAGGAAATATCTTCCTTTCAAAACTGGAAAGAAGCTTTCTGAGAAACTGCTCTGTGTTCTGTGAATTCATCTCACAGAGTTACATCTTTCCCTTCAAGAAGCCTTTCGCTAAGGCTGTTATTGTGGAATTGGCAAAGGGATATTTGGAAGCCCATAGAGGGCTATGGTGAAAAAGGAAATATCTTCCGTTCAAAACTGGAAAGAAGCTTTCTGAGAAACTGCTCTGTGTTCTGTGAATTCATCTCACAGAGTTACATCTTTCCCTTCAAGAAGCCTTTCGCTAAGGCTGTTCTTGTGGAATTGGCAAAGGGATATTTGGAAGCCCATAGACGGCTATGTTGAAAAAGGAAATATCTTCCGTTCAAAACTGGAAAGAAGCTTTCTGAGAAACTGCTCTGTGTTCTGTGAATTCATCTCACAGAGTTACATCTTTCCCTTCAAGAAGCCTTTCGCTAAGGCTGTTCTTGTGGAATTGGCAAAGGGATATTTGGAAGCCCATAGAGGGCTATGGTGAAAAAGGAAATATCTTCCGTTCAAAACTGGAAAGAAGCTTTCTGAGAAACTGCTCTGTGTTCTGTGAATTCATCTCACAGAGTTACATCTTTCCCTTCAAGAAGCCTTTCGCTAAGGCTGTTCTTGTGGAATTGGCAAAGGGATATTTGGAAGCCCTTAGCGGCCTATGGTGAAAAAGGAAATATCTTCCTTTCAAAACTGGAAAGAAGCTTTCTGAGAAACTGCTCTGTGTTCTGTGAATTCATCTCACAGAGTTACATCTTTCCCTTCAAGAAGCCTTTCGCTAAGGCTGTTCTTGTGGAATTGGCAAAGGGATATTTGGAAGCCCATAGAGGACTATGGTGAAAAAGGAAATATCTTCCGTTCAAAACTGGAAAGAAGTTTTCTGAGAAACTGCTCTGTGTTCTGATAATTCATCTCACAGAGTTACATCTTTCCCTTCAAGAAGCCTTTCGCTAAGGCTGTTCTTGTGGAATTGGCAAAGGGATATTTGGAAGCCCATAGAGGCCTATGGTGAAAAAGGAAATATCTTCCGTTCAAAACTGGAAAGAAGCTTTCTGAGAAACTGCTCTGTGTTCTGTGAATTCATCTAACAGAGTTACATCTTTCCCTTCAAGAAGCCTTTCGCTAAGGCTGTTCTTGTGGAATTGGCAAAGGGATATTTGGAAGCCCATAGAGGCCTATGGTGAAAAAGGAAATATCTTCCGTTCAAAACTGGAAAGAAGCTTTCTGAGAAACTGCTCTGTGTTCTGTGAATTCATCTCACAGAGTTACATCTTTCCCTTCAAGAAGCCTTTCGCTAAGGCTGTTCTAGTGGAATTGGCAAAGGGATATTTGGAAGCCCATAGAGGGCTATGGTGAAAAAGGAAATATCTTCCGTTCAAAACTGGAAAGAAGCTTTCTGAGAAACTGCTCTGTGTTCTGTTAATTCATCTCACAGAGTTACATCTTTCCCTTCAAGAAGCCTTTCGCTAAGGCTGTTCTTGTGGAATTGGCAAAGGGATATTTGGAAGCCCATAGAGGGCTATGGTGAAAAAGGAAATATCTTCCGTTCAAAACTGGAAAGAAGCTTTCTGAGAAACTGCTCTGTGTTCTGTGAATTCATCTCACAGAGTTACATCTTTCCCTTCAAGAAGCCTTTCGCTAAGGCTGTTCTTGTGGAATTGGCAAAGGGATATTTGGAAGCCCATATAGGCTTATGGTGAAAAAGGAAATATCTTCCTTTCAAAACTGGAAAGAAGCTTTCTGAGAAACTGCTCTGTGTTCTGTGAATTCATCTCACAGAGTTACATCTTTCCCTTCAAGAAGCCTTTCGCTAAGGCTGTTCTTGTGGAATTGGCAAAGGGATATTTGGAAGCCCATTGAGGGCTATGGTGAAAAAGGAAATATCTTCCGTTCAAAACTGGAAAGAAGCTTTCTGAGAAACTGCTCTGTGTTCTGTGAATTCATCTCACAGAGTTACATCTTTCCCTTCAAGAAGCCTTTCGCTAAGGCAGCTCTTGTGGAATTGGCAAAGGGATATTTGGAAGCCCATAGAGGTCTATGGTGAAAAAGGAAATATCTTCCGTTCAAAACTGGAAAGAAGCTTTCTGAGAAACTGCTCTGTGTTCTGTGAATTCATCTCACAGAGTTACATCTTTCCCTTCAAGAAGCCTTTCGCTGAGGCTGTTCTTTTGGAATTGGCAAAGGGATATTTGGAAGCCCATAGAGGCCTATGGTGAAAAAGGAAATATCTTCCGTTCAAAACTGGAAAGAAGTTTCTGAGAAACTGCTCTGTGTTCTGTGAATTCATCTCACAGAATTACATCTTTCCCTTCAAGAAGCCTTTCGCTAAGGCTGTTCTTGTGGAATTGGCAAAGCGATATTTGGAAGCCCATAGAGGGCTATGGTGAAAAAGGAAATATCTTCCGTTCAAAACTGGAAAGAAGCTTTCTGAGGAACTGCTGTGTGTTCTGTTAATTCATCTCACAGAGTTACATCTTTCCCTTCAAGAAGCCTTTCGCTAAGGCTGTTCTTGTGGAGTTGGCAAAGGGATATTTGGAAGCCCTTAGAGGGCTATGGTGAAAAAGTAAATATCTTCCGTTCAAAACTGGAAAGAAGCTTTCTGAGAAACTGCTCTGTGTTCTGTGAATTCATCTCACAGAGTTACATCTTTCCCTTCAAGAAGCCTTTCGCTAAGGCTGTTCTTGTGGAATTGGCAAAGGGATATTTGGAAGCCCATAGAGGCCTATGGTGAAAAAGGAAATATCTTCCGTTCAAAACTGGAAAGAAGCTTTCTGAGAAACTGCTCTGTGTTCTGTGAATTCATCTCACAGAGTTACATCTTTCCCTTCAAGAAGCCTTTCGCTAAGGCTGTTCTTGTGGAATTGGCAAAGGGATATTTGGAAGCCCATAGAGGGCTATGGTGAAAAAGGAAATATCTTCCGTTCAAAACTGGAAAGAAGCTTTCTGAGAAACTGCTCTGTGTTCTGTGAATTCATCTCACAGAGTTACATCTTTCCCTTCAAGAAGCCTTTCGCTGAGGCTGTTCTTGTGGAATTGGCAAAGGGATATTTGGAAGCCCATAGAGGCCTATGGTGAAAAAGGAAATATCTTCCGTTCAAAACTGGAAAGAAGCTTTCTGAGAAACTGCTCTGTGTTCTGTGAATTCATCTCACAGAGTTACATCTTTCCCTTCAAGAAGCCTTTCGCTAAGGCTGTTCTTGTGGAATTGGCAAAGGGATATTTGGAAGCCCATAGAGGGCTATGGTGAAAAAGGAAATATCTTCCGTTCAAAACTGGAAAGAAGCTTTCTGAGAAACTGCTCTGTGTTCTGTTAATTCATCTCACAGAGTTACATCTTTCCCTTCAAGAAGCCTTTCGCTAAGGCTGTTCTTGTGGAATTGGCAAAGGGATATTTGGAAGCCCATAGAGGCATATGGTGAAAAAGGAAATATCTTCCGTTCAAAACTGGAAAGAAGCTTTCTGAGAAACTGCTCTGTGTTCTGTGAATTCATCTCACAGAGTTACATCTTTCCCTTCAAGAAGCGTTTCGCTAAGTCTGTTCTTGTGGAATTGGCAAAGGTGTGTTTGGAAGCCCATAGAGGTCTATGGTGAAAAAGGAAATATCTTCCGTTCAAAACTGGAAACAAGCTTTCTGAGAAACTGCTCTGTGTTCTGTGAATTCATCTCACAGAGTTACATCTTTCCCTTCAAGAAGCCTTTCGCTAAGGCTGTTCTTGTGGAATTGGCAAAGGGATATTTGGAAGCCCATAGACGGCTATGTTGAAAAAGTAAATATCTTCCGTTCAAAACTGGAAAGAAGCTTTCTGAGAAACTGCTCTGTGTTCTGTGAATTCATCTCACAGAGTTACATCTTTCCCTTCAAGAAGCCTTTCGCTAAGGCTGTTCTTGTGGAATTGGCAAAGGGATATTTGGAAGCCCATAGAGGGCTATGGTGAAAAAGGAAATATCTTCCGTTCAAAACTGGAAAGAAGCTTTCTGAGAAACTGCTCTGTGTTCTGTGAATTCATCTCACAGAGTTACATCTTTCCCTTCAAGAAGCCTTTCGCTAAGGCTGTTCTTGTGGAATTGGCAAAGGGATATTTGGAAGCCCATAGAGGCCTACGGTGAAAAAGGAAATATCTTCCTTTCAAAACTGGAAAGAAGCTTTCTGAGAAACTGCTCTGTGTTCTGTGAATTCATCTCACAGAGTTACATCTTTCCCTTCAAGAAGCCTTTCGCTAAGGCTGCTCTTGTGGAATTGGCAAAGGGATATTTGGAAGCCCATAGAGGGCTATGGTGAAAAAGGAAATATCTTCCGTTCAAAACTGGAAAGAAGCTTTCTGAGAAACTGCTCTGTGTTCTGTTAATTCATCTCACAGAGTTACATCTTTCCCTTCAAGAAGCCTTTCGCTAAGGCTGTTCTTGTGGAATTGGCAAAGGAATATTTGGAAGCCCATAGAGGGCTATGGTGAAAAAGGAAATATCTTCCGTTCAAAACTGGAAAGAAGCTTTCTGAGAAACTGCTCTGTGTTCTGTGAATTCATCTCACAGAGTTACATCTTTCCCTTCAAGAAGCCTTTCGTTAAGGCTGTTCTTGTGGAATTGGCAAAGGGATATTTGGAAGCCCATAGAGGACTATGGTGAAAAAGGAAATATCTTCCGTTCAAAACTGGGAAGAAGCTTTCTGAGAAACTTTTCTGTGTTCTGTTAATTCATCTCACAGAGTTACATCTTTCCCATCAAGAAGCCTTTCGCTAAGGCTGTTCTTGTGGAATTGGCAAAGGGATGTTTGGAAGCCCATAGAGGCCTATGGTGAAAAAGGAAATATCTTCCTTTCAAAACTGGAAAGAAGCTTTCTGAAAAACTGCTCTGTGTTCTGTGAATTCATCTCACAGAGTTACATCTTTCCCTTCAAGAAGCCTTTCGCTAAGGCTGTTCTTGTGGAATTGGCAAAGGGATATTTGGAAGCCCATAGAGGGCTATGGTGAAAAAGGAAATATCTTCCGTTCAAAACTGGAAAGAAGCTTTCTGAGAAACTGCTCTGTGTTCTGTTAATTCATCTCACAGAGTTACATCTTTCCCTTCAAGAAGCCTTTCGCTAAGGCTGTTCTTGTGGAATTGGCAAAGGGATATTTGGAAGCCCATAGAGGCATATGGTGAAAAAGGAAATATCTTCCGTTCAAAACTGGAAAGAAGCTTTCTGAGAAACTGCTCTGTGTTCTGTGAATTCATCTCACAGAGTTACATCTTTCCCTTCAAGAAGCGTTTCGCTAAGTCTGTTCTTGTGGAATTGGCAAAGGTGTGTTTGGAAGCCCATAGAGGTCTATGGTGAAAAAGGAAATATCTTCCGTTCAAAACTGGAAAGAAGCTTTCTGAGAAACTGCTCTGTGTTCTGTGAATTCATCTCACAGAGTTACATCTTTCCCTTCAAGAAGCCTTTCGCTAAGGCTGTTCTTGTGGAATTGGCAAAGGGATATTTGGAAGCCCATAGACGGCTATGTTGAAAAAGTAAATATCTTCCGTTCAAAACTGGAAAGAAGCTTTCTGAGAAACTGCTCTGTGTTCTGTGAATTCATCTCACAGAGTTACATCTTTCCCTTCAAGAAGCCTTTCGCTAAGGCTGTTCTTGTGGAATTGGCAAAGGGATATTTGGAAGCCCATAGAGGGCTATGGTGAAAAAGGAAATATCTTCCGTTCAAAACTGGAAAGAAGCTTTCTGAGAAACTGCTCTGTGTTCTGTGAATTCATCTCACAGAGTTACATCTTTCCCTTCAAGAAGCCTTTCGCTAAGGCTGTTCTTGTGGAATTGGCAAAGGGATATTTGGAAGCCCATAGAGGCCTACGGTGAAAAAGGAAATATCTTCCTTTCAAAACTGGAAAGAAGCTTTCTGAGAAACTGCTCTGTGTTCTGTGAATTCATCTCACAGAGTTACATCTTTCCCTTCAAGAAGCCTTTCGCTAAGGCTGCTCTTGTGGAATTGGCAAAGGGATATTTGGAAGCCCATAGAGGGCTATGGTGAAAAAGGAAATATCTTCCGTTCAAAACTGGAAAGAAGCTTTCTGAGAAACTGCTCTGTGTTCTGTTAATTCATCTCACAGAGTTACATCTTTCCCTTCAAGAAGCCTTTCGCTAAGGCTGTTCTTGTGGAATTGGCAAAGGAATATTTGGAAGCCCATAGAGGGCTATGGTGAAAAAGGAAATATCTTCCGTTCAAAACTGGAAAGAAGCTTTCTGAGAAACTGCTCTGTGTTCTGTGAATTCATCTCACAGAGTTACATCTTTCCCTTCAAGAAGCCTTTCGTTAAGGCTGTTCTTGTGGAATTGGCAAAGGGATATTTGGAAGCCCATAGAGGACTATGGTGAAAAAGGAAATATCTTCCGTTCAAAACTGGGAAGAAGCTTTCTGAGAAACTTTTCTGTGTTCTGTTAATTCATCTCACAGAGTTACATCTTTCCCATCAAGAAGCCTTTCGCTAAGGCTGTTCTTGTGGAATTGGCAAAGGGATGTTTGGAAGCCCATAGAGGCCTATGGTGAATAAGGAAATATCTTCCTTTCAAAACTGGAAAGAAGCTTTCTGAAAAACTGCTCTGTGTTCTGTGAATTCATCTCACAGAATTACATCTTTCCCTTCAAGAAGCCTTTCGCTAAGGCTGTTCTTGTGGAATTGGCAAAGCGATATTTGGAAGCCAATAGAGGGCTACGGTGAAAAAGGAAATATCTTCCGTTCAAAACTGGAAAGAAGCTTTCTGAGAAACTGCTCTGTGTTCTGTGAATTCATCTCACAGAGTTACATCTTTCCCTTCAAGAAGCCTTTCGCTAAGGCTGTTCTTGTGGAATTGGCAAAGGGATATTTGGAAGCCCATAGAGGGCTATGGTGAAAAAGGAAATATCTTCCGTTCAAAACTGGAAAGAAGCTTTCTGAGAAACTGCTCTGTGTTCTGTGAATTCATCTCACAGAGTTACATCTTTCCCTTCAAGAAGCCTTTCCCTAAGGCTGTTCTTGTGGAATTGGCAAAGGGATATTTGGAAGCCCATAGAGGTCTATGGTGAAAAAGGAAATATCTTCCGTTCAAAACTGGAAAGAAGCTTTCTGAGAAACTGCTCTGTGTTCTGTTAATTCATCTCACAGAGTTACATCTTTCCCTTCAAGAAGCCTTTCGCTAAGGCTGTTCTTGTGGAATTGGCAAAGGGATATTTGGAAGCCCATAGAGGCCTATGGTGAAAAAGGAAATATCTTCCTTTCAAAACTGGAAAGAAACTTTCTGAGAAACTGCTCTGTGTTCTGTGAATTCATCTCACAGAATTACGTCTTTCCCTTCAAGAAGCCTTTCGCTGAGGCTGTTCTTGTGGAATTGGCAAAGGGATATTTGGAAGCCCATAGAGGGCTATGGTGAAAAAGGAAATATCTTCCGTTGAAAACTGGAAAGAAGCTTTCTGAGAAACTGCTCTGTGTTCTGTGAATTCATCTCACAGAGTTACATCTTTCCCTTCAAGAAGCCTTTCGCTAAGGCTGTTCTTGTGGAATTGGCAAAGGGATATTTGGAAGGCCATAGAGGCCTATGGTGAAAAAGGAAATATCTTCCTTTCAAAACTGGAAAGAAGCTTTCTGAGAAACTGCTCTGTGTTCTGTGAATGCATCTCACAGAGTTACATCTTTCCCTTCAAGAAGCCTTTCGCTAAGGCTGCTCTTGTGGAATTGGCAAAGGGATATTTGGAAGCCCATAGACGGCTATGGTGAAAAAGGAAATATCTTCCGTTCAAAACTGGAAAGAAGCTTTCTGAGAAACTGCTCTGTGTTCTGTTAATTCATCTCACAGAGTTACATCTTTCCCTTCAAGAAACCTTTCGCTAAGGCTGTTCTTGTGAAATTGGCAAAGGGATATTTGGAAGCCCATAGAGGCCTATGGTGAAAAAGGAAATATCTTCCTTTCAAAACTGGAAAGAAGCTTTCTGAGAAACTGCTCTGTGTTCTGTGAATTCATCTCACAGAGTTACATCTTTCCCTTCAAGAAGCCTTTCGCTAAGGCTGTTCTTGTGGAATTGGCAAAGGGATATTTGGAAGCCCATAGAGGGCTATGGTGAAAAAGGAAATATCTTCCGTTCAAAACTGGAAAGAAGCTTTCTGAGAAACTGCTCTGTGTTCTGTTAATTCATCTCACAGAGTTACATCTTTCCCTTCAAGAAGCCTTTCGCTAAGGCTGTTCTTGTGGAATTGGCAAAGCGATATTTCGAAGCCCATAGAGGGCTATGGTGAAAAAGGAAATATCTTCCGTTCAAAACTGGAAAGAAGCTTTCTGAGAAACTGCTCTGTGTTCTGTGAATTCATCTCCAAGAGTTACATTTTTCCCTTCAAGAAGCCTTTCGCTAAGGCTGTTCTTGTGGAATTGGCAAAGGGATATTTGGAAGCCCATAGAGGACTATGGTGAAAAAGGAAATATCTTCCGTTCAAAACTGGAAAGAGGCTTCCTGAGAAACTGTTCTGTGTTCTGTTAATTCATCTCACAGAGTTACATCTTTCCCTTCAAGAAGCCTTTCGCTACGGCTGTTCTTGTGGAATTGGCAAAGGGATATTTGGAAGCCCATAGAGGGCTATGGTGAAAAAGGAAATATCTTCCGTTCAAAACTGGAAAGAAGCTTTCTGAGAAACTGCTCTGTGTTCTGTGAATTCATCTCACAGAGTTACATCTTTCCCTTGAAGAAGCCTTTCGCTAAGGCTGTTCTTGTGGAATTGGCAAAGGGATATTTGGAAGCCCACAGAGGGCTATGGTGAAAAAGGAAATATCTTCCGTTCAAAACTGGAAAGAAGCTTTCTGAGAAACTGCTCTGTGTTCTGTGAATTCATCTCACAGAGTTACATCTTTCCCTTCAAGAAGCCTTTCGTTAAGGCTGTTCTTGTGGTATTGGCAAAGGGATATTTGGAAGCCCATAGAGGCCCATGGTGAAAAAGGAAATATCTTCCCTTCAAAACTGGAAAGAAGCTTTCTGAGAAACTGCTCTGTGTTCTGTGAATTCATCTCACAGAGTTACATCTTTCCCTTCAAGAAGCCTTTCGCTAAGGCTGTTCTTGTGGAATTGGCAAAGGGATATTTGGAATCCCATAGAGGGCTATGGTGAAAAAGGAAATATCTTCCGTTCAAAACTGGAAAGAAGCTTTCTGAGAAACTGCTCTGTGTTCTGTGAATTCATCTCACAGAGTTACATCTTTCCCTTCAAGAAGCCTTTCGCTAAGGCTGTTCTTGTGGAATTGGCAAAGGGATATTTGGAAGCCCACAGACGGCTATGTTGAAAAAGGAAATATCTTCCGTTCAAAACTGGAAAGAAGCTTTCTGAGAAACTGCTCTGTGTTCTGTGAATTCATCTCACAGAGTTACATCTTTCCCTTCAAGAAGCCTTTCGCTAAGGCTGTTCTTGTGGAATTGGCAAAGGGATATTTGGAAGCCCATAGAGGGCTATGGTGAAAAAGGAAATATCTTCCGTTCAAAACTGGAAAGAAGCTTTCTGAGAAACTGCTCTGGGTTCTGTGAATTCATCTCACAGAGTTACATCTTTCCCTTCAAGAAGCCTTTCGCTAAGGCTGTTCTTGTGGAATTGGCAAAGGGATATTTGGAAGCCCATAGAGGCCTATGGTGAAAAAGGAAATATCTTCCTTTCAAAACTGGAAAGAAGCTTTCTGAGAAACTGCTCTGTGTTCTGTGAATTCATCTCACAGAGTTACATCTTTCCCTTCAAGAAGCCTTTCGCTAAGGCTGTTCTTGTGGAATTGGCAAAGGGATATTTGGAAGCCCATAGAGGACTATGGTGAAAAAGGAAATATCTTCCGTTCAAAACTGGAAAGAAGCTTTCTGAGAAACTGCTCTGTGTTCTGATAATTCATCTCACAGAGTTACATCTTTCCCTTCAAGAAGCCTTTCGCTAAGGCTGTTCTTGTGGAATTGGCAAAGGGATATTTGGAAGCCCATAGAGGCCTATGGTGAAAAAGGAAATATCTTCCGTTCAAAACTGGAAAGAAGCTTTCTGAGAAACTGCTCTGTGTTCTGTGAATTCATCTCACAGAGTTACATCTTTCCCTTCAAGAAGCCTTTCGCTAAGGCTGTTCTTGTGGAATTGGCAAAGGGATATTTGGAAGCCCATAGAGGGCTATGGTGAAAAAGGAAATATCTTCCGTTCAAAACTGGAAAGAAGCTTTCTGAGAAACTGCTCTGTGTTCTGTGAATTCATCTCACAGAGTTACATCTTTCCCTTCAAGAAGCCTTTCGCTAAGGCTGTTCTTGTGGAATTGGCAAAGGGATATTTGGAAGCCCATAGAGGCCTATGGTGAAAAAGGAAATATCTTCCGTTCAAAACTGGAAAGAAGCTTTCTGAGAAACTGCTCTGTGTTCTGTGAATTCATCTCACAGAGTTACATCTTTCCCTTCAAGAAGCCTTTCGCTAAGGCTGTTCTTGTGGAATTGGCAAAGGGATATTTGGAAGCCCATAGAGGGCTATGGTGAAAAAGGAAATATCTTCCTTTCAAAACTGGAAAGAAGCTTTCTGAGAAACTGCTCTGTGTTCTGTGAATTCATCTCACAGAGTTACATCTTTCCCTTCAAGAAGCCTTTCGCTAAGGCTGTTATTGTGGAATTGGCAAAGGGATATTTGGAAGCCCATAGAGGGCTATGGTGAAAAAGGAAATATCTTCCGTTCAAAACTGGAAAGAAGCTTTCTGAGAAACTGCTCTGTGTTCTGTGAATTCATCTCACAGAGTTACATCTTTCCCTTCAAGAAGCCTTTCGCTAAGGCTGTTCTTGTGGAATTGGCAAAGGGATATTTGGAAGCCCATAGACGGCTATGTTGAAAAAGGAAATATCTTCCGTTCAAAACTGGAAAGAAGCTTTCTGAGAAACTGCTCTGTGTTCTGTGAATTCATCTCACAGAGTTACATCTTTCCCTTCAAGAAGCCTTTCGCTAAGGCTGTTCTTGTGGAATTGGCAAAGGGATATTTGGAAGCCCATAGAGGGCTATGGTGAAAAAGGAAATATCTTCCGTTCAAAACTGGAAAGAAGCTTTCTGAGAAACTGCTCTGTGTTCTGTGAATTCATCTCACAGAGTTACATCTTTCCCTTCAAGAAGCCTTTCGCTAAGGCTGTTCTTGTGGAATTGGCAAAGGGATATTTGGAAGCCCTTAGCGGCCTATGGTGAAAAAGGAAATATCTTCCTTTCAAAACTGGAAAGAAGCTTTCTGAGAAACTGCTCTGTGTTCTGTGAATTCATCTCACAGAGTTACATCTTTCCCTTCAAGAAGCCTTTCGCTAAGGCTGTTCTTGTGGAATTGGCAAAGGGATATTTGGAAGCCCATAGAGGACTATGGTGAAAAAGGAAATATCTTCCGTTCAAAACTGGAAAGAAGTTTTCTGAGAAACTGCTCTGTGTTCTGATAATTCATCTCACAGAGTTACATCTTTCCCTTCAAGAAGCCTTTCGCTAAGGCTGTTCTTGTGGAATTGGCAAAGGGATATTTGGAAGCCCATAGAGGCCTATGGTGAAAAAGGAAATATCTTCCGTTCAAAACTGGAAAGAAGCTTTCTGAGAAACTGCTCTGTGTTCTGTGAATTCATCTCACAGAGTTACATCTTTCCCTTCAAGAAGCCTTTCGCTAAGGCTGTTCTTGTGGAATTGGCAAAGGGATATTTGGAAGCCCATAGAGGCCTATGGTGAAAAAGGAAATATCTTCCGTTCAAAACTGGAAAGAAGCTTTCTGAGAAACTGCTCTGTGTTCTGTGAATTCATCTCACAGAGTTACATCTTTCCCTTCAAGAAGCCTTTCGCTAAGGCTGTTCTAGTGGAATTGGCAAAGGGATATTTGGAAGCCCATAGAGGGCTATGGTGAAAAAGGAAATATCTTCCGTTCAAAACTGGAAAGAAGCTTTCTGAGAAACTGCTCTGTGTTCTGTTAATTCATCTCACAGAGTTACATCTTTCCCTTCAAGAAGCCTTTCGCTAAGGCTGTTCTTGTGGAATTGGCAAAGGGATATTTGGAAGCCCATAGAGGGCTATGGTGAAAAAGGAAATATCTTCCGTTCAAAACTGGAAAGAAGCTTTCTGAGAAACTGCTCTGTGTTCTGTGAATTCATCTCACAGAGTTACATCTTTCCCTTCAAGAAGCCTTTCGCTAAGGCTGTTCTTGTGGAATTGGCAAAGGGATATTTGGAAGCCCATATAGGCTTATGGTGAAAAAGGAAATATCTTCCTTTCAAAACTGGAAAGAAGCTTTCTGAGAAACTGCTCTGTGTTCTGTGAATTCATCTCACAGAGTTACATCTTTCCCTTCAAGAAGCCTTTCGCTAAGGCTGTTCTTGTGGAATTGGCAAAGGGATATTTGGAAGCCCTTAGAGGGCTATGGTGAAAAAGGAAATATCTTCCGTTCAAAACTGGAAAGAAGCTTTCTGAGAAACTGCTCTGTGTTCTGTGAATTCATCTCACAGAGTTACATCTTTCCCTTCAAGAAGCCTTTCGCTAAGGCAGCTCTTGTGGAATTGGCAAAGGGATATTTGGAAGCCCATAGAGGTCTATGGTGAAAAAGGAAATATCTTCCGTTCAAAACTGGAAAGAAGCTTTCTGAGAAACTGCTCTGTGTTCTGTGAATTCATCTCACAGAGTTACATCTTTCCCTTCAAGAAGCCTTTCGCTGAGGCTGTTCTTTTGGAATTGGCAAAGGGATATTTGGAAGCCCATAGAGGCCTATGGTGAAAAAGGAAATATCTTCCGTTCAAAACTGGAAAGAAGTTTCTGAGAAACTGCTCTGTGTTCTGTGAATTCATCTCACAGAATTACATCTTTCCCTTCAAGAAGCCTTTCGCTAAGGCTGTTCTTGTGGAATTGGCAAAGCGATATTTGGAAGCCCATAGAGGGCTATGGTGAAAAAGGAAATATCTTCCGTTCAAAACTGGAAAGAAGCTTTCTGAGGAACTGCTGTGTGTTCTGTTAATTCATCTCACAGAGTTACATCTTTCCCTTCAAGAAGCCTTTCGCTAAGGCTGTTCTTGTGGAATTGGCAAAGGGATATTTGGAAGCCCTTAGAGGGCTATGGTGAAAAAGTAAATATCTTCCGTTCAAAACTGGAAAGAAGCTTTCTGAGAAACTGCTCTGTGTTCTGTGAATTCATCTCACAGAGTTACATCTTTCCCTTCAAGAAGCCTTTCGCTAAGGCTGTTCTTGTGGAATTGGCAAAGGGATATTTGGAAGCCCATAGAGGCCTATGGTGAAAAAGGAAATATCTTCCGTTCAAAACTGGAAAGAAGCTTTCTGAGAAACTGCTCTGTGTTCTGTGAATTCATCTCACAGAGTTACATCTTTCCCTTCAAGAAGCCTTTCGCTAAGGCTGTTCTTGTGGAATTGGCAAAGGGATATTTGGAAGCCCATAGAGGGCTATGGTGAAAAAGGAAATATCTTCCGTTCAAAACTGGAAAGAAGCTTTCTGAGAAACTGCTCTGTGTTCTGTGAATTCATCTCACAGAGTTACATCTTTCCCTTCAAGAAGCCTTTCGCTGAGGCTGTTCTTGTGGAATTGGCAAAGGGATATTTGGAAGCCCATAGAGGCCTATGGTGAAAAAGGAAATATCTTCCGTTCAAAACTGGAAAGAAGCTTTCTGAGAAACTGCTCTGTGTTCTGTGAATTCATCTCACAGAGTTACATCTTTCCCTTCAAGAAGCCTTTCGCTAAGGCTGTTCTTGTGGAATTGGCAAAGGGATATTTGGAAGCCCATAGAGGGCTATGGTGAAAAAGGAAATATCTTCCGTTCAAAACTGGAAAGAAGCTTTCTGAGAAACTGCTCTGTGTTCTGTTAATTCATCTCACAGAGTTACATCTTTCCCTTCAAGAAGCGTTTCGCTAAGGCTGTTCTTGTGGAATTGGGAAAGGGATATTTGGAAGCCCATAGAGGCATATGGTGAAAAAGGAAATATCTTCCGTTCAAAACTGGAAAGAAGCTTTCTGAGAAACTGCTCTGTGTTCTGTGAATTCATCTCACAGAGTTACATCTTTCCCTTCAAGAAGCGTTTCGCTAAGGCTGTTCTTGTGGAATTGGCAAAGGTGTGTTTGGAAGCCCATAGAGGTCTATGGTGAAAAAGGAAATATCTTCCGTTCAAAACTGGAAAGAAGCTTTCTGAGAAACTGCTCTGTGTTCTGTGAATTCATCTCACAGAGTTACATCTTTCCCTTCAAGAAGCCTTTCGCTAAGGCTGTTCTTGTGGAATTGGCAAAGGGATATTTGGAAGCCCATAGACGGCTATGTTGAAAAAGTAAATATCTTCCGTTCAAAACTGGAAAGAAGCTTTCTGAGAAACTGCTCTGTGTTCTGTGAATTCATCTCACAGAGTTACATCTTTCCCTTGAAGAAGCCTTTCGCTAAGGCTGTTCTTGTGGAATTGGCAAAGGGATATTTGGAAGCCCACAGAGGGCTATGGTGAAAAAGGAAATATCTTCCGTTCAAAACTGGAAAGAAGCTTTCTGAGAAACTGCTCTGTGTTCTGTGAATTCATCTCACAGAGTTACATCTTTCCCTTCAAGAAGCCTTTCGTTAAGGCTGTTCTTGTGGTATTGGCAAAGGGATATTTGGAAGCCCATAGAGTCCCATGGTGAAAAAGGAAATATCTTCCCTTCAAAACTGGAAAGAAGCTTTCTGAGAAACTGCTCTGTGTTCTGTGAATTCATCTCACAGAGTTACATCTTTCCCTTCAAGAAGCCTTTCGCTAAGGCTGTTCTTGTGGAATTGGCAAAGGGATATTTGGAAGCCCATAGAGGGCTATGGTGAAAAAGGAAATATCTTCCGTTCAAAACTGGAAAGAAGCTTTCTGAGAAACTGCTCTGTGTTCTGTGAATTCATCTCACAGAGTTACATCTTTCCCTTCAAGAAGCCTTTCGCTAAGGCTGTTCTTGTGGAATTGGCAAAGGGATATTTGGAAGCCCACAGACGGCTATGTTGAAAAAGGAAATATCTTCCGTTCAAAACTGGAAAGAAGCTTTCTGAGAAACTGCTCTGTGTTCTGTGAATTCATCTCACAGAGTTACATCTTT
This sequence comes from Chlorocebus sabaeus, assembly GCF_047675955.1. NCBI lineage: Eukaryota > Metazoa > Chordata > Mammalia > Primates > Cercopithecidae > Chlorocebus > Chlorocebus sabaeus. The sequence goes on from NW_027328181.1 coordinate 354,553, forward strand.
CCCTTCAAGAAGCCTTTCGCTAAGGCTGTTCTTGTGGAATTGGCAAAGGGATATTTGGAAGCCCATAGAGGGCTATGGTGAAAAAGGAAATATCTTCCGTTCAAAACTGGAAAGAAGCTTTCTGAGAAACTGCTCTGGGTTCTGTGAATTCATCTCACAGAGTTACATCTTTCCCTTCAAGAAGCCTTTCGCTAAGGCTGTTCTTGTGGAATTGGCAAAGGGATATTTGGAAGCCCATAGAGGCCTATGGTGAAAAAGGAAATATCTTCCTTTCAAAACTGGAAAGAAGCTTTCTGAGAAACTGCTCTGTGTTCTGTGAATTCATCTCACAGAGTTACATCTTTCCCTTCAAGAAGCCTTTCGCTAAGGCTGTTCTTGTGGAATTGGCAAAGGGATATTTGGAAGCCCATAGAGGACTATGGTGAAAAAGGAAATATCTTCCGTTCAAAACTGGAAAGAAGCTTTCTGAGAAACTGCTCTGTGTTCTGATAATTCATCTCACAGAGTTACATCTTTCCCTTCAAGAAGCCTTTCGCTAAGGCTGTTCTTGTGGAATTGGCAAAGGGATATTTGGAAGCCCATAGAGGCCTATGGTGAAAAAGGAAATATCTTCCGTTCAAAACTGGAAAGAAGCTTTCTGAGAAACTGCTCTGTGTTCTGTGAATTCATCTCACAGAGTTACATCTTTCCCTTCAAGAAGCCTTTCGCTAAGGCTGTTCTTGTGGAATTGGCAAAGGGATATTTGGAAGCCCATAGAGGGCTATGGTGAAAAAGGAAATATCTTCCGTTCAAAACTGGAAAGAAGCTTTCTGAGAAACTGCTCTGTGTTCTGTGAATTCATCTCACAGAGTTACATCTTTCCCTTCAAGAAGCCTTTCGCTAAGGCTGTTCTTGTGGAATTGGCAAAGGGATATTTGGAAGCCCATAGAGGCCTATGGTGAAAAAGGAAATATCTTCCGTTCAAAACTGGAAAGAAGCTTTCTGAGAAACTGCTCTGTGTTCTGTGAATTCATCTCACAGAGTTACATCTTTCCCTTCAAGAAGCCTTTCGCTAAGGCTGTTCTTGTGGAATTGGCAAAGGGATATTTGGAAGCCCATAGAGGGCTATGGTGAAAAAGGAAATATCTTCCTTTCAAAACTGGAAAGAAGCTTTCTGAGAAACTGCTCTGTGTTCTGTGAATTCATCTCACAGAGTTACATCTTTCCCTTCAAGAAGCCTTTCGCTAAGGCTGTTATTGTGGAATTGGCAAAGGGATATTTGGAAGCCCATAGAGGGCTATGGTGAAAAAGGAAATATCTTCCGTTCAAAACTGGAAAGAAGCTTTCTGAGAAACTGCTCTGTGTTCTGTGAATTCATCTCACAGAGTTACATCTTTCCCTTCAAGAAGCCTTTCGCTAAGGCTGTTCTTGTGGAATTGGCAAAGGGATATTTGGAAGCCCATAGACGGCTATGTTGAAAAAGGAAATATCTTCCGTTCAAAACTGGAAAGAAGCTTTCTGAGAAACTGCTCTGTGTTCTGTGAATTCATCTCACAGAGTTACATCTTTCCCTTCAAGAAGCCTTTCGCTAAGGCTGTTCTTGTGGAATTGGCAAAGGGATATTTGGAAGCCCATAGAGGGCTATGGTGAAAAAGGAAATATCTTCCGTTCAAAACTGGAAAGAAGCTTTCTGAGAAACTGCTCTGTGTTCTGTGAATTCATCTCACAGAGTTACATCTTTCCCTTCAAGAAGCCTTTCGCTAAGGCTGTTCTTGTGGAATTGGCAAAGGGATATTTGGAAGCCCTTAGCGGCCTATGGTGAAAAAGGAAATATCTTCCTTTCAAAACTGGAAAGAAGCTTTCTGAGAAACTGCTCTGTGTTCTGTGAATTCATCTCACAGAGTTACATCTTTCCCTTCAAGAAGCCTTTCGCTAAGGCTGTTCTTGTGGAATTGGCAAAGGGATATTTGGAAGCCCATAGAGGACTATGGTGAAAAAGGAAATATCTTCCGTTCAAAACTGGAAAGAAGTTTTCTGAGAAACTGCTCTGTGTTCTGATAATTCATCTCACAGAGTTACATCTTTCCCTTCAAGAAGCCTTTCGCTAAGGCTGTTCTTGTGGAATTGGCAAAGGGATATTTGGAAGCCCATAGAGGCCTATGGTGAAAAAGGAAATATCTTCCGTTCAAAACTGGAAAGAAGCTTTCTGAGAAACTGCTCTGTGTTCTGTGAATTCATCTAACAGAGTTACATCTTTCCCTTCAAGAAGCCTTTCGCTAAGGCTGTTCTTGTGGAATTGGCAAAGGGATATTTGGAAGCCCATAGAGGCCTATGGTGAAAAAGGAAATATCTTCCGTTCAAAACTGGAAAGAAGCTTTCTGAGAAACTGCTCTGTGTTCTGTGAATTCATCTCACAGAGTTACATCTTTCCCTTCAAGAAGCCTTTCGCTAAGGCTGTTCTAGTGGAATTGGCAAAGGGATATTTGGAAGCCCATAGAGGGCTATGGTGAAAAAGGAAATATCTTCCGTTCAAAACTGGAAAGAAGCTTTCTGAGAAACTGCTCTGTGTTCTGTTAATTCATCTCACAGAGTTACATCTTTCCCTTCAAGAAGCCTTTCGCTAAGGCTGTTCTTGTGGAATTGGCAAAGGGATATTTGGAAGCCCATAGAGGGCTATGGTGAAAAAGGAAATATCTTCCGTTCAAAACTGGAAAGAAGCTTTCTGAGAAACTGCTCTGTGTTCTGTGAATTCATCTCACAGAGTTACATCTTTCCCTTCAAGAAGCCTTTCGCTAAGGCTGTTCTTGTGGAATTGGCAAAGGGATATTTGGAAGCCCATATAGGCTTATGGTGAAAAAGGAAATATCTTCCTTTCAAAACTGGAAAGAAGCTTTCTGAGAAACTGCTCTGTGTTCTGTGAATTCATCTCACAGAGTTACATCTTTCCCTTCAAGAAGCCTTTCGCTAAGGCTGTTCTTGTGGAATTGGCAAAGGGATATTTGGAAGCCCTTAGAGGGCTATGGTGAAAAAGGAAATATCTTCCGTTCAAAACTGGAAAGAAGCTTTCTGAGAAACTGCTCTGTGTTCTGTGAATTCATCTCACAGAGTTACATCTTTCCCTTCAAGAAGCCTTTCGCTAAGGCAGCTCTTGTGGAATTGGCAAAGGGATATTTGGAAGCCCATAGAGGTCTATGGTGAAAAAGGAAATATCTTCCGTTCAAAACTGGAAAGAAGCTTTCTGAGAAACTGCTCTGTGTTCTGTGAATTCATCTCACAGAGTTACATCTTTCCCTTCAAGAAGCCTTTCGCTGAGGCTGTTCTTTTGGAATTGGCAAAGGGATATTTGGAAGCCCATAGAGGCCTATGGTGAAAAAGGAAATATCTTCCGTTCAAAACTGGAAAGAAGTTTCTGAGAAACTGCTCTGTGTTCTGTGAATTCATCTCACAGAATTACATCTTTCCCTTCAAGAAGCCTTTCGCTAAGGCTGTTCTTGTGGAATTGGCAAAGCGATATTTGGAAGCCCATAGAGGGCTATGGTGAAAAAGGAAATATCTTCCGTTCAAAACTGGAAAGAAGCTTTCTGAGGAACTGCTGTGTGTTCTGTTAATTCATCTCACAGAGTTACATCTTTCCCTTCAAGAAGCCTTTCGCTAAGGCTGTTCTTGTGGAATTGGCAAAGGGATATTTGGAAGCCCTTAGAGGGCTATGGTGAAAAAGTAAATATCTTCCGTTCAAAACTGGAAAGAAGCTTTCTGAGAAACTGCTCTGTGTTCTGTGAATTCATCTCACAGAGTTACATCTTTCCCTTCAAGAAGCCTTTCGCTAAGGCTGTTCTTGTGGAATTGGCAAAGGGATATTTGGAAGCCCATAGAGGCCTATGGTGAAAAAGGAAATATCTTCCGTTCAAAACTGGAAAGAAGCTTTCTGAGAAACTGCTCTGTGTTCTGTGAATTCATCTCACAGAGTTACATCTTTCCCTTCAAGAAGCCTTTCGCTAAGGCTGTTCTTGTGGAATTGGCAAAGGGATATTTGGAAGCCCATAGAGGGCTATGGTGAAAAAGGAAATATCTTCCGTTCAAAACTGGAAAGAAGCTTTCTGAGAAACTGCTCTGTGTTCTGTGAATTCATCTCACAGAGTTACATCTTTCCCTTCAAGAAGCCTTTCGCTGAGGCTGTTCTTGTGGAATTGGCAAAGGGATATTTGGAAGCCCATAGAGGCCTATGGTGAAAAAGGAAATATCTTCCGTTCAAAACTGGAAAGAAGCTTTCTGAGAAACTGCTCTGTGTTCTGTGAATTCATCTCACAGAGTTACATCTTTCCCTTCAAGAAGCCTTTCGCTAAGGCTGTTCTTGTGGAATTGGCAAAGGGATATTTGGAAGCCCATAGAGGGCTATGGTGAAAAAGGAAATATCTTCCGTTCAAAACTGGAAAGAAGCTTTCTGAGAAACTGCTCTGTGTTCTGTTAATTCATCTCACAGAGTTACATCTTTCCCTTCAAGAAGCCTTTCGCTAAGGCTGTTCTTGTGGAATTGGGAAAGGGATATTTGGAAGCCCATAGAGGCATATGGTGAAAAAGGAAATATCTTCCGTTCAAAACTGGAAAGAAGCTTTCTGAGAAACTGCTCTGTGTTCTGTGAATTCATCTCACAGAGTTACATCTTTCCCTTCAAGAAGCGTTTCGCTAAGGCTGTTCTTGTGAAATTGGCAAAGGTGTGTTTGGAAGCCCATAGAGGTCTATGGTGAAAAAGGAAATATCTTCCGTTCAAAACTGGAAAGAAGCTTTCTGAGAAACTGCTCTGTGTTCTGTGAATTCATCTCACAGAGTTACATCTTTCCCTTCAAGAAGCCTTTCGCTAAGGCTGTTCTTGTGGAATTGGCAAAGGGATATTTGGAAGCCCATAGACGGCTATGTTGAAAAAGTAAATATCTTCCGTTCAAAACTGGAAAGAAGCTTTCTGAGAAACTGCTCTGTGTTCTGTGAATTCATCTCACAGAGTTACATCTTTCCCTTCAAGAAGCCTTTCGCTAAGGCTTTTCTTGTGGAATTGGCAAAGGGATATTTGGAAGCCCATAGAGGGCTATGGTGAAAAAGGAAATATCTTCCGTTCAAAACTGGAAAGAAGCTTTCTGAGAAACTGCTCTGTGTTCTGTGAATTCATCTCACAGAGTTACATCTTTCCCTTCAAGAAGCCTTTCGCCAAGGCTGTTCTTGTGGAATTGGCAAAGGGATATTTGGAAGCCCATAGACGGCTATGGTGAAAAAGGAAATATCTTCCGTTCAAAACTGGAAAGAAGCTTTCTGAGAAACTGCTCTGTGTTCTGTGAATTCATCTCACAGAGTTACATCTTTCCCTTCAAGAAGCCTTTCGCTAAGGCTGTTCTTGTGGAATTGGCAAAGGGATATTTGGAAGCACATAGAGGCCTATGGTGAAAAAGGAAATATCTTCCGTTCAAAACTGGAAAGAAGCTTTCTGAGAAACTGCTCTGTGTTCTGTGAATTCATCTCACAGAGTTACATCTTTCCCTTCAAGAAGCCTTTCGCTAAGGCTGTTCTTGTGGAATTGGCAAAGGGATATTTGGAAGCCCATAGAGGGCTATTGTGAAAAAGGAAATATCTTCCGTTCAAAACTGGAAAGAAGCTTTCTGAGAAACTGCTCTGTGTTCTGTTAATTCATCTCACAGAGTTACATCTTTCCCTTCAAGAAGCCTTTCGCTAAGGCTGTTCTTGTGGAATTGGCAAAGGGATATTTGGAAGCCCATAGAGGCCTAAGGTGAAAAAGGAAATATCTTCAGTTCAAAACTGGAAAGAAGCTTTCTGAGAAACTGCTCTGTGTTCTGTTAATTCATCTCACAGAGTTACATCTTTCCCTTCAAGAAGCCTTTCGCTAAGGCTGTTCTTGTGGAATTGGCAAAGGGATATTTGGAACCCCTATAGGGCTATGGTGAAAAAGGAAATATATTCCGTTCAAATCTGGAAAGAAGCTTTCTGAGAAACTGCTCTGTGTTCTGTGAATTCATCTCACAGAGTTACATCTTTCCCTTGAAGAAGCCTTTCGCTAAGGCTGTTCTTGTGGAATTGGCAAAGGGATATTTCGAAGCCCATAGAGGCCTATGGTGAAAAAGGAAATATCTTCCGTTCAAAACTGGAAAGAAGCTTTCTGAGAAACTGCTCTGTGTTCTGTGAATTCATCTCACAGAGTTCCATCTTTCCCTTCAAGAAGCCTTTCGCTAAGGCTGTTCTTGTGGAATTGGCAAAGGGATATTTGGAAGCCCATAGAGGTGTATGGTGAAAAAGGAAATATCTTCCGTTCAAAACTGGAAAGAAGCTTTCTTAGAAACTGCTCTGTGTTCTGTGAATTCATCTCACAGAGTTACATCTTTCCCTTCAAGAAGCCTTTCGCTAAGGATGTTCTTGTGGAATTGGCAAAGGGATATTTGGAAGCCCATAGAGGGCTATGGTGAAAAAGGAAATATCTTCCGTTCTAAACTGGAAAGAAGCTTTCTGAGAAACTGCTCTGTGTTCTGTTAATTCATCTCACAGAGTTACATCTTTCCCTTCAAGAAGCCTTTCGCTAAGGCTGTTCTTATGGAATTGGCAAAGGGATATTTGGAAGCCCATAGAGGGCTATGGTGAAAAAGGAAATATCTTCCGTTCAAAACTGGAAAGAAGCTTTCTGAGAAACTGCTCTGTGTTCTGTGAATTCATCTCCCAGAGTTACGTCTTTCCCTTCAAGAAGCCTTTCGCTAAGGCTGTTCTTGTGGAATTGGCAAAGGGATATTTGGAAGCCCATAGAGGCCTATGGTGAAAAAGGAAATATCTTCCGTTCAAAACTGGAAAGAAGCTTTCTGAGAAACTGCTCTGTGTTCTGTGAATTCATCTCACAGAGTTACATCTTTCCCTTCAAGAAGCCTTTCGCTAAGGCTGTTCTTGTGGAATTGGCAAAGGGATATTTGGAAGCCCATAGAGGGCTATGGTGAAAAAGGAAATATCTTCCGTTCAAAACTGGAAAGAAGCTTTCTGAGAAACTGCTCTGTGTTATGTTAATTCATCTCACAGAGTTACATGTTTCCCTTCAAGAAGCCTTTCGCTAAGGCTGTTCTTGTGGAATTGGCAAAGGGATATTTGGAAGCCCATAGAGGGCTATGGTGAAAAAGGAAATATCTTCCGTTCAAAACTGGAAAGAAGCTTTCTGAGAAACTGCTCTGTGTTCTGTTAATTCATCTCACAGAGTTACATCTTTCCCTTCAAGAAGCCTTTCGCTAAGGCTGTTCTTGTGGAATTGGCAAATTGATATTTGGAAGCCCATAGAGGGCTATGGTGAAAAAGGAAATATCTTCCGTTCAAAACTGGAGAGAAGCGCTCTGAGAAACTGCTATTTGTTCTGTGAATTCATCTCACAGAGTTACATCTTTCCCTTCAAGAAGCCTTTCGCTAAGGCTGTTCTTGTGGAATTGGCAATGGGATATTTGGAAGCCCTTAGAGGGCTATGGTGAAAAAGGAAATATCTTACGTTCAAAACTGGAAAGAAGCTTTCTGAGAAACTGCTCTGTGTTCTGTGAATTCATCTCACAGAGTTACATCTTTCTCTTCAAGAAGCCTTTCGCTAAGGCTGTTCTTGTGGAATTGGCAAAGCGATATTTGGAAGCCCATAGAGGGCTATGGTGAAAAAGGAAATATCTTCCGTTCAAAACTGGAAAGAAGCTTTCTGAGAAACTGCTCTGTGTTCTGTTAATTCATCTCACAGAGTTACATCTTTCCCTTCAAGAAGCCTTTCGCTAAGGCTGTTCTTGTGGAATTGGCAAAGGGATATTTGGAAGCCCATAGAGGGCTATGGTGAAAAAGGAAATATCTTCCGTTCAAAACTGGAAAGAAGCTTTCTGAGAAACTGCTCTGTGTTCTGTAAATTCATCTCACAGAGTTACGTCTTTCCCTTCAAGAAGCCTTTCGCTAAGGCTGTTCTTGTGGAATTGGCAAAGGGATATTTGGAAGCCCATAGAGGGCTATGGTGAAAAAGGAAATATCTTCCGTTCAAAACTGGAAAGAAGCTTTCTGAGAAACTGCTCTGTGTTCTGTTAATTCATCTCACAGAGTTACATCTTTCCCTTCAAGAAGCCTTTCGCTAAGGCTGTTCTTGTGGAATTGGCAAAGGGATATTTGGAAGCCCATAGAGGGCTATGGTGAAAAAGGAAATATCTTCCGTTCAAAACTGGAAAGAAGCTTTCTGAGAAATTGCTCTGTGTTCTCTTAATTCATCTCACAGAGTTACATCTTTCCCTTCAAGAAGCCTTTCGCTAAGGCTGTTCTTGTGGAATTGGCAAAGGGATATTTGGAAGCCCATAGAGGGCTATGGTGAAAAAGGAAATATCTTCCGTTCAAAACTGGAAAGAAGCTTTCTGAGAAACTGCTCTGTGTTCTGTTAATTCATCTCACAGAGTTACATCTTTCCCTTCAAGAAGCCTTTCGCTAAGGCTGTTCTTGTGGAATTGGCAAAGGGATATTTGGAAGCCCATAGAGGTCTATGGTGAAAAAGGAAATATCTTCCGTTCAAAACTGGAAAGAAGCTTTCTGAGAAACTGCTCTGTGTTCTGTGAATTCATCTCACAGAGTTACATCTTTCCCTTCAAGAAGCCTTTCGCTAAGGCTGTTCTTGTGGAATTGGCAAAGCGATATTTGGAAGCCCATAGACGGCTATGGTGAAAAAAGAAATATCTTCCGTTCAAAACTGGAAAGAAGCTTTCTGAGAAACTGCTCTGTGTTCTGTGAATTCATCTCACAGAGTTACATCTTTCCCTTCAAGAAGCCTTTCGCTAAGGCTGTTCTTGTGGAATTGGCAAAGGGATATTTGGAAGCCCATAGAGGGCTATGGTGAAAAAGGAAATATCTTCCGTTCAAAACTGGAAAGAAGCTTTCTGAGAAACTGCTCTGTGTTCTGTGAATTCATCTCACAGAGTTACATCTTTCCCTTCAAGAAGCCTTTCGCTAAGGCTGTTCTTGTGGAATTGGCAAAGGGATATTTGGAAGCCCTTATAGGGCTATGGTGAAAAAGGAAATATCTTCCGTTCAAAACTGGAAAGAAGCTTTCTGAGAAACTGCTCTGTGTTCTGTTAATTCATCTCACAGAGTTACATCTTTCCCTTCAAGAAGCCTTTCGCTAAGGCTGTTCTTGTGGAATTGGCAAAGGGATATTTGGAAGCCCATAGAGGGCTATGGTGAAAAAGGAAATATCTTCCGTTCAAAACTGGAAAGAAGCTTTCTGAGAAACTGCTCTGTGTACTGTTAATTCATCTCACAGAGTTACATCTTTCCCTTCAAGAAGCCTTTCGCTAAGGCTGTTCTTGTGGAATTGGCAAAGGGATATTTGGAAGCCCGTAGAGGGCTATGGTGAAAAAGGAAATATCTTCCGTTCAAAACTGGAAAGAAGCTTTCTGAGAAACTGCTCTGTGTTCTGTTAATTCATCTCACAGAGTTACATCTTTCCCTTCAAGAAGCCTTTCGCTAAGGCTGTTCTTGTGGAATTGGCAAAGGAATATTTGGAAGCCCATAGACGGCTATGGTGAAAAAGGAAATATCTTCCGTTCAAAACTGGAAAGAAGCTTTCTGAGAAATTGCTCTGTGTTCTCTTAATTCATCTCACAGAGTTACATCTTTCCCTTCAAGAAGCCTTTCGCTAAGGCTGTTCTTGTGGAATTGGCAAAGGGATATTTGGAACCCCTAGAGGGCTATGGTGAAAAAGGAAATATCTTCAGTTCAAAACTGGAAAGAAGCTTTCTGAGAAACTGCTCTGTGTTCTGTGAATTCATCTCACAGAGTTACATCTTTCCCTTCAAGAAGCCTTTCGCTAAGGCTGTTCTTGTGGAATTGGCAAAGGGATATTTGGAAGCCCATAGAGGGCTATGGTGAAAAAGGAAATATCTTCCGTTCAAAACTGGAAAGAAGCTTTCTGAGAAACTGCTGTGTGTTCTGTGAATTCATCTCACAGAGTTACATCTTTCCCCTCAAGAAGCCTTTCGCTAAGGCTGTTCTTGTGGAATTGGCAAAGGGATATTTGGAAGCCCATAGAGGGCTATGGTGAAAAAGGAAATGTCTTCCGTTCAAAACTGGAAAGAAGCTTTCTGAGAAACTGCTCTGTGTTCTGTTAATTCATCTCACAGAGTTACATCTTTCCCTTCAAGAAGCCTTTCGCTAAGGCTGTTCTTGTGGAATTGGCAAAGGGATATTTGGAAGCCCATAGAGGGCTATGGTGAAAAAGGAAATATCTTCCGTTCAAAACTGGAAAGAAGCTTTCTGAGAAACTGCTCTGTGTTCTGTGAATTCATCTCACAGAGTTACATCTTTCCCTTCAAGAAGCCTTTCGCTAAGGCTGTTCTTGTGGAATTGGCAAAGGGATATTTGGAAGCCCATAGAGGCCTATGGTGAAAAAGGAAATATCTTCCGTTCAAAACTGGAAAGAAGCTTTCTGAGAAACTGCTCTGTGTTCTGTTAATTCATCTCACAGAGTTACATCTTTCCCTTCAAGAAGCCTTTCGCTAAGGCTGTTCTTGTGGAATTGGCAAAGGGATATTTGGAAGCACATAGAGGCCTATGGTGAAAAAGGAAATATCTTCCGTTCAAAACTGGAAAGAAGCTTTCTGAGAAACTGCTCTGTGTTCTGTGAATTCATCTCACAGAGTTACATCTTTCCCTTCAAGAAGCCTTTCGCTAAGGCTGTTCTTGTGGAATTGGCAAAGGGATATTTGGAAGCCCATAGAGGGATATGTTGAATAAGGAAATATCTTCCGTTCAAAACTGGAAAGAAGCTTTCTGAGAAACTGCTCTATGTTCTGTTAATTCATCTCACAGAGTTACATCTTTCCCTTCAAGAAGCCTTTCGCTAAGGCTGTTCTTGTGGAAATGGCAAAGGGATATTTGGAAGCCCATAGAGGGCTATGGTGAAAAAGGAAATATCTTCCGTTCAAAACTGGAAAGAAGCTTTCTGAGAAACTGCTCTGTGTTCTGTGAATTCATCTCACAGAGTTACATCTTTCCCTTCAAGAAGCCTTTCGCTAAGGCTGTTCTTGTGGAATTGGCAAAGCGATATTTGGAAGCCCATAGAGGGCTATGGTGAAAAAGGAAATATCTTCCGTTCAAAATTGGAAAGAAGCTTTCTGAGAAACTGCTCTGTGTTCTCTGAATTCATCTCACAGAGTTACATCTTTCCCTTCAAGAAGCCTTTCGCTAAGGCTGTTCTTGTGGAATTGGCAAAGGGATATTTGGAAGCCCATAGAGGGCTATGGTGAAAAAGGAAATATCTTCCGTTCAAAACTGGAAAGAAGCTTTCTGAGAAACTGCTCTGTGTTCTGTGAGTTCATCTCACAGAGTTACATCTTTCCCTTCAGGAAGCCTTTCGCTAAGGCTGTTCTTGTGGAATTGGCAAAGGGATATTTGGAAGCCCATAGAGGGCTATGGTGAAAAAGGAAATATCTTCCGTTCAAAACTGGAAAGAAGCTTTCTGAGAAACTGCTCTGTGTACTGTTAATTCATCTCACAGAGTTACATCTTTCCCTTCAAGAAGCCTTTCGCTATGGCTGTTCTTGTGGAATTGGCAAAGGGATATTTGGAAGCAAATAGAGGGCTATGGTGAAAAAGGAAATATCTTCCGTTCAAAACTGGAAAGAAGCTTTCTGTTAAACTGCTCTGTGTTCTGTTAATTCATCTCACAGAGTTACATCTTTCCCTTCAAGAAGCCTTTCGCTAAGGCTGTTCTTGTGGAATTGGCAAAGGGATATTTGGAAGCCCTTAGACGGCAATGGTGAAAAAGGAAATATCTTCCGTTCAAAACTGGAAAGAAGCTTTCTGAGAAACTGCTATGTGTTCTGTGAATTCATCTCACAGAGTTACATCTTTCCCTTCAAGAAGCCTTTCGCTAAGGCTGTTCTTGTGGAATTGGCAAAGGGATATTTGGAAGCCCATAGAGGCCTATGGTGAAAAAGGAAATATCTTCCGTTCAAAACTGGAAAGAAGCTTTCTGAGAAACTGCTCTGTGTTCTGTGAATTCATCTCACAGAGTTACATCTTTCCCTTCAAGAAGCCTTTCGCTAAGGCTGTTCTTGTGGAATTGGCAAAGCGATATTTGGAAGCCCATAGAGGGCTATGGTGAAAAAGGATATGTCTTCCGTTCAAAACTGGAAAGAAGCTTTCTGAGAAACTGCTCTGTGTTCTGTTAATTCATCTCACAGAGTTACATCTTTCCCTTCAAGAAGCCTTTCGCTAAGGCTGTTCTTGTGGAATTGGCAAAGGGATATTTGGAAGCCCATAGAGGGCTATGGTGAAAAAGGAAATATCTTCCGTTCAAAATTGGAAAGAAGCTTTCTGAGAAACTGCTCTGTGTTCTGTTAATTCATCTCACAGTGTTACATCTTTCCCTTCAAGGAGCCTTTCGCTAAGGCTGTTCTTGTGGAACTGGCAGGGATATATGGAAGCCCATAGAAGGCTATGGTGAAAAAGGAAATATCTTCCGTTCAAAACTGTAAAGAAGCTTTCTGAGAAACTGTTCTGTGTTCTGTTGATTCATCTCACAGAGTTACATCTTTCCCTTCAAGAAGCCTTTCGCTAAGGCTGTTCTTGTGGAATTGGCAAAGGGATATTTGGAAGCCCATAGAGGGCTATGGTGAAAAAGGAAATATCTTCCGTTCAAAACTGGAAAGAAGCTTTCTGAGAAACTGCTCTGTGTTCTGTTAATTCATCTCACAGAGTTACATCTTTCCCTTCAAGAAGCCTTTCGCTAAGGCTGTTCTTGTGGAATTGGCAAAGGGATATTTGGAAGCCCATAGAGGGCTATGGTGAAAAAGGAAATATCTTCCGTTCAAAACTGGAAAGAAGCTTTCTGAGAAACTGCTCTGTGTTCTGTAAATTCATCTCACAGAGTTACGTCTTTCCCTTCAAGAAGCCTTTCGCTAAGGCTGTTCTTGTGGAATTGGCAAAGGGATATTTGGAAGCCCATAGAGGGCTATGGTGAAAAAGGAAATATCTTCCGTTCAAAACTGGAAAGAAGCTTTCTGAGAAACTGCTCTGTGTTCTGTTAATTCATCTCACAGAGTTACATCTTTCCCTTCAAGAAGCCTTTCGCTAAGGCTGTTCTTGTGGAATTGGCAAAGGGATATTTGGAAGCCCATAGACGGCTATGGTGAAAAAGGAAATATCTTCCGTTCAAAACTGGAAAGAAGCTTTCTGAGAAATTGCTCTGTGTTCTCTTAATTCATCTCACAGAGTTACATCTTTCCCTTCAAGAAGCCTTTCGCTAAGGCTGTTCTTGTGGAATTGGCAAAGGGATATTTGGAAGCCCATAGAGGGCTATGGTGAAAAAGGAAATATCTTCCGTTCAAAACTGGAAAGAAGCTTTCTGAGAAACTGCTCTGTGTTCTGTTAATTCATCTCACAGAGTTACATCTTTCCCTTCAAGAAGCCTTTCGCTAAGGCTGTTCTTGTGGAATTGGCAAAGGGATATTTGGAAGCCCATAGAGGTCTATGGTGAAAAGGAAATATCTTCCGTTCAAAACTGGAAAGAAGCTTTCTGAGAAACTGCTCTGTGTTCTGTGAATTCATCTCACAGAGTTACATCTTTCCCTTCAAGAAGCCTTTCGCTAAGGCTGTTCTTGTGGAATTGGCAAAGCGATATTTGGAAGCCCATAGACGGCTATGGTGAAAAAAGAAATATCTTCCGTTCAAAACTGGAAAGAAGCTTTCTGAGAAACTGCTCTGTGTTCTGTTAATTCATCTCACAGAGTTACATCTTTCCCTTCAAGAAGCCTTTCGCTAAGGCTGTTCTTGTGGAATTGGCAAAGGGATATTTGGAAGCCCATAGAGGGCTATGGTGAAAAAGGAAATATCTTCCGTTCAAAACTGGAAAGAAGCTTTCTGAGAAACTGCTCTGTGTTCTGTGAATTCATCTCACAGAGTTACATCTTTCCCTTCAAGAAGCCTTTCGCTAAGGCTGTTCTTGTGGAATTGGCAAAGGGATATTTGGAAGCCCTTATAGGGCTATGGTGAAAAAGGAAATATCTTCCGTTCAAAACTGGAAAGAAGCTTTCTGAGAAACTGCTCTGTGTTCTGTTAATTCATCTCACAGAGTTACATCTTTCCCTTCAAGAAGCCTTTCGCTAAGGCTGTTCTTGTGGAATTGGCAAAGGGATATTTGGAAGCCCATAGAGGGCTATGGTGAAAAAGGAAATATCTTCCGTTCAAAACTGGAAAGAAGCTTTCTGAGAAACTGCTCTGTGTACTGTTAATTCATCTCACAGAGTTACATCTTTCCCTTCAAGAAGCCTTTCGCTAAGGCTGTTCTTGTGGAATTGGCAAAGGGATATTTGGAAGCCCGTAGAGGGCTATGGTGAAAAAGGAAATATCTTCCGTTCAAAACTGGAAAGAAGCTTTCTGAGAAACTGCTCTGTGTTCTGTTAATTCATCTCACAGAGTTACATCTTTCCCTTCAAGAAGCCTTTCGCTAAGGCTGTTCTTGTGGAATTGGCAAAGGAATATTTGGAAGCCCATAGACGGCTATGGTGAAAAAGGAAATATCTTCCCTTCAAAACTGGAAAGAATCTTTCTGAGAAATTGCTCTGTGTTTTCTTAATTCATCTCACAGAGTTACATCTTTCCCTTCAAGAAGCCTTTCGCTAAGGCTGTTCTTGTGGAATTGGCAAAGGGATATTTGGAACCCCTAGAGGGCTATGGTGAAAAAGGAAATATCTTCAGTTTAAAACTGGAAAGAAGCTTTCTGAGAAACTGCTCTGTGTTCTGTGAATTCATCTCACAGAGTTACATCTTTCCCTTCAAGAAGCCTTTCGCTAAGGCTGTTCTTGTGGAATTGGCAAAGGGATATTTGGAAGCCCATAGAGGGCTATGGTGAAAAAGGAAATATCTTCCGTTCAAAACTGGAAAGAAGCTTTCTGAGAAACTGCTGTGTGTTCTGTGAATTCATCTCACAGAGTTACATCTTTCCCTTCAAGAAGCCTTTCGCTAAGGCTGTTCTTGTGGAATTGGCAAAGGGATATTTGGAAGCCCATAGAGGGCTATGGTGAAAAAGGAAATGTCTTCCGTTCAAAACTGGAAAGAAGCTTTCTGAGAAACTGCTCTGTGTTCTGTTAATTCATCTCACAGAGTTACATCTTTCCCTTCAAGAAGCCTTTCGCTAAGGCTGTTCTTGTGGAATTGGCAAAGGGATATTTGGAAGCCCATAGACGGCTATGGTGAAAAAGGAAATATCTTCCGTTCAAAACTGGAAAGAAGCTTTCTGAGAAACTGCTCTGTGTTCTGTGAATTCATCTCACAGAGTTACATCTTTCCCTTCAAGAAGCCTTTCGCTAAGGCTGTTCTTGTGGAATTGGCAAAGCGATATTTGGAAGCCCATAGACGGCTATGGTGAAAAAGGAAATATCTTCCGTTCAAAACTGGAAAGAAGCTTTCTGAGAAACTGCTCTGTGTTCTGTTAATTCATCTCACAGAGTTACATCTTTCCCTTCAAGAAGCCTTTCGCTAAGGCTGTTCTTGTGGAATTGGCAAAGGGATATTTGGAAGCACATAGAGGCCTATGGTGAAAAAGGAAATATCTTCCGTTCAAAACTGGAAAGAAGCTTTCTGAGAAACTGCTCTGTGTTCTGTGAATTCATCTCACAGAGTTACATCTTTCCCTTCAAGAAGCCTTTCGCTAAGGCTGTTCTTGTGGAATTGGCAAAGGGATATTTGGAAGCCCATAGAGGGATATGTTGAATAAGGAAATATCTTCCGTTCAAAACTGGAAAGAATCTTTCTGAGAAACTGCTCTATGTTCTGTTAATTCATCTCACAGAGTTACATCTTTCCCTTCAAGAAGCCTTTCGCTAAGGCTGTTCTTGTGGAAATGGCAAAGGGATATTTGGAAGCCCATAGAGGGCTATGGTGAAAAAGGAAATATCTTCCGTTCAAAACTGGAAAGAAGCTTTCTGAGAAACTGCTCTGTGTTCTGTGAATTCATCTCACAGAGTTATATCTTTCCCTTCAAGAAGCCTTTCGCTAAGGCTGTTCTTGTGGAATTGGCAAAGCGATATTTGGAAGCCCATAGAGGGCTATGGTGAAAAAGGAAATATCTTCCGTTCAAAATTGGAAAGAAGCTTTCTGAGAAACTGCTCTGTGTTCTCTGAATTCATCTCACAGAGTTACATCTTTCCCTTCAAGAAGCCTTTCGCTAAGGCTGTTCTTGTGGAATTGGCAAAGGGATATTTGGAAGCCCATAGAGGGCTATGGTGAAAAAGGAAATATCTTCCGTTTAAAACTGGAAAGAAGCTTTCTGAGAAACTGCTCTGTGTTCTGTGAGTTCATCTCACAGAGTTACATCTTTCCCTTCAGGAAGCCTTTCGCTAAGGCTGTTCTTGTGGAATTGGCAAAGGGATATTTGGAAGCCCATAGAGGGCTATGGTGAAAAAGGAAATATCTTCCGTTCAAAACTGGAAAGAAGCTTTCTGAGAAACTGCTCTGTGTACTGTTAATTCATCTCACAGAGTTACATCTTTCCCTTCAAGAAGCCTTTCGCTATGGCTGTTCTTGTGGAATTGGCAAAGGGATATTTGGAAGCAAATAGAGGGCTATGGTGAAAAAGGAAATATCTTCCGTTCAAAACTGGAAAGAAGCTTTCTGTGAAACTGCTCTGTGTTCTGTTAATTCATCTCACAGAGTTACATCTTTCCCTTCAAGAAGCCTTTCGCTAAGGCTGTTCTTGTGGAATTGGCAAAGGGATATTTGGAAGCCCTTAGACGGCAATGGTGAAAAAGGAAATATCTTCCGTTCAAAACTGGAAAGAAGCTTTCTGAGAAATTGCTCTGTGTTCTGTTAATTCATCTCACAGAGTTACATCTTTCCCTTCAAGAAGCCTTTCGCTAAGGCTGTTCTTGTGGAATTGGCAAAGGGATATTTGGAAGCCCATACAGGGCTATGGTGAAAAAGGAAATATCTTCCGTTCAAAACTGGAAAGAAGCTTTCTGAGAAACTGCTCTGTGTTCTGTTAATTCATCTCACAGAGTTACATCTTTCCCTTCAAGAAGCCTTTCGCTAAGGCTGTTCTTGTGGAATTGGCAAAGGGATATTTGGAAGCCCATAGAGGGCTAAGGTGAAAAAGCAAATATCTTCCGTTCAAAACTGGAAAGAAGCTTTCTGAGAAACTGCTATGTGTTCTGTGAATTCATCTCACAGAGTTACATCTTTCCCTTCAAGAAGCCTTTCGCTAAGGCTGTTCTTGTGGAATTGGCAAAGGGATATTTGGAAGCCCATAGAGGCCTATGGTGAAAAAGGAAATATCTTCCGTTCAAAACTGGAAAGAAGCTTTCTGAGAAACTGCTCTGTGTTCTGTGAATTCATCTCACAGAGTTACATCTTTCCCTTCAAGAAGCCTTTCGCTAAGGCTGTTCTTGTGGAATTGGCAAAGCGATATTTGGAAGCCCATAGAGGGCTATGGTGAAAAAGGAAATGTCTTCCGTTCAAAACTGGAAAGAAGCTTTCTGAGAAACTGCTCTGTGTTCTGTTAATTCATCTCACAGAGTTACATCTTTCCCTTCAAGAAGCCTTTCGCTAAGGCTGTTCTTGTGGAATTGGCAAAGGGATATTTGGAAGCCCATAGAGGGCTATGGTGAAAAAGGAAATATCTTCCGTTCAAAACTGGAAAGAAGCTTTCTGAGAAACTGCTCTGTGTTCTGTTAATTCATCTCACAGTGTTACATCTTTCCCTTCAAGGAGCCTTTCGCTAAGGCTGTTCTTGTGGAATTGGCAGGGATATATGGAAGCCCATAGAAGGCTATGGTGAAAAAGGAAATATCTTCCGTTCAAAACTGTAAAGAAGCTTTCTGAGAAACTGTTCTGTGTTCTGTTGATTCATCTCACAGAGTTACATCTTTCCCTTCAAGAAGCCTTTCGCTAAGGCTGTTCTTGTGGAATTGGCAAAGGGATATTTGGAAGCCCATAGAGGGCTATGGTGAAAAAGGAAATATCTTCCGTTCAAAACTGGAAAGAAGCTTTCTGAGAAAATGCTCTGTGTTCTGTTAATTCATCTCACAGAGTTACATCTTTCCCTTCAAGAAGCCTTTCGCTAAGTCTGTTCTTGTGGAATTGGCAAAGGGATATTTGGAAGCCCTTAGAGGGATATGGTGAAAAAGGAAATATCTTCCGTTCAAAACTGGAAAGAAGCTTTCTGAGAAACTGCTCTGTGTTCTGTGAATTCATCTTACAGAGTTACATCTTTCCCTTCAAGAAGCCTTTCGCTAAGGCTGTTCTTGTGGAATTGGGAAAGGGATATTTGGAAGCCCATAGAGGGCTATTGTGAAAAAGGAAATATCTTCCGTTCAAAACTGGAAAGAAGCTTTCTGAGAAACTGCTCTGTGTTCTGTTAATTCATCTCACAGAGTTACATCTTTCCCTTCAAGAAGCCTTTCGCTAAGGCTGTTCTTGTGGAATTGGCAAAGGGATATTTGGAAGCCCATAGAGGGCTATGGTGAAAAAGGAAATATCTTCCGTTCAAAACTGGAAAGAAGCTTTCTGAGAAACTGCTCTGTGTTCTGTTAATTCATCTCACAGAGTTACATCTTTCCCTTCAAGAAGCCTTTCGCTAAGGCTGTTCTTGTGGAATTGGCAAAGGGATATTTGGAAGCCCATAGAGGGCTATGGTGAAAAAGAAATATCTTCCGTTCAAAACTGGAAAGAAGCTTTCTGAGAAATTGCTCTGTGTTCTGTTAATTCATCTCACAGAGTTACATCTTTCCCTTCAAGAAGCCTTTCGCTAAGGCTGTTCTTGTGGAATTGGCAAAGGGATATTTGGAAGCCCATACAGGGCTATGGTGAAAAAGGAAATATCTTCCGTTCAAAACTGGAAAGAAGCTTTCTGAGAAACTGCTCTGTGTTCTGTTAATTCATCTCACAGAGTTACATCTTTCCCTTCAAGAAGCCTTTCGCTAAGGCTGTTCTTGTGGAATTGGCAAAGGGATATTTGGAAGCCCATAGAGGGCTAAGGTGAAAAAGCAAATATCTTCCGTTCAAAACTGGAAAGAAGCTTTCTGAGAAACTGCTATGTGTTCTGTGAATTCATCTCACAGAGTTACATCTTTCCCTTCAAGAAGCCTTTCGCTAAGGCTGTTCTTGTGGAATTGGCAAAGGGATATTTGGAAGCCCATAGAGGCCTATGGTGAAAAAGGAAATATCTTCCGTTCAAAACTGGAAAGAAGCTTTCTGAGAAACTGCTCTGTGTTCTGTGAATTCATCTCACAGAGTTACATCTTTCCCTTCAAGAAGCCTTTCGCTAAGGCTGTTCTTGTGGAATTGGCAAAGCGATATTTGGAAGCCCATAGTGGGCTATGGTGAAAAAGGAAATGTCTTCCGTTCAAAACTGGAAAGAAGCTTTCTGAGAAACTGCTCTGTGTTCTGTTAATTCATCTCACAGAGTTACATCTTTCCCTTCAAGAAGCCTTTCGCTAAGGCTGTTCTTGTGGAATTGGCAAAGGGATATTTGGAAGCCCATAGAGGGCTATGGTGAAAAAGGAAATATCTTCCGTTCAAAACTGGAAAGAAGCTTTCTGAGAAACTGCTCTGTGTTCTGTTAATTCATCTCACAGTGTTACATCTTTCCCTTCAAGGAGCCTTTCGCTAAGGCTGTTCTTGTGGAATTGGCAGGGATATATGGAAGCCCATAGAAGGCTATGGTGAAAAAGGAAATATCTTCCGTTCAAAACTGTAAAGAAGCTTTCTGAGAAACTGTTCTGTGTTCTGTTGATTCATCTCACAGAGTTACATCTTTCCCTTCAAGAAGCCTTTCGCTAAGGCTGTTCTTGTGGAATTGGCAAAGGGATATTTGGAAGCCCATAGAGGGCTATGGTGAAAAAGGAAATATCTTCCGTTCAAAACTGGAAAGAAGCTTTCTGAGAAAATGCTCTGTGTTCTGTTAATTCATCTCACAGAGTTACATCTTTCCCTTCAAGAAGCCTTTCGCTAAGTCTGTTCTTGTGGAATTGGCAAAGGGATATTTGGAAGCCCTTAGAGGGATATGGTGAAAAAGGAAATATCTTCCGTTCAAAACTGGAAAGAAGCTTTCTGAGAAACTGCTCTGTGTTCTGTGAATTCATCTCACAGAGTTACATCTTTCCCTTCAAGAAGCCTTTCGCTAAGGCTGTTCTTGTGGAATTGCGAAAGGGATATTTGGAAGCCCATAGACTGCTATGTTGAAAAAGGAAATATCTTCCGTTCAAAACTGGAAAGAAGCTTTCTGAGAAACTGCTCTGTTTTCTGTGAATTCATCTCACAGAGTTACATCTTTCCCTTCAAGAAGCCTTTCGCTAAGGCTGTTCTTGTGGAATTGGCAAAGGGATATTTGGAAGCCCATAGAGGGCTATGGTGAAAAAGGAAATATCTTCCGTTCAAAACTGGAAAGAAGCTTTCTGAGAAACTGCTCTGTGTTCTGTGAATTCATCTCACAGAGTTACATCTTTCCCTTCAAGAAGCCTTTCGCTAAGCTGTTCTTGTGGAATTGCGAAAGGGATATTTGGAAGCCCATAGACTGCTATGGTGAATAAGGAAATATCTTCCGTTCAAAACTGGAAAGAAGCTTTCTGAGAAACTGCTCTGTGTTCTGTGAATTCATCTCACAGAGTTACATCTTTCCCTTCAAGAAGCCTTTCGCTAAGGCTGTTCTTGTGGAATTGGCAAAGGGATATTTGGAAGCCCATAGAGGGCTATGGTGAAAAAGGAAATATCTTCCGTTCAAAACTGGAAAGAAGCTTTCTGAGAAACTGCTCTGTGTTCTGTGAATTCATCTCACAGAGTTACATCTTTCCCTTCAAGAAGCCTTTCGCTAAGCTGTTCTTGTGGAATTGCGAAAGCGATATTTGGAAGCCCATAGACTGCTATGTTGAAAAAGGAAATGTCTTCCGTTCAAAAATGGAAAGAAGCTTTCTGAGAAACTGCTCTGTGTTCTGTGAATTCATCTCACAGAGTTACATCTTTCCCTTCAAGAAGCCTTTCGCTAAGGCTGTTCTTGTGGAATTGGCAAAGGGATATTTGGAAGCGAATAGAGGGCTATGGTGAAAAAGGAAATATCTTCCGTTCAAAACTGGAAAGAAGCTTTCTGAGAAACTGCTCTGTGTTCTGTGAATTCATCTCACAGAGTTACATCTTTCCCTTCAAGAAGCCTTTCGCTAAGGCTGTTCTTGTGGAATTGGAAAAGGGATATTTGGAAGCCCATAGAGGCCTATGGTGAAAAAGGAAATATCTTCCGTTCAAAACTGGAAAGAAGCTTTCTGAGAAACTGCTCTGTGTTCTGTGAATTCATCTCACAGAGTTACATCTTTCCCTTCAAGAAGCCTTTCGCTAAGGCTGTTCTTGTGGAATTGGCAAAGGGATATTTGGAAGCCCATAGAGGGCTATGGTGAAAAAGGAAATATCTTCCGTTCAAAACTGGAAAGAAGCTTTCTGAGAAACTGCTCTGTGTTCTGTGAATTCATCTCACAGAGTTACATCTTTCCCTTCAAGAAGCCTTTCGCTAAGGCTGTTCTTGTGGAATTGGCAAAGGGATATTTGGAAGCCCATAGAGGCCTATGGTGGAAAAGGAAATATCTTCCTTTCAAAACTGTAAAGAAGCTTTCTGAGAAACTGCTCTGTGTTCTGTGAATTCATCTCACAGAGTTACATCTTTCCCTTCAAGAAGCCTTTCGCTAAGGCTGTTCTTGTGGAATTGGCAAAGGGATATTTGGAAGCCCTTAGAGGGCTATGGTGAGAAAGGAAATATCTTCCGTTCAAAACTGGAAAGAAGCTTTCTGAGAAACTGCTCTGTGTTCTGTTAATTCATCTCACAGAGTTACATCTTTCCCTTCAAGAAGCCTTTCGCTAAGGCTGTTCTTGTGGAATTTGCAAAGGGATATTTGGAAGCCCATAGAGGGCTATGGTGAAAAAGGAAATATCTTCCGTTCAAAACTGGAAAGAAGCTTTCTGAGAAATTGCTCTGTGTTCTGTGAATTCATCTCACAGAGTTACATCTTTCCCTTCAAGAAGCCTTTCGCTGAGGCTGTTCTTGTGGAATTGGCAAAGGGATATTTGGAAGCCCATAGAGGCCTATGGTGAAAAAGGAAATATCTTCCGTTCAAAACTGGAAAGAAGCTTTCTGAGAAACTGCTCTGTGTTCTGTGAATTCATCTCACAGAGTTACATCTTTCCCTTCAAGAAGCCTTTCGCTAAGGCTGTTCTTGTGGAATTGGCAAAGGGATATTTGGAAGCCCATAGAGGTCTATGGTGAAAAAGGAAATATCTTCCGTTCAAAACTGGAAAGAAGCTTTCTGAGAAACTGCTCTGTGTTCTGTGAATTCATCTCACAGAGTTACATCTTTCCCTTCAAGAAGCCTTTCGCTAAGGCTGTTCTTGTGGAATTGGGAAAGGGATATTTGGAAGCCCATAGAGGCATATGGTGAAAAAGGAAATATCTTCCGTTCAAAACTGGAAAGAAGCTTTCTGAGAAACTGCTCTGTGTTCTGTGAATTCATCTCACAGAGTTACATCTTTCCCTTCAAGAAGCCTTTCGCTAAGGCTGTTCTTGTGGAATTGGCAAAGGGATATTTGGAAGCCCATAGAGGGATATGTTGAATAAGGAAATATCTTCCGTTCAAAACTGGAAAGAAGCTTTCTGAGAAACTGCTCTATGTTCTGTTAATTCATCTCACAGAGTTACATCTTTCCCTTCAAGAAGCCTTTCGCTAAGGCTGTTCTTGTGGAAATGGCAAAGGGATATTTGGAAGCCCATAGAGGGCTATGGTGAAAAAGGAAATATCTTCCGTTCAAAACTGGAAAGAAGCTTTCTGAGAAACTGCTCTGTTTTCTGTGAATTCATCTCAAAGAGTTACATCTTTCCCTTCAAGAAGCCTTTCGCTAAGGCTGTTCTTGTGGAATTGGCAAAGCGATATTTGGAAGCCCTTAGAGGGCTATGGTGAAAAAGGAAATATCTTCCGTTCAAAATTGGAAAGAAGCTTTCTGAGAAACTGCTCTGTGTTCTCTGAATTCATCTCACAGAGTTACATCTTTCCCTTCAAGAAGCCTTTCGCTAAGGCTGTTCTTGTGGAATTGGCAAAGGGATATTTGGAAGCCCATAGAGGGCTATGGTGAAAAAGGAAATATCTTACGTTCAAAACTGGAAAGAAGCTTTCTGAGAAACTGCTCTGTGTTCTGTGAGTTCATCTCACAGAGTTACATCTTTCCCTTCAGGAAGCCTTTCGCTAAGGCTGTTCTTGGGGAATTGGCAAAGGGATATTTGGAAGCCCATAGAGGGCTATGGTGAAAAAGGAAATATCTTCCGTTCAAAACTGGAAAGAAGCTTTCTGAGAAACTGCTCTGTGTACTGTTAATTCATCTCACAGAGTTACATCTTTCCCTTCAAGAAGCCTTTCGCTATGGCTGTTCTTGTGGAATTGGCAAAGGGATATTTGGAAGCAAATAGAGGGCTATGGTGAAAAAGGAAATATCTTCCGTTCAAAACTGGAAAGAAGCTTTCTGTGAAACTGCTCTGTGTTCTGTTAATTCATCTCACAGAGTTACATCTTTCCCTTCAAGAAGCCTTTCGCTAAGGCTGTTCTTGTGGAATTGGCAAAGGGATATTTGGAAGCCCTTAGACGGCAATGGTGAAAAAGGAAATATCTTCCGTTCAAAACTGGAAAGAAGCTTTCTGAGAAATTGCTCTGTGTTCTGTTAATTCATCTTACAGAGTTACATCTTTCCCTTCAAGAAGCCTTTCGCTAAGGCTGTTCTTGTGGAATTGGCAAAGGGATATTTGGAAGCCCATAGAGGCCTATGGTGAAAAAGGAAATATCTTCCGTTCAAAACTGGAAAGAAGCTTTCTGAGAAACTGCTCTGTGTTCTGTTAATTCATCTCACAGAGTTACATCTTTCCCTTCAAGAAGCCTTTCGCTAAGTCTGTTCTTGTGGAATTGGCAAAGGGATATTTGGAAGCCCTTAGAGGGATATGGTGAAAAAGGAAATATCTTCCGTTCAAAACTGGAAAGAAGCTTTCTGAGAAACTGCTCTGTGTTCTGTGAATTCATCTCACAGAGTTACATCTTTCCCTTCAAGAAGCCTTTCGCTAAGGCTGTTCTTGTGGAAATGGCAAAGGGATATTTGGAAACCCATAGAGGGATATGGTGAAAAAGGAAATATCTTCCGTTCAAAACTGGAAAGAAGCTTTCTGAGAATCTGCTCTGTGTTCTGTGAATTCATCTCACAGAGTTACATCTTTCCCTTCAAGAAGCCTTTCGCTAAGGCTGTTCTTGTGGAAATGGCAAAGGGATATTTGGAAGCCCATAGAGGGATATGGTGAAAAAGGAAATATCTTCCGTTCAAAACTGGAAAGAAGCTTTCTGAGAAACTGCTCTGTGTTCTGTTAATTCATCTCACAGAGTTACATCTTTCCCTTCAAGAAGCCTTTCGCTAAGGCTGTTCTTTTGGAATTTGCAAAGCGATATTTGGAAGCCCATAGAGGGCTATGGTGAAAAAGGAAATATCTTCCGTTCAAAACTGGAAAGAAGCTTTCTGAGAAACGGCTCGGTGTTCTGTTAATTCATCTCACAGAGTTACATCTTTCCCTTCAAGAAGCCTTTCGCTAAGGCTGTTCTTGTGGAATTGGCAAAGGGATATTTGGAAGCCCATAGAGGGCTATGGTGAAAAAGGAAATAACTTCAGTTCAAAACTGGAAAGAAGCTTTCTGAGAAACTGCTCTGTGTTCTGTGAATTCATCTCACAGAGTTACATCTTTCCCTTCAAGAAGCCTTTCGCTAAGGCTGTTCTTGTGGAATTGGCAAAGGGATATTTGGAAGCCCTTAGAGGGCTATGGTTAAAAAAGGAAATATCTTCCGTTCAAAACTGGAAAGAAGCTTTCTGAGAGACTGCTCTGTGTTCTGTGAATTCATCTTACAGAGTTACATCTTTCCCTTCAAGAAGCCTTTCGCTAATGTTGTGGAATTGGGAAAGGGATATTTGGAAGCCCATAGAGGGCTATTGTGAAAAAGGAAATATCTTCCGTTCAAAACTGGAAAGAAGCTTTCTGAGAAACTGCTCTGTGTTCTGTTAATTCATCTCACAGAGTTACATCTTTCCCTTCAAGAAGCCTTTCGCTAAGGCTGTTCTTGTGGAATAGGCAAAGGGATATTTGGAAGCCCATAGAGGGCTATGGTGAAAAAGGAAATATCCTCCGTTCAAAACTGGAAAGAAGCTTTCTGAGAAACTGCTCTGTGTTCTGTTAATTCATCTCACAGAGTTACATCTTTCCCTTCAAGAAGCCTTTCGCTAAGGCTGTTCTTGTGGAATTGGCAAAGGGATATTTGGAAGCCCATAGAGGGCTATGGTGAAAAAGGAAATATCTTCCGTTCAAAACTGGAAAGAAGCTTTCTGAGAAACTGCTCTGTGTTCTGTGAATTCATCTCACAGAGTTACATCTTTCCCTTCAAGAAGCCTTTCGCTAAGGCTGTTCTTGTGGAATTGGCAAAGGGATATTTGGAAGCCCATAGAGGGCTATGGTGAAAAAGGAAATATCTTCCGTTCAAAACTGGAAAGAAGCTTTCTGAGAAACTGCTCTGTGTTCTGTTAATTCATCTCACAGAGTTACATCTTTCCCTTCAAGAAGCCTTTCGCTAAGGCTGTTCTTGTGGAATTGCGAAAGGGATATTTGGAAGCCCATAGACTGCTATGTTGAAAAAGGAAATATCTTCCGTTCAAAACTGGAAAGAAGCTTTCTGAGAAACTGCTCTGTGTTCTGTGAATTCATCTCACAGAGTTACATCTTTCCCTTCAAGAAGCCTTTCGCTAAGGCTGTTCTTGTGGAATTGGCAAAGGGATATTTGGAAGCCCATAGAGGGCTATGGTGAAAAAGGAAATATCTTCCGTTCAAAACTGGAAAGAAGCTTTCTGAGAAACTGCTCTGTGTTCTGTGAATTCATCTCACAGAGTTACATCTTTCCCTTCAAGAAGCCTTTCGCTAAGCTGTTCTTGTGGAATTGCGAAAGGGATATTTGGAAGCCCATAGACGGCTATGTTGAAAAAGGAAATATCTTCCGTTCAAAACTGTAAAGAAGCTTTCTGAGAAACTGTTCTGTGTTCTGTTAATTCACCTCACAGAGTTACATCTTTCCCTTCAAGAAGCCTTTCGCTAAGGCTGTTCTTGTGGAATTGGCAAAGGGATATTTGGAAGCCCATAGAGGGCTATGGTGAATAAGGAAATATCTTCCGTTCAAAACTGGAAAGAAGCTTTGTGAGAAACTGCTCTGTGTTCTGTGAATTCATCTCACAGAGTTACATCTTTCCCTTCAAGAAGCCTTTCGCTAAGGCTGTTCTTGTGGAATTGGCAAAGCGATATTTGGAAGCCCATAGAGGGCTATGGTGAAAAAGGAAATATCTTCCGTTCAAAACTGGAAAGAAGCTTTCTGAGAATCGGCTCGGTGTTCTGTTAATTCATCTCACAGAGTTACATCTTTCCCTTCAAGAAGCCTTTCGCTAAGGCTGTTCTTGTGGAATTGGCAAAGGGATATTTGGAAGCCCATAGAGGGCTATGGTAAAAAAGGAAATAACTTCAGTTCAAAACTGGAAAGAAGCTTTCTGAGAAACTGCTCTGTGTTCTGTTAATTCATCTCACAGAGTTACATCTTTCCCTTCAAGAAGCCTTTCGCTAAGGCTGTTCTTGTGGAATTGGCAAAGGGATATTTGGAAGCCCTTAGAGGGCTATGGTTAAAAAAGGAAATATCTTCCGTTCAAAACTGGAAAGAAGCTTTCTGAGAGACTGCTCTGTGTTCTGTTAATTCATCTTACAGAGTTACATCTTTCCCTTCAAGAAGCCTTTCGCTAAGGCTGTTCTTGTGGAATTGGGAAAGGGATATTTGGAAGCCCATAGAGGGCTATTGTGAAAAAGGAAATATCTTCCGTTCAAAAGTGGAAAGAAGCTTTCTGAGAGACTGCTCTGTGTTCTGTTAATTCATCTCACAGAGTTACATCTTTCCCTTCAAGAAGCCTTTCGCTAAGGCTGTTCTTGTGGAATTGGCAAAGGGATATTTGGAAGCCCATAGAGGGCTATGGTGAAAAAGGAAATATCTTCCGTTCAAAACTGGAAAGAAGCTTTCTGAGAAACTGCTCTGTGTTCTGTAAATTCATCTCACAGAGTTACATCTTTCCCATCAAGAAGCCTTTCGCTAAGGCTGTTCTTGTGGAATTGGCAAAGGGATATTTGGAAGCCCATAGAGGGCTATGGTGAAAAAGGAAATATCTTCCGTTCAAAACTGGAAAGAAGCTTTCTGAGAAACTGCTCTGTGTTCTGTGAATTCATCTCACAGAGTTACATCTTTCCCTTCAAGAAGCCTTTCGCTAAGGCTGTTCTTGTGGAATTGCGAAAGGGATATTTGGAAGCCCATAGACTGCTATGTTGAAAAAGGAAATATCTTCCGTTCAAAACTGGAAAGAAGCTTTCTGAGAAACTGCTCTGTGTTCTGTGAATTCATCTCACAGAGTTACATCTTTCCCTTCAAGAAGCCTTTCGCTAAGGCTGTTCTTGTGGAATTGGCAAAGGGATATTTGGAAGCCCATAGAGGCCTATGGTGAAAAAGGAAATATCTTCCGTTCAAAACTGGAAAGAAGCTTTCTGAGAAACTGCTCTGTGTTCTGTGAATTCATCTCACAGAGTTACATCTTTCCCTTCAAGAAGCCTTTCGCTAAGCTGTTCTTGTGGAATTGCGAAAGGGATATTTGGAAGCCCATAGACTGCTATGATGAAAAAGGAAATGTCTTCCGTTCAAAAATGGAAAGAAGCTTTCTGAGAAACTGCTCTGTGTTCTGTGAATTCATCTCACAGAGTTACATCTTTCCCTTCAAGAAGCCTTTCGCTAAGGCTGTTCTTGTGGAATTGGCAAAGGGATATTTGGAAGCCCATAGAGGCCTATGGTGAAAAAGGAAATATCTTCCGTTCAAAACTTGAAAGAAGCTTTCTGAGAAACTGCTCTGTGTTCTGTGAATTCATCTCACAGAGTTACATCTTTCCCTTCAAGAAGCCTTTCGCTAAGGCTGTTCTTGTGGAATTGGCAAAGGGATATTTGGAAGCCCTTAGAGGCCTATGGTGAAAAAGGAAATATATTCCGTTCAAAACTGGAAAGAAGCTTTCTGAGAAACTGCTCTGTGTTCTGTGAATTCATCTCACAGAGTTACATCTTTCCCTTCAAGAAGCCTTTCGCTAAGGCTGTTCTTGTGGAATTGGCAAAGGGATATTTGGAAGCCCATAGAGGGCTATGGTGAAAAAGGAAATATCTTCCGTTCAAAACTGGAAAGAAGCTTTCTGAGAAACTGCTCTGTGTTCTGTGAATTCATCTCACAGAGTTACATCTTTCCCTTCAAGAAGCCTTTCGCTAAGGCTGTTCTTGTGGAATTGGGAAAGGGATATTTGGAAGCCCATAGAGGCATATGGTGAAAAAGGAAATATCTTTCGTTCAAAACTGGAAAGAAGCTTTCTGAGAAACTGCTCTGTGTTCTGTGAATTCATCTCACAGAGTTACATCTTTCCCTTCAAGAAGCGTTTCGCTAAGGCTGTTCTTGTGGAATTGGCAAAGGTGTGTTTGGAAGCCCATAGAGGTCTATGGTGAAAAAGGAAATATCTTCCGTTCAAAACTGGAAAGAAGCTTTCTGAGAAACTGCTCTGTGTTCTGTGAATTCATCTCACAGAGTTACATCTTTCCCTTCAAGAAGCCTTTCGCTAAGGCTGTTCTTGTGGAATTGGCAAAGGGATATTTGGAAGCCCATAGACGGCTATGTTGAAAAAGGAAATATCTTCCGTTCAAAACTGGAAAGAAGCTTTCTGAGAAACTGCTCTGTGTTCTGTTAATTCATCTCACAGAGTTACATCTTTCCCTTCAAGAAGCCTTTCGCTAAGGCTGTTCTTGTGGAATTGGCAAAGGGATATTTGGAAGCCCATAGAGGGCTATGGTGAAAAAGGAAATATCTTCCGTTCAAAACTGGAAAGAAGCTTTCTGAGAAACTGCTCTGTGTTCTGTGAATTCATCTCACAGAGTTACATCTTTCCCTTCAAGAAGCCTTTCGCTAAGGCTGTTCTTGTGGAATTGGCAAAGGGATATTTGGAAGCCCATAGAGGCCTATGGTGAAAAAGGAAATATCTTCCTTTCAAAACTGGAAAGAAGCTTTCTGAGAAACTGCTCTGTGTTCTGTGAATTCATCTCACAGAGTTACATCTTTCCCTTCAAGAAGCCTTTCGCTAAGGCTGCTCTTGTGGAATTGCAAAAGGGATATTTGGAAGCCCATAGAGGGCTATGGTGAAAAAGGAAATATCTTCCGTTCAAAACTGGAAAGAAGCTTTCTGAGAAACTACTCTGTGTTCTGTGAATTCATCTCACAGAGTTACATCTTTCCCTTCAAGAAGCCTTTCGCTAAGGCTGTTCTTGTGGAATTGGCAAAGGAATATTTGGAAGCCCATAGAGGGCTATGGTGAAAAAGGAAATATCTTCCGTTCAAAACTGGAAAGAAGCTTTCTGAGAAACTGCTCTGTGTTCTGTTAATTCATCTCACAGAGTTACATCTTTCCCTTCAAGAAGCCTTTCGCTAAGGCTGTTCTTGTGGAATTGGCAAAGGGATATTTGGAAGCCCATAGAGGGCTATGGTGAAAAAGGAAATATCTTCCGTTCAAAACTGGAAAGAAGCTTTCTGAGAAACTGCTCTGTGTTCTGTGAATTCATCTCCAAGAGTTACATTTTTCCCTTCAAGAAGCCTTTCGCTAAGGCTGTTCTTGTGGAATTGGCAAAGGGATATTTGGAAGCCCCTAGAGGACTATTGTGAAAAAGGAAATATCTTCCGTTCAAAACAGGAAAGAAGCTTTCTCAGAAACTGTTCTGTGTTCTGTTAATTCATCTCACAGAGTTACATCTTTCCCTTCAAGAAGCCTTTCGCTACGGCTGTTCTTGTGGAATTGGCAAAGGGATATTTGGAAGCCCATAGAGGGCTATTGTGAAAAAGGAAATATCTTCCGTTCAAAACTGGAAAGAAGCTTTCTGAGAAACTGCTCTGTGTTCTGTGAATTCATCTCACAGAGTTACATCTTTCCCTTCAAGAAGCCTTTCGCTAAGGCTGTTCTTGTGGAATTGGCAAAGGGATATATGGAAGCCCATAGAGGGCTATGGTGAAAAAGGAAATATCTTCCGTTCAAAACTATAAAGAAGCTTTCTGAGAAACTGCTCTGTGTTCTGTGAATTCATCTCACAGAGTTACATCTTTCCCTTCAAGAAGCCTTTCGTTAAGGCTGTTCTTGTGGAATTGGCAAAGGGATATTTGGAAGCCCATAGAGGACTATGGTGAAAAAGGAAATATCTTCCGTTCAAAACTGGGAAGAAGCTTTCTGAGAAACTTTTCTGTGTTCTGTTAATTCATCTCACAGAGTTACATCTTTCCCATCAAGAAGCCTTTCGCTAAGGCTGTTCTTGTGGAATTGGCAAAGGGATGTTTGGAAGCCCATAGAGGCCTATGGTGAAAAAGGAAATATCTTCCTTTCAAAACTGGAAAGAAGCTTTCTGAAAAACTGCTCTGTGTTTTGTGAATTCATCTCACAGAATTACATCTTTCCCTTCAAGAAGCCTTTCGCTAAGGCTGTTCTTGTGGAATTGGCAAAGCGATATTTGGAAGCCAATAGAGGGCTACGGTGAAAAAGGAAATATCTTCCGTTCAAAACTGGAAAGAAGCTTTCTGAGAAACTGCTCTGTGTTCTGTTAATTCATCTCACAGAGTTACATCTTTCCCTTCAAGAAGCCTTTCGCTAAGGCTGTTCTTGTGGAATTGGCAAAGGGATATTTGGAAGCCCATAGAGGGCTATGGTGAAAAAGGAAATATCTTCCGTTCAAAACTGGAAAGAAGCTTTCTGAGAAACTGCTCTGTGTTCTGTGAATTCATCTCACAGAGTTACATCTTTCCCTTCAAGAAGCCTTTCCCTAAGGCTGTTCTGGTGGAATTGGCAAAGGGATATTTGGAAGCCCATAGAGGTCTATGGTGAAAAAGGAAATATCTTCCGTTCAAAACTGGAAAGAAGCTTTCTGAGAAACTGCTCTGTGTTCTGTTAATTCATCTCACAGAGTTACATCTTTCCCTTCAAGAAGCCTTTCGCTAAGGCTGTTCTTGTGGAATTGGCAAAGGGATATTTGGAAGCCCATAGAGGGCTATGGTGAAAAAGGAAATATCTTCCGTTGAAAACTGGAAAGAAGCTTTCTGAGAAACTGCTCTGTGTTCTGTGAATTCATCTCACAGAGTTACATCTTTCCCTTCAAGAAGCCTTTCGCTAAGGCTGTTCTTGTGGAATTGGCAAAGGGATATTTGGAAGGCCATAGAGGCCTATGGTGAAAAAGGAAATATCTTCCTTTCAAAACTGGAAAGAAGCTTTCTGAGAAACTGCTCTGTGTTCTGTGAATGCATCTCACAGAGTTACATCTTTCCCTTCAAGAAGCCTTTCGCTAAGGCTGCTCTTGTGGAATTGGCAAAGGGATATTTGGAAGCCCATAGACGGCTATGGTGAAAAAGGAAATATCTTCCGTTCAAAACTGGAAAGAAGCTTTCTGAGAAACTGCTCTGTGTTCTGTTAATTCATCTCACAGAGTTACATCTTTCCCTTCAAGAAACCTTTCGCTAAGGCTGTTCTTGTGAAATTGGCAAAGGGATATTTGGAAGCCCATAGAGGCCTATGGTGAAAAAGGAAATATCTTCCTTTCAAAACTGGAAAGAAGCTTTCTGAGAAACTGCTCTGTGTTCTGTGAATTCATCTCACAGAGTTACATCTTTCCCTTCAAGAAGCCTTTCGCTAAGGCTGTTCTTGTGGAATTGGCAAAGGGATATTTGGAAGCCCATAGAGGGCTATGGTGAAAAAGGAAATATCTTCCGTTCAAAACTGGAAAGAAGCTTTCTGAGAAACTGCTCTGTGTTCTGTTAATTCATCTCACAGAGTTACATCTTTCCCTTCAAGAAGCCTTTCGCTAAGGCTGTTCTTGTGGAATTGGCAAAGCGATATTTCGAAGCCCATAGAGGGCTATGGTGAAAAAGGAAATATCTTCCGTTCAAAACTGGAAAGAAGCTTTCTGAGAAACTGCTCTGTGTTCTGTGAATTCATCTCCAAGAGTTACATTTTTCCCTTCAAGAAGCCTTTCGCTAAGGCTGTTCTTGTGGAATTGGCAAAGGGATATTTGGAAGCCCATAGAGGACTATGGTGAAAAAGGAAATATCTTCCGTTCAAAACTGGAAAGAGGCTTCCTGAGAAACTGTTCTGTGTTCTGTTAATTCATCTCATAGAGTTACATCTTTCCCTTCAAGAAGCCTTTCGCTACGGCTGTTCTTGTGGAATTGGCAAAGGGATATTTGGAAGCCCATAGAGGGCTATGGTGAAAAAGGAAATATCTTCCGTTCAAAACTGGAAAGAAGCTTTCTGAGAAACTGCTCTGTGTTCTGTGAATTCATCTCACAGAGTTACATCTTTCCCTTGAAGAAGCCTTTCGCTAAGGCTGTTCTTGTGGAATTGGCAAAGGGATATTTGGAAGCCCACAGAGGGCTATGGTGAAAAAGGAAATATCTTCCGTTCAAAACTGGAAAGAAGCTTTCTGAGAAACTGCTCTGTGTTCTGTGAATTCATCTCACAGAGTTACATCTTTCCCTTCAAGAAGCCTTTCGTTAAGGCTGTTCTTGTGGTATTGGCAAAGGGATATTTGGAAGCCCATAGAGGCCCATGGTGAAAAAGGAAATATCTTCCCTTCAAAACTGGAAAGAAGCTTTCTGAGAAACTGCTCTGTGTTCTGTGAATTCATCTCACAGAGTTACATCTTTCCCTTCAAGAAGCCTTTCGCTAAGGCTGTTCTTGTGGAATTGGCAAAGGGATATTTGGAAGCCCATAGAGGGCTATGGTGAAAAAGGAAATATCTTCCGTTCAAAACTGGAAAGAAGGTTTCTGAGAAACTGCTCTGTGTTCTGTGAATTCATCTCACAGAGTTACATCTTTCCCTTCAAGAAGCCTTTCGCTAAGGCTGTTCTTGTGGAATTGGCAAAGGGATATTTGGAAGCCCACAGACGGCTATGTTGAAAAAGGAAATATCTTCCGTTCAAAACTGGAAAGAAGCTTTCTGAGAAACTGCTCTGTGTTCTGTGAATTCATCTAACAGAGTTACATCTTTCCCTTCAAGAAGCCTTTCGCTAAGGCTGTTCTTGTGGAATTGGCAAAGGGATATTTGGAAGCCCATAGAGGGCTATGGTGAAAAAGGAAATATCTTCCGTTGAAAACTGGAAAGAAGCTTTCTGAGAAACTGCTCTGTGTTCTGTGAATTCATCTCACAGAGTTACATCTTTCCCTTCAAGAAGCCTTTCGCTAAGGCTGTTCTTGTGGAATTGGCAAAGGGATATTTGGAAGGCCATAGAGGCCTATGGTGAAAAAGGAAATATCTTCCTTTCAAAACTGGAAAGAAGCTTTCTGAGAAACTGCTCTGTGTTCTGTGAATGCATCTCACAGAGTTACATCTTTCCCTTCAAGAAGCCTTTCGCTAAGGCTGCTCTTGTGGAATTGGCAAAGGGATATTTGGAAGCCCATAGACGGCTATGGTGAAAAAGGAAATATCTTCCGTTCAAAACTGGAAAGAAGCTTTCTGAGAAACTGCTCTGTGTTCTGTTAATTCATCTCACAGAGTTACATCTTTCCCTTCAAGAAACCTTTCGCTAAGGCTGTTCTTGTGAAATTGGCAAAGGGATATTTGGAAGCCCATAGAGGCCTATGGTGAAAAAGGAAATATCTTCCTTTCAAAACTGGAAAGAAGCTTTCTGAGAAACTGCTCTGTGTTCTGTGAATTCATCTCACAGAGTTACATCTTTCCCTTCAAGAAGCCTTTCGCTAAGGCTGTTCTTGTGGAATTGGCAAAGGGATATTTGGAAGCCCATAGAGGGCTATGGTGAAAAAGGAAATATCTTCCGTTCAAAACTGGAAAGAAGCTTTCTGAGAAACTGCTCTGTGTTCTGTTAATTCATCTCACAGAGTTACATCTTTCCCTTCAAGAAGCCTTTCGCTAAGGCTGTTCTTGTGGAATTGGCAAAGCGATATTTCGAAGCCCATAGAGGGCTATGGTGAAAAAGGAAATATCTTCCGTTCAAAACTGGAAAGAAGCTTTCTGAGAAACTGCTCTGTGTTCTGTGAATTCATCTCCAAGAGTTACATTTTTCCCTTCAAGAAGCCTTTCGCTAAGGCTGTTCTTGTGGAATTGGCAAAGGGATATTTGGAAGCCCATAGAGGACTATGGTGAAAAAGGAAATATCTTCCGTTCAAAACTGGAAAGAGGCTTCCTGAGAAACTGTTCTGTGTTCTGTTAATTCATCTCATAGAGTTACATCTTTCCCTTCAAGAAGCCTTTCGCTACGGCTGTTCTTGTGGAATTGGCAAAGGGATATTTGGAAGCCCATAGAGGGCTATGGTGAAAAAGGAAATATCTTCCGTTCAAAACTGGAAAGAAGCTTTCTGAGAAACTGCTCTGTGTTCTGTGAATTCATCTCACAGAGTTACATCTTTCCCTTGAAGAAGCCTTTCGCTAAGGCTGTTCTTGTGGAATTGGCAAAGGGATATTTGGAAGCCCACAGAGGGCTATGGTGAAAAAGGAAATATCTTCCGTTCAAAACTGGAAAGAAGCTTTCTGAGAAACTGCTCTGTGTTCTGTGAATTCATCTCACAGAGTTACATCTTTCCCTTCAAGAAGCCTTTCGTTAAGGCTGTTCTTGTGGTATTGGCAAAGGGATATTTGGAAGCCCATAGAGGCCCATGGTGAAAAAGGAAATATCTTCCCTTCAAAACTGGAAAGAAGCTTTCTGAGAAACTGCTCTGTGTTCTGTGAATTCATCTCACAGAGTTACATCTTTCCCTTCAAGAAGCCTTTCGCTAAGGCTGTTCTTGTGGAATTGGCAAAGGGATATTTGGAAGCCCATAGAGGGCTATGGTGAAAAAGGAAATATCTTCCGTTCAAAACTGGAAAGAAGGTTTCTGAGAAACTGCTCTGTGTTCTGTGAATTCATCTCACAGAGTTACATCTTTCCCTTCAAGAAGCCTTTCGCTAAGGCTGTTCTTGTGGAATTGGCAAAGGGATATTTGGAAGCCCACAGACGGCTATGTTGAAAAAGGAAATATCTTCCGTTCAAAACTGGAAAGAAGCTTTCTGAGAAACTGCTCTGTGTTCTGTGAATTCATCTAACAGAGTTACATCTTTCCCTTCAAGAAGCCTTTCGCTAAGGCTGTTCTTGTGGAATTGGCAAAGGGATATTTGGAAGCCCATAGAGGGCTATGGTGAAAAAGGAAATATCTTCCGTTCAAAACTGGAAAGAAGCTTTCTGAGAAACTGCTCTGGGTTCTGTGAATTCATCTCACAGAGTTACATCTTTCCCTTCAAGAAGCCTTTCACTAAGGCTGTTCTTGTGGAATTGGCAAAGGGATATTTGGAAGCCCATAGAGGCCTATGGTGAAAAAGGAAATATCTTCCTTTCAAAACTGGAAAGAAGCTTTCTGAGAAACTGCTCTGTGTTCTGTGAATTCATCTCACAGAGTTACATCTTTCCCTTCAAGAAGCCTTTCGCTAAGGCTGTTCTTGTGGAATTGGCAAAGGGATATTTGGAAGCCCATAGAGGACTATGGTGAAAAAGGAAATATCTTCCGTTCAAAACTGGAAAGAAGCTTTCTGAGAAACTGCTCTGTGTTCTGATAATTCATCTCACAGAGTTACATCTTTCCCTTCAAGAAGCCTTTCGCTAAGGCTGTTCTTGTGGAATTGGCAAAGGGATATTTGGAAGCCCGTAGAGGCCTATGGTGAAAAAGGAAATATCTTCCGTTCAAAACTGGAAAGAAGCTTTCTGAGAAA
Organism: Chlorocebus sabaeus; assembly: GCF_047675955.1. NCBI lineage: Eukaryota > Metazoa > Chordata > Mammalia > Primates > Cercopithecidae > Chlorocebus > Chlorocebus sabaeus. Next base: position 390,438 of record NW_027328181.1, read on the forward strand.
CTGCTCTGTGTTCTGTGAATTCATCTCACAGAGTTACATCTTTCCCTTCAAGAAGCCTTTCGCTAAGGCTGTTCTTGTGGAATTGGCAAAGGGATATTTGGAAGCCCATAGAGGGCTATGGTGAAAAAGGAAATATCTTCCGTTCAAAACTGGAAAGAAGCTTTCTGAGAAACTGCTCTGTGTTCTGTGAATTCATCTCACAGAGTTACATCTTTCCCTTCAAGAAGCCTTTCGCTAAGGCTGTTCTTGTGGAATTGGCAAAGGGATATTTGGAAGCCCATAGAGGCCTATGGTGAAAAAGGAAATATCTTCCGTTCAAAACTGGAAAGAAGCTTTCTGAGAAACTGCTCTGTGTTCTGTGAATTCATCTCACAGAGTTACATCTTTCCCTTCAAGAAGCCTTTCGCTAAGGCTGTTCTTGTGGAATTGGCAAAGGGATATTTGGAAGCCCATAGACGGCTATGGTGAAAAAGGAAATATCTTCCTTTCAAAACTGGAAAGAAGCTTTCTGAGAAACTGCTCTGTGTTCTGTGAATTCATCTCACAGAGTTACATCTTTCCCTTCAAGAAGCCTTTCGCTAAGGCTGTTATTGTGGAATTGGCAAAGGGATATTTGGAAGCCCATAGAGGGCTATGGTGAAAAAGGAAATATCTTCCGTTCAAAACTGGAAAGAAGCTTTCTGAGAAACTGCTCTGTGTTCTGTGAATTCATCTCACAGAGTTACATCTTTCCCTTCAAGAAGCCTTTCGCTAAGGCTGTTCTTGTGGAATTGGCAAAGGGATATTTGGAAGCCCATAGACGGCTATGTTGAAAAAGGAAATATCTTCCGTTCAAAACTGGAAAGAAGCTTTCTGAGAAACTGCTCTGTGTTCTGTGAATTCATCTCACAGAGTTACATCTTTCCCTTCAAGAAGCCTTTCGCTAAGGCTGTTCTTGTGGAATTGGCAAAGGGATATTTGGAAGCCCATAGAGGGCTATGGTGAAAAAGGAAATATCTTCCGTTCAAAACTGGAAAGAAGCTTTCTGAGAAACTGCTCTGTGTTCTGTGAATTCATCTCACAGAGTTACATCTTTCCCTTCAAGAAGCCTTTCGCTAAGGCTGTTCTTGTGGAATTGGCAAAGGGATATTTGGAAGCCCTTAGCGGCCTATGGTGAAAAAGGAAATATCTTCCTTTCAAAACTGGAAAGAAGCTTTCTGAGAAACTGCTCTGTGTTCTGTGAATTCATCTCACAGAGTTACATCTTTCCCTTCAAGAAGCCTTTCGCTAAGGCTGTTCTTGTGGAATTGGCAAAGGGATATTTGGAAGCCCATAGAGGACTATGGTGAAAAAGGAAATATCTTCCGTTCAAAACTGGAAAGAAGTTTTCTGAGAAACTGCTCTGTGTTCTGATAATTCATCTCACAGAGTTACATCTTTCCCTTCAAGAAGCCTTTCGCTAAGGCTGTTCTTGTGGAATTGGCAAAGGGATATTTGGAAGCCCATAGAGGCCTATGGTGAAAAAGGAAATATCTTCCGTTCAAAACTGGAAAGAAGCTTTCTGAGAAACTGCTCTGTGTTCTGTGAATTCATCTAACAGAGTTACATCTTTCCCTTCAAGAAGCCTTTCGCTAAGGCTGTTCTTGTGGAATTGGCAAAGGGATATTTGGAAGCCCATAGAGGCCTATGGTGAAAAAGGAAATATCTTCCGTTCAAAACTGGAAAGAAGCTTTCTGAGAAACTGCTCTGTGTTCTGTGAATTCATCTCACAGAGTTACATCTTTCCCTTCAAGAAGCCTTTCGCTAAGGCTGTTCTAGTGGAATTGGCAAAGGGATATTTGGAAGCCCATAGAGGGCTATGGTGAAAAAGGAAATATCTTCCGTTCAAAACTGGAAAGAAGCTTTCTGAGAAACTGCTCTGTGTTCTGTTAATTCATCTCACAGAGTTACATCTTTCCCTTCAAGAAGCCTTTCGCTAAGGCTGTTCTTGTGGAATTGGCAAAGGGATATTTGGAAGCCCATAGAGGGCTATGGTGAAAAAGGAAATATCTTCCGTTCAAAACTGGAAAGAAGCTTTCTGAGAAACTGCTCTGTGTTCTGTGAATTCATCTCACAGAGTTACATCTTTCCCTTCAAGAAGCCTTTCGCTAAGGCTGTTCTTGTGGAATTGGCAAAGGGATATTTGGAAGCCCATATAGGCTTATGGTGAAAAAGGAAATATCTTCCTTTCAAAACTGGAAAGAAGCTTTCTGAGAAACTGCTCTGTGTTCTGTGAATTCATCTCACAGAGTTACATCTTTCCCTTCAAGAAGCCTTTCGCTAAGGCTGTTCTTGTGGAATTGGCAAAGGGATATTTGGAAGCCCATTGAGGGCTATGGTGAAAAAGGAAATATCTTCCGTTCAAAACTGGAAAGAAGCTCTCTGAGAAACTGCTCTGTGTTCTGTGAATTCATCTCACAGAGTTACATCTTTCCCTTCAAGAAGCCTTTCGCTAAGGCAGCTCTTGTGGAATTGGCAAAGGGATATTTGGAAGCCCATAGAGGTCTATGGTGAAAAAGGAAATATCTTCCGTTCAAAACTGGAAAGAAGCTTTCTGAGAAACTGCTCTGTGTTCTGTGAATTCATCTCACAGAGTTACATCTTTCCCTTCAAGAAGCCTTTCGCTGAGGCTGTTCTTTTGGAATTGGCAAAGGGATATTTGGAAGCCCATGGAGGCCTATGGTGAAAAAGGAAATATCTTCCGTTCAAAACTGGAAAGAAGTTTCTGAGAAACTGCTCTGTGTTCTGTGAATTCATCTCACAGAATTACATCTTTCCCTTCAAGAAGCCTTTCGCTAAGGCTGTTCTTGTGGAATTGGCAAAGCGATATTTGGAAGCCCATAGAGGGCTATGGTGAAAAAGGAAATATCTTCCGTTCAAAACTGGAAAGAAGCTTTCTGAGGAACTGCTGTGTGTTCTGTTAATTCATCTCACAGAGTTACATCTTTCCCTTCAAGAAGCCTTTCGCTAAGGCTGTTCTTGTGGAATTGGCAAAGGGATATTTGGAAGCCCATAGAGGCCTATGGTGAAAAAGGAAATATCTTCCGTTCAAAACTGGAAAGAAGCTTTCTGAGAAACTGCTCTGTGTTCTGTGAATTCATCTCACAGAGTTACATCTTTCCCTTCAAGAAGCCTTTCGCTAAGGCTGTTCTTGTGGAATTGGCAAAGGGATATTTGGAAGCCCATAGAGGGCTATGGTGAAAAAGGAAATATCTTCCGTTCAAAACTGGAAAGAAGCTTTCTGAGAAACTGCTCTGTGTTCTGTGAATTCATCTCACAGAGTTACATCTTTCCCTTCAAGAAGCCTTTCGCTGAGGCTGTTCTTGTGGAATTGGCAAAGGGATATTTGGAAGCCCATAGAGGCCTATGGTGAAAAAGGAAATATCTTCCGTTCAAAACTGGAAAGAAGCTTTCTGAGAAACTGCTCTGTGTTCTGTGAATTCATCTCACAGAGTTACATCTTTCCCTTCAAGAAGCCTTTCGCTAAGGCTGTTCTTGTGGAATTGGCAAAGGGATATTTGGAAGCCCATAGAGGGCTATGGTGAAAAAGGAAATATCTTCCGTTCAAAACTGGAAAGAAGCTTTCTGAGAAACTGCTCTGTGTTCTGTTAATTCATCTCACAGAGTTACATCTTTCCCTTCAAGAAGCCTTTCGGTAAGGCTGTTCTTGTGGAATTGGGAAAGGGATATTTGGAAGCCCATAGAGGCATATGGTGAAAAAGGAAATATCTTCCGTTCAAAACTGGAAAGAAGCTTTCTGAGAAACTGCTCTGTGTTCTGTGAATTCATCTCACAGAGTTACATCTTTCCCTTCAAGAAGCGTTTCGCTAAGGCTGTTCTTGTGGAATTGGCAAAGGTGTGTTTGGAAGCCCATAGAGGTCTATGGTGAAAAAGGAAATATCTTCCGTTCAAAACTGGAAAGAAGCTTTCTGAGAAACTGCTCTGTGTTCTGTGAATTCATCTCACAGAGTTACATCTTTCCCTTCAAGAAGCCTTTCGCTAAGGCTGTTCTTGTGGAATTGGCAAAGGGATATTTGGAAGCCCATAGACGGCTATGTTGAAAAAGGAAATATCTTCCGTTCAAAACTGGAAAGAAGCTTTCTGAGAAACTGCTCTGTGTTCTGTGAATTCATCTCACAGAGTTACATCTTTCCCTTCAAGAAGCCTTTCGCTAAGGCTGTTCTTGTGGAATTGGCAAAGGGATATTTGGAAGCCCATAGAGGGCTATGGTGAAAAAGGAAATATCTTCCGTTCAAAACTGGAAAGAAGCTTTCTGAGAAACTGCTCTGTGTTCTGTGAATTCATCTCACAGAGTTACATCTTTCCCTTCAAGAAGCCTTTCGCTAAGGCTGTTCTTGTGGAATTGGCAAAGGGATATTTGGAAGCCCATAGAGGCCTACGGTGAAAAAGGAAATATCTTCCTTTCAAAACTGGAAAGAAGCTTTCTGAGAAACTGCTCTGTGTTCTGTGAATTCATCTCACAGAGTTACATCTTTCCCTTCAAGAAGCCTTTCGCTAAGGCTGCTCTTGTGGAATTGGCAAAGGGATATTTGGAAGCCCATAGAGGGCTATGGTGAAAAAGGAAATATCTTCCGTTCAAAACTGGAAAGAAGCTTTCTGAGAAACTGCTCTGTGTTCTGTTAATTCATCTCACAGAGTTACATCTTTCCCTTCAAGAAGCCTTTCGCTAAGGCTGTTCTTGTGGAATTGGCAAAGGAATATTTGGAAGCCCATAGAGGGCTATGGTGAAAAAGGAAATATCTTCCGTTCAAAACTGGAAAGAAGCTTTCTGAGAAACTGCTCTGTGTTCTGTTAATTCATCTCACAGAGTTACATCTTTCCCTTCAAGAAGCCTTTCGCTAAGGCTGTTCTTGTGGAATTGGCAAAGGGATATTTGGAAGCCCATAGAGGGCTATGGTGAAAAAGGAAATATCTTCCGTTCAAAACTGGAAAGAAGCTTTCTGAGAAACTGCTCTGTGTTCTGTGAATTCATCTCCAAGAGTTACATTTTTCCCTTCAAGAAGCCTTTCGCTAAGGCTGTTCTTGTGGAATTGGCAAAGGGATATTTGGAAGCCCATAGAGGACTATTGTGAAAAAGGAAATATCTTCCGTTCAAAACTGGAAAGAAGCTTTCTCAGAAACTGTTCTGTGTTCTGTTAATTCATCTCACAGAGTTACATCTTTCCCTTCAAGAAGCCTTTCGCTACGGCTGTTCTTGTGGAATTGGCAAAGGGATATTTGGAAGCCCATAGAGGCCTATGGTGAAAAAGGAAATATCTTCCTTTCAAAACTGGAAAGAAGCTTTCTGAGAAACTGCTCTGTGTTCTGTGAATTCATCTCACAGAGTTACATCTTTCCCTTCAAGAAGCCTTTCGCTAAGGCTGTTCTTGTGGAATTGGCAAAGGGATATTTGGAAGCCCATAGAGGGCTATGGTGAAAAAGGAAATATCTTCCGTTCAAAACTGGAAAGAAGCTTTCTGAGAAACTGCTCTGTGTTCTGTTAATTCATCTCACAGAGTTACATCTTTCCCTTCAAGAAGCCTTTCGCTAAGGCTGTTCTTGTGGAATTGGCAAAGCGATATTTCGAAGCCCATAGAGGGCTATGGTGAAAAAGGAAATATCTTCCGTTCAAAACTGGAAAGAAGCTTTCTGAGAAACTGCTCTGTGTTCTGTGAATTCATCTCCAAGAGTTACATTTTTCCCTTCAAGAAGCCTTTCGCTAAGGCTGTTCTTGTGGAATTGGCAAAGGGATATTTGGAAGCCCATAGAGGACTATGGTGAAAAAGGAAATATCTTCCGTTCAAAACTGGAAAGAGGCTTCCTGAGAAACTGTTCTGTGTTCTGTTAATTCATCTCACAGAGTTACATCTTTCCCTTCAAGAAGCCTTTCGCTACGGCTGTTCTTGTGGAATTGGCAAAGGGATATTTGGAAGCCCATAGAGGGCTATGGTGAAAAAGGAAATATCTTCCGTTCAAAACTGGAAAGAAGCTTTCTGAGAAACTGCTCTGTGTTCTGTGAATTCATCTCACAGAGTTACATCTTTCCCTTGAAGAAGCCTTTCGCTAAGGCTGTTCTTGTGGAATTGGCAAAGGGATATTTGGAAGCCCACAGAGGGCTATGGTGAAAAAGGAAATATCTTCCGTTCAAAACTGGAAAGAAGCTTTCTGAGAAACTGCTCTGTGTTCTGTGAATTCATCTCACAGAGTTACATCTTTCCCTTCAAGAAGCCTTTCGTTAAGGCTGTTCTTGTGGTATTGGCAAAGGGATATTTGGAAGCCCATAGAGGCCCATGGTGAAAAAGGAAATATCTTCCCTTCAAAACTGGAAAGAAGCTTTCTGAGAAACTGCTCTGTGTTCTGTGAATTCATCTCACAGAGTTACATCTTTCCCTTCAAGAAGCCTTTCGCTAAGGCTGTTCTTGTGGAATTGGCAAAGGGATATTTGGAAGCCCATAGAGGGCTATGGTGAAAAAGGAAATATCTTCCGTTCAAAACTGGAAAGAAGGTTTCTGAGAAACTGCTCTGTGTTCTGTGAATTCATCTCACAGAGTTACATCTTTCCCTTCAAGAAGCCTTTCACTAAGGCTGTTCTTGTGGAATTGGCAAAGGGATATTTGGAAGCCCACAGACGGCTATGTTGAAAAAGGAAATATCTTCCGTTCAAAACTGGAAAGAAGCTTTCTGAGAAACTGCTCTGTGTTCTGTGAATTCATCTAACAGAGTTACATCTTTCCCTTCAAGAAGCCTTTCGCTAAGGCTGTTCTTGTGGAATTGGCAAAGGGATATTTGGAAGCCCATAGAGGGCTATGGTGAAAAAGGAAATATCTTCCGTTCAAAACTGGAAAGAAGCTTTCTGAGAAACTGCTCTGGGTTCTGTGAATTCATCTCACAGAGTTACATCTTTCCCTTCAAGAAGCCTTTCACTAAGGCTGTTCTTGTGGAATTGGCAAAGGGATATTTGGAAGCCCATAGAGGCCTATGGTGAAAAAGGAAATATCTTCCTTTCAAAACTGGAAAGAAGCTTTCTGAGAAACTGCTCTGTGTTCTGTGAATTCATCTCACAGAGTTACATCTTTCCCTTCAAGAAGCCTTTCGCTAAGGCTGTTCTTGTGGAATTGGCAAAGGGATATTTGGAAGCCCATAGAGGACTATGGTGAAAAAGGAAATATCTTCCGTTCAAAACTGGAAAGAAGCTTTCTGAGAAACTGCTCTGTGTTCTGATAATTCATCTCACAGAGTTACATCTTTCCCTTCAAGAAGCCTTTCGCTAAGGCTGTTCTTGTGGAATTGGCAAAGGGATATTTGGAAGCCCGTAGAGGCCTATGGTGAAAAAGGAAATATCTTCCGTTCAAAACTGGAAAGAAGCTTTCTGAGAAACTGCTCTGTGTTCTGTGAATTCATCTCACAGAGTTACATCTTTCCCTTCAAGAAGCCTTTCGCTAAGGCTGTTCTTGTGGAATTGGCAAAGGGATATTTGGAAGCCCATAGAGGGCTATGGTGAAAAAGGAAATATCTTCCGTTCAAAACTGGAAAGAAGCTTTCTGAGAAACTGCTCTGTGTTCTGTGAATTCATCTCACAGAGTTACATCTTTCCCTTCAAGAAGCCTTTCGCTAAGGCTGTTCTTGTGGAATTGGCAAAGGGATATTTGGAAGCCCATAGAGGCCTATGGTGAAAAAGGAAATATCTTCCGTTCAAAACTGGAAAGAAGCTTTCTGAGAAACTGCTCTGTGTTCTGTGAATTCATCTCACAGAGTTACATCTTTCCCTTCAAGAAGCCTTTCGCTAAGGCTGTTCTTGTGGAATTGGCAAAGGGATATTTGGAAGCCCATAGAGGGCTATGGTGAAAAAGGAAATATCTTCCTTTCAAAACTGGAAAGAAGCTTTCTGAGAAACTGCTCTGTGTTCTGTGAATTCATCTCACAGAGTTACATCTTTCCCTTCAAGAAGCCTTTCGCTAAGGCTGTTATTGTGGAATTGGCAAAGGGATATTTGGAAGCCCATAGAGGGCTATGGTGAAAAAGGAAATATCTTCCGTTCAAAACTGGAAAGAAGCTTTCTGAGAAACTGCTCTGTGTTCTGTGAATTCATCTCACAGAGTTACATCTTTCCCTTCAAGAAGCCTTTCGCTAAGGCTGTTCTTGTGGAATTGGCAAAGGGATATTTGGAAGCCCATAGACGGCTATGTTGAAAAAGGAAATATCTTCCGTTCAAAACTGGAAAGAAGCTTTCTGAGAAACTGCTCTGTGTTCTGTGAATTCATCTCACAGAGTTACATCTTTCCCTTCAAGAAGCCTTTCGCTAAGGCTGTTCTTGTGGAATTGGCAAAGGGATATTTGGAAGCCCATAGAGGGCTATGGTGAAAAAGGAAATATCTTCCGTTCAAAACTGGAAAGAAGCTTTCTGAGAAACTGCTCTGTGTTCTGTGAATTCATCTCACAGAGTTACATCTTTCCCTTCAAGAAGCCTTTCGCTAAGGCTGTTCTTGTGGAATTGGCAAAGGGATATTTGGAAGCCCTTAGCGGCCTATGGTGAAAAAGGAAATATCTTCCTTTCAAAACTGGAAAGAAGCTTTCTGAGAAACTGCTCTGTGTTCTGTGAATTCATCTCACAGAGTTACATCTTTCCCTTCAAGAAGCCTTTCGCTAAGGCTGTTCTTGTGGAATTGGCAAAGGGATATTTGGAAGCCCATAGAGGACTATGGTGAAAAAGGAAATATCTTCCGTTCAAAACTGGAAAGAAGTTTTCTGAGAAACTGCTCTGTGTTCTGATAATTCATCTCACAGAGTTACATCTTTCCCTTCAAGAAGCCTTTCGCTAAGGCTGTTCTTGTGGAATTGGCAAAGGGATATTTGGAAGCCCATAGAGGCCTATGGTGAAAAAGGAAATATCTTCCGTTCAAAACTGGAAAGAAGCTTTCTGAGAAACTGCTCTGTGTTCTGTGAATTCATCTAACAGAGTTACATCTTTCCCTTCAAGAAGCCTTTCGCTAAGGCTGTTCTTGTGGAATTGGCAAAGGGATATTTGGAAGCCCATAGAGGCCTATGGTGAAAAAGGAAATATCTTCCGTTCAAAACTGGAAAGAAGCTTTCTGAGAAACTGCTCTGTGTTCTGTGAATTCATCTCACAGAGTTACATCTTTCCCTTCAAGAAGCCTTTCGCTAAGGCTGTTCTAGTGGAATTGGCAAAGGGATATTTGGAAGCCCATAGAGGGCTATGGTGAAAAAGGAAATATCTTCCGTTCAAAACTGGAAAGAAGCTTTCTGAGAAACTGCTCTGTGTTCTGTTAATTCATCTCACAGAGTTACATCTTTCCCTTCAAGAAGCCTTTCGCTAAGGCTGTTCTTGTGGAATTGGCAAAGGGATATTTGGAAGCCCATAGAGGGCTATGGTGAAAAAGGAAATATCTTCCATTCAAAACTGGAAAGAAGCTTTCTGAGAAACTGCTCTGTGTTCTGTGAATTCATCTCACAGAGTTACATCTTTCCCTTCAAGAAGCCTTTCGCTAAGGCTGTTCTTGTGGAATTGGCAAAGGGATATTTGGAAGCCCATATAGGCTTATGGTGAAAAAGGAAATATCTTCCTTTCAAAACTGGAAAGAAGCTTTCTGAGAAACTGCTCTGTGTTCTGTGAATTCATCTCACAGAGTTACATCTTTCCCTTCAAGAAGCCTTTCGCTAAGGCTGTTCTTGTGGAATTGGCAAAGGGATATTTGGAAGCCCATTGAGGGCTATGGTGAAAAAGGAAATATCTTCCGTTCAAAACTGGAAAGAAGCTCTCTGAGAAACTGCTCTGTGTTCTGTGAATTCATCTCACAGAGTTACATCTTTCCCTTCAAGAAGCCTTTCGCTAAGGCAGCTCTTGTGGAATTGGCAAAGGGATATTTGGAAGCCCATAGAGGTCTATGGTGAAAAAGGAAATATCTTCCGTTCAAAACTGGAAAGAAGCTTTCTGAGAAACTGCTCTGTGTTCTGTGAATTCATCTCACAGAGTTACATCTTTCCCTTCAAGAAGCCTTTCGCTGAGGCTGTTCTTTTGGAATTGGCAAAGGGATATTTGGAAGCCCATGGAGGCCTATGGTGAAAAAGGAAATATCTTCCGTTCAAAACTGGAAAGAAGTTTCTGAGAAACTGCTCTGTGTTCTGTGAATTCATCTCACAGAATTACATCTTTCCCTTCAAGAAGCCTTTCGCTAAGGCTGTTCTTGTGGAATTGGCAAAGCGATATTTGGAAGCCCATAGAGGGCTATGGTGAAAAAGGAAATATCTTCCGTTCAAAACTGGAAAGAAGCTTTCTGAGGAACTGCTGTGTGTTCTGTTAATTCATCTCACAGAGTTACATCTTTCCCTTCAAGAAGCCTTTCGCTAAGGCTGTTCTTGTGGAATTGGCAAAGGGATATTTGGAAGCCCTTAGAGGGCTATGGTGAAAAAGTAAATATCTTCCGTTCAAAACTGGAAAGAAGCTTTCTGAGAAACTGCTCTGTGTTCTGTGAATTCATCTCACAGAGTTACATCTTTCCCTTCAAGAAGCCTTTCGCTAAGGCTGTTCTTGTGGAATTGGCAAAGGGATATTTGGAAGCCCATAGAGGCCTATGGTGAAAAAGGAAATATCTTCCGTTCAAAACTGGAAAGAAGCTTTCTGAGAAACTGCTCTGTGTTCTGTGAATTCATCTCACAGAGTTACATCTTTCCCTTCAAGAAGCCTTTCGCTAAGGCTGTTCTTGTGGAATTGGCAAAGGGATATTTGGAAGCCCATAGAGGGCTATGGTGAAAAAGGAAATATCTTCCGTTCAAAACTGGAAAGAAGCTTTCTGAGAAACTGCTCTGTGTTCTGTGAATTCATCTCACAGAGTTACATCTTTCCCTTCAAGAAGCCTTTCGCTGAGGCTGTTCTTGTGGAATTGGCAAAGGGATATTTGGAAGCCCATAGAGGCCTATGGTGAAAAAGGAAATATCTTCCGTTCAAAACTGGAAAGAAGCTTTCTGAGAAACTGCTCTGTGTTCTGTGAATTCATCTCACAGAGTTACATCTTTCCCTTCAAGAAGCCTTTCGCTAAGGCTGTTCTTGTGGAATTGGCAAAGGGATATTTGGAAGCCCATAGAGGGCTATGGTGAAAAAGGAAATATCTTCCGTTCAAAACTGGAAAGAAGCTTTCTGAGAAACTGCTCTGTGTTCTGTTAATTCATCTCACAGAGTTACATCTTTCCCTTCAAGAAGCCTTTCGCTAAGGCTGTTCTTGTGGAATTGGGAAAGGGATATTTGGAAGCCCATAGAGGCATATGGTGAAAAAGGAAATATCTTCCGTTCAAAACTGGAAAGAAGCTTTCTGAGAAACTGCTCTGTGTTCTGTGAATTCATCTCACAGAGTTACATCTTTCCCTTCAAGAAGCGTTTCGCTAAGGCTGTTCTTGTGGAATTGGCAAAGGTGTGTTTGGAAGCCCATAGAGGTCTATGGTGAAAAAGGAAATATCTTCCGTTCAAAACTGGAAAGAAGCTTTCTGAGAAACTGCTCTGTGTTCTGTGAATTCATCTCACAGAGTTACATCTTTCCCTTCAAGAAGCCTTTCGCTAAGGCTGTTCTTGTGGAATTGGCAAAGGGATATTTGGAAGCCCATAGACGGCTATGTTGAAAAAGGAAATATCTTCCGTTCAAAACTGGAAAGAAGCTTTCTGAGAAACTGCTCTGTGTTCTGTGAATTCATCTCACAGAGTTACATCTTTCCCTTCAAGAAGCCTTTCGCTAAGGCTGTTCTTGTGGAATTGGCAAAGGGATATTTGGAAGCCCATAGAGGGCTATGGTGAAAAAGGAAATATCTTCCGTTCAAAACTGGAAAGAAGCTTTCTGAGAAACTGCTCTGTGTTCTGTGAATTCATCTCACAGAGTTACATCTTTCCCTTCAAGAAGCCTTTCGCTAAGGCTGTTCTTGTGGAATTGGCAAAGGGATATTTGGAAGCCCATAGAGGCCTACGGTGAAAAAGGAAATATCTTCCTTTCAAAACTGGAAAGAAGCTTTCTGAGAAACTGCTCTGTGTTCTGTGAATTCATCTCACAGAGTTACATCTTTCCCTTCAAGAAGCCTTTCGCTAAGGCTGCTCTTGTGGAATTGGCAAAGGGATATTTGGAAGCCCATAGAGGGCTATGGTGAAAAAGGAAATATCTTCCGTTCAAAACTGGAAAGAAGCTTTCTGAGAAACTGCTCTGTGTTCTGTTAATTCATCTCACAGAGTTACATCTTTCCCTTCAAGAAGCCTTTCGCTAAGGCTGTTCTTGTGGAATTGGCAAAGGAATATTTGGAAGCCCTTAGAGGGCTATGGTGAAAAAGGAAATATCTTCCGTTCAAAACTGGAAAGAAGCTTTCTGAGAAACTGCTCTGTGTTCTGTTAATTCATCTCACAGAGTTACATCTTTCCCTTCAAGAAGCCTTTCGCTAAGGCTGTTCTTGTGGAATTGGCAAAGGGATATTTGGAAGCCCATAGAGGGCTATGGTGAAAAAGGAAATATCTTCCGTTCAAAACTGGAAAGAAGCTTTCTGAGAAACTGCTCTGTGTTCTGTGAATTCATCTCCAAGAGTTACATTTTTCCCTTCAAGAAGCCTTTCGCTAAGGCTGTTCTTGTGGAATTGGCAAAGGGATATTTGGAAGCCCATAGAGGACTATTGTGAAAAAGGAAATATCTTCCGTTCAAAACTGGAAAGAAGCTTTCTCAGAAACTGTTCTGTGTTCTGTTAATTCATCTCACAGAGTTACATCTTTCCCTTCAAGAAGCCTTTCGCTACGGCTGTTCTTGTGGAATTGGCAAAGGGATATTTGGAAGCCCATAGAGGGCTATTGTGAAAAAGGAAATATCTTCCGTTCAAAACTGGAAAGAAGCTTTCTGAGAAACTGCTCTGTGTTCTGTGAATTCATCTCACAGAGTTACATCTTTCCCTTCAAGAAGCCTTTCGCTAAGGCTGTTCTTGTGGAATTGGCAAAGGGATATATGGAAGCCCATAGAGGGCTATGGTGAAAAAGGAAATATCTTCCGTTCAAAACTGGAAAGAAGCTTTCTGAGAAACTGCTCTGTGTTCTGTGAATTCATCTCACAGAGTTACATATTTCCCTTCAAGAAGCCTTTCGTTAAGGCTGTTCTTGTGGAATTGGCAAAGGGATATTTGGAAGCCCATAGAGGACTATGGTGAAAAAGGAAATATCTTCCGTTCAAAACTGGGAAGAAGCTTTCTGAGAAACTTTTCTGTGTTCTGTTAATTCATCTCACAGAGTTACATCTTTCCCATCAAGAAGCCTTTCGCTAAGGCTGTTCTTGTGGAATTGGCAAAGGGATGTTTGGAAGCCCATAGAGGCCTATGGTGAAAAAGGAAATATCTTCCTTTCAAAACTGGAAAGAAGCTTTCTGAAAAAGTGCTCTGTGTTCTGTGAATTCATCTCACAGAATTACATCTTTCCCTTCAAGAAGCCTTTCGCTAAGGCTGTTCTTGTGGAATTGGCAAAGCGATATTTGGAAGCCCATAGAGGGCTACGGTGAAAAAGGAAATATCTTCCGTTCAAAACTGGAAAGAAGCTTTCTGAGAAACTGCTCTGTGTTCTGTGAATTCATCTCACAGAGTTACATCTTTCCCTTCAAGAAGCCTTTCGCTAAGGCTGTTCTTGTGGAATTGGCAAAGGGATATTTGGAAGCCCATAGAGGTCTATGGTGAAAAAGGAAATATCTTCCGTTCAAAACTGGAAAGAAGCTTTCTGAGAAACTGCTCTGTGTTCTGTTAATTCATCTCACAGAGTTACATCTTTCCCTTCAAGAAGCCTTTCGCTAAGGCTGTTCTTGTGGAATTGGCAAAGGGATATTTGGAAGCCCATAGAGGCCTATGGTGAAAAAGGAAATATCTTCCTTTCAAAACTGGAAAGAAACTTTCTGAGAAACTGCTCTGTGTTCTGTGAATTCATCTCACAGAATTACATCTTTCCCTTCAAGAAGCCTTTCGCTAAGGCTGTTCTTGTGGAATTGGCAAAGGGATATTTGGAAGCCCATAGAGGGCTATGGTGAAAAAGGAAATATCTTCCGTTGAAAACTGGAAAGAAGATTTCTGAGAAACTGCTCTGTGTTCTGTGAATTCATCTCACAGAGTTACATCTTTCCCTTCAAGAAGCCTTTCGCTAAGGCTGTTCTTGTGGAATTGGCAAAGGGATATTTGGAAGCCCATAGAGGCCTATGGTGAAAAAGGAAATATCTTCCTTTCAAAACTGGAAAGAAGCTTTCTGAGAAACTGCTCTGTGTTCTGTGAATGCATCTCACAGAGTTACATCTTTCCCTTCAAGAAGCCTTTCGCTAAGGCTGCTCTTGTGGAATTGGCAAAGGGATATTTGGAAGCCCATAGACGGCTATGGTGAAAAAGGAAATATCTTCCGTTCAAAACTGGAAAGAAGCTTTCTGAGAAACTGCTCTGTGTTCTGTTAATTCATCTCACAGAGTTACATCTTTCCCTTCAAGAAGCCTTTCGCTAAGGCTGTTCTTGTGGAATTGGCAAAGGGATATTTGGAAGCCCATAGACGGCTATGGTGAAAAAGGAAATATCTTCCTTTCAAAACTGGAAAGAAGCTTTCTGAGAAACTGCTCTGTGTTCTGTGAATTCATCTCACAGAGTTACATCTTTCCCTTCAAGAAGCCTTTCGCTAAGGCTGTTATTGTGGAATTGGCAAAGGGATATTTGGAAGCCCATAGAGGGCTATGGTGAAAAAGGAAATATCTTCCGTTCAAAACTGGAAAGAAGCTTTCTGAGAAACTGCTCTGTGTTCTGTGAATTCATCTCACAGAGTTACATCTTTCCCTTCAAGAAGCCTTTCGCTAAGGCTGTTCTTGTGGAATTGGCAAAGGGATATTTGGAAGCCCATAGACGGCTATGTTGAAAAAGGAAATATCTTCCGTTCAAAACTGGAAAGAAGCTTTCTGAGAAACTGCTCTGTGTTCTGTGAATTCATCTCACAGAGTTACATCTTTCCCTTCAAGAAGCCTTTCGCTAAGGCTGTTCTTGTGGAATTGGCAAAGGGATATTTGGAAGCCCATAGAGGGCTATGGTGAAAAAGGAAATATCTTCCGTTCAAAACTGGAAAGAAGCTTTCTGAGAAACTGCTCTGTGTTCTGTGAATTCATCTCACAGAGTTACATCTTTCCCTTCAAGAAGCCTTTCGCTAAGGCTGTTCTTGTGGAATTGGCAAAGGGATATTTGGAAGCCCTTAGCGGCCTATGGTGAAAAAGGAAATATCTTCCTTTCAAAACTGGAAAGAAGCTTTCTGAGAAACTGCTCTGTGTTCTGTGAATTCATCTCACAGAGTTACATCTTTCCCTTCAAGAAGCCTTTCGCTAAGGCTGTTCTTGTGGAATTGGCAAAGGGATATTTGGAAGCCCATAGAGGACTATGGTGAAAAAGGAAATATCTTCCGTTCAAAACTGGAAAGAAGTTTTCTGAGAAACTGCTCTGTGTTCTGATAATTCATCTCACAGAGTTACATCTTTCCCTTCAAGAAGCCTTTCGCTAAGGCTGTTCTTGTGGAATTGGCAAAGGGATATTTGGAAGCCCATAGAGGCCTATGGTGAAAAAGGAAATATCTTCCGTTCAAAACTGGAAAGAAGCTTTCTGAGAAACTGCTCTGTGTTCTGTGAATTCATCTAACAGAGTTACATCTTTCCCTTCAAGAAGCCTTTCGCTAAGGCTGTTCTTGTGGAATTGGCAAAGGGATATTTGGAAGCCCATAGAGGCCTATGGTGAAAAAGGAAATATCTTCCGTTCAAAACTGGAAAGAAGCTTTCTGAGAAACTGCTCTGTGTTCTGTGAATTCATCTCACAGAGTTACATCTTTCCCTTCGAGAAGCCTTTCGCTAAGGCTGTTCTAGTGGAATTGGCAAAGGGATATTTGGAAGCCCATAGAGGGCTATGGTGAAAAAGGAAATATCTTCCGTTCAAAACTGGAAAGAAGCTTTCTGAGAAACTGCTCTGTGTTCTGTTAATTCATCTCACAGAGTTACATCTTTCCCTTCAAGAAGCCTTTCGCTAAGGCTGTTCTTGTGGAATTGGCAAAGGGATATTTGGAAGCCCATAGAGGGCTATGGTGAAAAAGGAAATATCTTCCGTTCAAAACTGGAAAGAAGCTTTCTGAGAAACTGCTCTGTGTTCTGTGAATTCATCTCACAGAGTTACATCTTTCCCTTCAAGAAGCCTTTCGCTAAGGCTGTTCTTGTGGAATTGGCAAAGGGATATTTGGAAGCCCATATAGGCTTATGGTGAAAAAGGAAATATCTTCCTTTCAAAACTGGAAAGAAGCTTTCTGAGAAACTGCTCTGTGTTCTGTGAATTCATCTCACAGAGTTACATCTTTCCCTTCAAGAAGCCTTTCGCTAAGGCTGTTCTTGTGGAATTGGCAAAGGGATATTTGGAAGCCCATTGAGGGCTATGGTGAAAAAGGAAATATCTTCCGTTCAAAACTGGAAAGAAGCTCTCTGAGAAACTGCTCTGTGTTCTGTGAATTCATCTCACAGAGTTACATCTTTCCCTTCAAGAAGCCTTTCGCTAAGGCAGCTCTTGTGGAATTGGCAAAGGGATATTTGGAAGCCCATAGAGGTCTATGGTGAAAAAGGAAATATCTTCCGTTCAAAACTGGAAAGAAGCTTTCTGAGAAACTGCTCTGTGTTCTGTGAATTCATCTCACAGAGTTACATCTTTCCCTTCAAGAAGCCTTTCGCTGAGGCTGTTCTTTTGGAATTGACAAAGGGATATTTGGAAGCCCATGGAGGCCTATGGTGAAAAAGGAAATATCTTCCGTTCAAAACTGGAAAGAAGTTTCTGAGAAACTGCTCTGTGTTCTGTGAATTCATCTCACAGAATTACATCTTTCCCTTCAAGAAGCCTTTCGCTAAGGCTGTTCTTGTGGAATTGGCAAAGCGATATTTGGAAGCCCATAGAGGGCTATGGTGAAAAAGGAAATATCTTCCGTTCAAAACTGGAAAGAAGCTTTCTGAGGAACTGCTGTGTGTTCTGTTAATTCATCTCACAGAGTTACATCTTTCCCTTCAAGAAGCCTTTCGCTAAGGCTGTTCTTGTGGAATTGGCAAAGGGATATTTGGAAGCCCATAGAGGCCTATGGTGAAAAAGGAAATATCTTCCGTTCAAAACTGGAAAGAAGCTTTCTGAGAAACTGCTCTGTGTTCTGTGAATTCATCTCACAGAGTTACATCTTTCCCTTCAAGAAGCCTTTCGCTAAGGCTGTTCTTGTGGAATTGGCAAAGGGATATTTGGAAGCCCATAGAGGGCTATGGTGAAAAAGGAAATATCTTCCGTTCAAAACTGGAAAGAAGCTTTCTGAGAAACTGCTCTGTGTTCTGTGAATTCATCTCACAGAGTTACATCTTTCCCTTCAAGAAGCCTTTCGCTGAGGCTGTTCTTGTGGAATTGGCAAAGGGATATTTGGAAGCCCATAGAGGCCTATGGTGAAAAAGGAAATATCTTCCGTTCAAAACTGGAAAGAAGCTTTCTGAGAAACTGCTCTGTGTTCTGTGAATTCATCTCACAGAGTTACATCTTTCCCTTCAAGAAGCCTTTCGCTAAGGCTGTTCTTGTGGAATTGGCAAAGGGATATTTGGAAGCCCATAGAGGGCTATGGTGAAAAAGGAAATATCTTCCGTTCAAAACTGGAAAGAAGCTTTCTGAGAAACTGCTCTGTGTTCTGTTAATTCATCTCACAGAGTTACATCTTTCCCTTCAAGAAGCCTTTCGCTAAGGCTGTTCTTGTGGAATTGGGAAAGGGATATTTGGAAGCCCATAGAGGCATATGGTGAAAAAGGAAATATCTTCCGTTCAAAACTGGAAAGAAGCTTTCTGAGAAACTGCTCTGTGTTCTGTGAATTCATCTCACAGAGTTACATCTTTCCCTTCAAGAAGCGTTTCGCTAAGGCTGTTCTTGTGGAATTGGCAAAGGTGTGTTTGGAAGCCCATAGAGGTCTATGGTGAAAAAGGAAATATCTTCCGTTCAAAACTGGAAAGAAGCTTTCTGAGAAACTGCTCTGTGTTCTGTGAATTCATCTCACAGAGTTACATCTTTCCCTTCAAGAAGCCTTTCGCTAAGGCTGTTCTTGTGGAATTGGCAAAGGGATATTTGGAAGCCCATAGACGGCTATGTTGAAAAAGGAAATATCTTCCGTTCAAAACTGGAAAGAAGCTTTCTGAGAAACTGCTCTGTGTTCTGTGAATTCATCTCACAGAGTTACATCTTTCCCTTCAAGAAGCCTTTCGCTAAGGCTGTTCTTGTGGAATTGGCAAAGGGATATTTGGAAGCCCTTAGCGGCCTATGGTGAAAAAGGAAATATCTTCCTTTCAAAACTGGAAAGAAGCTTTCTGAGAAACTGCTCTGTGTTCTGTGAATTCATCTCACAGAGTTACATCTTTCCCTTCAAGAAGCCTTTCGCTAAGGCTGTTCTTGTGGAATTGGCAAAGGGATATTTGGAAGCCCATAGAGGACTATGGTGAAAAAGGAAATATCTTCCGTTCAAAACTGGAAAGAAGTTTTCTGAGAAACTGCTCTGTGTTCTGATAATTCATCTCACAGAGTTACATCTTTCCCTTCAAGAAGCCTTTCGCTAAGGCTGTTCTTGTGGAATTGGCAAAGGGATATTTGGAAGCCCATAGAGGCCTATGGTGAAAAAGGAAATATCTTCCGTTCAAAACTGGAAAGAAGCTTTCTGAGAAACTGCTCTGTGTTCTGTGAATTCATCTAACAGAGTTACATCTTTCCCTTCAAGAAGCCTTTCGCTAAGGCTGTTCTTGTGGAATTGGCAAAGGGATATTTGGAAGCCCATAGAGGCCTATGGTGAAAAAGGAAATATCTTCCGTTCAAAACTGGAAAGAAGCTTTCTGAGAAACTGCTCTGTGTTCTGTGAATTCATCTCACAGAGTTACATCTTTCCCTTCAAGAAGCCTTTCGCTAAGGCTGTTCTAGTGGAATTGGCAAAGGGATATTTGGAAGCCCATAGAGGGCTATGGTGAAAAAGGAAATATCTTCCGTTCAAAACTGGAAAGAAGCTTTCTGAGAAACTGCTCTGTGTTCTGTTAATTCATCTCACAGAGTTACATCTTTCCCTTCAAGAAGCCTTTCGCTAAGGCTGTTCTTGTGGAATTGGCAAAGGGATATTTGGAAGCCCATAGAGGGCTATGGTGAAAAAGGAAATATCTTCCGTTCAAAACTGGAAAGAAGCTTTCTGAGAAACTGCTCTGTGTTCTGTGAATTCATCTCACAGAGTTACATCTTTCCCTTCATGAAGCCTTTCGCTAAGGCTGTTCTTGTGGAATTGGCAAAGGGATATTTGGAAGCCCATATAGGCTTATGGTGAAAAAGGAAATATCTTCCTTTCAAAACTGGAAAGAAGCTTTCTGAGAAACTGCTCTGTGTTCTGTGAATTCATCTCACAGAGTTACATCTTTCCCTTCAAGAAGCCTTTCGCTAAGGCTGTTCTTGTGGAATTGGCAAAGGGATATTTGGAAGCCCATTGAGGGCTATGGTGAAAAAGGAAATATCTTCCGTTCAAAACTGGAAAGAAGCTCTCTGAGAAACTGCTCTGTGTTCTGTGAATTCATCTCACAGAGTTACATCTTTCCCTTCAAGAAGCCTTTCGCTAAGGCAGCTCTTGTGGAATTGGCAAAGGGATATTTGGAAGCCCATAGAGGTCTATGGTGAAAAAGGAAATATCTTCCGTTCAAAACTGGAAAGAAGCTTTCTGAGAAACTGCTCTGTGTTCTGTGAATTCATCTCACAGAGTTACATCTTTCCCTTCAAGAAGCCTTTCGCTGAGGCTGTTCTTTTGGAATTGGCAAAGGGATATTTGGAAGCCCATGGAGGCCTATGGTGAAAAAGGAAATATCTTCCGTTCAAAACTGGAAAGAAGTTTCTGAGAAACTGCTCTGTGTTCTGTGAATTCATCTCACAGAATTACATCTTTCCCTTCAAGAAGCCTTTCGCTAAGGCTGTTCTTGTGGAATTGGCAAAGCGATATTTGGAAGCCCATAGAGGGCTATGGTGAAAAAGGAAATATCTTCCGTTCAAAACTGGAAAGAAGCTTTCTGAGGAACTGCTGTGTGTTCTGTTAATTCATCTCACAGAGTTACATCTTTCCCTTCAAGAAGCCTTTCGCTAAGGCTGTTCTTGTGGAATTGGCAAAGGGATATTTGGAAGCCCTTAGAGGGCTATGGTGAAAAAGTAAATATCTTCCGTTCAAAACTGGAAAGAAGCTTTCTGAGAAACTGCTCTGTGTTCTGTGAATTCATCTCACAGAGTTACATCTTTCCCTTCAAGAAGCCTTTCGCTAAGGCTGTTCTTGTGGAATTGGCAAAGGGATATTTGGAAGCCCATAGAGGCCTATGGTGAAAAAGGAAATATCTTCCGTTCAAAACTGGAAAGAAGCTTTCTGAGAAACTGCTCTGTGTTCTGTGAATTCATCTCACAGAGTTACATCTTTCCCTTCAAGAAGCCTTTCGCTAAGGCTGTTCTTGTGGAATTGGCAAAGGGATATTTGGAAGCCCATAGAGGGCTATGGTGAAAAAGGAAATATCTTCCGTTCAAAACTGGAAAGAAGCTTTCTGAGAAACTGCTCTGTGTTCTGTGAATTCATCTCACAGAGTTACATCTTTCCCTTCAAGAAGCCTTTCGCTGAGGCTGTTCTTGTGGAATTGGCAAAGGGATATTTGGAAGCCCATAGAGGCCTATGGTGAAAAAGGAAATATCTTCCGTTCAAAACTGGAAAGAAGCTTTCTGAGAAACTGCTCTGTGTTCTGTGAATTCATCTCACAGAGTTACATCTTTCCCTTCAAGAAGCCTTTCGCTAAGGCTGTTCTTGTGGAATTGGCAAAGGGATATTTGGAAGCCCATAGAGGGCTATGGTGAAAAAGGAAATATCTTCCGTTCAAAACTGGAAAGAAGCTTTCTGAGAAACTGCTCTGTGTTCTGTTAATTCATCTCACAGAGTTACATCTTTCCCTTCAAGAAGCCTTTCGCTAAGGCTGTTCTTGTGGAATTGGGAAAGGGATATTTGGAAGCCCATAGAGGCATATGGTGAAAAAGGAAATATCTTCCGTTCAAAACTGGAAAGAAGCTTTCTGAGAAACTGCTCTGTGTTCTGTGAATTCATCTCACAGAGTTACATCTTTCCCTTCAAGAAGCGTTTCGCTAAGGCTGTTCTTGTGGAATTGGCAAAGGTGTGTTTGGAAGCCCATAGAGGTCTATGGTGAAAAAGGAAATATCTTCCGTTCAAAACTGGAAAGAAGCTTTCTGAGAAACTGCTCTGTGTTCTGTGAATTCATCTCACAGAGTTACATCTTTCCCTTCAAGAAGCCTTTCGCTAAGGCTGTTCTTGTGGAATTGGCAAAGGGATATTTGGAAGCCCATAGACGGCTATGTTGAAAAAGGAAATATCTTCCGTTCAAAACTGGAAAGAAGCTTTCTGAGAAACTGCTCTGTGTTCTGTGAATTCATCTCACAGAGTTACATCTTTCCCTTCAAGAAGCCTTTCGCTAAGGCTGTTCTTGTGGAATTGGCAAAGGGATATTTGGAAGCCCATAGAGGGCTATGGTGAAAAAGGAAATATCTTCCGTTCAAAACTGGAAAGAAGCTTTCTGAGAAACTGCTCTGTGTTCTGTGAATTCATCTCACAGAGTTACATCTTTCCCTTCAAGAAGCCTTTCGCTAAGGCTGTTCTTGTGGAATTGGCAAAGGGATATTTGGAAGCCCATAGAGGCCTACGGTGAAAAAGGAAATATCTTCCTTTCAAAACTGGAAAGAAGCTTTCTGAGAAACTGCTCTGTGTTCTGTGAATTCATCTCACAGAGTTACATCTTTCCCTTCAAGAAGCCTTTCGCTAAGGCTGCTCTTGTGGAATTGGCAAAGGGATATTTGGAAGCCCATAGAGGGCTATGGTGAAAAAGGAAATATCTTCCGTTCAAAACTGGAAAGAAGCTTTCTGAGAAACTGCTCTGTGTTCTGTTAATTCATCTCACAGAGTTACATCTTTCCCTTCAAGAAGCCTTTCGCTAAGGCTGTTCTTGTGGAATTGGCAAAGGAATATTTGGAAGCCCTTAGAGGGCTATGGTGAAAAAGGAAATATCTTCCGTTCAAAACTGGAAAGAAGCTTTCTGAGAAACTGCTCTGTGTTCTGTTAATTCATCTCACAGAGTTACATCTTTCCCTTCAAGAAGCCTTTCGCTAAGGCTGTTCTTGTGGAATTGGCAAAGGGATATTTGGAAGCCCATAGAGGGCTATGGTGAAAAAGGAAATATCTTCCGTTCAAAACTGGAAAGAAGCTTTCTGAGAAACTGCTCTGTGTTCTGTGAATTCATCTCCAAGAGTTACATTTTTCCCTTCAAGAAGCCTTTCGCTAAGGCTGTTCTTGTGGAATTGGCAAAGGGATATTTGGAAGCCCATAGAGGACTATTGTGAAAAAGGAAATATCTTCCGTTCAAAACTGGAAAGAAGCTTTCTCAGAAACTGTTCTGTGTTCTGTTAATTCATCTCACAGAGTTACATCTTTCCCTTCAAGAAGCCTTTCGCTACGGCTGTTCTTGTGGAATTGGCAAAGGGATATTTGGAAGCCCATAGAGGGCTATTGTGAAAAAGGAAATATCTTCCGTTCAAAACTGGAAAGAAGCTTTCTGAGAAACTGCTCTGTGTTCTGTGAATTCATCTCACAGAGTTACATCTTTCCCTTCAAGAAGCCTTTCGCTAAGGCTGTTCTTGTGGAATTGGCAAAGGGATATATGGAAGCCCATAGAGGGCTATGGTGAAAAAGGAAATATCTTCCGTTCAAAACTGGAAAGAAGCTTTCTGAGAAACTGCTCTGTGTTCTGTGAATTCATCTCACAGAGTTACATATTTCCCTTCAAGAAGCCTTTCGTTAAGGCTGTTCTTGTGGAATTGGCAAAGGGATATTTGGAAGCCCATAGAGGACTATGGTGAAAAAGGAAATATCTTCCGTTCAAAACTGGGAAGAAGCTTTCTGAGAAACTTTTCTGTGTTCTGTTAATTCATCTCACAGAGTTACATCTTTCCCATCAAGAAGCCTTTCGCTAAGGCTGTTCTTGTGGAATTGGCAAAGGGATGTTTGGAAGCCCATAGAGGCCTATGGTGAAAAAGGAAATATCTTCCTTTCAAAACTGGAAAGAAGCTTTCTGAAAAAGTGCTCTGTGTTCTGTGAATTCATCTCACAGAATTACATCTTTCCCTTCAAGAAGCCTTTCGCTAAGGCTGTTCTTGTGGAATTGGCAAAGCGATATTTGGAAGCCCATAGAGGGCTACGGTGAAAAAGGAAATATCTTCCGTTCAAAACTGGAAAGAAGCTTTCTGAGAAACTGCTCTGTGTTCTGTGAATTCATCTCACAGAGTTACATCTTTCCCTTCAAGAAGCCTTTCGCTAAGGCTGTTCTTGTGGAATTGGCAAAGGGATATTTGGAAGCCCATAGAGGTCTATGGTGAAAAAGGAAATATCTTCCGTTCAAAACTGGAAAGAAGCTTTCTGAGAAACTGCTCTGTGTTCTGTTAATTCATCTCACAGAGTTACATCTTTCCCTTCAAGAAGCCTTTCGCTAAGGCTGTTCTTGTGGAATTGGCAAAGGGATATTTGGAAGCCCATAGAGGCCTATGGTGAAAAAGGAAATATCTTCCTTTCAAAACTGGAAAGAAACTTTCTGAGAAACTGCTCTGTGTTCTGTGAATTCATCTCACAGAATTACATCTTTCCCTTCAAGAAGCCTTTCGCTAAGGCTGTTCTTGTGGAATTGGCAAAGGGATATTTGGAAGCCCATAGAGGGCTATGGTGAAAAAGGAAATATCTTCCGTTGAAAACTGGAAAGAAGATTTCTGAGAAACTGCTCTGTGTTCTGTGAATTCATCTCACAGAGTTACATCTTTCCCTTCAAGAAGCCTTTCGCTAAGGCTGTTCTTGTGGAATTGGCAAAGGGATATTTGGAAGCCCATAGAGGCCTATGGTGAAAAAGGAAATATCTTCCTTTCAAAACTGGAAAGAAGCTTTCTGAGAAACTGCTCTGTGTTCTGTGAATGCATCTCACAGAGTTACATCTTTCCCTTCAAGAAGCCTTTCGCTAAGGCTGCTCTTGTGGAATTGGCAAAGGGATATTTGGAAGCCCATAGACGGCTATGGTGAAAAAGGAAATATCTTCCGTTCAAAACTGGAAAGAAGCTTTCTGAGAAACTGCTCTGTGTTCTGTTAATTCATCTAACAGAGTTACATCTTTCCCTTCAAGAAACCTTTCGCTAAGGCTGTTCTTGTGAAATTGGCAAAGGGATATTTGGAAACCCATAGAGGCCTATGGTGAAAAAGGAAATATCTTCCTTTCAAAACTGGAAAGAAGCTTTCTGAGAAACTGCTCTGTGTTCTGTGAATTCATCTCACAGAGTTACATCTTTCCCTTCAAGAAGCCTTTCGCTAAGGCTGTTCTTGTGGAATTGGCAAAGGGATATTTGGAAGCCCATAGAGGGCTATGGTGAAAAAGGAAATATCTTCCGTTCAAAACTGGAAAGAAGCTTTCTGAGAAACTGCTCTGTGTTCTGTTAATTCATCTCACAGAGTTACATCTTTCCCTTCAAGAAGCCTTTCGCTAAGGCTGTTCTTGTGGAATTGGCAAAGGGATATTTGGAAGCCCATAGAGGGCTATGGTGAAAAAGGAAATATCTTCCGTTCAAAACTGGAAAGAAGCTTTCTGAGAAACTGCTCTGTGTTCTGTGAATTCATCTCCAAGAGTTACATTTTTCCCTTCAAGAAGCCTTTCGCTAAGGCTGTTCTTGTGGAATTGGCAAAGGGATATTTGGAAGCCCATAGAGGACTATGGTGAAAAAGGAAATATCTTCCGTTCAAAACTGGAAAGAGGCTTCCTGAGAAACTGTTCTGTGTTCTGTTAATTCATCTCACAGAGTTACATCTTTCCCTTCAAGAAGCCTTTCGCTACGGCTGTTCTTGTGGAATTGGCAAAGGGATATTTGGAAGCCCATAGAGGGCTATGGTGAAAAAGGAAATATCTTCCATTCAAAACTGGAAAGAAGCTTTCTGAGAAACTGCTCTGTGTTCTGTGAATTCATCTCACAGAGTTACATCTTTCCCTTCAAGAAGCCTTTCGCTAAGGCTGTTCTTGTGGAATTGGCAAAGGGATATTTGGAAGCCCACAGAGGGCTATGGTGAAAAAGGAAATATCTTCCGTTCAAAACTGGAAAGAAGCTTTCTGAGAAACTGCTCTGTGTTCTGTGAATTCATCTCACAGAGTTACATCTTTCCCTTCAAGAAGCCTTTCGCTAAGGCTGTTCTTGTGGAATTGGCAAAGGGATATTTGGAAGCCCATAGAGGGCTATGGTGAAAAAGGAAATATCTTCCGTTCAAAATTAGAAAGAAGCTTTCGGAGAAACTGCTCTGTGTTCTGTGAATTCATCTCACAGAGTTACATCTTTCCCTTCAAGAAGCCTTTCGCTAAGGCTGTTCTTGTGGAATTGGCAAAGGGATATTTGGAAGCCCACAGACGGCTATGTTGAAAAAGGAAATATCTTCCGTCAAAACTGGAAAGAAGCTTTCTGAGAAACTGCTCTGTGTTCTGTGAATTCATCTCACAGAGTTACATCTTTCCCTTCAAGAAGCCTTTCGCTAAGGCTGTTCTTGTGGAATTGGCAAAGGGATATTTGGAAGCCCATAGAGGGCTATGGTGAAAAAGGAAATATCTTCCGTTCAAAACTGGAAAGAAGCTTTCTGAGAAACTGCTCTGGGTTCTGTGAATTCATCTCACAGAGTTACATCTTTCCCTTCAAGAAGCCTTTCGCTAAGGCTGTTCTTGTGGAATTGGCAAAGGGATATTTGGAAGCCCATAGAGGCCTATGGTGAAAAAGGAAATATCTTCCTTTCAAAACTGGAAAGAAGCTTTCTGAGAAACTGCTCTGTGTTCTGTGAATTCATCTCACAGAGTTACATCTTTCCCTTCAAGAAGCCTTTCGCTAAGGCTGTTCTTGTGGAATTGGCAAAGGGATATTTGGAAGCCCATAGAGGACTATGGTGAAAAAGGAAATATCTTCCCTTCAAAACTGGAAAGAAGCTTTCTGAGAAACTGCTCTGTGTTCTGATAATTCATCTCACAGAGTTACATCTTTCCCTTCAAGAAGCCTTTCGCTAAGGCTGTTCTTGTGGAATTGGCAAAGGGATATTTGGAAGCCCATAGAGGCCTATGGTGAAAAAGGAAATATCTTCCGTTCAAAACTGGAAAGAAGCTTTCTGAGAAACTGCTCTGTGTTCTGTGAATTCATCTCACAGAGTTACATCTTTCCCTTCAAGAAGCCTTTCGCTAAGGCTGTTCTTGTGGAATTGGCAAAGGGATATTTGGAAGCCCATAGAGGGCTATGGTGAAAAAGGAAATATCTTCCGTTCAAAACTGGAAAGAAGCTTTCTGAGAAACTGCTCTGTGTTCTGTGAATTCATCTCACAGAGTTACATCTTTCCCTTCAAGAAGCCTTTCGCTAAGGCTGTTCTTGTGGAATTGGCAAAGGGATATTTGGAAGCCCATAGAGGCCTATGGTGAAAAAGGAAATATCTTCCGTTCAAAACTGGAAAGAAGCTTTCTGAGAAACTGCTCTGTGTTCTGTGAATTCATCTCACAGAGTTACATCTTTCCCTTCAAGAAGCCTTTCGCTAAGGCTGTTCTTGTGGAATTGGCAAAGGGATATTTGGAAGCCCATAGAGGGCTATGGTGAAAAAGGAAATATCTTCCTTTCAAAACTGGAAAGAAGCTTTCTGAGAAACTGCTCTGTGTTCTGTGAATTCATCTCACAGAGTTACATCTTTCCCTTCAAGAAGCCTTTCGCTAAGGCTGTTCTTGTGGAATTGGCAAAGGGATATTTGGAAGCCCATAGAGGGCTATGGTGAAAAAGGAAATATCTTCCGTTCAAAACTGGAAAGAAGCTTTCTGAGAAACTGCTCTGTGTTCTGTGAATTCATCTCACAGAGTTACATCTTTCCCTTCAAGAAGCCTTTCGCTAAGGCTGTTCTTGTGGAATTGGCAAAGGGATATTTGGAAGCCCATAGACGGCTATGTTGAAAAAGGAAATATCTTCCGTTCAAAACTGGAAAGAAGCTTTCTGAGAAACTGCTCTGTGTTCTGTGAATTCATCTCACAGAGTTACATCTTTCCCTTCAAGAAGCCTTTCGCTAAGGCTGTTCTTGTGGAATTGGCAAAGGGATATTTGGAAGCCCATAGAGGGCTATGGTGAAAAAGGAAATATCTTCCGTTCAAAACTGGAAAGAAGCTTTCTGAGAAACTGCTCTGTGTTCTGTGAATTCATCTCACAGAGTTACATCTTTCCCTTCAAGAAGCCTTTCGCTAAGGCTGTTCTTGTGGAATTGGCAAAGGGATATTTGGAAGCCCATAGAGGACTATGGTGAAAAAGGAAATATCTTCCGTTCAAAACTGGAAAGAAGTTTTCTGAGAAACTGCTCTGTGTTCTGATAATTCATCTCACAGAGTTACATCTTTCCCTTCAAGAAGCCTTTCGCTAAGGCTGTTCTTGTGGAATTGGCAAAGGGATATTTGGAAGCCCATAGAGGCCTATGGTGAAAAAGGAAATATCTTCCGTTCAAAATTGGAAAGAAGCTTTCTGAGAAACTGCTCTGTGTTCTGTGAATTCATCTCACAGAGTTACATCTTTCCCTTCAAGAAGCCTTTCGCTAAGGCTGTTCTTGTGGAATTGGCAAAGGGATATTTGGAAGCCCATAGAGGCCTATGGTGAAAAAGGAAATATCTTCCGTTCAAAACTGGAAAGAAGCTTTCTGAGAAACTGCTCTGTGTTCTGTGAATTCATCTCACAGAGTTACATCTTTCCCTTCAAGAAGCCTTTCGCTAAGGCTGTTCTAGTGGAATTGGCAAAGGGATATTTGGAAGCCCATAGAGGGCTATGGTGAAAAAGGAAATATCTTCCGTTCAAAACTGGAAAGAAGCTTTCTGAGAAACTGCTCTGTGTTCTGTTAATTCATCTCACAGAGTTACATCTTTCCCTTCAAGAAGCCTTTCGCTAAGGCTGTTCTTGTGGAATTGGCAAAGGGATATTTGGAAGCCCATAGAGGGCTATGGTGAAAAAGGAAATATCTTCCGTTCAAAACTGGAAAGAAGCTTTCTGAGAAACTGCTCTGTGTTCTGTGAATTCATCTCACAGAGTTACATCTTTCCCTTCAAGAAGCCTTTCGCTAAGGCTGTTCTTGTGGAATTGGCAAAGGGATATTTGGAAGCCCATATAGGCTTATGGTGAAAAAGGAAATATCTTCCTTTGAAAACTGGAAAGAAGCTTTCTGAGAAACTGCTCTGTGTTCTGTGAATTCATCTCACAGAGTTACATCTTTCCCTTCAAGAAGCCTTTCGCTAAGGCTGTTCTTGTGGAATTGGCAAAGGGATATTTGGAAGCCCATAGAGGGCTATGGTGAAAAAGGAAATATCTTCCATTCAAAACTGGAAAGAAGCTTTCTGAGAAACTGCTCTGTGTTCTGTGAATTCATCTCACAGAGTTACATCTTTCCCTTCAAGAAGCCTTTCGCTAAGGCAGCTCTTGTGGAATTGGCAAAGGGATATTTGGAAGCCCATAGAGGTCTATGGTGAAAAAGGAAATATCTTCCGTTCAAAACTGGAAAGAAGCTTTCTGAGAAACTGCTCTGTGTTCTGTGAATTCATCTCACAGAGTTACATCTTTCCCTTCAAGAAGCCTTTCGCTGAGGCTGTTCTTTTGGAATTGGCAAAGGGATATTTGGAAGCCCATAGAGGCCTATGGTGAAAAAGGAAATATCTTCCGTTCAAAACTGGAAAGAAGTTTCTGAGAAACTGCTCTGTGTTCTGTGCATTCATCTCACAGAATTACATCTTTCCCTTCAAGAAGCCTTTCGCTAAGGCTGTTCTTGTGGAATTGGCAAAGCGATATTTGGAAGCCCATAGAGGGCTATGGTGAAAAAGGAAATATCTTCCGTTCAAAACTGGAAAGAAGCTTTCTGAGAAACTGCTGTGTGTTCTGTTAATTCATCTCACAGAGTTACATCTTTCCCTTCAAGAAGCCTTTCGCTAAGGCTGTTCTTGTGGAATTGGCAAAGGGATATTTGGAAGCCCTTAGAGGGCTATGGTGAAAAAGTAAATATCTTCCGTTCAAAACTGGAAAGAAGCTTTCTGAGAAACTGCTCTGTGTTCTGTGAATTCATCTCACAGAGTTACATCTTTCCCTTCAAGAAGCCTTTCGCTAAGGCTGTTCTTGTGGAATTGGCAAAGGGATATTTGGAAGCCCATAGAGACCTATGGTGAAAAAGGAAATATCTTCCGTTCAAAACTGGAAAGAAGCTTTCTGAGAAACTGCTCTGTGTTCTGTGAATTCATCTCACAGAGTTACATCTTTCCCTTCAAGAAGCCTTTCGCTAAGGCTGTTCTTGTGGAATTGGCAAAGGGATATTTGGAAGCCCATAGAGGACTATGGTGAAAAAGGAAATATCTTCCGTTCAAAACTGGAAAGAAGCTTTCTGAGAAACTGCTCTGTGTTCTGTTAATTCATCTCACAGAGTTACATCTTTCCCTTCAAGAAGCCTTTCGCTAAGGCTGTTCTTGTGGAATTGGCAAAGGGATATTTGGAAGCCCATAGAGGCCTATGGTGAAAAAGGAAATATCTTCCGATCAAAACTGGAAAGAAGCTTTCTGAGAAACTGCTCTGTGTTCTGTTAATTCATCTCACAGAGTTACATCTTTCCCTTCAAGAAGCCTTTCGCTAAGGCTGTTCTTGTGGAATTGGCAAAGGGATATTTGGAAGCCCATAGAGGGCTATGGTGAAAAAGGAAATATCTTCCGTTCAAAACTGGAAAGAAGCTTTCTGAGAAACTGCTCTGTGTTCTGTGAATTCATCTCCAAGAGTTACATTTTTCCCTTCAAGAAGCCTTTCGCTAAGGCTGTTCTTGTGGAATTGGCAAAGGGATATTTGGAAGCCCATAGAGGACTATGGTGAAAAAGGAAATATCTTCCGTTCAAAACTGGAAAGAAGCTTTCTGAGAAACTGTTCTGTGTTCTGTTAATTCATCTCACAGAGTTACATCTTTCCCTTCAAGAAGCCTTTCGCTAAGGCTGTTCTTGTGGAATTGGCAAAGGGATATTTGGAAGCCCATAGAGGGCTATGGTGAAAAAGGAAATATCTTCCGTTCAAAACTGCAAAGATGCTTTCTGAGAAACTGCTCTGTGTTCTGTGAATTCATCTCACAGAGTTACATCTTTCCCTTCAAGAAGCCTTTCGCTAAGGCTGTTCTTGTGGAATTGGCAAAGGGATATTTGGAAGCCCATAGAGGGCTATGGTGAAAAAGGAAATATCTTCCTTTCAAAACTGGAAAGAAGCTTTCTGAGAAACTGCTCTGTGTTCTGTGAATTCATCTCACAGAGTTACATCTTTCCCTTCAAGAAGCCTTTCGTTAAGGCTGTTCTTGTGGAATTGGCAAAGGGATTTTTGGAAGCCCATAGAGGGCTATGGTGAAAAAGGAAATATCTTCCGTTCAAAACTGGAAAGAAGCTTTCTGAGAAACTGCTCTGTGTTCTGTTAATTCATCTCACAGAGTTACATCTTTCCCTTCAAGAAGCCTTTCGCTAAGGCTGTTCTTGTGGAATTGGCAAAGGGATATTTGGAAGCCCATAGAGGGCTATGGTGAAAAAGGAAATATCTTCCGTTCAAAACTGGAAAGAAGCATTCTGAGAAACTGCTCTGTGTTCTGTTCACTCATCTCACAGAGTTACATCTTTCCCTTCAAGAAGCCTCTCGCTAAGGCTGTTCTTGAGGAATTGGCAAAGGGATATTTGGAAGCCCATAGACGGCTATGGTGAAAAAGGAAATATCTTCCGTTCAAAACTGGAAAGAAGCTTTCTGAGAAACTGCTCTGTGTTCTGTGAATTCATCTCACAGAGTTACATCTTTCCCTTCAAGAAGCCTTTCGCTAAGGCTGTTCTTGTGGAATTGGCAAAGGGATATTTGGAAGCCCATAGAGGGCTATGGTGAAAAAGGAAATATCTTCCGTTCAAAACTGGAAAGAAGCTTTCTGAGAAACTGCTCTGTGTTCTGTGAATTCATCTCACAGAGTTACATCTTTCCCTTCAAGAAGCCTTTCGCTAAGGCTGTTCTTGTGGAATTGGCAAAGGGATATTTGGAAGCCCATAGACGGCTATGTTGAAAAAGGAAATATCTTCCGTTCAAAACTGGAAAGAAGCTTTCTGAGAAACTGCTCTGTGTTCTGTGAATTCATCTCACAGAGTTACATCTTTCCCTTCAAGAAGCCTTTCGCTAAGGCTGTTCTTGTGGAATTGGCAAAGGGATATTTGGAAGCCCATAGAGGGCTATGGTGAAAAAGGAAATATCTTCCGTTCAAAACTGGAAAGAAGCTTTCTGAGAAACTGCTCTGTGTTCTGTGAATTCATCTCACAGAGTTACATCTTTCCCTTCAAGAAGCCTTTCGCTAAGGCTGTTCTTGTGGAATTGGCAAAGGGATATTTGGAAGCCCTTAGAGGCCTATGGTGAAAAAGGAAATATCTTCCTTTCAAAACTGGAAAGAAGCTTTCTGAGAAACTGCTCTGTGTTCTGTGAATTCATCTCACAGAGTTACATCTTTCCCTTCAAGAAGCCTTTCGCTAAGGCTGTTCTTGTGGAATTGGCAAAGGGATATTTGGAAGCCCATAGAGGACTATGGTGAAAAAGGAAATATCTTCCGTTCAAAACTGGAAAGAAGTTTTCTGAGAAACTGCTCTGTGTTCTGATAATTCATCTCACAGAGTTACATCTTTCCCTTCAAGAAGCCTTTCGCTAAGGCTGTTCTTGTGGAATTGGCAAAGGGATATTTGGAAGCCCATAGAGGCCTATGGTGAAAAAGGAAATATCTTCCGTTCAAAATTGGAAAGAAGCTTTCTGAGAAACTGCTCTGTGTTCTGTGAATTCATCTCACAGAGTTACATCTTTCCCTTCAAGAAGCCTTTCGCTAAGGCTGTTCTTGTGGAATTGGCAAAGGGATATTTGGAAGCCCATAGAGGCCTATGGTGAAAAAGGAAATATCTTCCGTTCAAAACTGGAAAGAAGCTTTCTGAGAAACTGCTCTGTGTTCTGTGAATTCATCTCACAGAGTTACATCTTTCCCTTCAAGAAGCCTTTCGCTAAGGCTGTTCTAGTGGAATTGGCAAAGGGATATTTGGAAGCCCATAGAGGGCTATGGTGAAAAAGGAAATATCTTCCGTTCAAAACTGGAAAGAAGCTTTCTGAGAAACTGCTCTGTGTTCTGTTAATTCATCTCACAGAGTTACATCTTTCCCTTCAAGAAGCCTTTCGCTAAGGCTGTTCTTGTGGAATTGGCAAAGGGATATTTGGAAGCCCATAGAGGGCTATGGTGAAAAAGGAAATATCTTCCGTTCAAAACTGGAAAGAAGCTTTCTGAGAAACTGCTCTGTGTTCTGTGAATTCATCTCACAGAGTTACATCTTTCCCTTCAAGAAGCCTTTCGCTAAGGCTGTTCTTGTGGAATTGGCAAAGGGATATTTGGAAGCCCATATAGGCTTATGGTGAAAAAGGAAATATCTTCCTTTGAAAACTGGAAAGAAGCTTTCTGAGAAACTGCTCTGTGTTCTGTGAATTCATCTCACAGAGTTACATCTTTCCCTTCAAGAAGCCTTTCGCTAAGGCTGTTCTTGTGGAATTGGCAAAGGGATATTTGGAAGCCCATAGAGGGCTATGGTGAAAAAGGAAATATCTTCCATTCAAAACTGGAAAGAAGCTTTCTGAGAAACTGCTCTGTGTTCTGTGAATTCATCTCACAGAGTTACATCTTTCCCTTCAAGAAGCCTTTCGCTAAGGCAGCTCTTGTGGAATTGGCAAAGGGATATTTGGAAGCCCATAGAGGTCTATGGTGAAAAAGGAAATATCTTCCGTTCAAAACTGGAAAGAAGCTTTCTGAGAAACTGCTCTGTGTTCTGTGAATTCATCTCACAGAGTTACATCTTTCCCTTCAAGAAGCCTTTCGCTGAGGCTGTTCTTTTGGAATTGGCAAAGGGATATTTGGAAGCCCATAGAGGCCTATGGTGAAAAAGGAAATATCTTCCGTTCAAAACTGGAAAGAAGTTTCTGAGAAACTGCTCTGTGTTCTGTGCATTCATCTCACAGAATTACATCTTTCCCTTCAAGAAGCCTTTCGCTAAGGCTGTTCTTGTGGAATTGGCAAAGCGATATTTGGAAGCCCATAGAGGGCTATGGTGAAAAAGGAAATATCTTCCGTTCAAAACTGGAAAGAAGCTTTCTGAGAAACTGCTGTGTGTTCTGTTAATTCATCTCACAGAGTTACATCTTTCCCTTCAAGAAGCCTTTCGCTAAGGCTGTTCTTGTGGAATTGGCAAAGGGATATTTGGAAGCCCTTAGAGGGCTATGGTGAAAAAGTAAATATCTTCCGTTCAAAACTGGAAAGAAGCTTTCTGAGAAACTGCTCTGTGTTCTGTGAATTCATCTCACAGAGTTACATCTTTCCCTTCAAGAAGCCTTTCGCTAAGGCTGTTCTTGTGGAATTGGCAAAGGGATATTTGGAAGCCCATAGAGACCTATGGTGAAAAAGGAAATATCTTCCGTTCAAAACTGGAAAGAAGCTTTCTGAGAAACTGCTCTGTGTTCTGTGAATTCATCTCACAGAGTTACATCTTTCCCTTCAAGAAGCCTTTCGCTAAGGCTGTTCTTGTGGAATTGGCAAAGGGATATTTGGAAGCCCATAGAGGACTATGGTGAAAAAGGAAATATCTTCCGTTCAAAACTGGAAAGAAGCTTTCTGAGAAACTGCTCTGTGTTCTGTTAATTCATCTCACAGAGTTACATCTTTCCCTTCAAGAAGCCTTTCGCTAAGGCTGTTCTTGTGGAATTGGCAAAGGGATATTTGGAAGCCCATAGAGGCCTATGGTGAAAAAGGAAATATCTTCCGATCAAAACTGGAAAGAAGCTTTCTGAGAAACTGCTCTGTGTTCTGTTAATTCATCTCACAGAGTTACATCTTTCCCTTCAAGAAGCCTTTCGCTAAGGCTGTTCTTGTGGAATTGGCAAAGGGATATTTGGAAGCCCATAGAGGGCTATGGTGAAAAAGGAAATATCTTCCGTTCAAAACTGGAAAGAAGCTTTCTGAGAAACTGCTCTGTGTTCTGTGAATTCATCTCCAAGAGTTACATTTTTCCCTTCAAGAAGCCTTTCGCTAAGGCTGTTCTTGTGGAATTGGCAAAGGGATATTTGGAAGCCCATAGAGGACTATGGTGAAAAAGGAAATATCTTCCGTTCAAAACTGGAAAGAAGCTTTCTGAGAAACTGTTCTGTGTTCTGTTAATTCATCTCACAGAGTTACATCTTTCCCTTCAAGAAGCCTTTCGCTAAGGCTGTTCTTGTGGAATTGGCAAAGGGATATTTGGAAGCCCATAGAGGGCTATGGTGAAAAAGGAAATATCTTCCGTTCAAAACTGCAAAGATGCTTTCTGAGAAACTGCTCTGTGTTCTGTGAATTCATCTCACAGAGTTACATCTTTCCCTTCAAGAAGCCTTTCGCTAAGGCTGTTCTTGTGGAATTGGCAAAGGGATATTTGGAAGCCCATAGAGGGCTATGGTGAAAAAGGAAATATCTTCCTTTCAAAACTGGAAAGAAGCTTTCTGAGAAACTGCTCTGTGTTCTGTGAATTCATCTCACAGAGTTACATCTTTCCCTTCAAGAAGCCTTTCGTTAAGGCTGTTCTTGTGGAATTGGCAAAGGGATTTTTGGAAGCCCATAGAGGGCTATGGTGAAAAAGGAAATATCTTCCGTTCAAAACTGGAAAGAAGCTTTCTGAGAAACTGCTCTGTGTTCTGTTAATTCATCTCACAGAGTTACATCTTTCCCTTCAAGAAGCCTTTCGCTAAGGCTGTTCTTGTGGAATTGGCAAAGGGATATTTGGAAGCCCATAGAGGGCTATGGTGAAAAAGGAAATATCTTCCGTTCAAAACTGGAAAGAAGCATTCTGAGAAACTGCTCTGTGTTCTGTTCACTCATCTCACAGAGTTACATCTTTCCCTTCAAGAAGCCTCTCGCTAAGGCTGTTCTTGAGGAATTGGCAAAGGGA
This sequence comes from Chlorocebus sabaeus, assembly GCF_047675955.1. Lineage (NCBI taxonomy): Eukaryota > Metazoa > Chordata > Mammalia > Primates > Cercopithecidae > Chlorocebus > Chlorocebus sabaeus. Next base: position 425,613 of record NW_027328181.1, read on the forward strand.
TATTTGGAAGCCCATAGACGGCTATGGTGAAAAAGGAAATATCTTCCGTTCAAAACTGGAAAGAAGCTTTCTGAGAAACTGCTCTGTGTTCTGTGAATTCATCTCACAGAGTTACATCTTTCCCTTCAAGAAGCCTTTCGCTAAGGCTGTTCTTGTGGAATTGGCAAAGGGATATTTGGAAGCCCATAGAGGGCTATGGTGAAAAAGGAAATATCTTCCGTTCAAAACTGGAAAGAAGCTTTCTGAGAAACTGCTCTGTGTTCTGTGAATTCATCTCACAGAGTTACATCTTTCCCTTCAAGAAGCCTTTCGCTAAGGCTGTTCTTGTGGAATTGGCAAAGGGATATTTGGAAGCCCATAGAGTGCTATGGTGAAAAAGGAAATATCTTCCGTTCAAAACTGGAAAGAAGCTTTCTGAGAAACTGCTCAGTGTTCTGTGAATTCATCTCACAGAGTTACATCTTTCCCTTCAAGAAGCCTTTCACTAAGGCTGTTTTTGTGGAATTGGCAAAGGGATATTTGGAAGCCCATAGAGGCCTATGGTGAAAAAGGAAATATCTTCCGTTCAAAACTGGAAAGAAGCTTTCTGAGAAACTGCTCTGTGTTCTGTGAATTCATCTCACAGAGTTACATCTTTCCCTTCAAGAAGCCTTTCGCTAAGGCTGTTCTTGTGGAATTGGCAAAGGGATATTTGGAAGCCCATAGAGGGCTATGGTGAAAAAGGAAATATCTTCCGTTCAAAACTGGAAAGAAGCTTTCTGAGAAACTGCTCTGTGTTCTGTGAATTCATCTCACAGAGTTACATCTTTCCCTTCAAGAAGCCTTTCGCTAAGGCTGTTCTTGTGGAATTGGCAAAGGGATATTTGGAAGCCCATAGAGGCCTATGGTGAAAAAGGAAATATCTTCCGTTCAAAACTGGAAAGAAGCTTTCTGAGAAACTGCTCTGTGTTCTGTGAAATTATCTCACAGGGTTACATCTTTCCCTTCAAGAAGCCTTTCGCTAAGGCTGTTCTTGTGGAATTGGCAAAGGGATATTTGGAAGCCCATAGAGGCCTATGGTGAAAAAGGAAATATCTTCCTTTCAGAACTGGAAAGAAGCTTTCTGAGAAACTGCTCTGTGTTCTGTGAATTCATCTCACAGAGTTACATCTTTCCCTTCAAGAAGCCTTTCGCTAAGGCTGTTCTTGTGGAATTGGCAAAGGGATATTTGGAAGCCCATAGAGGGCTATGGTGAAAAAGGAAATATCTTCCGTTCAAAACTGGAAAGAAGCTTTCTGAGAAACTGCTCTGTGTTCTGTGAATTCATCTCACAGAGTTACATCTTTCCCTTCAAGAAGCCTTTCGCTAAGGCTGCTCTTGTGGAATTGGCAAAGGGATATTTGGAAGCCCATAGAGGTCTATGGTGAAAAAGGAAATATCTTCCGTTCAAAACTGGAAAGAAGCTTTCTGAGAAACTGCTCTGTGTTCTGTGAATTCATCTCACAGAGTTACATCTTTCCCTTCAAGAAGCCTTTCGCTAAGGCTGTTCTTGTGGAATTGGCAAAGGGATATTTGGAAGCCCATAGAGGCCTATGGTGAAAAAGGAAATATCTTCCTTTCAAAACTGGAAAGAAGCTTTCTGAGAAACTGCTCTGTGTTCTGTGAATTCATCTCGCAGAATTACATCTTTCCCTTCAAGAAGCCTTTCGCTAAGGCTGTTCTTGTGGAATTGGCAAAGGGATATTTGGAAGCCCATAGAGGGCTATGGTGAAAAAGGAAATATCTTCCGTTCAAAACTGGAAAGAAGCTTTCTGAGAAACTGCTCTGTGTTCTGTGAATTCATCTCACAGAGTTACATCTTTCCCTTCAAGAAGCCTTTCGCTAAGGCTGTTCTTGTGGAATTGGCAAAGGGATATTTGGAAGCCCATAGAGGCCTATGGTGAAAAAGGAAATATCTTCCTTTCAAAACTGGAAAGAAGCTTTCTGAGAAACTGCTCTGTGTTCTGTGAATTCATCTCACAGAGTTACATCTTTCCCTTCAAGAAGCCTTTCGCTAAGGCTGCTCTTGTGGAATTGGCAGAGGGATATTTGGAAGCCCATAGAGGTCTATGGTGAAAAAGGAAATATCTTCCGTTCAAAACTGGAAAGAAGCTTTCTGAGAAACTGCTCTGTGTTCTGTGAATTCATCTCACAGAGTTACATCTTTCCCTTCAAGAAGCCTTTCGCTAAGGCTGTTCTTGTGGAATTGGCAAAGGGATATTTGGAAGCCCATAGAGGCCTATGGTGAAAAAGGAAATATCTTCCTTTCAAAACTGGAAAGAAGCTTTCTGAGAAACTGCTCTGTGTTCTGTGAATGCATCTCACAGAGTTACATCTTTCCCTTCAAGAAGCCTTTCGCTAAGGCTGTTCTTGTGGAATTGGCAAAGGGATATTTGGAAGCCCATAGAGGCCTATGGTGAAAAAGGAAATATCTTCCTTTCAAAACTGGAAAGAAGCTTTCTGAGAAACTGCTCTGTGTTCTGTGAATTCATCTCACAGAATTACATCTTTCCCTTCAAGAAGCGTTTCGCTAAGGCTGTTCTTGTGGAATTGGCAAAGGGATATTTGGAAGCCCATAGAGGGCTATGGTGAAAAAGGAAATATCTTCCGTTCAAAACTGGAAAGAAGCTTTCTGAGAAACTGCTCTGTGTTCTGTGAATTCATCTCACAGAGTTACATCTTTCCCTTCAAGAAGCCTTTCGCTAAGGCTGTTCTTGTGGAATTGGCAAAGGGATATTTGGAAGCCCATAGAGGGCTATGGTGAAAAAGGAAATATCTTCCATTCAAAACTGGAAAGAAGCTTTCTGAGAAACTGCTCTGTGTTCTGTGAATTCATCTCACAGAGTTACATCTTTCCCTTCAAGAAGCCTTTCGCTAAGGCTGTTCTTGTGAAATTGGCAAAGGGATATTTGGAAGCCCATAGAGGCCTATGGTGAAAAAGGAAATATCTTCCGTTCAAAACTGGAAAGAAGCATTCTGAGAAACTGCTCTGTGTTCTGTTCACTCATCTCACAGAGTTACATCTTTCCCTTCAAGAAGCCTCTCGCTAAGGCTGTTCTTGAGGAATTGGCAAAGGGATATTTGGAAGCCCATAGACGGCTATGGTGAAAAAGGAAATATCTTCCGTTCAAAACTGGAAAGAAGCTTTCTGAGAAACTGCTCTGTGTTCTGTGAATTCATCTCACAGAGTTACATCTTTCCCTTCAAGAAGCCTTTCGCTAAGGCTGTTCTTGTGGAATTGGCAAAGGGATATTTGGAAGCCCATAGAGGGCTATGGTGAAAAAGGAAATATCTTCCGTTCAAAACTGGAAAGAAGCTTTCTGAGAAACTGCTCAGTGTTCTGTGAATTCATCTCACAGAGTTACATCTTTCCCTTCAAGAAGCCTTTCACGAAGGCTGTTTTTGTGGAATTGGCAAAGGGATATTTGGAAGCCCATAGAGGCCTATGGTGAAAAAGGAAATATCTTCCGTTCAAAACTGGAAAGAAGCTTTCTGAGAAACTGCTCTGTGTTCTGTGAATTCATCTCACAGAGTTACATCTTTCCCTTCAAGAAGCCTTTCGCTAAGGCTGTTCTTGTGGAATTGGCAAAGGGATATTTGGAAGCCCATAGAGGGCTATGGTGAAAAAGGAAATATCTTCCGTTCAAAACTGGAAAGAAGCTTTCTGAGAAACTGCTCTGTGTTCTGTGAATTCATCTCACAGAGTTACATCTTTCCCTTCAAGAAGCCTTTCGCTAAGGCTGTTCTTGTGGAATTGGCAAAGGGATATTTGGAAGCCCATAGAGGCCTATGGTGAAAAAGGAAATATCTTCCGTTCAAAACTGGAAAGAAGCTTTCTGAGAAACTGCTCTGTGTTCTGTGAATTTATCTCACAGGGTTACATCTTTCCCTTCAAGAAGCCTTTCGCTAAGGCTGTTCTTGTGGAATTGGCAAAGGGATATTTGGAAGCCCATAGAGGCCTATGGTGAAAAAGGAAATATCTTCCTTTCAAAACTGGAAAGAAGCTTTCTGAGAAACTGCTCTGTGTTCTGTGAATTCATCTCACAGAATTACATCTTTCCCTTCAAGAAGCCTTTCGCTAAGGCTGTTCTTGTGGAATTGGCAAAGGGATATTTGGAAGCCCATAGAGGGCTATGGTGAAAAAGGAAATATCTTCCGTTCAAAACTGGAAAGAAGCTTTCTGAGAAACTGCTCTGTGTTCTGTGAATTCATCTCACAGAGTTACATCTTTCCCTTCAAGAAGCCTTTCGCTAAGGCTGTTCTTGTGGAATTGGCAAAGGGATATTTGGAAGCCCATAGAGGGCTATGGTGAAAAAGGAAATATCTTCCATTCAAAACTGGAAAGAAGCTTTCTGAGAAACTGCTCTGTGTTCTGTGAATTCATCTCACAGAGTTACATCTTTCCCTTCAAGAAGCCTTTCGCTAAGGCTGTTCTTGTGAAATTGGCAAAGGGATATTTGGAAGCCCATAGAGGCCTATGGTGAAAAAGGAAATATCTTCCTTTCAAAACTGGAAAGAAGCTTTCTGAGAAACTGCTCTGTGTTCTGTGAATTCATCTCACAGAGTTACATCTTTCCCTTCAAGAAGCGTTTCGCTAAGGCTGTTCTTGTGGAATTGGCAAAGGGATATTTGGAAGCCCATAGCGTCCTATGGTGAAAAAGGAAATACCTTCCTTTCAAAACTGGAAAGAAGCTTTCTGAGAAACTGCTCTGTGTTCTGTGAATTCATCTCACAGAGTTACATCTTTCCCTTCAAGAAGCCTTTCGCTAAGGCTGTTCTTGTGGAATTGGCAAAGGATATTTGGAAGCCCATAGAGGACTGTGGTGAAAAAGGAAATATCTTCCGTTCAAAACTGGAAAGAAGCTTTCTGAGAAACTGCTCTGTGTTCTGATAATTCATCTCACAGAGTTACATCTTTCCCTTCAAGAAGCCTTTCGCTAAGGCTGTTCTTGTGGAATTGGGAAAGGGATATTTGGAAGCCCATAGAGGCCTATGGTGAAAAAGGAAATATCTTCCGTTCAAAACTGGAAAGAAGCTTTCTGAGAAACTGCTCTGTGTTCTGTGAATTCATCTCACAGAGTTACATCTTTCCCTTCAAGAAGCCTTTCGCTAAGGCTGTTCTTGTGGAATTGGCAAAGGGATATTTGGAAGCCCATAGAGGGCTATGGTGAAAAAGGAAATATCTTCCGTTCAAAACTGGAAAGAAGCTTTCTGAGAAACTGCTCTGTGTTCTGTGAATTCATCTCACAGAGTTACATCTTTCCCTTCAAGAAGCCTTTCGCTAAGGCTGTTCTTGTGGAATTGGCAAAGGGATATTTGGAAGCCCATAGAGGGCTATGGTGAAAAAGGAAATATCTTCCATTCAAAACTGGAAAGAAGCTTTCTGAGAAACTGCTCTGTGTTCTGTGAATTCATCTCACAGAGTTACATCTTTCCCTTCAAGAAGCCTTTCGCTAAGGCTGTTCTTGTGAAATTGGCAAAGGGATATTTGGAAGCCCATAGAGGCCTATGGTGAAAAAGGAAATATCTTCCTTTCAAAACTGGAAAGAAGCTTTCTGAGAAACTGCTCTGTGTTCTGTGAATTCATCTCACAGAGTTACATCTTTCCCTTCAAGAAGCGTTTCGCTAAGGCTGTTCTTGTGGAATTGGCAAAGGGATATTTGGAAGCCCATAGAGGCCTATGGTGAAAAAGGAAATACCTTCCTTTCAAAACTGGAAAGAAGCTTTCTGAGAAACTGCTCTGTGTTCTGTGAATTCATCTCACAGAGTTACATCTTTCCCTTCAAGAAGCCTTTCGCTAAGGCTGTTCTTGTGGAATTGGCAAAGGGATATTTGGAAGCCCATAGAGGACTGTGGTGAAAAAGGAAATATCTTCCGTTCAAAACTGGAAAGAAGCTTTCTGAGAAACTGCTCTGTGTTCTGATAATTCATCTCACAGAGTTACATCTTTCCCTTCAAGAAGCCTTTCGCTAAGGCTGTTCTTGTGGAATTGGGAAAGGGATATTTGGAAGCCCATAGAGGCCTATGGTGAAAAAGGAAATATCTTCCGTTCAAAACTGGAAAGAAGCTTTCTGAGAAACTGCTCTGTGTTCTGTGAATTCATCTCACAGAGTTACATCTTTCCCTTCAAGAAGCCTTTCGCTAAGGCTGTTCTTGTGGAATTGGCAAAGGGATATTTGGAAGCCCATAGAGGGCTATGGTGAAAAAGGAAATATCTTCCGTTCAAAACTGGAAAGAAGCTTTCTGAGAAACTGCTCTGTGTTCTGTGAATTCATCTCACAGAGTTACATCTTTCCCTTCAAGAAGCCTTTCGCTAAGGCTGTTCTTGTGGAATTGGCAAAGGGATATTTGGAAGCCCATAGAGGCCTATGGTGAAAAAGGAAATATCTTCCGTTCAAAACTGGAAAGAAGCTTTCTGAGAAACTGCTCTGTGTTCTGTGAATTCATCTCACAGACTTACATCTTTCCCTTCAAGAAGCCTTTCGCTAAGGCTGTTCTTGTGGAATTGGCAAAGGGATATTTGGAAGCCCATAGAGGGCTATGGTGAAAAAGGAAATATCTTCCGTTCAAAACTGGAAAGAAGCTTTCTGAGAAACTGCTCTGTGTTCTGTGAATTCATCTCACAGAGTTACATCTTTCCCTTCAAGAAGCCTTTCGCTAAGGCTGTTCTTGTGGAATTGGCAAAGGGATATTTGGAAGCCCATAGAGGCCTACGGTGAAAAAGGAAATATCTTCCTTTCAAAACTGGAAAGAAGCTTTCTGAGAAACTGCTCTGTGTTCTGTGAATTCATCTCACAGAGTTACATCTTTCCCTTCAAGAAGCCTTTCGCTAAGGCTGTTCTTGTGGAATTGGCAAAGGGATATTTGGAAGCCCATAGAGGGCTATGGTGAAAAAGGAAATATCTTCCGTTCAAAACTGGAAAGCAGCTTTCTGAGAAACTGCTCTGTGTTCTGTGAATTCATCTCACAGAGTTACATCTTTCCCTTCAAGAAGCCTTTCGCTAAGACTACTCTTGTGGAATTGGCAAAGGGATATTTGGAAGCCCATAGAGGTCTATGGTGAAAAAGGAAATATCTTCCGTTCAAAACTGGAAAGAAGCTTTCTGAGAAAATGCTCTGTGTTCTGTGAATTCATCTCACAGAGTTACATCTTTCCCTTCAAGAAGCCTTTCGCTGAGGCTGTTCTTTTGGAATTGGCAAAGGGATATTTGGAATCCCATAGAGGCCTATGGTGAAAAAGGAAATATCCTCCGTTCAAAACTGGAAAGAAGCTTTCTGAGAAACTGCTCTGTGTTCTGTGAATTCATCTCACAGAGTTACATCTTTCCCTTCAAGAAGCCTTTCGCTAAGGCTGTTCTTGTGGTATTGGCAAAGGGATATTTGGAAGCCCATAGAGGTCTATGGTGAAAAAGGAAATATCTTCCGTTCAAAACTGGAAAGAAGCTTTCTGAGAAACTGCTCTGTGTTCTGTAAATTCATCTCACAGAGTTACATCTTTCCCTTCAAGAAGCCTTTCGCTAAGGCTGTTCTTGTGGAATTGGCAAAGGGATATTTGGAAGCCCATAGAGGCCTATGGTGAAAAAGGAAATATCTTCCTTTCAAAACTGGAAAGAAGCTTTCTGAGAAACTGCTCTGTGTTCTGTGAATTCATCTCACAGAATTACATCTTTCCCTTCAAGAAGCCTTTCGCTAAGGCTGTTCTTGTGGAATTGGCAAAGGGATATTTGGAAGCCCATAGAGGGCTATGGTGAAAAAGGAAATATCTTCCGTTCAAAAGTGGAAAGAAGCTTTCTGAGAAACTGCTCTGTGTTCTGTGAATTCATCTCACAGTTACATCTTTCCCTTCAAGAAGCCTTTCGCTAAGGCTGTTCTTGTGGAATTGGCAAAGGAATATTTGGAAGCCCATAGAGGCCTACGGTGAAAAAGGAAATATCTTCCTTTCAAAACTGGAAAGAAGCTTTCTGAGAAACTGCTCTGTGTTCTGTGAATTCATCTCACAGAGTTACATCTGTCCCTTCAAGAAGCCTTTCGCTAAGGCTGCTCTTGTGGAATTGGCAAAGGGATATTTGGAAGCCCATAGAGGCCTATGGTGAAAAAGGAAATATCTTCTGTTCAAAACTGGAAAGAAGCTTTCTGAGAAACTGCTCTGTGTTCTGTGAATTCATCTCACAGAGTTACATCTTTCCCTTCAAGAAGCCTTTCGTTAAGGCTGTTCTTGTGGAATTGGCAAAGGGATATTTGGAAGCCCATAGAGGCCTATGGTGAAAAAGGAAATATCTTCCGTTCAAAACTGGAAAGAAGCTTTCTGAGAAACTGCTCTGTGTTCTGTGAATTCATCTCACAGAATTACATCTTTCCCTTCAAGAAGCCTTTCGCTAAGGCTGTTCTTGTGGAATTGGCAAAGCGATATTTGGAATCCCATAGATGGCTATGGTGAAAAAGGAAATATCTTCCGTTCAAAACTGGAAAGAAGCTTTCTGAGACACTGCTGTGTGTTCTGTTAATTCATCTCACAGAGTTACATCTTTCCCTTCAGGAAGCCTTTCGCTAAGGCTGTTCTTGTGGAATTGGCAAAGGGATATTTGGAAGCCCCTGGAGGGCTATGGTGAAAAAGTAAATATCTTCCGTTCAAAACTGGAAAGAAGCTTTCTGAGAAACTGCTCTGTGTTCTGTGAATTTATCTCACAGAGTTACATCTTTCCCTTCAAGAAGCCTTTCGCTAAGGCTGTTCTTGTGGAATTGGCAAAGGGATATTTGGAAGCCCATAGAGGGCTATGGTGAAAAAGGAAATATCTTCCGTTCAAAACTGGAAAGAAGCATTCTGAGAAACTGCTCTGTATTCTGTTAATTCATCTCACAGAGTTACATCTTTCCCTTCAAGAAGCCTTTCGCTAAGGCTGTTCTTGAGGAATTGGCAAAGGGATATTTGGAAGCCCATAGACGGCTATGGTGAAAAAGGAAATATCTTCCGTTCAAAACTGGAAAGAAGCTTTCTGAGAAACTGCTCTGTGTTCTGTGAATTCATCTCACAGAGTTACATCTTTCCCTTCAAGACGCCTTTCGCTAAGGCTGTTCTTGTGGAATTGGCAAAGGGATATTTGGAAGCCCATAGAGGGCTATGGTGAAAAAGGAAATATCTTCCGTTCAAAACTGGAAAGAAGCTTTCTGAGAAACTGCTCTGTGTTCTGTGAATTCATCTCACAGAGTTACATTTTTCCCTTCAAAAAGCCTTTCGCTAAGGCTGTTCTTGTGGAATTGGCAAAGGGATATTTGGAAACCCTTAGAGGACTATGGTGAAAAAGGAAATATCTTCCGTTCAAAACTGGAAAGAAGCTTTCTGAGAAACTGTTCTGTGTTCTGTTAATTCATCTCAAAGAGTTACATCTTTCCCTTCAAGAAGCCTTTCGCTAAGGCTGTTCTTGTGGAATTGGCAAAGGGATATTTGGAAGCCCATAGAGGGCTATGGTGAAAAAGGAAATATCTTCCGTTCAAAACTGGAAAGAAGCTTTCTGAGAAACTGCTCTGTGTTCTGTGAATTCATCTCACAGAGTTACATCTTTCCCTTCAAGAAGCCTTTCGCTAAGGCTGTTCTTGTGGAATTGGCAAAGGGATATTTGGAAGCCCATAGAGGGCTATGGTGAAAAAGGAAATATCTTCCGTTCAAAACTGGAAAGAAGCATTCTGAGAAACTGCTCTGTGTTCTGTTAATTCATCTCACAGAGTTACATCTTTCCCTTCAAGAAGCCTTTCGCTAAGGCTGTTCTTGAGGAATTGGCAAAGGGATATTTGGAAGCCCATAGACGGCTATGGTGAAAAAGGAAATATCTTCCGTTCAAAACTGGAAAGAAGCTTTCTGAGAAACTGCTCTGTGTTCTGTGAATTCATCTCACAGAGTTACATCTTTCCCTTCAAGAAGCCTTTCGCTAAGGCTGTTCTTGTGGAATTGGCAAAGGGATATTTGGAAGCCCATAGAGGGCTATGGTGAAAAAGGAAATATCTTCCGTTCAAAACTGGAAAGAAGCTTTCTGAGAAACTGCTCTGTGTTCTGTTAATTCATCTCACAGAGTTACATCTTTCCCTTCAAGAAGCCTTTCGCTAAGGCTGTTCTTGTGGAATTGGCAAAGGGATATTTGGAAGCCCATAGAGGGCTATGGTGAAAAAGGAAATATCTTCCGTTCAAAACTGGAAAGAAGCTTTCTGAGAAACTGCTCTGGGTTCTGTTAATTCATCTCACAGAGTTACATCTTTCCCTTCAAGAAGCCTTTCGCTAAGGCTGTTCTTGTGGAATTGGCAAAGGGATATTTGGAAGCCCATAGAGGGCTATGGTGAAAAAGGAAATAACTTCCGTTCAAAACTGGAAAGAAGCTTTCTGAGAAACTGGTCTGTGTTTTGTTAATTCATCTCACAGAGTTACATCTTTCCCTTCAAGAAGCCTTTCGCTAAGGCTCTTCTTGTGGAATTGGCAAAGGGATATTTGGAAGCCCTTAGAGGGCTACGGTGAAAAAGGAAATATCTTCCGTTCAAAACTGGAAAGAAGCTTTCTGAGAAACTGCTCTGTGTTCTGTTAATTCGTCTCACAGAGTTACATCTTTCCCTTCAAGAAGCCTTTCGCTAAGGCTGTTCTTGTATAATTGGCAAAGCGATATTTGGAACCCCTAGAGGGCTATGGTGAAAAAGGAAATATCTTCCGTTCAAAACTGGAAAGAAGCTTTCTGAGAAACTGCTCTGTGTTCTGTGAATTCATCTCATAGAGTTATATCTTTCCCTTCAAGAAGCCTTTCGCTGAGGCTGTTCTTGTGGAAATGGCAAAGGGATATTTGGAAGCCCATAGAGGCCTATGGTGAAAAAGGAAATATCTTCCGTTCAAAACTGGAAAGAAGCTTTCTGAGAAACTGCTCTGTGTTCTGTGAATTCATCTCACAGAGTTACATCTTTCCCTTCAAGAAGCCTTTCGCTAAGGCTGTTCTTGTGGAATTGGCAAAGGGATATTTGGAAGCCCATAGAGGTCTATGGTGAAAAAGGAAATATCTTCCGTTCAAAACTGGAAAGAAGCTTTCTGAGAAACTGCTCTGTGTTCTTTTAATTCATCTCACAGAGTTACATCTTTCCCTTCAAGAAGCCTTTCGCTAAGGCTGTTCTTGTGGAATTGCCAAAGGGATATTTGGAAGCCCTTAGAGGCCTATGGTGAAAAAGGAAATATCTTCCTTTCAAAACTGGAAAGAAGCTTTCTGAGAAACTGCTCTGTGTTCTGTGAATTCATCTCACAGAATTACATCTTTCCCTTCAAGAAGCCTTTCGCTAAGGCTGTTCTTGTGGAATTGGCAAAGCGATATTTGGAAGCCCATAGAGGGCTATGGTGAAAAAGGAAATATCTTCCGTTCAAAACAGGAAAGAAGCTTTCTGAGAAACTGCTCTGTGTTCTGTGAATTCATCTCACAGAGTTACATCTTTCCCTTCAAGAAGCCTTTCGCTGAGGCTGTTCTTGTGGAATTGGCAAAGGGATATTTGGAAGCCCAGAGAGGCCTATGGTGAAAAAGGAAATATCTTCCTTTCAAAACTGGAAAGAAGCTTTCTGAGAAACTGCTCTGTGTTCTGTGAATTCATCTCACAGAATTACATCTTTCCCTTCAAGAAGCCTTTCGCTAAGGCTGTTCTTGTGGAATTGGCAAAGGGATATTTGGAAGCCCATAGAGGCCTATGGTGAAAAAGGAAATATCTTCCGTTCAAAACTGGAAAGAAGCTTTCTGAGAAACTGCTCTGTGTTCTGTGAATTCATCTCACAGAGTTACATCTTTCCCTTCAAGAAGCCTTTCGCTGAGGCTGTTCTTGTGGAATTGGCAAAGGGATATTTGGAAGCCCAGAGAGGCCTATGGTGAAAAAGGAAATATCTTCCGTTCAAAACTGGAAAGAAGCTTTCTGAGAAACTGCTCTGTGTTCTGTGAATTCATCTCACAGAGTTACAGCTTTCCCTTCAAGAAGCCTTTCGCTAAGGCTGTTCTTGTGGAATTGGCAAAGGGATATTTGGAAGCCCATAGAGGCCTATGGTGAAAAAGGAAATATCTTCCGTTCAAAACTGGAAAGAAGCTTTCTGAGAAACTGCTCTGTGTTCTGTGAATTCATCTCACAGAGTTACATCGTTCCCTTCAAGAAGCCTTTCGCTGAGGCTGTTCTTGTGGAATTGGCAAAGGGATATTTGGAAGCCCATAGAGGCCTATGGTGAAAAAGGAAATATCTTCCGTTCAAAACTGGAAAGAAGCTTTCTGAGAAACTGCTCTGTGTTCTGTGAATTCATCTCACAGAGTTACATCTTTCCCTTCAAGAAGCCTTTCGCTAAGGCTGTTCTTGTGGAATTGGCAAAGGGATATTTGGAAGCCCATAGAAGTCTATGGTGAAAAAGGAAATATCTTCCGTTCAAAACTGGAAAGAAGCTTTCTGAGAAACTGCTCTGCGTTCTGTGAATTCATCTCACAGAGTTACATCTTTCCCTTCAAGAAGCCTTTCGCTAAGGCTGTTCTTGTGGAATTGGCAAAGGGATATTTGGAAGCCCATAGAGGCCTATGGTGAAAAAGGAAATATCTTCCGTTCAAAACTGGAAAGAAGCTTTCTGAGAAACTGCTCTGTGTTCTGTGAATTCATCTCACAGAGTTACATCTTTCCCTTCAAGAAGCCTTTCGCTAAGGCTGTTCTTGTGGAATTGGCAAAGGGATATTTGGAAGCCCATAGAGGCCTATGGTGAAAAAGGAAATATCTTCCGTTCAAATCTGGAAAGAAGCTTTCTGAGAAGCTGCTCTGTGTTCTGTGAATTCATCTCAAAGAGTTACATCTTTCCCTTCAAGAAGCCTTTCGCTAAGGCTGTTCTTGTGGAATTGGCAAAGGGATATTTGGAAGCCCATAGAGGGCTATGGTGAAAAAGGAAATATCTTCCGTTCAAAACTGGAAAGAAGCTTTCTGAGAAACTGCTCTGTGTTCTGTGAATTCATCTCACAGAATTACATCTTTCCCTTCAAGAAGCCTTTCGCTAAGGCTGTTCTTGTGGAATTGGCAAAGGGATATTTGGAAGCCCATAGAGGGCTATGGTGAAAAAGGAAATATCTTCCGTTCAAAACTGGAAAGAAGCTTTCTGAGAAACTGCTCTGTGTTCTGTTAATTCATCTCACAGAGTTACATCTTTCCCTTCAAGAAGCCTTTCGCTAAGGCTGTTCTTGTGGAATTGGCAAAGGGATATTTGGAAGCCCATAGAGGGCTATGGTGAAAAAGGAAATATCTTCCGTTCAAAACTGGAAAGAAGCATTCTGAGAAACTGCTCTGTATTCTGTTAATTCATCTCACAGAGTTACATCTTTCCCTTCAAGAAGCCTTTCGCTAAGGCTGTTCTTGAGGAATTGGCAAAGGGATATTTGGAAGCCCATAGACGGCTACGGTGAAAAAGGAAATATCTTCCGTTCAAAACTGGAAAGAAGCTCTCTGAGAAACTGCTCTGTGTTCTGTGAATTCATCTCACAGAGTTACATCTTTCCCTTCAAGACGCCTTTCGCTAAGGCTGTTCTTGTGGAATTGGCAAAGGGATATTTGGAAGCCCATAGAGGGCTATGGTGAAAAAGGAAATATCTTCCGTTCAAAACTGGAAAGAAGCTTTCTGAGAAACTGCTCTGTGTTCTGTGAATTCATCTCACAGAGTTACATTTTTCCCTTCAAAAAGCCTTTCGCTAAGGCTGTTCTTGTGGAATTGGCAAAGGGATATTTGGAAACCCTTAGAGGACTATGGTGAAAAAGGAAATATCTTCCGTTCAAAACTGGAAAGAAGCTTTCTGAGAAACTGTTCTGTGTTCTGTTAATTCATCTCAAAGAGTTACATCTTTCCCTTCAAGAAGCCTTTCGCTAAGGCTGTTCTTGTGGAATTGGCAAAGGGATATTTGGAAGCCCATAGAGGGCTATGGTGAAAAAGGAAATATCTTCCGTTCAAAACTGGAAAGAAGCTTTCTGAGAAACTGCTCTGTGTTCTGTGAATTCATCTCACAGAATTACATCTTTCCCTTCAAGAAGCCTTTCGCTAATGCTGTTCTTGTGGAATTGGCAAAGGGATATTTGGAAGCCCATAGAGGGCTATGGTGAAAAAGGAAATATCTTCCGTTCAAAACTGGAAAGAAGCATTCTGAGAAACTGCTCTGTGTTCTGTTAATTCATCTCACAGAGTTACATCTTTCCCTTCAAGAAGCCTTTTGCTAAGGCTGTTCTTGAGGAATTGGCAAAGGGATATATGGAAGCCCATAGACGGCTATGGTGAAAAAGGAAATATCTTCCGTTCAAAACTGGAAAGAAGCTTTCTGAGAAACTGGTCTGTGTTCTGTGAATTCATCTCACAGAGTTACATCTTTCCCTTCAAGACGCCTTTCGCTAAGGCTGTTCTTGTGGAATTGGCAAAGCGATATTTGGAAGTCCATAGAGGGCTATGGTGAAAAAGGAAATATCTTCCGTTCAAAACTGGAAAGAAGCTTTCTGAGAAACTGCTCTGTGTTCTGTGAATTCATCTCACAGAGTTACATCTTTCCCTTCAAGAAGCCTTTCGCTAAGGCTGTTCTTGTGGAATTGGCAAAGGGATATTTGGAAGCCCATAGAGGGCTATGGTGAAAAAGGAAATATCTTCTGTTCAAAACTGGAAAGAAGCTTTCTGAGAAACTGCTCTGTGTTCTGTTAATTCATCTCACAGAGTTACATCTTTCCCTTCACGAAGCCTTTCGCTAAGGCTGTTCTTGTGGAATTGGCAAAGGGATATTTGGAAGCCCATAGAGGGCTATGGTTAAAAAGGAAATATCTTCCGTTCAAAACTGGAAAGAAGCTTTCTGAGAAACTGCTCTGTGTTCTGTGAATTCATCTCCAAGAGTTACATTTTTCCCTTCAAGAAGCCTTTCGCTAAGGCTGTTCTTGTGGAATTGGCAAAGGGATATTTGGAAGCCCATAGAGGACTATGGTGAAAAAGGAAATATCTTCCGTTCAAAACTGGAAAGAAGCTTTCTGAGAAACTGTTCTGTGTTCTGTTAATTCATCTCACAGAGTTACATCTTTCCCTTCAAGAAGCCTTTCGCTAAGGCTGTTCTTGTGGAATTGGCAAAGGGATATTTGGAAGCCCATAGAGGGCTATGGTGAAAAAGGAAATATCTTCCGTTCAAAACTGGAAAGAAGCTTTCTGAGAAACTGCTCTGTGTTCTGTGAATTCATCTCACAGAGTTACATCTTTCCCTTCAAGAAGCCTTTCGCTAAGGCTGTTCTTGTATAATTGGCAAAGCGATATTTGGAACCCCTAGAGGGCTATGGTGAAAAAGGAAATATCTTCCGTTCAAAACAGGAAAGAAGCTTTCTGAGAAACTGCTCTGTGTTCTGTGAATTCATCTCACAGAGTTACATCTTTCCCTTCAAGAAGCCTTTCGCTGAGGCTGTTCTTGTGGAATTGGCAAAGGGATATTTGGAAGCCCAGAGAGGCCTATGGTGAAAAAGGAAATATCTTCCTTTCAAAACTGGAAAGAAGCTTTCTGAGAAACTGCTCTGTGTTCTGTGAATTCATCTCACAGAATTACATCTTTCCCTTCAAGAAGCCTTTCGCTAAGGCTGTTCTTGTGGAATTGGCAAAGGGATATTTGGAAGCCCATAGAGGCCTATGGTGAAAAAGGAAATATCTTCCGTTCAAAACTGGAAAGAAGCTTTCTGAGAAACTGCTCTGTGTTCTGTGAATTCATCTCACAGAGTTACATCTTTCCCTTCAAGAAGCCTTTCGCTGAGGCTGTTCTTGTGGAATTGGCAAAGGGATATTTGGAAGCCCAGAGAGGCCTATGGTGAAAAAGGAAATATCTTCCGTTCAAAACTGGAAAGAAGCTTTCTGAGAAACTGCTCTGTGTTCTGTGAATTCATCTCACAGAGTTACAGCTTTCCCTTCAAGAAGCCTTTCGCTAAGGCTGTTCTTGTGGAATTGGCAAAGGGATATTTGGAAGCCCATAGAGGCCTATGGTGAAAAAGGAAATATCTTCCGTTCAAAACTGGAAAGAAGCTTTCTGAGAAACTGCTCTGTGTTCTGTGAATTCATCTCACAGAGTTACATCGTTCCCTTCAAGAAGCCTTTCGCTGAGGCTGTTCTTGTGGAATTGGCAAAGGGATATTTGGAAGCCCATAGAGGCCTATGGTGAAAAAAGGAAATATCTTCCGTTCAAAACTGGAAAGAAGCTTTCTGAGAAACTGCTCTTTGTTCTGTGAATTCATCTCACAGAGTTACATCTTTCCCTTCAAGAAGCCTTTCGCTAAGGCTGTTCTTGTGGAATTGGCAAAGGGATATTTGGAAGCCCATAGAGGTCTATGGTGAATAAGGAAATATCTTCCGTTCAAAACTGGAAAGAAGCTTTCTGAGAAACTGCTCTGCGTTCTGTGAATTCATCTCACAGAGTTACATCTTTCCCTTCAAGAAGCCTTTCGCTAAGGCTGTTCTTGTGGAATTGGCAAAGGGATATTTGGAAGCCCATAGAGGCCTATGGTGAAAAAGGAAATATCTTCCGTTCAAAACTGGAAAGAAGCTTTCTGAGAAACTGCTCTGTGTTCTGTGAATTCATCTCACAGAATTACATCTTTCCCTTCAAGAAGCCTTTCGCTAAGGCTGTTCTTGTGGAATTGGCAAAGCGATATTTGGAAGCCCATAGAGGGCTATGGTGAAAAAGGAAATATGTTCCGTTCAAAACTGGAAAGAAGCTTTCTGAGAAACTGCTGTGTGTTCTGTTAATTTATCTCACAGAGTTACATCTTTCCCTTCAAGAAGCCTTTCGCTAAGGCTGTTCTTGTGGAATTGGCAAAGGGATATTTGGAAGCCCGTAGAGGGCTATGGTGAAAAAGTAAATATCTTCCGTTCAAAACTGGAAAGAAGCTTTCTGAGAAACTGCTCTGTGTTCTGTGAATTCATCTCACAGAGTTACATCTTTCCCTTCAAGAAGCCTTTCGCTAAGGCTGTTCTTGTGGAATTGGCAAAGGGATATTTGGAAGCCCATAGAGGCCTATGGTGAAAAAGGAAATATCTTCCGTTCAAATCTGGAAAGAAGCTTTCTGAGAAGCTGCTCTGTGTTCTGTGAATTCATCTCAAAGAGTTACATCTTTCCCTTCAAGAAGCCTTTCGCTAAGGCTGTTCTTGTGGAATTGGCAAAGGGATATTTGGAAGCCCATAGAGGGCTATGGTGAAAAAGGAAATATCTTCCGTTCAAAACTGGAAAGAAGCTTTCTGAGAAACTGCTCTGTGTTCTGTTAATTCATCTCACAGAGTTACATCTTTCCCTTCAAGAAGCCTTTCGCTAAGGCTGTTCTTGTGGAATTGGCAAAGGGATATTTGGAAGCCCATAGAGGGCTATGGTGAAAAAGGAAATATCTTCCGTTCAAAACTGGAAAGAAGCTTTCTGAGAAACTGCTCTGTGTTCTGTTAATTCATCTCACAGAGTTACATCTTTCCCTTCAAGAAGCCTTTCGCTAAGGCTGTTCTTGTGGAATTGGCAAAGGGATATTTGGAAGCCCATAGAGGGCTATGGTGAAAAAGGAAATATCTTCCGTTCAAAACTGGAAAGAAGCATTCTGAGAAACTGCTCTGTATTCTGTTAATTCATCTCACAGAGTTACATCTTTCCCTTCAAGAAGCCTTTCGCTAAGGCTGTTCTTGTGGAATTGGCAAAGGGATATTTGGAAGCCCATAGACGGCTATGGTGAAAAAGGAAATATCTTCCGTTCAAAACTGGAAAGAAGCTTTCTGAGAAACTGCTCTGTGTTCTGTGAATTCATCTCACAGAGTTACATCTTTCCCTTCAAGACGCCTTTCGCTAAGGCTGTTCTTGTGGAATTGGCAAAGGGATATTTGGAAGCCCATAGAGGGCTATGGTGAAAAAGGAAATATCTTCCGTTCAAAACTGGAAAGAAGCTTTCTGAGAAACTGCTCTGTGTTCTGTGAATTCATCTCACAGAGTTACATTTTTCCCTTCAAAAAGCCTTTCGCTAAGGCTGTTCTTGTGGAATTGGCAAAGGGATATTTGGAAACCCTTAGAGGACTATGGTGAAAAAGGAAATATCTTCCGTTCAAAACTGGAAAGAAGCTTTCTGAGAAACTGTTCTGTGTTCTGTTAATTCATCTCAAAGAGTTACATCTTTCCCTTCAAGAAGCCTTTCGCTAAGGCTGTTCTTGTGGAATTGGCAAAGGGATATTTGGAAGCCCATAGAGGGCTATGGTGAAAAAGGAAATATCTTCCGTTCAAAACTGGAAAGAAGCTTTCTGAGAAACTGCTCTGTGTTCTGTGAATTCATCTCACAGAATTACATCTTTCCCTTCAAGAAGCCTTTCGCTAAGGCTGTTCTTGTGGAATTGGCAAAGGGATATTTGGAAGCCCATAGAGGGCTATGGTGAAAAAGGAAATATCTTCCGTTCAAAACTGGAAAGAAGCATTCTGAGAAACTGCTCTGTGTTCTGTTAATTCATCTCACAGAGTTACATCTTTCCCTTCAAGAAGCCTTTCGCTAAGGCTGTTCTTGAGGAATTGGCAAAGGGATATTTGGAGGCCCATAGACGGCTATGGTGAAAAAGGAAATATCTTCCGTTCAAAACTGAAAAGAAGCTTTCTGAGAAACTGCTCTGTGTTCTGTGAATTCATCTCACAGAGTTACATCTTTCCCTTCAAGACGCCTTTCGCTAAGGCTGTTCTTGTGGAATTGGCAAAGCGATATTTGGAAGTCCATAGAGGGCTATGGTGAAAAAGGAAATATCTTCCGTTCAAAACTGGAAAGAAGCTTTCTGAGAAACTGCTCTGTGTTCTGTGAATTCATCTCACAGAGTTACATCTTTCCCTTCAAGAAGCCTTTCGCTAAGGCTGTTCTTGTGGAATTGGCAAAGGGATATTTGGAAGCCCGTAGAGGGCTATGGTGAAAAAGGAAATATCTTCCGTTCAAAACTGGAAAGAAGCTTTCTGAGAAACTGCTCTGTGTTCTGTTAATTCATCTCACAGAGTTACATCTTTCCCTTCAAGAAGCCTTTCGCTAAGGCTGTTCTTGTGGAATTGGCAAAGGGATATTTGGAAGCCCATAGAGGGCTATGGTTAAAAAGGAAATATCTTCCGTTCAAAACTGGAAAGAAGCTTTCTGAGAAACTGCTCTGTGTTCTGTGAATTCATCTCCAAGAGTTACATTTTTCCCTTCAAGAAGCCTTTCGCTAAGGCTGTTCTTGTGGAATTGGCAAAGGGATATTTGGAAGCCCATAGAGGACTATGGTGAAAAAGGAAATATCTTCCGTTCAAAACTGGAAAGAAGCTTTCTGAGAAACTGTTCTGTGTTCTGTTAATTCATCTCACAGAGTTACATCTTTCCCTTCAAGAAGCCTTTCGCTAAGGCTGTTCTTGTGGAATTGGCAAAGGGATATTTGGAAGCCCATAGAGGGCTATGGTGAAAAAGGAAATATCTTCCGTTCAAAACTGGAAAGAAGCTTTCTGAGAAACTGCTCTGTGTTCTGTGAATTCATCTCACAGAGTTACATCTTTCCCTTCAAGAACCCTTTCGCTAAGGCTGTTCTTGTATAATTGGCAAAGCGATATTTGGAACCCCTAGAGGGCTATGGTGAAAAAGGAAATATCTTCCGTTCAAAACTGGAAAGAAGCTTTCTGAGAAACTGCTCTGTGTTCTGTGAATTCATCTCATAGAGTTATATCTTTCCCTTCAAGAAGCCTTTCGCTGAGGCTGTTCTTGTGGAAATGGCAAAGGGATATTTGGAAGCCCATAGAGGCCTATGGTGAAAAAGGAAATATCTTCCGTTCAAAACTGGAAAGAAGCTTTCTGAGAAACTGCTCTGTGTTCTGTGAATTCATCTCACAGAGTTACATCTTTCCCTTCAAGAAGCCTTTCGCTAAGGCTGTTCTTGTGGAATTGGCAAAGGGATATTTGGAAGCCCATAGAGGTCTATGGTGAAAAAGGAAATATCTTCCGTTCAAAACTGGAAAGAAGCTTTCTGAGAAACTGCTCTGTGTTCTTTTAATTCATCTCACAGAGTTACATCTTTCCCTTCAAGAAGCCTTTCGCTAAGGCTGTTCTTGTGGAATTGCCAAAGGGATATTTGGAAGCCCTTAGAGGCCTATGGTGAAAAAGGAAATATCTTCCTTTCAAAACTGGAAAGAAGCTTTCTGAGAAACTGCTCTGTGTTCTGTGAATTCATCTCACAGAATTACATCTTTCCCTTCAAGAAGCCTTTCGCTAAGGCTGTTCTTGTGGAATTGGCAAAGCGATATTTGGAAGCCCATAGAGGGCTATGGTGAAAAAGGAAATATCTTCCGTTCAAAACAGGAAAGAAGCTTTCTGAGAAACTGCTCTGTGTTCTGTGAATTCATCTCACAGAGTTACATCTTTCCCTTCAAGAAGCCTTTCGCTGAGGCTGTTCTTGTGGAATTGGCAAAGGGATATTTGGAAGCCCAGAGAGGCCTATGGTGAAAAAGGAAATATCTTCCTTTCAAAACTGGAAAGAAGCTTTCTGAGAAACTGCTCTGTGTTCTGTGAATTCATCTCACAGAATTACATCTTTCCCTTCAAGAAGCCTTTCGCTAAGGCTGTTCTTGTGGAATTGGCAAAGGGATATTTGGAAGCCCATAGAGGCCTATGGTGAAAAAGGAAATATCTTCCGTTCAAAACTGGAAAGAAGCTTTCTGAGAAACTGCTCTGTGTTCTGTGAATTCATCTCACAGAGTTACATCTTTCCCTTCAAGAAGCCTTTCGCTGAGGCTGTTCTTGTGGAATTGGCAAAGGGATATTTGGAAGCCCAGAGAGGCCTATGGTGAAAAAGGAAATATCTTCCGTTCAAAACTGGAAAGAAGCTTTCTGAGAAACTGCTCTGTGTTCTGTGAATTCATCTCACAGAGTTACAGCTTTCCCTTCAAGAAGCCTTTCGCTAAGGCTGTTCTTGTGGAATTGGCAAAGGGATATTTGGAAGCCCATAGAGGCCTATGGTGAAAAAGGAAATATCTTCCGTTCAAAACTGGAAAGAAGCTTTCTGAGAAACTGCTCTGTGTTCTGTGAATTCATCTCACAGAGTTACATCGTTCCCTTCAAGAAGCCTTTCGCTGAGGCTGTTCTTGTGGAATTGGCAAAGGGATATTTGGAAGCCCATAGAGGCCTATGGTGAAAAAGGAAATATCTTCCGTTCAAAACTGGAAAGAAGCTTTCTGAGAAACTGCTCTGTGTTCTGTGAATTCATCTCACAGAGTTACATCTTTCCCTTCAAGAAGCCTTTCGCTAAGGCTGTTCTTGTGGAATTGGCAAAGGGATATTTGGAAGCCCATAGAGGTCTATGGTGAAAAAGGAAATATCTTCCGTTCAAAACTGGAAAGAAGCTTTCTGAGAAACTGCTCTGCGTTCTGTGAATTCATCTCACAGAGTTACATCTTTCCCTTCAAGAAGCCTTTCGCTAAGGCTGTTCTTGTGGAATTGGCAAAGGGATATTTGGAAGCCCATAGAGGCCTATGGTGAAAAAGGAAATATCTTCCGTTCAAAACTGGAAAGAAGCTTTCTGAGAAACTGCTCTGTGTTCTGTGAATTCATCTCACAGAATTACATCTTTCCCTTCAAGAAGCCTTTCGCTAAGGCTGTTCTTGTGAATTGGCAAAGCGATATTTGGAAGCCCATAGAGGGCTATGGTGAAAAAGGAAATATGTTCCGTTCAAAACTGGAAAGAAGCTTTCTGAGAAACTGCTGTGTGTTCTGTTAATTCATCTCACAGAGTTACATCTTTCCCTTCAAGAAGCCTTTCGCTAAGGCTGTTCTTGTGGAATTGGCAAAGGGATATTTGGAAGCCCGTAGAGGGCTATGGTGAAAAAGTAAATATCTTCCGTTCAAAACTGGAAAGAAGCTTTCTGAGAAACTGCTCTGTGTTCTGTGAATTCATCTCACAGAGTTACATCTTTCCCTTCAAGAAGCCTTTCGCTAAGGCTGTTCTTGTGGAATTGGCAAAGGGATATTTGGAAGCCCATAGAGGCCTATGGTGAAAAAGGAAATATCTTCCGTTCAAATCTGGAAAGAAGCTTTCTGAGAAGCTGCTCTGTGTTCTGTGAATTCATCTCAAAGAGTTACATCTTTCCCTTCAAGAAGCCTTTCGCTAAGGCTGTTCTTGTGGAATTGGCAAAGGGATATTTGGAAGCCCATAGAGGGCTATGGTGAAAAAGGAAATATCTTCCGTTCAAAACTGGAAAGAAGCTTTCTGAGAAACTGCTCTGTGTTCTGTTAATTCATCTCACAGAGTTACATCTTTCCCTTCAAGAAGCCTTTCGCTAAGGCTGTTCTTGTGGAATTGGCAAAGGGATATTTGGAAGCCCATAGAGGGCTATGGTGAAAAAGGAAATATCTTCTGTTCAAAACTGGAAAGAAGCTTTCTGAGAAACTGCTCTGTGTTCTGTTAATTCATCTCACAGAGTTACATCTTTCCCTTCAAGAAGCCTTTCGCTAAGGCTGTTCTTGTGGAATTGGCAAAGGGATATTTGGAAGCCCATAGAGGGCTATGGTGAAAAAGGAAATATCTTCCGTTCAAAACTGGAAAGAAGCATTCTGAGAAACTGCTCTGTATTCTGTTAATTCATCTCACAGAGTTACATCTTTCCCTTCAAGAAGCCTTTCGCTAAGGCTGTTCTTGTGGAATTGGCAAAGGGATATTTGGAAGCCCATAGACGGCTATGGTGAAAAAGGAAATATCTTCCGTTCAAAACTGGAAAGAAGCTTTCTGAGAAACTGCTCTGTGTTCTGTGAATTCATCTCACAGAGTTACATCTTTCCCTTCAAGACGCCTTTCGCTAAGGCTGTTCTTGTGGAATTGGCAAAGGGATATTTGGAAGCCCATAGAGGGCTATGGTGAAAAAGGAAATATCTTCCGTTCAAAACTGGAAAGAAGCTTTCTGAGAAACTGCTCTGTGTTCTGTGAATTCATCTCACAGAGTTACATTTTTCCCTTCAAAAAGCCTTTCGCTAAGGCTGTTCTTGTGGAATTGGCAAAGGGATATTTGGAAACCCTTAGAGGACTATGGTGAAAAAGGAAATATCTTCCGTTCAAAACTGGAAAGAAGCTTTCTGAGAAACTGTTCTGTGTTCTGTTAATTCATCTCAAAGAGTTACATCTTTCCCTTCAAGAAGCCTTTCGCTAAGGCTGTTCTTGTGGAATTGGCAAAGGGATATTTGGAAGCCCATAGAGGGCTATGGTGAAAAAGGAAATATCTTCCGTTCAAAACTGGAAAGAAGCTTTCTGAGAAACTGCTCTGTGTTCTGTGAATTCATCTCACAGAATTACATCTTTCCCTTCAAGAAGCCTTTCGCTAAGGCTGTTCTTGTGGAATTGGCAAAGGGATATTTGGAAGCCCATAGAGGGCTATGGTGAAAAAGGAAATATCTTCCGTTCAAAACTGGAAAGAAGCATTCTGAGAAACTGCTCTGTGTTCTGTTAATTCATCTCACAGAGTTACATCTTTCCCTTCAAGAAGCCTTTCGCTAAGGCTGTTCTTGAGGAATTGGCAAAGGGATATTTGGAAGCCCATAGACGGCTAGGGTGAAAAAGGAAATATCTTCCGTTCAAAACTGGAAAGAAGCTTTCTGAGAAACTGGTCTGTGTTCTGTGAATTCATCTCACAGAGTTACATCTTTCCCTTCAAGACGCCTTTCGCTAAGGCTGTTCTTGTGGAATTGGCAAAGCGATATTTGGAAGTCCATAGAAGGCTATGGTGAAAAAGGAAATATCTTCCGTTCAAAACTGGAAAGAAGCTTTCTGAGAAACTGCTCTGTGTTCTGTGAATTTATCTCACAGAGTTACATCTTTCCCTTCAAGAAGCCTTTCGCTAAGGCTGTTCTTGTGGAATTGGCAAAGGGATATTTGGAAGCCCATAGAGGGCTATGGTGAAAAAGGAAATATCTTCCGTTCAAAACTGGAAAGAAGCTTTCTGAGAAACTGCTCTGTGTTCTGTTAATTCATCTCACAGAGTTACATCTTTCCCTTCACGAAGCCTTTCGCTAAGGCTGTTCTTGTGGAATTGGCAAAGGGATATTTGGAAGCCCATAGAGGGCTATGGTTAAAAAGGAAATATCTTCCGTTCAAAACTGGAAAGAAGCTTTCTGAGAAACTGCTCTGTGTTCTGTGAATTCATCTCATAGAGTTATATCTTTCCCTTCAAGAAGCCTTTCGCTGAGGCTGTTCTTGTGGAAATGGCAAAGGGATATTTGGAAGCCCATAGAGGCCTATGGTGAAAAAGGAAATATCTTCCGTTCAAAACTGGAAAGAAGCTTTCTGAGAAACTGCTCTGTGTTCTGTGAATTCATCTCACAGAGTTACATCTTTCCCTTCAAGAAGCCTTTCGCTAAGGCTGTTCTTGTGGAATTGGCAAAGGGATATTTGGAAGCCCATAGAGGTCTATGGTGAAAAAGGAAATATCTTCCGTTCAAAACTGGAAAGAAGCTTTCTGAGAAACTGCTCTGTGTTCTTTTAATTCATCTCACAGAGTTACATCTTTCCCTTCAAGAAGCCTTTCGCTAAGGCTGTTCTTGTGGAATTGCCAAAGGGATATTTGGAAGCCCTTAGAGGCCTATGGTGAAAAAGGAAATATCTTCCTTTCAAAACTGGAAAGAAGCTTTCTGAGAAACTGCTCTGTGTTCTGTGAATTCATCTCACAGAATTACATCTTTCCCTTCAAGAAGCCTTTCGCTAAGGCTGTTCTTGTGGAATTGGCAAAGCGATATTTGGAAGCCCATAGAGGGCTATGGTGAAAAAGGAAATATCTTCCGTTCAAAACAGGAAAGAAGCTTTCTGAGAAACTGCTCTGTGTTCTGTGAATTCATCTCACAGAGTTACATCTTTCCCTTCAAGAAGCCTTTCGCTGAGGCTGTTCTTGTGGAATTGGCAAAGGGATATTTGGAAGCCCAGAGAGGCCTATGGTGAAAAAGGAAATATCTTCCTTTCAAAACTGGAAAGAAGCTTTCTGAGAAACTGCTCTGTGTTCTGTGAATTCATCTCACAGAATTACATCTTTCCCTTCAAGAAGCCTTTCGCTAAGGCTGTTCTTGTGGAATTGGCAAGGGGATATTTGGAAGCCCATAGAGGCCTATGGTGAAAAAGGAAATATCTTCCGTTCAAAACTGGAAAGAAGCTTTCTGAGAAACTGCTCTGTGTTCTGTGAATTCATCTCACAGAGTTACATCTTTCCCTTCAAGAAGCCTTTCGCTGAGGCTGTTCTTGTGGAATTGGCAAAGGGATATTTGGAAGCCCAGAGAGGCCTATGGTGAAAAAGGAAATATCTTCCGTTCAAAACTGGAAAGAAGCTTTCTGAGAAACTGCTCTGTGTTCTGTGAATTCATCTCACAGAGTTACAGCTTTCCCTTCAAGAAGCCTTTCGCTAAGGCTGTTCTTGTGGAATTGGCAAAGGGATATTTGGAAGCCCATAGAGGCCTATGGTGAAAAAGGAAATATCTTCCGTTCAAAACTGGAAAGAAGCTTTCTGAGAAACTGCTCTGTGTTCTGTGAATTCATCTCACAGAGTTACATCGTTCCCTTCAAGAAGCCTTTCGCTGAGGCTGTTCTTGTGGAATTGGCAAAGGGATATTTGGAAGCCCATAGAGGCCTATGGTGAAAAAGGAAATATCTTCCGTTCAAAACTGGAAAGAAGCTTTCTGAGAAACTGCTCTGTGTTCTGTGAATTCATCTCACAGAGTTACATCTTTCCCTTCAAGAAGCCTTTCGCTAAGGCTGTTCTTGTGGAATTGGCAAAGGGATATTTGGAAGCCCATAGAGGTCTATGGTGAAAAAGGAAATATCTTCCGTTCAAAACTGGAAAGAAGCTTTCTGAGAAACTGCTCTGCGTTCTGTGAATTCATCTCACAGAGTTACATCTTTCCCTTCAAGAAGCCTTTCGCTAAGGCTGTTCTTGTGGAATTGGCAAAGGGATATTTGGAAGCCCATAGAGGCCTATGGTGAAAAAGGAAATATCTTCCGTTCAAAACTGGAAAGAAGCTTTCTGAGAAACTGCTCTGTGTTCTGTGAATTCATCTCACAGAATTACATCTTTCCCTTCAAGAAGCCTTTCGCTAAGGCTGTTCTTGTGGAATTGGCAAAGCGATATTTGGAAGCCCATAGAGGGCTATGGTGAAAAAGGAAATATGTTCCGTTCAAAACTGGAAAGAAGCTTTCTGAGAAACTGCTGTGTGTTCTGTTAATTCATCTCACAGAGTTACATCTTTCCCTTCAAGAAGCCTTTCGCTAAGGCTGTTCTTGTGGAATTGGCAAAGGGATATTTGGAAGCCCGTAGAGGGCTATGGTGAAAAAGTAAATATCTTCCGTTCAAAACTGGAAAGAAGCTTTCTGAGAAACTGCTCTGTGTTCTGTGAATTCATCTCACAGAGTTACATCTTTCCCTTCAAGAAGCCTTTCGCTAAGGCTGTTCTTGTGGAATTGGCAAAGGGATATTTGGAAGCCCATAGAGGCCTATGGTGAAAAAGGAAATATCTTCCGTTCAAATCTGGAAAGAAGCTTTCTGAGAAGCTGCTCTGTGTTCTGTGAATTCATCTCAAAGAGTTACATCTTTCCCTTCAAGAAGCCTTTCGCTAAGGCTGTTCTTGTGGAATTGGCAAAGGGATATTTGGAAGCCCATAGAGGGCTATGGTGAAAAAGGAAATATCTTCCGTTCAAAACTGGAAAGAAGCTTTCTGAGAAACTGCTCTGTGTTCTGTTAATTCATCTCACAGAGTTACATCTTTCCCTTCAAGAAGCCTTTCGCTAAGGCTGTTCTTGTGGAATTGGCAAAGGGATATTTGGAAGCCCATAGAGGGCTATGGTGAAAAAGGAAATATCTTCCGTTCAAAACTGGAAAGAAGCTTTCTGAGAAACTGCTCTGTGTTCTGTTAATTCATCTCACAGAGTTACATCTTTCCCTTCAAGAAGCCTTTCGCTAAGGCTGTTCTTGTGGAATTGGCAAAGGGATATTTGGAAGCCCATAGAGGGCTATGGTGAAAAAGGAAATATCTTCCGTTCAAAACTGGAAAGAAGCATTCTGAGAAACTGCTCTGTATTCTGTTAATTCATCTCACAGAGTTACATCTTTCCCTTCAAGAAGCCTTTCGCTAAGGCTGTTCTTGAGGAATTGGCAAAGGGATATTTGGAAGCCCATAGACGGCTATGGTGAAAAAGGAAATATCTTCCGTTCAAAACTGGAAAGAAGCTTTCTGAGAAACTGCTCT
This sequence comes from Chlorocebus sabaeus, assembly GCF_047675955.1. Taxonomy (NCBI): domain Eukaryota; kingdom Metazoa; phylum Chordata; class Mammalia; order Primates; family Cercopithecidae; genus Chlorocebus; species Chlorocebus sabaeus. The sequence goes on from NW_027328181.1 coordinate 452,868, forward strand.
GTGTTCTGTGAATTCATCTCACAGAGTTACATCTTTCCCTTCAAGACGCCTTTCGCTAAGGCTGTTCTTGTGGAATTGGCAAAGGGATATTTGGAAGCCCATAGAGGGCTATGGTGAAAAAGGAAATATCTTCCGTTCAAAACTGGAAAGAAGCTTTCTGAGAAACTGCTCTGTGTTCTGTGAATTCATCTCACAGAGTTACATTTTTCCCTTCAAAAAGCCTTTCGCTAAGGCTGTTCTTGTGGAATTGGCAAAGGGATATTTGGAAACCCTTAGAGGACTATGGTGAAAAAGGAAATATCTTCCGTTCAAAACTGGAAAGAAGCTTTCTGAGAAACTGTTCTGTGTTCTGTTAATTCATCTCAAAGAGTTACATCTTTCCCTTCAAGAAGCCTTTCGCTAAGGCTGTTCTTGTGGAATTGGCAAAGGGATATTTGGAAGCCCATAGAGGGCTATGGTGAAAAAGGAAATATCTTCCGTTCAAAACTGGAAAGAAGCTTTCTGAGAAACTGCTCTGTGTTCTGTGAATTCATCTCACAGAATTACATCTTTCCCTTCAAGAAGCCTTTCGCTAAGGCTGTTCTTGTGGAATTGGCAAAGGGATATTTGGAAGCCCATAGAGGGCTATGGTGAAAAAGGAAATATCTTCCGTTCAAAACTGGAAAGAAGCATTCTGAGAAACTGCTCTGTGTTCTGTTAATTCATCTCACAGAGTTACATCTTTCCCTTCAAGAAGCCTTTCGCTAAGGCTGTTCTTGAGGAATTGGCAAAGGGATATTTGGAAGCCCATAGACGGCTATGGTGAAAAAGGAAATATCTTCCGTTCAAAACTGGAAAGAAGCTTTCTGAGAAACTGGTCTGTGTTCTGTGAATTCATCTCACAGAGTTACATCTTTCCCTTCAAGACGCCTTTCGCTAAGGCTGTTCTTGTGGAATTGGCAAAGCGATATTTGGAAGTCCATAGAGGGCTATGGTGAAAAAGGAAATATCTTCCGTTCAAAACTGGAAAGAAGCTTTCTGAGAAACTGCTCTGTGTTCTGTGAATTCATCTCACAGAGTTACATCTTTCCCTTCAAGAAGCCTTTCGCTAAGGCTGTTCTTGTGGAATTGGCAAAGGGATATTTGGAAGCCCATAGAGGGCTATGGTGAAAAAGGAAATATCTTCCGTTCAAAACTGGAAAGAAGCTTTCTGAGAAACTGCTCTGTGTTCTGTTAATTCATCTCACAGAGTTACATCTTTCCCTTCACGAAGCCTTTCGCTAAGGCTGTTCTTGTGGAATTGGCAAAGGGATATTTGGAAGCCCATAGAGGGCTATGGTTAAAAAGGAATATCTTCCGTTCAAAACTGGAAAGAAGCTTTCTGAGAAACTGCTCTGTGTTCTGTGAATTCATCTCCAAGAGTTACATTTTTCCCTTCAAGAAGCCTTTCGCTAAGGCTGTTCTTGTGGAATTGGCAAAGGGATATTTGGAAGCCCATAGAGGACTATGGTGAAAAAGGAAATATCTTCCGTTCAAAACTGGAAAGAAGCTTTCTGAGAAACTGTTCTGTGTTCTGTTAATTCATCTCACAGAGTTACATCTTTCCCTTCAAGAAGCCTTTCGCTAAGGCTGTTCTTGTGGAATTGGCAAAGGGATATTTGGAAGCCCATAGAGGGCTATGGTGAAAAAGGAAATATCTTCCGTTCAAAACTGGAAAGAAGCTTTCTGAGAAACTGCTCTGTGTTCTGTGAATTCATCTCACAGAGTTACATCTTTCCCTTCAAGAAGCCTTTCGCTAAGGCTGTTCTTGTGGAATTGGCAAAGGGATATTTGGAAGCCCATAGAGGGCTATGGTGAAAAAGGAAATATCTTCCGTTCAAAACTGGAAAGAAGCTTTCTGAGAAACTGCTCTGTGTTCTGTGAATTCATCTCACAGAGTTACATCTTTCCCTTCAAGAAGCCTTTCGTTAAGGCTGTTCTTGTGGAATTGGCAAAGGGATATTTGGAAGCCCATAGAGGACTATGGTGAAAAAGGAAATATCTTCCGTTCAAAACTGGGAAGAAGCTTTCTGAGAAACTGTTCTGTGTTCTGTTAATTCATCTCACAGAGTTACATCTTTCCCTTCAAGAATCCTTTCGCTAAGGCTGTTCTTGTGGAATTGGAAAAGGGATATTTGGAAGCCCATAGAGGGCTATGGTGAAAAAGGAAATAGTTTCCGTTCAAAACTGGAAAGAAGCTTTCTGAGAAACTGCTCTGTGTTCTGTGAATTCATCTCACAGAGTTACATCTTTCCCTTCAAGAAGCCTTTCGCTGAGGCTGTTCTTGTGGAATTGGCAAAGGGATATTTCGAAGCCCATAGAGGCCTATGGTGAAAAAGGAAATATCTTCCGTTCAAAACTGGAAAGAAGCTTTCTGAGAAACTACTCTGTGTTCTGTGAATTCATCTCACAGAGTTACATCTTTCCCTTCAAGAAGCCTTTCGCTAAGGCTGTTCTGGTGGAATTGGCAAAGGGATATTTGGAAGCCCATAGAGGTCTATGGTGAAAAAGGAAATATCTTCCGTTCAAAACTGGAAAGAAGCTTTCTGAGAAACTGCTCTGTGTTCTGTTAATTCATCTCACAGAGTTACATCTTTCCCTTCAAGAAGCCTTTCGCTAAGGCTGTTCTTGTGGAATTGGCAAAGGGATATTTGGAAGCCCATAGAGGCCTATGGTGAAAAAGGAAATATCTTCCTTTCAAAACTGGAAAGAAGCTTTCTGAGAATCTGCTCTGTGTTCTGTGAATTCATCTCACAGAATTACATCTTTCCCTTCAAGAAGCCTTTCGCTAAGGCTGTTCTTGTGGAATTGGCAAAGCGATATTTGGAAGCCCATAGAGGGCTATGGTGAAAAAGGAAATATCTTCCGTTCAAAACTGGAAAGAAGCTTTCTGAGAAACTGCTCTGTGTTAAGTTAATTCATCTCACAGAGTTACATCTTTCCCTTCAAGAAGCCTTTCGCTAAGGCTGTTCTTGTGGAATTCGCAAAGGGATATTTGGAAGCCCATAGAGGGCTATGGTGAAAAAGGAAATATCTTCCGTTCAAAACTGGAAAGAAGCTTTCTGAGAAACTGCTCTGTGTTCTGTTAATTCATCTCACAGAGTTACATCTTTCCCTTCACGAAGCCTTTCGCTAAGGCTGTTCTTGTGGAATTGGCAAAGGGATATTTGGAAGCCCATAGAGGGCTATGGTGAAAAAGGAAATATCTCCCGTTCAAAACTGGAAAGAAGCTTTCTGAGAAACTGCTCTGTGTTCTGTGAATTCATCTCACAGAGTTACATCTTTCCCTTCAAGAAGCCTTTCGTTAAGGCTGTTCTTGTGGAATTGGCAAAGGGATATTTGGAAGCCCATAGAGGACTATGGTGAAAAAGGAAATATCTTCCGTTCAAAACTGGGAAGAAGCTTTCTGAGAAACTGTTCTGTGTTCTGTTAATTCATCTCACAGAGTTACATCTTTCCCTTCAAGAAGCCTTTCACTAAGGCTGTTCTTGTGGAATTGGCAAAGGGATATTTGGTAGCCCATAGAGGGCTATGGTGAAAAAGGAAATAGTTTCCGTTCAAAACTGGAAAGAAGCTTTCTGAGAAACTGCTCTGTGTTCTGTTAATTCATCTCACAGAGTTTCATCTTTCCCTTCAAGAAGTCTTTCGCTGAGGCTGTTCTTGTGGAATTGGCAAAGGGATATTTGGAAGCCCATAGAGGCCTATGGTGAAAAAGGAAATATCTTCCGTTCAAAACTGGAAAGAAGCTTTCTGAGAAACTGCTCTGTGTTCTGTGAATTCATCTCACAGAGTTACATCTTTCCCTTCAAGAAGCCTTTCGCTAAGGCTGTTCTTGTGGAATTGGCAAAGGGATATTTGGAAGCCCATAGAGGTCTATGGTGAAAAAGGAAATATCTTCCGTTCAAAACTGGAAAGAAGCTTTCTGAGAAACTGCTCTGTGTTCTGTTATTTCATCTCACAGAGTTACATCTTTCCCTTCAAGAAGCCTTTCGCTAAGGCTGTTCTTGTGGAATTGGCAAAGGGATATTTGGAAGCACATAGAGGCCTATGGTGAAAAATGAAATATCTTCCTTTCAAAACTGGAAAGAAGCTTTCTGAGAAACTGCTCTGTGTTCTGTGAATTCATCTCACAGAATTACATCTTTCCCTTCAAGAAGCCTTTCGCTAAGGCTGTTCTTGTGGAATTGGCAAAGCGATATTTGGAAGCCCATAGAGGGCTATGGTGGAAAAGGAAATATCTTCCGTTCAAAACTGGAAAGAAGCTTTCTGAGAAACTGCTCTGTGTTCTGTGAATTCATCTCACAGAGTTACATCTTTCCCTTCAAGAAGCCTTTCGCTAAGGCTGTTCTTGTGGAATTGGCAAAGGGATATTTGGAAGCCCATAGAGGCCTATGGTGAAAAAGTAAATATCTTCCGTTCAAAACTGGAAAGAAGCTTTCTGAGAAACTGCTCTGTGTTCTGTGAATTCATCTCACAGAGTTACATCTTTCCCTTCAAGAAGCCTTTCGCTAAGGCTGTTCTTGTGGAATTGGCAAAGGGATATTTGGAAGCCCATAGAGGCCTATGGTGAAAAAGGAAATATCTTCCGTTCAAAACTGGTAAGAAGCTTTCTGAGAAACTGCTCTGTGTTCTGTGAATTCATCTCACAGAGTTACATCTTTCCCTTCAAGAAGCCTTTCGCTAAGGCTGTTCTTGTGGAATTGGCAAAGGGATATTTGGAAGCCCATAGAGGGCTATGGTGAAAAAGGAAATATCTTCCGTTCAAAACTGGAAAGAAGCTTTCTGAGAAACTGCTCTGTGTTCTGTTAATTCATCTCACAGAGTTACATCTTTCCCTTCAAGAAGCCTTTCGCTAAGGCTGTTCTTGTGGAATTGGCAAAGGGATATTTGGAAGCCCATAGAGGGCTATGGTGAAAAAGGAAATATCTTCCGTTCAAAACTGGAAAGAAGCTTTCTGAGAAACTGCTCTGGGTTCTGTTAATTCATCTCACAGAGTTACATCTTTCCCTTCAAGAAGCCTTTCGCTAAGGCTGTTCTTGTGGAATTGGCAAAGGGATATTTGGAAGCCCATAGAGGCCTATGGTGAAAAAGGAAATATCTTCCGTTCAAAACTGGTAAGAAGCTTTCTGAGAAACTGCTCTGTGTTCTGTGAATTCATCTCACAGAGTTACATCTTTCCCTTCAAGAAGCCTTTCGCTAAGGCTGTTCTTGTGGAATTGGCAAAGGGATATTTGGAAGCCCATAGAGGGCTATGGTGAAAAAGGAAATATCTTCCGTTCAAAACTGGAAAGAAGCTTTCTGAGAAACTGCTCTGTGTTCTGTTAATTCATCTCACAGAGTTACATCTTTCCCTTCAAGAAGCCTTTCGCTAAGGCTGTTCTTGTGGAATTGGCAAAGGGATATTTGGAAGCCCATAGAGGGCTATGGTGAAAAAGGAAATATCTTCCGTTCAAAACTGGAAAGAAGCTTTCTGAGAAACTGCTCTGGGTTCTGTTAATTCATCTCACAGAGTTACATCTTTCCCTTCAAGAAGCCTTTCGCTAAGGCTGTTCTTGTGGAATTGGCAAAGGGATATTTGGAAGCCCATAGAGGGCTATGGTGAAAAAGGAAATAACTTCCGTTCAAAACTGGAAAGAAGCTTTCTGAGAAACTGGTCTGTGTTTTGTTAATTCATCTCACAGAGTTACATCTTTCCCTTCAAGAAGCCTTTCGCTAACGCTCTTCTTGTGGAATTGGCAAAGGGATATTTGGAAGCCCTTAGAGGCCTATGGTGAAAAAGGAAATATCTTCCTTTCAAAACTGGAAAGAAGCTTTCTGAGAAACTGCTCTGTGTTCTGTGAATTCATCTCACAGAATTACATCTTTCCCTTCAAGAAGCCTTTCGCTAAGGCTGTTCTTGTGGAATTGGCAAAGCGATATTTGGAAGCCCATAGAGGGCTATGGTGAAAAAGGAAATATCTTCCGTTCAAAACTGGAAAGAAGCTTTCTGAGAAACTGCTCTGTGTTCTGTGAATTCATCTCACAGAGTTACATCTTTCCCTTCAAGAAGCCTTTCGCTGAGGCTGTTCTTGTGGAATTGGCAAAGGGATATTTGGAAGCCCAGAGAGGCCTATGGTGAAAAAGGAAATATCTTCCTTTCAAAACTGGAAAGAAGCTTTCTGAGAAACTGCTCTGTGTTCTGTGAATTCATCTCACAGAATTACATCTTTCCCTTCAAGAAGCCTTTCGCTAAGGCTGTTCTTGTGGAATTCGCAAGGGGATATTTGGAAGCCCATAGAGGCCTATGGTGAAAAAGGAAATATCTTCCGTTCAAAACTGGAAAGAAGCTTTCTGAGAAACTGCTCTGTGTTCTGTGAATTCATCTCACAGAGTTACATCTTTCCCTTCAAGAAGCCTTTCGCTGAGGCTGTTCTTGTGGAATTGGCAAAGGGATATTTGGAAGCCCAGAGAGGCCTATGGTGAAAAAGGAAATATCTTCCGTTCAAAACTGGAAAGAAGCTTTCTGAGAAACTGCTCTGTGTTCTGTGAATTCATCTCACAGAGTTACAGCTTTCCCTTCAAGAAGCCTTTCGCTAAGGCTGTTCTTGTGGAATTGGCAAAGGGATATTTGGAAGCCCATAGAGGCCTATGGTGAAAAAGGAAATATCTTCCGTTCAAAACTGGAAAGAAGCTTTCTGAGAAACTGCTCTGTGTTCTGTGAATTCATCTCACAGAGTTACATCGTTCATTTCAAGAAGCCTTTCGCTGAGGCTGTTCTTGTGGAATTGGCAAAGGGATATTTGGAAGCCCATAGAGGCCTATGGTGAAAAAGGAAATATCTTCCGTTCAAAACTGGAAAGAAGCTTTCTGAGAAACTGCTGTGTGTTCTGTTAATTCATCTCACAGAGTTACATCTTTCCCTTCAAGAAGCCTTTCGCTAAGGCTGTTCTTGTGGAATTGGCAAAGGGATATTTGGAAGCCCATAGAGGTCTATGGTGAAAAAGGAAATATCTTCCGTTCAAAACTGGAAAGAAGCTTTCTGAGAAACTGCTCTGCGTTCTGTGAATTCATCTCACAGAGTTACATCTTTCCCTTCAAGAAGCCTTTCGCTAAGGCTGTTCTTGTGGAATTGGCAAAGGGATATTTGGAAGCCCATAGAGGCCTATGGTGAAAAAGGAAATATCTTCCGTTCAAAACTGGAAAGAAGCTTTCTGAGAAACTGCTCTGTGTTCTGTGAATTCATCTCACAGAATTACATCTTTCCCTTCAAGAAGCCTTTCGCTAAGGCTGTTCTTGTGGAATTGGCAAAGCGATATTTGGAAGCCCATAGAGGGCTATGGTGAAAAAGGAAATATGTTCCGTTCAAAACTGGAAAGAAGCTTTCTGAGAAACTGCTGTGTGTTCTGTTAATTCATCTCACAGAGTTACATCTTTCCCTTCAAGAAGCCTTTCGCTAAGGCTGTTCTTGTGGAATTGGCAAAGGGATATTTGGAAGCCCGTAGAGGGCTATGGTGAAAAAGTAAATATCTTCCGTTCAAAACTGGAAAGAAGCTTTCTGAGAAACTGCTCTGTGTTCTGTGAATTCATCTCACAGAGTTACATCTTTCCCTTCAAGAAGCCTTTCGCTAAGGCTGTTCTTGTGGAATTGGCAAAGGGATATTTGGAAGCCCATAGAGGCCTATGGTGAAAAAGGAAATATCTTCCGTTCAAATCTGGAAAGAAGCTTTCTGAGAAGCTGCTCTGTGTTCTGTGAATTCATCTCAAAGAGTTACATCTTTCCCTTCAATAAGCCTTTCGCTAAGGCTGTTCTTGTGGAATTGGCAAAGGGATATTTGGAAGCCCATAGAGGGCTATGGTGAAAAAGGAAATATCTTCCGTTCAAAACTGGAAAGAAGCTTTCTGAGAAACTGCTCTGTGTTCTGTTAATTCATCTCACAGAGTTACATCTTTCCCTTCAAGAAGCCTTTCGCTAAGGCTGTTCTTGTGGAATTGGCAAAGGGATATTTGGAAGCCCATAGAGGGCTATGGTGAAAAAGGAAATATCTTCCGTTCAAAACTGGAAAGAAGCTTTCTGAGAAACTGCTCTGTGTTCTGTTAATTCATCTCACAGAGTTACATCTTTCCCTTCAAGAAGCCTTTCGCTAAGGCTGTTCTTGTGGAATTGGCAAAGGGATATTTGGAAGCCCATAGAGGGCTATGGTGAAAAAGGAAATATCTTCCGTTCAAAACTGGAAAGAAGCATTCTGAGAAACTGCTCTGTATTCTGTTAATTCATCTCACAGAGTTACATCTTTCCCTTCAAGAAGCCTTTCGCTAAGGCTGTTCTTGAGGAATTGGCAAAGGGATATTTGGAAGCCCATAGACGGCTATGGTGAAAAAGGAAATATGTTCCGTTCAAAACTGGAAAGAAGCTTTCTGAGAAACTGCTCTGTGTTCTGTGAATTCATCTCACAGAGTTACATCTTTCCCTTCAAGACGCCTTTCGCTAAGGCTGTTCTTGTGGAATTGGCAAAGGGATATTTGGAAGCCCATAGAGGGCTATGGTGAAAAAGGAAATATCTTCCGTTCAAAACTGGAAAGAAGCTTTCTGAGAAACTGCTCTGTGTTCTGTGAATTCATCTCACAGAGTTACATTTTTCCCTTCAAAAAGCCTTTCGCTAAGGCTGTTCTTGTGGAATTGGCAAAGGGATATTTGGAAACCCTTAGAAGACTATGGTGAAAAAGGAAATATCTTCCGTTCAAAACTGGAAAGAAGCTTTCTGAGAAACTGTTCTGTGTTCTGTTAATTCATCTCAAAGAGTTACATCTTCCCTTCAAGAAGCCTTTCGCTAAGGCTGTTCTTGTGGAATTGGCAAAGGGATATTTGGAAGCCCATAGAGGGCTATGGTGAAAAAGGAAATATCTTCCGTTCAAAACTGGAAAGAAGCTTTCTGAGAAACTGCTCTGTGTTCTGTGAATTCATCTCACAGAGTTACATCTTTCCCTTCAAGAAGCCTTTCGCTAAGGCTGTTCTTGTGGAATTGGCAAAGGGATATTTGGAAGCCCATAGAGGGCTATGGTGAAAAAGGAAATATCTTCCGTTCAAAACTGGAAAGAAGCATTCTGAGAAACTGCTCTGTGTTCTGTTAATTCATCTCACAGAGTTACATCTTTCCCTTCAAGAAGCCTTTCGCTAAGGCTGTTCTTGAGGAATTGGCAAAGGGATATTTGGAAGCCCATAGACGGCTATGGTGAAAAAGGAAATATCTTCCGTTCAAAACTGGAAAGAAGCTTTCTGAGAAACTGCTCTGTGTTCTGTGAATTCATCTCACAGAGTTACATCTTTCCCTTCAAGACGCCTTTCGCTAAGGCTGTTCTTGTGGAATTGGCAAAGCGATATTTGGAAGTCCATAGAGGGCTATGGTGAAAAAGGAAATATCTTCCGTTCAAAACTGGAAAGAAGCTTTCTGAGAAACTGCTCTGTGTTCTGTGAATTCATCTCACAGAGTTACATCTTTCCCTTCAAGAAGCCTTTCGCTAAGGCTGTTCTTGTGGAATTGGCAAAGGGATATTTGGAAGCCCATAGAGGGCTATGGTGAAAAAGGAAATATCTTCCGTTCAAAACTGGAAAGAAGCTTTCTGAGAAACTGCTCTGTGTTCTGTTAATTCATCTCACAGAGTTACATCTTTCCCTTCACGAAGCCTTTCGCTAAGGCTGTTCTTGTGGAATTGGCAAAGGGATATTTGGAAGCCCATAGAGGGCTATGGTTAAAAAGGAAATATCTTCCGTTCAAAACTGGAAAGAAGCTTTCTGAGAAACTGCTCTGTGTTCTGTGAATTCATCTCCAAGAGTTACATTTTTCCCTTCAAGAAGCCTTTCGCTAAGGCTGTTCTTGTGGAATTGGCAAAGGGATATTTGGAAGCCCATAGAGGACTATGGTGAAAAAGGAAATATCTTCCGTTCAAAACTGGAAAGAAGCTTTCTGAGAAACTGTTCTGTGTTCTGTTAATTCATCTCACAGAGTTACATCTTTCCCTTCAAGAAGCCTTTCGCTAAGGCTGTTCTTGTGGAATTGGCAAAGGGATATTTGGAAGCCCATAGAGGGCTATGGTGAAAAAGGAAATATCTTCCGTTCAAAACTGGAAAGAAGCTTTCTGAGAAACTGCTCTGTGTTCTGTGAATTCATCTCACAGAGTTACATCTTTCCCTTCAAGAAGCCTTTCGCTAAGGCTGTTCTTGTGGAATTGGCAAAGGGATATTTGGAAGCCCATAGAGGGCTATGGTGAAAAAGGAAATATCTTCCGTTCAAAACTGGAAAGAAGCTTTCTGAGAAACTGCTCTGTGTTCTGTGAATTCATCTCACAGAGTTACATCTTTCCCTTCAAGAAGCCTTTCGTTAAGGCTGTTCTTGTGGAATTGGCAAAGGGATATTTGGAAGCCCATAGAGGACTATGGTGAAAAAGGAAATATCTTCCGTTCAAAACTGGGAAGAAGCTTTCTGAGAAACTGTTCTGTGTTCTGTTAATTCATCTCACAGAGTTACATATTTCCCTTCAAGAATCCTTTCGCTAAGGCTGTTCTTGTGGAATTGGAAAAGGGATATTTGGAAGCCCATAGAGGGCTATGGTGAAAAAGGAAATAGTTTCCGTTCAAAACTGGAAAGAAGCTTTCTGAGAAACTGCTCTGTGTTCTGTGAATTCATCTCACAGAGTTACATCTTTCCCTTCAAGAAGCCTTTCGCTGAGGCTGTTCTTGTGGAATTGGCAAAGGGATATTTCGAAGCCCATAGAGGCCTATGGTGAAAAAGGAAATATCTTCCGTTCAAAACTGGAAAGAAGCTTTCTGAGAAACTACTCTGTGTTCTGTGAATTCATCTCACAGAGTTACATCTTTCCCTTCAAGAAGCCTTTCGCTAAGGCTGTTCTGGTGGAATTGGCAAAGGGATATTTGGAAGCCCATAGAGGTCTATGGTGAAAAAGGAAATATCTTCCGTTCAAAACTGGAAAGAAGCTTTCTGAGAAACTGCTCTGTGTTCTGTTAATTCATCTCACAGAGTTACATCTTTCCCTTCAAGAAGCCTTTCGCTAAGGCTGTTCTTGTGGAATTGGCAAAGGGATATTTGGAAGCCCATAGAGGCCTATGGTGAAAAAGGAAATATCTTCCTTTCAAAACTGGAAAGAAGCTTTCTGAGAATCTGCTCTGTGTTCTGTGAATTCATCTCACAGAATTACATCTTTCCCTTCAAGAAGCCTTTCGCTAAGGCTGTTCTTGTGGAATTGGCAAAGCGATATTTGGAAGCCCATAGAGGGCTATGGTGAAAAAGGAAATATCTTCCGTTCAAAACTGGAAAGAAGCTTTCTGAGAAACTGCTCTGTGTTAAGTTAATTCATCTCACAGAGTTACATCTTTCCCTTCAAGAAGCCTTTCGCTAAGGCTGTTCTTGTGGAATTCGCAAAGGGATATTTGGAAGCCCATAGAGGGCTATGGTGAAAAAGGAAATATCTTCCGTTCAAAACTGGAAAGAAGCTTTCTGAGAAACTGCTCTGTGTTCTGTTAATTCATCTCACAGAGTTACATCTTTCCCTTCACGAAGCCTTTCGCTAAGGCTGTTCTTGTGGAATTGGCAAAGGGATATTTGGAAGCCCATAGAGGGCTATGGTGAAAAAGGAAATATCTTCCGTTCAAAACTGGAAAGAAGCTTTCTGAGAAACTGCTCTGTGTTCTGTGAATTCATCTCACAGAGTTACATCTTTCCCTTCAAGAAGCCTTTCGTTAAGGCTGTTCTTGTGGAATTGGCAAAGGGATATTTGGAAGCCCATAGAGGACTATGGTGAAAAAGGAAATATCTTCCGTTCAAAACTGGGAAGAAGCTTTCTGAGAAACTGTTCTGTGTTCTGTTAATTCATCTCACAGAGTTACATCTTTCCCTTCAAGAAGCCTTTCACTAAGGCTGTTCTTGTGGAATTGGCAAAGGGATATTTGGTAGCCCATAGAGGGCTATGGTGAAAAAGGAAATAGTTTCCGTTCAAAACTGGAAAGAAGCTTTCTGAGAAACTGCTCTGTGTTCTGTTAATTCATCTCACAGAGTTACATCTTTCCCTTCAAGAAGCCTTTCGCTGAGGCTGTTCTTGTGGAATTGGCAAAGGGATATTTGGAAGCCCATAGAGGCCTATGGTGAAAAAGGAAATATCTTCCGTTCAAAACTGGAAAGAAGCTTTCTCAGAAACTGCTCTGTGTTCTGTGAATTCATCTCACAGAGTTACATCTTTCCCTTCAAGAAGCCTTTCGCTAAGGCTGTTCTTGTGGAATTGGCAAAGGGATATTTGGAAGCCCATAGAGGTCTATGGTGAAAAAGGAAATATCTTCCGTTCAAAACTGGAAAGAAGCTTTCTGAGAAACTGCTCTGTGTTCTGTTATTTCATCTCACAGAGTTACATCTTTCCCTTCAAGAAGCCTTTCGCTAAGGCTGTTCTTGTGGAATTGGCAAAGGGATATTTGGAAGCACATAGAGGCCTATGGTGAAAAAGGAAATATCTTCCTTTCAAAACTGGAAAGAAGCTTTCTGAGAAACTGCTCTGTGTTCTGTGAATTCATCTCACAGAATTACATCTTTCCCTTCAAGAAGCCTTTCGCTAAGGCTGTTCTTGTGGAATTGGCAAAGCGATATTTGGAAGCCCATAGAGGGCTATGGTGAAAAAGGAAATATCTTCCGTTCAAAACTGGAAAGAAGCTTTCTGAGAAACTGCTCTGTGTTCTGTGAATTCATCTCACAGAGTTACATCTTTCCCTTCAAGAAGCCTTTCGCTAAGGCTGTTCTTGTGGAATTGGCAAAGGGATATTTGGAAGCCCATAGAGGCCTATGGTGAAAAAGGAAATATCTTCCGTTCAAAACTGGAAAGAAGCTTTCTGAGAAACTGCTCTGTGTTCTGTGAATTCATCTCACAGAGTTACATCTTTCCCTTCAAGAAGCCTTTCGCTAAGGCTGTTCTTGTGGAATTGGCAAAGGGATATTTGGAAGCCCATAGAGGCCTATGGTGAAAAAGGAAATATCTTCCGTTCAAAACTGGTAAGAAGCTTTCTGAGAAACTGCTCTGTGTTCTGTGAATTCATCTCACAGAGTTACATCTTTCCCTTCAAGAAGCCTTTCGCTAAGGCTGTTCTTGTGGAATTGGCAAAGGGATATTTGGAAGCCCATAGAGGGCTATGGTGAAAAAGGAAATATCTTCCGTTCAAAACTGGAAAGAAGCTTTCTGAGAAACTGCTCTGTGTTCTGTTAATTCATCTCACAGAGTTACATCTTTCCCTTCAAGAAGCCTTTCGCTAAGGCTGTTCTTGTGGAATTGGCAAAGGGATATTTGGAAGCCCTTAGAGGGCTATGGTGAAAAAGGAAATATCTTCCGTTCAAAACTGGAAAGAAGCTTTCTGAGAAACTGCTGTGGGTTCTGTTAATTCATCTCACAGAGTTACATCTTTCCCTTCAAGAAGCCTTTCGCTAAGGCTGTTCTTGTGGAATTGGCAAAGGGATATTTGGAAGCCCATAGAGGGCTATGGTGAAAAAGGAAATAACTTCCGTTCAAAACTGGAAAGAAGCTTTCTGAGAAACTGGTCTGTGTTTTGTTAATTCATCTCACAGAGTTACATCTTTCCCTTCAAGAAGCCTTTCGCTAAGGCTCTTCTTGTGGAATTGGCAAAGGGATATTTGGAAGCCCTTAGAGGGCTACGGTGAAAAAGGAAATATCTTCCGTTGAAAACTGGAAAGAAGCTTTCTGAGAAACTGCTCTGTGTTCTGTTAATTCGTCTCACAGAGTTACATCTTTCCCTTCAAGAAGCCTTTCGCTAAGGCTGTTCTTGTATAATTGGCAAAGCGATATTTGGAACCCCTAGAGGGCTATGGTGAAAAAGGAAATATCTTCCGTTCAAAACTGGAAAGAAGCTTTCTGAGAAACTGCTCTGTGTTCTGTGAATTCATCTCATAGAGTTATATCTTTCCCTTCAAGAAGCCTTTCGCTGAGGCTGTTCTTGTGGAAATGGCAAAGGGATATTTGGAAGCCCATAGAGGCGTATGGTGAAAAAGGAAATATCTTCCGTTCAAAACTGGAAAGAAGCTTTCTGAGAAACTGCTCTGTGTTCTGTGAATTCATCTCACAGAGTTACATCTTTCCCTTCAAGAAGCCTTTCGCTAAGGCTGTTCTTGTGGAATTGGCAAAGGGATATTTGGAAGCCCATAGAGGTCTATGGTGAAAAAGGAAATATCTTCCGTTCAAAACTGGAAAGAAGCGTTCTGAGAAACTGCTCTGTGTTCTTTTAATTCATCTCACAGAGTTACATCTTTCCCTTCAAGAAGCCTTTCGCTAAGGCTGTTCTTGTGGAATTGCCAAAGGGATATTTGGAAGCCCTTAGAGGCCTATGGTGAAAAAGGAAATATCTTCCTTTCAAAACTGGAAAGAAGCTTTCTGAGAAACTGCTCTGTGTTCTCTGAATTCATCTCACAGAATTACATCTTTCCCTTCAAGAAGCCTTTCGCTAAGGCTGTTCTTGTGGAATTGGCAAAGCGATATTTGGAAGCCCATAGAGGGCTATGGTGAAAAAGGAAATATCTTCCGTTCAAAACTGGAAAGAAGCTTTCTGAGAAACTGCTCTGTGTTCTGTGAATTCATCTCACAGAGTTACATCTTTCCCTTCAAGAAGCCTTTCGCTGAGGCTGTTCTTGTGGAATTGGCAAAGGGATATTTGGAAGCCCAGAGAGGCCTATGGTGAAAAAGGAAATATCTTCCTTTCAAAACTGGAAAGAAGCTTTCTGAGAAACTGCTCTGTGTTCTGTGAATTCATCTCACAGAATTACATCTTTCCCTTCAAGAAGCCTTTCGCTAAGGCTGTTCTTGTGGAATTGGCAAAGGGATATTTGGAAGCCCATAGAGGCCTATGGTGAAAAAGGAAATATCTTCCGTTCAAAACTGGAAAGAAGCTTTCTGAGAAACTGCTCTGTGTTCTGTGAATTCATCTCACAGAGTTACATCTTTCCCTTCAAGAAGCCTTTCGCTGAGGCTGTTCTTGTGGAATTGGCAAAGGGATATTTGGAAGCCCAGAGAGGCCTATGGTGAAAAAGGAAATATCTTCCGTTCAAAACTGGAAAGAAGCTTTCTGAGAAACTGCTCTGTGTTCTGTGAATTCATCTCACAGAGTTACAGCTTTCCCTTCAAGAAGCCTTTCGCTAAGGCTGTTCTTGTGGAATTGGCAAAGGGATATTTGGAAGCCCATAGAGGCCTATGGTGAAAAAGGAAATATCTTCCGTTCAAAACTGGAAAGAAGCTTTCTGAGAAACTGCTCTGTGTTCTGTGAATTCATCTCACAGAGTTACATCGTTCCCTTCAAGAAGCCTTTCGCTGAGGCTGTTCTTGTGGAATTGGCAAAGGGATATTTGGAAGCCCATAGAGGCCTATGGTGAAAAAGGAAATATCTTCCGTTCAAAACTGGAAAGAAGCTTTCTGAGAAACTGCTCTGTGTTCTGTGAATTCATCTCACAGAGTTACATCTTTCCCTTCAAGAAGCCTTTCGCTAAGGCTGTTCTTGTGGAATTGGCAAAGGGATATTTGGAAGCCCATAGAGGTCTATGGTGAAAAAGGAAATATCTTCCGTTCAAAACTGGAAAGAAGCTTTCTGAGAAACTGCTCTGCGTTCTGTGAATTCATCTCACAGAGTTACATCTTTCCCTTCAAGAAGCCTTTCGCTAAGGCTGTTCTTGTGGAATTGGCAAAGGGATATTTGGAAGCCCATAGAGGCCTATGGTGAAAAAGGAAATATCTTCCGTTCAAAACTGGAAAGAAGCTTTCTGAGAAACTGCTCTGTGTTCTGTGAATTCATCTCACAGAATTACATCTTTCCCTTCAAGAAGCCTTTCGCTAAGGCTGTTCTTGTGGAATTGGCAAAGCGATATTTGGAAGCCCATAGAGGGCTATGGTGAAAAAGGAAATATGTTCCGTTCAAAACTGGAAAGAAGCTTTCTGAGAAACTGCTGTGTGTTCTGTTAATTCATCTCACAGAGTTACATCTTTCCCTTCAAGAAGCCTTTCGCTAAGGCTGTTCTTGTGGAATTGGCAAAGGGATATTTGGAAGCCCGTAGAGGGCTATGGTGAAAAAGTAAATATCTTCCGTTCAAAACTGGAAAGAAGCTTTCTGAGAAACTGCTCTGTGTTCTGTGAATTCATCTCACAGAGTTACATCTTTCCCTTCAAGAAGCCTTTCGCTAAGGCTGTTCTTGTGGAATTGGCAAAGGGATATTTGGAAGCCCATAGAGGCCTATGGTGAAAAAGGAAATATCTTCCGTTCAAATCTGGAAAGAAGCTTTCTGAGAAGCTGCTCTGTGTTCTGTGAATTCATCTCAAAGAGTTACATCTTTCCCTTCAAGAAGCCTTTCGCTAAGGCTGTTCTTGTGGAATTGGCAAAGGGATATTTGGAAGCCCATAGAGGGCTATGGTGAAAAAGGAAATATCTTCCGTTCAAAACAGGAAAGAAGCTTTCTGAGAAACTGCTCTGTGTTCTGTTAATTCATCTCACAGAGTTACATCTTTCCCTTCAAGAAGCCTTTCGCTAAGGCTGTTCTTGTGGAATTGGCAAAGGGATATTTGGAAGCCCATAGAGGCCTATGGTGAAAAAGGAAATATCTTCCGTTCAAAACTGGAAAGAAGCTTTCTGAGAAACTGCTCTGTGTTCTGTTAATTCATCTCACAGAGTTACATCTTTCCCTTCAAGAAGCCTTTCGCTAAGGCTGTTCTTGTGGAATTGGCAAAGGGATATTTGGAAGCCCATAGAGGGCTATGGTGAAAAAGGAAATATCTTCCGTTCAAAACTGGAAAGAAGCATTCTGAGAAACTGCTCTGTGTTCTGTTAATTCATCTCACAGAGTTACATCTATCCCTTCAAGAAGCCTTTCGCTAAGGCTGTTCTTGAGGAATTGGCCAAGGGATATTTGGAAGCCCATAGACGGCTATGGTGAAAAAGGAAATATCTTCCGTTCAAAACTGGAAAGAAGCTTTCTGAGAAACTGCTCTGTGTTCTGTGAATTCATCTCACAGAGTTACATCTTTCCCTTCAAGAAGCCTTTCGCTAAGGCTGTTCTTGTGGAATTGGCAAAGGGATATTTGGAAGCCCATAGAGGGCTATGGTGAAAAAGGAAATATCTTCCGTTCAAAACTGGAAAGAAGCTTTCTGAGAAACTGCTCTGTGTTCTGTGAATTCATCTCACAGAGTTATATCTTTCCCTTCAAGAAGCCTTTCGCTGAGGCTGTTCTTGTGGAATTGGCAAAGGGATATTTGGAAGCCCATAGAGGCCTATGGTGAAAAAGGAAATATCTTCCGTTCAAAACTGGAAAGAAGCTTTCTGAGAAACTGCTCTGTGTTCTGTGAATTCATCTCACAGAGTTACATCTTTCCCTTCAAGAAGCCTTTCGCTAAGGCTGTTCTTGTGGAATTGGCAAAGGGATATTTGGAAGCCCATAGAGGTCTATGGTGAAAAAGGAAATATCTTCCGTTCAAAAAGGAAAGAAGCTTTCTGAGAAACTGCTCTGTGTTCTGTTAATTCATCTCACAGAGTTACATCTTTCCCTTCAAGAAGCCTTTCGCTAAGGCTGTTCTTGTGGAATTGGCAAAGGGATATTTGGAAGCCCATAGAGGGCTATGGTGAAAAAGGAAATATCTTCCTTTCAAAACTGGAAAGAAGCTTTCTGAGAAACTGCTCTGTGTTCTGTGAATTCATCTCACACAATTACATCTTTCCCTTCAAGAAGCCTTTCGCTAAGGCTGTTCTTGTGGAATTGGCAAAGGGATATTTGGAAGCCCATAGAGGGCTATGGTGAAAAAGGAAATATCTTCCGTTCAAAACTGGAAAGAAGCTTTCTGAGAAACTGCTCTGTGTTCTGTGAATTCATCTCACAGAGTTACATCTTTCCCTTCAAGAAGCCTTTCGCTGAGGCTGTTCTTGTGGAATTGGCAAAGGGATATTTGGAAGCCCAGAGAGGCCTGTGGTGAAAAAGGAAATATCTCCCGTTCAAAACTGGAAAGAAGCTTTCTGAGAAACTGCTCTGTGTTCTGTTAATTCATCTCACAGAGTTACAGCTTTCCCTTCAAGAAGCCTTTCGCTAAGGCTGTTCTTGTGGAATTGGCAAAGGGATATTTGGAAGCCCATAGAGGCCTATGGTGAAAAAGGAAATATCTTCCTTTCAAAACTGGAAAGAAGCTTTCTGAGAAACTGCTCTGTGTTCTGTGAATTCATCTCACAGAATTACATCTTTCCCTTCAAGAAGCCTTTCGCTAAGGCTGTTCTTGTGGAATTGGCAAAGGGATATTTGGAAGCCCATAGAGGGCTATGGTGAAAAAGGAAATATCTTCCGTTCAAAACTGGAAAGAAGCTTTCTGAGAAACTGCTCTGTGTTCTGTGAATTCATCTCACAGAGTTACATCTTTCCCTTCAAGAAGCCTTTCGCTGAGGCTGTTCTTGTGGAATTGGCAAAGGGATATTTGGAAGCCCAGAGAGGCCTATGGTGAAAAAGGAAATATCTTCCGTTCAAAACTGGAAAGAAGCTTTCTGAGAAACTGCTCTGTGTTCTGTGAATTCATCTCACAGAGTTACATCTTTCCCTTCAAGAAGCCTTTCGCTAAGGCTGTTCTTGTGGAATTGGCAAAGGGATATTTGGAAGACCATAGAGGTCTAGGGTGAAAAAGGAAATATCTTCCGTTCAAAACTGGAAAGAAGCTTTCTGAGAAACTGCTCTGTGTTCTGTGAATTCATCTCACAGAGTTACATCTTTCCCTTCAAGAAGCCTTTCGCTAAGGCTGTTCTTGTGGAATTGGCAAAGGGATATTTGGAAGCCCATAGAGGCCTATGGTGAAAAAGGAAATATCTTCCGTTCAAAACTGGAAAGAAGCTTTCTGAGAAACTGCTCTGTGTTCTGTGAATTCATCTCACAGAATTACATCTTTCCCTTCAAGAAGCCTTTCGCTAAGCCTGTTCTTGTGGAATTGACAAAGCGATATTTCGAAGCCCATAGAGGGCTATGGTGAAAAAGGAAATATCTTTCGTTCAAAACTGGAAAGAAGCTTTCTGAGAAACTGCTGTGTGTTCTGTTAATTCATCTCACAGAGTTACGTCTTTCCCTTCAAGAAGCCTTTCGCTAAGGCTGTTCTTGTGGAATTGGCAAAGGGATATTTGGAAGCCCGTAGAGGGCTATGGTGAAAAAGTAAATATCTTCCGTTCAAAACTGGAAAGAAGCTTTCTGAGAAACTGCTCTGTGTTCTGTGAATTCATCTCACAGAGTTACATCTTTCCCTTCAAGAAGCCTTTCGCTAAGGCTGTTCTTGTGGAATTGGCAAAGAGATATTTGGAAGCCCACAGAGGCCTATGGTGAAAAAGGAAATATCTTCCGTTCAAAACTGGAAAGAAGCTTTCTGAGAAACTGCTCTGTGTTCTGTGAATTCATCTCAAAGAGTTACATCTTTCCCTTCAAGAAGCCTTTCGCTAAGGCTGTTCTTGTGGAATTGGCAAAGGGATATTTGGAAGCCCATAGAGGGCTATGGTGAAAAAGGAAATATCTTCCGTTCAAAACTGGAAAGAAGCTTTCTGAGAAACTGCTCTGTGTTCTGTGAATTCATCTCACAGAGTTACATCTTTCCCTTCAAGACGCCTTTCGCTAAGGCTGTTCTTGTGGAATTGGCAAAGCGATATTTGGAAGTCCATAGAGGGCTATGGTGAAAAAGGAAATATCTTCCGTTCAAAAGTGGAAAGAAGCTTTCTGAGAAACTGCTCTGTGTTCTGTGAATTCATCTCACAGTGTTAAATCTTTCCCTTCAAGAAGCCTTTCGCTAAGGCTGTTCTTGTGGAATTGGCAAAGGGATATTTGGAAGCCCATAGAGGGCTATGGTGAAAAAGGAAATATCTTCCGTTCAAAACTGGAAAGAAGCTTTCTGAGAAACTGCTCTGTGTTCTGTGAATTCATCTCACAGAGTTACATCTTTCCCTTCAAGAAGCCTTTCGCTGAGGCTGTTCTTGTGGAATTGGCAAAGGGATATTTGGAAGCCCATAGAGGCCTATGGTGAAAAGGGAAATATCTTCCGTTCAAAACTGGAAAGAAGCTTTCTGAGAAACTGCTCTGTGTTCTGTGAATTCATCTCACAGAGTTACATCTTTCCCTTCAAGAAGCCTTTCGCTAAGGCTGTTCTTGTGGAAATGGCAAAGGGATATTTGGAAGCGCATAGAGGTCTATGGTGAAAAAGGAAATATCTTCCGTTCAAAACTGGAAAGAAGCTTTCTGAGAAACTGCTCTGTGTTCTGTGAATTCATCTCACAGAGTTACATCTTTCCCTTCAAGAAGCCTTTCGCTAAGGCTGTTCTTGTGGAATTGGCAAAGGGATATTTGGAAGCCCATAGAGGCCTATGGTAAAAAAGGAAATATCTTCCTTTCAAAACTGGAAAGAAGCTTTCTGAGAAACTGCTCTGTGTTCTGTGAATTCATCTCACAGAATTACATCTTTCCCTTCAAGAAGCCTTTCGCTAAGGCTGTTTTTGTGGAATTGGCAAAGGGATATTTGGAAGCCCATAGAGGGCTATGGTGAAAAAGGAAATATCTTCCTTTCAAAACTGGAAAGAAGCTTTCTGAGAAACTGCTCTGTGTTCTGTGAATTCATCTCACAGAGTTACATCTTTCCCTTCAAGAAGCCTTTCTCTGAGGCTGTTCCTGTGGAATTGGCAAAGGGATATTTGGAAGCCCATAGAGGCCTATGGTGAAAAAGGAAATATCTTCCGTTCAAAACTGGAAAGAAGCTTTCTGAGAAACTGCTCTGTGTTCTGTGAATTCATCTCACAGAGTTACATCTTTCCTTTCAAGATGCCTTTCGCTAAGGCTGTTCTTGTGGAATTGGCAAAGGGATATTTGGAAGCCCATAGAGGGCTATGGTGAAAAAGGAAATATCTTCCTTTCAAAACTGGAAAGAAGCTTTCTGAGAAACTGCTCTGTGTTCTGTTAATTCATCTCACAGAGTTACATCTTTCCCTTCAAGAAGCCTTTCGCTGAGGCTGTTCTTGTGGAATTGGCAAAGGGATATTTGGAAGCCCATAGAGGCCTATGTTGAAAAAGGAAATATCTTCCGTTCAAAACTGGAAAGAAGCTTTCTGAGAAACTGCTCTGTGTTCTGTGAATTCATCTCACAGAGTTACATCTTTCCCTTCAAGATGCCTTTCGCTAAGGCTGTTCTTGTGGAATTGGCAAAGGGATATTTGGAAGCCCATAGAGGTCTATGGTGAAAAAGGAAATATCTTCCGTTCAAAACTGGAAAGAAGCTTTCTGAGAAACTGCTCTGTGTTCTGTTAATTCATCTCACAGAGTTACATCTTTCCCTTCAAGAAGCCTTTCGCTAAGGCTGTTCTTGTGGAATTGGCAAAGGGATATTTGGAAGCGCATAGAGGTCTATGGTGAAAAAGGAAATATCTTCCGTTCAAAACTGGAAAGAAGCTTTCTGAGAAACTGCTCTGTGTTCTGTTAATTCATCTCACAGAGTTACATCTTTCCCTTCAAGAAGCCTTTCGCTAAGGCTGTTCTTGTGGAATTGGCAAAGGGATATTTGGAAGCCCATAGAGGCCTATGGTGAAAAAGGAAATATCTTCCGTTCAAAACTGGAAAGAAGCTTTCTGAGAAACTGCTCTGTGTTCTGTGAATTCATCTCACAGAGTTACATCTTTCCCTTCAAGAAGCCTTTCGCTGAGGCTGTTCTTGTGGAATTGGCAAAGGGATATTTGGAAGCCCATAGAGGCCTATGGTGAAAAAGGAAATATCTTCCGTTCAAAACTGGAAAGAAGCTTTCTGAGAAACTGCTCTGTGTTCTGTGAATTCATCTCACAGAATTATATCTTTCCCTTCAAGAAGCCTTTCGCTAAGGCTGTTCTTGTGGAATTGGCAAAGGGATATTTGGAAGCCCATAGAGGGCTATGGTGAAAAAGGAAATATCTTCCGTTCAAAACTGGAAAGAAGCTTTCTGAGAAACTGCTCTGTGTTCTGTGAATTCATCTCACAGAGTTACATCTTTCCCTTCAAGAAGCCTTTCGCTAAGGCTGTTCTTGTGGAATTGGCAAAGGGATATTTGGAAGCCCATAGAGGGCTATGGTGAAAAAGGAAATATCTTCCTTTCAAAACTGGAAAGAAGCTTTCTGAGAAACTGCTCTGTGTTCTGTGAATTCATC
Source organism: Chlorocebus sabaeus (assembly GCF_047675955.1). Taxonomy (NCBI): domain Eukaryota; kingdom Metazoa; phylum Chordata; class Mammalia; order Primates; family Cercopithecidae; genus Chlorocebus; species Chlorocebus sabaeus. The sequence goes on from NW_027328181.1 coordinate 475,070, forward strand.
TCACACAATTACATCTTTCCCTTCAAGAAGCCTTTCGCTAAGGCTGTTCTTGTGGAATTGGCAAAGGGATATTTGGAAGCCCATAGAGGGCTATGGTGAAAAAGGAAATATCTTCCGTTCAAAACTGGAAAGAAGCTTTCTGAGAAACTGCTCTGTGTTCTGTGAATTCATCTCACAGAGTTACATCTTTCCCTTCAAGAAGCCTTTCGCTGAGGATGTTCTTGTGGAATTGGCAAAGGGATATTTGGAAGCCCAGAGAGGCCTATGGTGAAAAAGGAAATATCTTCCGTTCAAAACTGGAAAGAAGCTTTCTGAAAAACTGCTCTGTGTTCTGTGAATTCATCTCACAGAGTTACAGCTTTCCCTTCAAGAAGCCTTTCGCTAAGGCTGTTCTTGTGGAATTGGCAAAGGGATATTTGGAAGCCCATAGAGGCCTATGGAGAAAAAGGAAATATCTTCCTTTCAAAACTGGAAAGAAGCTTTCTGAGAAACTGCTCTGTGTTCTGTGAATTCATCTCACAGAATTACATCTTTCCCTTCAAGAAGCCTTTCGCTAAGGCTGTTCTTGTGGAATTGGCAAAGGGATATTTGGAAGCCCTTAGAGGGCTATGGTGAAAAAGGAAATATCTTCCGTTCAAAACTGGAAAGAAGCTTTCTGAGAAACTGCTCTGTGTTCTGTGAATTCATCTCACAGAGTTACATCTTTCCCTTCAAGAAGCCTTTCGCTGAGGCTGTTCTAGTGGAATTGGCAAAGGGATATTTGGAAGCCCAGAGAGGCCTATGGTGATAAAGGAAATATCTTCCGTTCAAAACTGGAAAGAAGCTTTCTGAGAAACTGCTCTGTGTTCTGTGAATTCATCTCAGAGAGTTACATCTTTCCCTTCAAGAAGCCTTTCGCTAAGGCTGTTCTTGTGGAATTGGCAAAGGGATATTTGGAAGCCCATAGAGGTCTATGGTGAAAAAGGAAATATCTTCCGTTCAAAACTGGAAAGAAGCTTTCTGAGAAACTGCTCTGTGTTCTGTGAATTCATCTCACAGAGTTACATCTTTCCCTTCAAGAAGCCTTTCGCTAAGGCTGTTCTTGTGGAATTGGCAAAGGGATATTTGGAAGCCCATAGAGGCCTATGGTGAAAAAGGAAATATCTTTCGTTCAAAACTGGAAAGAAGCTTTCTGAGAAACTGCTCTGTGTTCTGTGAATTCATCTCACAGAATTACATCTTTCCCTTCAAAAAGCCTTTCGCTAAGCCTGTTCTTGTGGAACTGACAAAGCGATATATGGAAGCCCATAGAGGGCTATGGTGAAAAAGGAAATATCTTTCGTTCAAAACTGGAAAGAAGCTTTCTGAGAAACTGCTGTGTGTTCTGTTAATTCATCTCACAGAGTTACATCTTTCCCTTCAAGAAGCTTTTCGCTAAGCCTGTTCTTGTGGAATTGGCAAAGGGATATTTGGAAGCCCGTAGAGGGCTATGGTGAAAAAGGAAATATCTTCCGTTCAAAACTGGAAAGAAGCTTTCTGAGAAACTGCTCTGTGTTCTGTGAATTCATCTCACAGAGTTACATCTTTCCCTTCAAGAAGCCTTTCGCTAAGGCTGTTCTTGTGGAATTGGCAAAGGGATATTTGGAAGCCCACAGAGGCCTATGGTGAAAAAGGAAATATCTTCCGTTCAAAACTGGAAAGAAGCTTTCTGAGACACTGCTCTGTGTTCTGTGAATTCATCTCAAAGAGTTACATCTTTCCCTTCAAGAAGCCTTTCGCTAAGGCTGTTCTTGTGGAATTGGCAAAGGGATATTTGGAAGCCCATAGAGGGCTATAGTGAAAAAGGAAATATCTTCCGTTCAAAACTGGAAAGAAGCTTTCTGAGAAACTGCTCTGTGTTCTGTGAATTCATCTCACAGAGTTACATCTTTCCCTTCAAGACGCCTTTCGCTAAGGCTGTTCTTGTGGAATTGGCAAAGCGATATTTGGAAGTCCATAGAGGGCTATGGTGAAAAAGGAAATATCTTCCGTTCAAAACTGGAAAGAAGCTTTCTGAGAAACTGCTCTGTGTTCTGTGAATTCATCTCACAGAGTTACATCTTTCCCTTCAAGAAGCCTTTCGCTAAGGCTGTTCTTGTGGAATTGGCAAAGGGATATTTGGAAGCCCATAGAGGGCTATGGTGAAAAAGGAAATATCTTCCGTTCAAAACTGGAAAGAAGCTTTCTGAGAAACTGCTCTGTGTTCTGTGAATTCATCTCACAGAGTTACATCTTTCTCTTCAAGAAGCCTTTCGCTGAGGCTGTTCTTGTGGAATTGGCAAAGGGATATTTGGAAGCCCATAGAGGCCTATGGTGAAAAGGTAAATATCTTCCGTTCAAAACTGGAAAGAAGCTTTCTGAGAAACTGCTCTGTGTTCTGTGAATTCATCTCACAGAGTTACATCTTTCCCTTCAAGAAGCCTTTCGCTAAGGCTGTTCTTGTGGAATTGGCAAAGGAATATTTGGAAGCGCATAGAGGTCTATGGTGAAAAAGGAAATATCTTCCGTTCAAAACTGGAAAGAAGCTTTCTGAGAAACTGCTCTGTGTTCTGTTAATTCATCTCACAGACTTACATCTTTCCCTTCAAGAAGCCTTTCGCTAAGGCTGTTCTTGTGGAATTGGCAAAGGGATATTTGGAAGCCCATAGAGGTCTATGGTGAAAAAGGAAATATCTTCCTTTCAAAACTGGAAAGAAGCTTTCTGAGAAACTGCTCTGTGTTCTGTGAATTCATCTCACAGAATTACATCTTTCCCTTCAAGAAGCCTTTCGCTAAGGCTGTTCTTGTGGAATTGGCAAAGGGATATTTGGAAGCCCATAGAGGGCTATGGTGAAAAAGGAAATATCTTCCTTTCAAAACTGGAAAGAAGCTTTCTGAGAAACTGCTCTGTGTTCTGTTAATTCATCTCACAGAGTTACATCTTTCCCTTCAAGAAGCCTTTCGCTAAGGCTGTTCTTGTGGAATTGGCAAAGGGATATTTGGAAGCCCATAGAGGCCTATGGTGAAAAAGGAAATATCTTCCGTTCAAAACTGGAAAGAAGCTTTCTGAGAAACTGCTCTGTGTTCTGTGAATTCATCTCACAGAGTTACATCTTTCCCTTCAAGAAGCCTTTCGCTAAGGCTGTTCTTGTGGAATTGGCAAAGGGATATTTGGAAGCCCATAGAGGCCTATGGTGAAAAAGGAAATATCTTCCGTTCAAAACTGGAAAGAAGCTTTCTGAGAAACTGCTCTGTGTTCTGTTAATTCATCTCACAGAGTTACATCTTTCCCTTCAAGAAGCCTTTCGTAAGGCTGTTCTTGTGGAATTGGCAAAGGGATATTTGGAAGCCCATAGAGGCCTATGGTGAAAAAGGAAATATCTTCCGTTCAAAACTGGAAAGAAGCTTTCTGAGAAACTGCTCTGGGTTCTGTTAATTCATCTCACAGAGTTACATCTTTCCCTTCAAGAAGCCTTTCGCTAAGGCTGTTCTTGTGGAATTGGCAAAGGGATATTTGGAAGCCCATAGAGGGCTATGGTGAAAAAGGAAATATCTTCCGTTCAAAACTGGAAAGAAGCTTTCTGAGAAACTGGTCTGTGTTTTGTTAATTCATCTCACAGAGTTACATCTTTCCCTTCAAGAAGCCTTTCGCTAAGGCTGTTCTTGTGGAATTGGCAAAGGGATATTTGGAGGCCCATAGAGTGCTACGGTGAAAAAGGAAATATCTTCCGTACAAAACTGGAAAGAAGCTTTCTGAGAAACTGCTCTGTGTTCTGTTAATTCGTCTCACAGAGTTACATCTTTCCCTTCAAGAAGCCTTTCGCTAAGGCTGTTCTTGTGGAATTGGCAAAGCGATATATGGAACCCATAGAGGGCTATGGTGAAAAAGGAAATATCTTCCGTTCAAAACTGGAAAGAAGCTTTCTGAGAAACTGCTCTGTGTTCTGTGAATTCATCTCACAGAGTTACATCTTTCCCTTCAAGAAGCCTTTCGATAAGGCTGTTCTTGTGGAATTGGCAAAGGGATATTTGGAAGCCCATAGAGGGCTATGGTGAAAAAGGAAATATCTTCCGTTCAAAATTGGAAAGAAGCTTTCTGAGAAACTGCTCTGTGTTCTGTGAATTCATCTCACAGAGTTACATCTTTCCCTTCAAGAAGCCTTTCGCTGAGGCTGTTCTTGTGGAATTGGCAAAGGGATATTAGGAAGCCCATAGAGGCCTATGGTGAAAAAGGAAATATCTTCCGTTCAAAACTGGAAAGAAGCTTTCTGAGAAACTGCTCTGTGTTCTGTGAATTCATCTCACAGAGTTACATCTTTCCCTTCAAGAAGCCTTTCGCTAAGGCTGTTCTTGTGGAATTGGCAAAGGGATATTTGGAAGCCCATAGAGGCCTATGGTGAAAAAGGAAATATCTTCCTTTCAAAACTGGAAAGAAGCTTTCTGAGAAACTGCTCTGTGTTCTGTGAATTCATCTCACAGAATTATATCTTTCCCTTCAAGAAGCCTTTCGCTAAGGCTGTTCTTGTGGAATTGGCAAAGGGATATTTGGAAGCCCATAGAGGGCTATGGTGAAAAAGGAAATATCTTCCGTTCAAAACTGGAAAGAAGCTTTCTGAGAAACTGCTCTGTGTTCTGTTAATTCATCTCACAGAGTTACATCTTTCCCTTCAAGAAGCCTTTCGCTGAGGCTGTTCTTGTGGAATTGGCAAAGGGATATTTGGAAGCCAGTAGAGGGCTATGGTGAAAAAGTAAATATCTTCCGTTCAAAACTGGAAAGAAGCTTTCTGAGAAACTGCTCTGTGTTCTGTGAATTCATCTCACAGAGTTACATCTTTCCCTTCAAGAAGCCTTTCGCTAAGGCTGTTCTTGTGGAATTGGCAAAGGGATATTTGGAAGCCCATAGAGGCCTATGGTGAAAAAGGAAATATCTTCCTTTCAAAACTGGAAAGAAGCTTTCTGAGAAACTGCTCTGTGTTCTGTGAATTCATCTCACAGAGTTACATCTCTCCCTTCAAGAAGCCTTTCGCTAAGGCTGTTCTTGTGGAATTGGCAAAGGGATATTTGGAAGCCCATAGAGGGCTATGGTGAAAAAGGAAATATCTTCCGTTCAAAACTGGAAAGAAGCTTTCTGAGAAACTGCTCTGTGTTCTGTGAATTCATCTCACAGAGTTACATCTTTCCCTTCAAGAAGCCTTGCGCTGAGGCTGTTCTTGTGGAATTGGCAAAGGGATATTTGGAATCCCAGAGAGGCCTATGGTGAAAAAGGAAATATCTTCCGTTCAAAACTGGAAAGAAGCTTTCTGAGAAACTGCTCTGTGTTCTGTGAATTCATGTCACAGAGTTACATCTTTCCCATCAAGAAACCTTTCGCTAAGGCTGTTCTTGTGGAATTGGAAAAAGGGATATTTGGAAGCCCTTAGAGGTCTATGGTGAAAAAGGAAATATCTTCCGTTCAAAACTGGAAAGAAGCTTTCTGAGAAACTGCTCTGTGTTCTGTTAATTCATCTCACAGAGTTACATCTTTCCCTTCAAGAAGCCTTTCGCTAAGGCTGTTCTTGTGGAATTGGCAAAGGGATATTTGGAAGCCCATAGAGGCCTATGGTGAAAAAGGAAATATCTTCCTTTCAAAACTGGAAAGAAGCTTTCTGAGAAACTGCTCTGTGTTCTGTGAATTCATCTCACAGAGTTACATCTTTCCCTTCAAGAAGCCTTTCGCTAAGGCTGTTCTTGTGGAATTGGCAAAGGGATATTTGGAAGCCCATAGAGGGCTATGGTGAAAAAGGAAATATCTTCCGTTCAAAACTGGAAAGAAGCTTTCTGAGAAACTTCTCTGTGTTCCGTGAATTCATCTCACAGAGTTACATGTTTCCCTTCAAGAAGCCTTTCGCTAAGGCTGTTCTTTTGGAATTGGCAAAGGGATATTTGGAAGTCCATAGAGGCCTATGGTGAAAAAGGAAATATCCTCCTTTCAAAACTGGAAAGAAGCTTTCTGAGAAACTGCTCTGTGTTCTGTGAATTCATCTCACAGACTTACATCTTTCCCTTCAAGAAACCTTTCGCTAAGGCTGCTCTTGTGGAATTGGCAAAGGGATATTTGGAAGCCCATAGAGGTCTATGGTGAAAAAGGAAATATCTTCCGTTCAGAACTGGAAAGAAGCTTTCTGAGAAACTGCTCTGTGTTCTGTGAATTCATCTCACAGAGTTACATCTTTCCCTTCAAGAAGCCTTTCGCTAAGGCTGTTTTTGTGGAATTGGCAAAGGGATATTTGGAAGCCCATAGAGGCCTATGGTGAAAAAGGAAATATCTTCCGTTCAAAACTGGAAAGAAGCTTTCTGAGAAACTGCTCTGTGCTCTGTGAATTCACCTCACAGAGATACATCTTTCCCTTCAAGCAGTCTTTCGCTAAGGCTGTTCTTGTGGAATTGGCAAAGGGACATTTGGAAGCCCATAGAGGGCTATGGTGAAAAAGGAAATATCTTCCGTTCAAAACTGGAAAGAAGCTTTCTGAGAAACTGCTCTGTGTTCTGTTAATTCATCTCACAGAGTTACATCTTTCCCTTCAAGAAGCCTTTCGCTAAGGCTGTTCTTGTGGAATTGGCAAAGGGATATTTGGAAGCCCATAGAGGCCTATGGTGAAAAAGGAAATAACTTCCGTTCAAAACTGGAAAGAAGCTTTCTGAGAAACTGGTCTGTGTTTTGTTAATTCATCTCACAGAGTTACATCTTTCCCTTCAAGAAGCCTTTCGCTAAGGCTGTTCTTGTGGAATTGGCAAAGGGATATTTGGAAGCCCATAGAGGGCTACGGTGAAAAAGGAAATATCTTCCGTACAAAACTGGAAAGAAGCTTTCTGAGAAACTGCTCTGTGTTCTGTTAATTCGTCTCACAGAGTTACATCTTTCCCTTCAAGAAGCCTTTCGCTAAGGCTGTTCTTGTGGAATTGGCAAAGCGATATATGGAACCCATAGAGGGTTATGGTGAAAAAGGAAATATCTTCCGTTCAAAACTGGAAAGAAGCTTTCTGAGAAACTGCTCTGTGTTCTGTGAATTCATCTCACAGAGTTACATCTTTCCCTTCAAGAAGCCTTTCGCTAAGGCTGTTCTTGTGGAATTGGCAAAGGGATATTTGGAAGCCCATAGAGGGCTATGGTGAAAAAGGAAATATCTTCCGTTCGAAATTGGAAAGAAGCTTTCTGAGAAACTGCTCTGTGTTCTGTGAATTCATCTCACAGAGTTACATCTTTCCCTTCAAGAAGCCTTTCGCTGAGGCTGTTCTTGTGGAATTGGCAAAGGGATATTTGGAAGCCCATAGAGGCCTATGGTGAAAAAGGAAATATCTTCCTTTCAAAACTGGAAAGAAGCTTTCTGAGAAACTGCTCTGTGTTCTGTGAATTCATCTCACAAAATTATATCTTTCCCTTCAAGAAGCCTTTCGCTAAGGCTGTTCTTGTGGAATTGGCAAAGGGATATTTGGAAGCCCATAGAGGGCTATGGTGAAAAAGGAAATATCTTCCGTTCAAAACTGGAAAGAAGCTTTCTGAGAAACTGCTCTGTGTTCTGTGAATTCATCTCAAAGAGTTACATCTTTCCCTTCAAGAAGCCTTTCGCTAAGGCTGTTCTTGTGGAATTGGCAAAGGGATATTTGGAAGCCCATAGAGGGCTATAGTGAAAAAGGAAATATCTTCCGTTCAAAACTGGAAAGAAGCTTTCTGAGAAACTGCTCTGTGTTCTGTGAATTCATCTCACAGAGTTACATCTTTCCCTTCAAGACGCCTTTCGCTAAGGCTGTTCTTGTGGAATTGGCAAAGCGATATTTGGAAGTCCATAGAGGGCTATGGTGAAAAAGGAAATATCTTCCGTTCAAAACTGGAAAGAAGCTTTCTGAGAAACTGCTCTGTGTTCTGTGAATTCATCTCACAGAGTTACATCTTTCCCTTCAAGAAGCCTTTCGCTAAGGCTGTTCTTGTGGAATTGGCAAAGGGATATTTGGAAGCCCATAGAGGGCTATGGTGAAAAAGGAAATATCTTCCGTTCAAAACTGGAAAGAAGCTTTCTGAGAAACTGCTCTGTGTTCTGTGAATTCATCTCACAGAGTTACATCTTTCTCTTCAAGAAGCCTTTCGCTGAGGCTGTTCTTGTGGAATTGGCAAAGGGATATTTGGAAGCCCATAGAGGCCTATGGTGAAAAGGTAAATATCTTCCGTTCAAAACTGGAAAGAAGCTTTCTGAGAAACTGCTCTGTGTTCTGTGAATTCATCTCACAGAGTTACATCTTTCCCTTCAAGAAGCCTTTCGCTAAGGCTGTTCTTGTGGAATTGGCAAAGGAATATTTGGAAGCGCATAGAGGTCTATGGTGAAAAAGGAAATATCTTCCGTTCAAAACTGGAAAGAAGCTTTCTGAGAAACTGCTCTGTGTTCTGTTAATTCATCTCACAGACTTACATCTTTCCCTTCAAGAAGCCTTTCGCTAAGGCTGTTCTTGTGGAATTGGCAAAGGGATATTTGGAAGCCCATAGAGGTCTATGGTGAAAAAGGAAATATCTTCCTTTCAAAACTGGAAAGAAGCTTTCTGAGAAACTGCTCTGTGTTCTGTGAATTCATCTCACAGAATTACATCTTTCCCTTCAAGAAGCCTTTCGCTAAGGCTGTTCTTGTGGAATTGGCAAAGGGATATTTGGAAGCCCATAGAGGGCTATGGTGAAAAAGGAAATATCTTCCTTTCAAAACTGGAAAGAAGCTTTCTGAGAAACTGCTCTGTGTTCTGTTAATTCATCTCACAGAGTTACATCTTTCCCTTCAAGAAGCCTTTCGCTAAGGCTGTTCTTGTGGAATTGGCAAAGGGATATTTGGAAGCCCATAGAGGGCTATGGTGAAAAAGGAAATATCTTCCGTTCAAAACTGGAAAGAAGCTTTCTGAGAAACTGCTCTGTGTTCTGTGAATTCATCTCACAGAGTTACATCTTTCCCTTCAAGAAGCCTTTCGCTAAGGCTGTTCTTGTGGAATTGGCAAAGGGATATTTGGAAGCCCATAGAGGGCTATGGTGAAAAAGGAAATATCTTCCGTTCAAAACTGGAAAGAAGCTTTCTGAGAAACTGCTCTGTGTTCTGTTAATTCATCTCACAGAGTTACATCTTTCCCTTCAAGAAGCCTTTCGCTAAGGCTGTTCTTGTGGAATTGGCAAAGGGATATTTGGAAGCCCATAGAGGCCTATGGTGAAAAAGGAAATATCTTCCGTTCAAAACTGGAAAGAAGCTTTCTGAGAAACTGCTCTGGGTTCTGTTAATTGATCTCACAGAGTTACATCTTTCCCTTCAAGAAGCCTTTCGCTAAGGCTGTTCTTGTGGAATTGGCAAAGGGATATTTGGAAGCCCATAGAGGGCTATGGTGAAAAAGGAAATATCTTCCGTTCAAAACTGGAAAGAAGCTTTCTGAGAAACTGGTCTGTGTTTTGTTAATTCATCTCACAGAGTTACATCTTTCCCTTCAAGAAGCCTTTCGCTAAGGCTGTTCTTGTGGAATTGGCAAAGGGATATTTGGAAGCCCATAGAGTGCTACGGTGAAAAAGGAAATATCTTCCGTACAAAACTGGAAAGAAGCTTTCTGAGAAACTGCTCTGTGTTCTGTTAATTCGTCTCACAGAGTTACATCTTTCCCTTCAAGAAGCCTTTCGCTAAGGCTGTTCTTGTGGAATTGGCAAAGCGATATATGGAACCCATAGAGGGCTATGGTGAAAAAGGAAATATCTTCCGTTCAAAACTGGAAAGAAGCTTTCTGAGAAACTGCTCTGTGTTCTGTGAATTCATCTCACAGAGTTACATCTTTCCCTTCAAGAAGCCTTTCGATAAGGCTGTTCTTGTGGAATTGGCAAAGGGATATTTGGAAGCCCATAGAGGGCTATGGTGAAAAAGTAAATATCTTCCGTTCAAAATTGGAAAGAAGCTTTCTGAGAAACTGCTCTGTGTTCTGTGAATTCATCTCACAGAGTTACATCTTTCCCTTCAAGAAGCCTTTCGCTGAGGCTGTTCTTGTGGAATTGGCAAAGGGATATTTGGAAGCCCATAGAGGCCTATGGTGAAAAAGGAAATATCTTCCGTTCAAAACTGGAAAGAAGCTTTCTGAGAAACTGCTCTGTGTTCTGTGAATTCATCTCACAGAGTTACATCTTTCCCTTCAAGAAGCCTTTCGCTAAGGCTGTTCTTGTGGAATTGGCAAAGGGATATTTGGAAGCCCATAGAGGCCTATGGTGAAAAAGGAAATATCTTCCTTTCAAAACTGGAAAGAAGCTTTCTGAGAAACTGCTCTGTGTTCTGTGAATTCATCTCACAGAATTATATCTTTCCCTTCAAGAAGCCTTTCGCTAAGGCTGTTCTTGTGGAATTGGCAAAGGGATATTTGGAAGCCCATAGAGGGCTATGGTGAAAAAGGAAATATCTTCCGTTCAAAACTGGAAAGAAGCTTTCTGAGAAGCTGCTCTGTGTTCTGTTAATTCATCTCACAGAGTTACATCTTTCCCTTCAAGAAGCCTTTCGCTGAGGCTGTTCTTGTGGAATTGGCAAAGGGATATTTGGAAGCCCGTAGAGGGCTATGGTGAAAAAGTAAATATCTTCCGTTCAAAACTGGAAAGAAGCTTTCTGAGAAACTGCTCTGTGTTCTGTGAATTCATCTCACAGAGTTACATCTTTCCCTTCAAGAAGCCTTTCGCTAAGGCTGTTCTTGTGGAATTGGCAAAGGGATATTTGGAAGCCCATAGAGGCCTATGGTGAAAGAGGAAATATCTTCCTTTCAAAACTGGAAAGAAGCTTTCTGAGAAACTGCTCTGTGTTCTGTGAATTCATCTCACAGAGTTACATCTCTCCCTTCAAGAAGCCTTTCGCTAAGGCTGTTCTTGTGGAATTGGCAAAGGGATATTTGGAAGCCCATAGAGGGCTATGGTGAAAAAGGAAATATCTTCCGTTCAAAACTGGAAAGAAGCTTTCTGAGAAACTGCTCTGTGTTCTGTGAATTCATCTCACAGAGTTACATCTTTCCCTTCAAGAAGCCTTTCGCTGAGGCTGTTCTTGTGGAATTGGCAAAGGGATATTTGGAATCCCAGAGAGGCCTATGGTGAAAAAGGAAATATCTTCCGTTCAAAACTGGAAAGAAGCTTTCTGAGAAACTGCTCTGTGTTCTGTGAATTCATGTCACAGAGTTACATCTTTCCCATCAAGAAGCCTTTCGCTAAGGCTGTTCTTGTGGAATTGGCAAAGGGATATTTGGAAGCCCTTAGAGGTCTATGGTGAAAAAGGAAATATCTTCCGTTCAAAACTGGAAAGAAGCTTTCTGAGAAACTGCTCTGTGTTCTGTTAATTCATCTCACAGAGTTACATCTTTCCCTTCAAGAAGCCTTTCGCTAAGGCTGTTCTTGTGGAATTGGCAAAGGGATATTTGGAAGCCCATAGAGGCCTATGGTGAAAAAGGAAATATCTTCCTTTCAAAACTGGAAAGAAGCTTTCTGAGAAACTGCTCTGTGTTCTGTGAATTCATCTCACAGAGTTACATCTTTCCCTTCAAGAAGCCTTTCGCTAAGGCTGTTCTTGTGGAATTGGCAAAGGGATATTTGGAAGCCCATAGAGGGCTATGGTGAAAAAGGAAATATCTTCCGTTCAAAACTGGAAAGAAGCTTTCTGAGAAACTTCTCTGTGTTCCGTGAATTCATCTCACAGAGTTACATGTTTCCCTTCAAGAAGCCTTTCGCTAAGGCTGTTCTTGTGGAATTGGCAAAGGGATATTTGGAAGCCCATAGAGGCCTATGGTGAAAAAGGAAATATCTTCCTTTCAAAACTGGAAAGAAGCTTTCTGAGAAACTGCTCTGTGTTCTGTGAATTCATCTCACAGACTTACATCTTTCCCTTCAAGAAACCTTTCGCTAAGGCTGCTCTTGTGGAATTGGCAAAGGGATATTTGGAAGCCCATAGAGGTCTATGGTGAAAAAGGAAATATCTTCCGTTCAGAACTGGAAAGAAGCTTTCTGAGAAACTGCTCTGTGTTCTGTGAATTCATCTCACAGAGTTACATCTTTCCCTTCAAGAAGCCTTTCGCTAAGGCTGTTTTTGTGGAATTGGCAAAGGGATATTTGGAAGCCCATAGAGGCCTATGGTGAAAAGGAAATATCTTCCGTTCAAAACTGGAAAGAAGCTTTCTGAGAAACTGCTCTGTGCTCTGTGAATTCACCTCACAGAGATACATCTTTCCCTTCAAGCAGTCTTTCGCTAAGGCTGTTCTTGTGGAATTGGCAAAGGGACATTTGGAAGCCCATAGAGGGCTATGGTGAAAAAGGAAATATCTTCCGTTCAAAACTGGAAAGAAGCTTTCTGAGAAACTGCTCTGTGTTCTGTTAATTCATCTCACAGAGTTACATCTTTCCCTTCAAGAAGCCTTTCGCTAAGGCTGTTCTTGTGGAATTGGCAAAGGGATATTTGGAAGCCCATAGAGGCCTATGGTGAAAAAGGAAATAACTTCCGTTCAAAACTGGAAAGAAGCTTTCTGAGAAACTGGTCTGTGTTTTGTTAATTCATCTCACAGAGTTACATCTTTCCCTTCAAGAAGCCTTTCGCTAAGGCTGTTCTTGTGGAATTGGCAAAGGGATATTTGGAAGCCCATAGAGGGCTACGGTGAAAAAGGAATATCTTCCGTACAAAACTGGAAAGAAGCTTTCTGAGAAACTGCTCTGTGTTCTGTTAATTCGTCTCACAGAGTTACATCTTTCCCTTCAAGAAGCCTTTCGCTAAGGCTGTTCTTGTGGAATTGGCAAAGCGATATATGGAACCCATAGAGGGTTATGGTGAAAAAGGAAATATCTTCCGTTCAAAACTGGAAAGAAGCTTTCTGAGAAACTGCTCTGTGTTCTGTGAATTCATCTCACAGAGTTACATCTTTCCCTTCAAGAAGCCTTTCGCTAAGGCTGTTCTTGTGGAATTGGCAAAGGGATATTTGGAAGCCCATAGAGGGCTATGGTGAAAAAGGAAATATCTTCCGTTCAAAATTGGAAAGAAGCTTTCTGAGAAACTGCTCTGTGTTCTGTGAATTCATCTCACAGAGTTACATCTTTCCCTTCAAGAAGCCTTTCGCTGAGGCTGTTCTTGTGGAATTGGCAAAGGGATATTTGGAAGCCCATAGAGGCCTATGGTGAAAAAGGAAATATCTTCCTTTCAAAACTGGAAAGAAGCTTTCTGAGAAACTGCTCTGTGTTCTGTGAATTCATCTCACAAAATTATATCTTTCCCTTCAAGAAGCCTTTCGCTAAGGCTGTTCTTGTGGAATTGGCAAAGGGATATTTGGAAGCCCATAGAGGGCTATGGTGAAAAAGGAAATATCTTCCGTTCAAAACTGGAAAGAAGCTTTCTGAGAAACTGCTCTGTGTTCTGTTAATTCATCTCACAGAGTTACATCTTTCCCTTCAAGAAGCCTTTCGCTGAGGCTGTTCTTGTGGAATTGGCAAAGGGATATTTGGAAGCCCGTAGAGGGCTATGGTGAAAAAGTAAATATCTTCCGTTCAAAACTGGAAAGAAGCTTTCTGAGAAACTGCTCTGTGTTCTGTGAATTCATCTCACAGAGTTACATCTCTCCCTTCAAGAAGCCTTTCGCTAAGGCTGTTCTTGTGGAATTGGCAAAGGGATATTTGGAAGCCCATAAAGGGCTATGGTGAAAAAGGAAATATCTTCCGTTCAAAACTGGAAAGAAGCTTTCTGAGAAACTGCTCTGTGTTCTGTGAATTCATCTCACAGAGTTACATCTTTCCCTTCAAGAAGCCTTTCGCTGAGGCTGTTCTTGTGGAATTGGCAAAGGGATATTTGGAAGCCCAGAGAGGCCTATGGTGAAAAAGGAAATATCTTCCGTTCAAAACTGGAAAGAAGCTTTCTGAGAAACTGCTCTGTGTTCTGTGAATTCATGTCACAGAGTCACATCTCTCCCATCAAGAAGCCTTTCGGTAAGGCTGTTCTTGTGGAATTGGCAAAGGGATATTTGGAAGCCCATAGAGGTCTATGGTGAAAAAGGAAATATCTTCCGTTCAAAACTGGAAAGAAGCTTTCTGAGAAACTGCTCTGTGTTCTGTTAATTCATCTCACAGAGTTACATCTTTCCCTTCAAGAAGCCTTTCGCTAAGGCTGTTCTTGTGGAATTGGCAAAGGGATATTTGGAAGCCCATAGAGGCCTATGGTGAAAAAGGAAATATCTTCCTTTCAAAACTGGAAAGAAGCTTTCTGAGAAACTGCTCTGTGTTCTGTGAATTCATCTCACAGAGTTACATCTTTACCTTCAAGAAGCCTTTCGCTAAGGCTGTTCTTGTGGAATTGGCAAAGGGATATTTGGAAGCCCATAGAGGGCTATGGTGAAAAAGGAAATATCTTCCGTTCAAAACTGGAAAGAAGCTTTCTGAGAAACTTCTCTGTGTTCCGTGAATTCATCTCACAGAGTTACATCTTTCCCTTCAAGAAGCCTTTCGCTAAGGCTGTTCTTGTGGAATTGGCAAAGGGATATTTGGAAGCAAATAGAGGCCTATGGTGAAAAAGGAAATATCTTCCTTTCAAAACTGGAAAGAAGCTTTCTGAGAAACTGCTCTGTGTTCTGTGAATTCATCTCACAGACTTACATCTTTCCCTTCAAGAAACCTTTCGCTAAGGCTGCTCTTGTGGAATTGGCAAAGGGATATTTGGAAGCCCATAGAGGTCTATGGTGAAAAAGGAAATATCTTCCGTTCAGAACTGGAAAGAAGCTTTCTGAGAAACTGCTCTGTGTTCTGTGAATTCATCTCACAGAGTTACATCTTTCCCTTCAAGAAGCCTTTCGCTAAGGCTGTTTTTGTGGAATTGGCAAAGGGATATTTGGAAGCCCATAGAGGCCTATGGTGAAAAAGGAAATATCTTCCGTTCAAAACTGGAAAGAAGCTTTCTGAGAAACTGCTCTGTGTTCTGTGAATTCATCTCACAGAATTACATCTTTCCCTTCAAAAAGCCTTTCGCTAAGCCTGTTCTTGTGGAATTGACAAAGCGATATTTGGAAGCCCATAGAGGGCTATGGTGAAAAAGGAAATATCTTTCGTTCAAAACTGGAAAGAAGCTTTCTGAGAAACTGCTGTGTGTTCTGTTAATTCATCTCACAGAGTTACATCTTTCCCTTCAAGAAGCTTTTCGCTAAGGCTGTTCTTGTGGAATTGGCAAAGGGATATTTGGAAGCCCGTAGAGGGCTATGGTGAAAAAGGAAATATCTTCCGTTCAAAACTGGAAAGAAGCTTTCTGAGAAACTGCTCTGTGTTCTGTGAATTCATCTCACAGAGTTACATCTTTCCCTTCAAGAAGCCTTTCGCTAAGGCTGTTCTTGTGGAATTGGCAAAGGGATATTTGGAAGCCCACAGAGGCCTATGGTGAAAAAGGAAATATCTTCCGTTCAAAACTGGAAAGAAGCTTTCTGAGAAACTGCTCTGTGTTCTGTGAATTCATCTCACAGAGTTACATCTTTCCCTTCAAGAAGCCTTTCGCTAAGGCTATTCTTGTGGAATTGGCAAAGGGATATTTGGAAGCCCATAGAGGGCTATAGTGAAAAAGGAAATATCTTCCGTTCAAAACTGGAAAGAAGCTTTCTGAGAAACTGCTCTGTGTTCTGTGAATTCATCTCACAGAGTTACATCTTTCCCTTCAAGACGCCTTTCGCTAAGGCTGTTCTTGTGGAATTGGCAAAGCGATATTTGGAAGTCCATAGAGGGCTATGGTGAAAAAGGAAATATCTTCCGTTCAAAACTGGAAAGAAGCTTTCTGAGAAACTGCTCTGTGTTCTGTGAATTCATCTCACAGAGTTACATCTTTCCCTTCAAGAAGCCTTTCGCTAAGGCTGTTCTTGTGGAATTGGCAAAGGGATATTTGGAAGCCCATAGAGGGCTATGGTGAAAAAGGAAATATCTTCCGTTCAAAACTGGAAAGAAGCTTTCTGAGAAACTGCTCTGTGTTCTGTGAATTCATCTCACAGAGTTACATCTTTCTCTTCAAGAAGCCTTTCGCTGAGGCTGTTCTTGTGGAATTGGCAAAGGGATATTTGGAAGCCCATAGAGGCCTATGGTGAAAAGGTAAATATCTTCCGTTCAAAACTGGAAAGAAGCTTTCTGAGAAACTGCTCTGTGTTCTGTGAATTCATCTCACAGAGTTACATCTTTCCCTTCAAGAAGCCTTTCGCTAAGGCTGTTCTTGTGGAATTGGCAAAGGAATATTTGGAAGCGCATAGAGGTCTATGGTGAAAAAGGAAATATCTTCCGTTCAAAACTGGAAAGAAGCTTTCTGAGAAACTGCTCTGTGTTCTGTTAATTCATCTCACAGACTTACATCTTTCCCTTCAAGAAGCCTTTCGCTAAGGCTGTTCTTGTGGAATTGGCAAAGGGATATTTGGAAGCCCATAGAGGTCTATGGTGAAAAAGGAAATATCTTCCTTTCAAAACTGGAAAGAAGCTTTCTGAGAAACTGCTCTGTGTTCTGTGAATTCATCTCACAGAATTACATCTTTCCCTTCAAGAAGCCTTTCGCTAAGGCTGTTCTTGTGGAATTGGCAAAGGGATATTTGGAAGCCCATAGAGGGCTATGGTGAAAAAGGAAATATCTTCCTTTCAAAACTGGAAAGAAGCTTTCTGAGAAACTGCTCTGTGTTCTGTTAATTCATCTCACAGAGTTACATCTTTCCCTTCAAGAAGCCTTTCGCTAAGGCTGTTCTTGTGGAATTGGCAAAGGGATATTTGGAAGCCCATAGAGGCCTATGGTGAAAAAGGAAATATGTTCCGTTCAAAACTGGAAAGAAGCTTTCTGAGAAACTGCTCTGTGTTCTGTGAATTCATCTCACAGAGTTACATCTTTCCCTTCAAGAAGCCTTTCGCTAAGGCTGTTCTTGTGGAATTGGCAAAGGGATATTTGGAAGCCCATAGAGGGCTATGGTGAAAAAGGAAATATCTTCCGTTCAAAACTGGAAAGAAGCTTTCTGAGAAACTGCTCTGTGTTCTGTTAATTCATCTCACAGAGTTACATCTTTCCCTTCAAGAAGCCTTTCGCTTAGGCTGTTCTTGTGGAATTGGCAAAGGGATATTTGGAAGCCCATAGAGGCCTATGGTGAAAAAGGAAATATCTTCCGTTCAAAACTGGAAAGAAGCTTTCTGAGAAACTGCTCTGGGTTCTGTTAATTCATCTCACAGAGTTACATCTTTCCCTTCAAGAAGCCTTTCGCTAAGGCTGTTCTTGTGGAATTGGCAAAGGGATATTTGGAAGCCCATAGAGGGCTATGGTGAAAAAGGAAATATCTTCCGTTCAAAACTGGAAAGAAGCTTTCTGAGAAACTGGTCTGTGTTTTGTTAATTCATCTCACAGAGTTACATCTTTCCCTTCAAGAAGCCTCTCGCTAAGGCTGTTCTTGTGGAATTGGCAAAGGGAGATTTGGAAGCCCATAGAGTGCTACGGTGAAAAAGGAAATATCTTCCGTACAAAACTGGAAAGAAGCTTTCTGAGAAACTGCTCTGTGTTCTGTTAATTCGTCTCACAGAGTTACATCTTTCCCTTCAAGAAGCCTTTCGCTAAGGCTGTTCTTGTGGAATTGGCAAAGCGATATATGGAACCCATAGAGGGCTATGGTGAAAAAGGAAATATCTTCCGTTCAAAACTGGAAAGAAGCTTTCTGAGAAACTGCTCTGTGTTCTGTGAATTCATCTCACAGAGTTACATCTTTCCCTTCAAGAAGCCTTTCGATAAGGCTGTTCTTGTGGAATTGGCAAAGGGATATTTGGAAGCCCATAGAGGGCTATGGTGAAAAAGGAAATATCTTCCGTTCAAAATTGGAAAGAAGCTTTCTGAGAAACTGCTCTTTGTTCTGTGAATTCATCTCACAGAGTTACATCTTTCCCTTCAAGAAGCCTTTCGCTGAGGCTGTTCTTGTGGAATTGGCAAAGGGATATTTGGAAGCCCATAGAGGCCTATGGTGAAAAAGGAAATATCTTCCGTTCAAAACTGGAAAGAAACTTTCTGAGAAACTGCTCTGTGTTCTGTGAATTCATCTCACAGAGTTACATCTTTCCCTTCAAGAAGCCTTTCGCTAAGGCTGTTCTTGTGGAATTGGCAAAGGGATATTTGGAAGCCCATAGAGGCCTATGGTGAAAAAGGAAATATCTTCCTTTCAAAACTGGAAAGAAGCTTTCTGAGAAACTGCTCTGTGTTCTGTGAATTCATCTCACAGAATTATATCTTTCCCTTCAAGAAGCCTTTCGCTAAGGCTGTTCTTGTGGAATTGGCAAAGGGATATTTGGAAGCCCATAGAGGGCTATGGTGAAAAAGGAAATATCTTCCGTTCAAAACTGGAAAGAAGCTTTCTGAGAAACTGCTCTGTGTTCTGTTAATTCATCTCACAGAGTTACATCTTTCCCTTCAAGAAGCCTTTCGCTGAGGCTGTTCTTGTGGAATTGGCAAAGGGATATTTGGAAGCCCGTAGAGGGCTATGGTGAAAAAGTAAATATCTTCCGTTCAAAACTGGAAAGAAGCTTTCTGAGAAACTGCTCTGTGTTCTGTGAATTCATCTCACAGAGTTACATCTTTCCCTTCAAGAAGCCTTTCGCTAAGGCTGTTCTTGTGGAATTGGCAAAGGGATATTTGGAAGCCCATAGAGGCCTATGGTGAAAAAGGAAATATCTTCCTTTCAAAACTGGAAAGAAGCTTTCTGAGAAACTGCTCTGTGTTCTGTGAATTCATCTCACAGAGTTACATCTCTCCCTTCAAGAAGCCTTTCGCTAAGGCTGTTCTTGTGGAATTGGCAAAGGGATATTTGGAAGCCCATAGAGGACTATGGTGAAAAAGGAAATATCTTCCGTTCAAAACTGGAAAGAAGCTTTCTGAGAAACTGCTCTGTGTTCTGTGAATTCATCTCACAGAGTTACATCTTTCCCTTCAAGAAGCCTTTCGCTGAGGCTGTTCTTGTGGAATTGGCAAAGGGATATTTGGAAGCCCAGAGAGGCCTATGGTGAAAAAGGAAATATCTTCCGTTCAAAACTGGAAAGAAGCTTTCTGAGAAACTGCTCTGTTTTCTGTGAATTCATGTCACAGAGTTACATCTTTCCCATCAAGAAGCCTTTCGCTAAGGCTGTTCTTGTGGAATTGGCAAAGGGATATTTGGAAGCCCTTAGAGGTCTATGGTGAAAAAGGAAATATCTTCCGTTCAGAACTGGAAAGAAGCTTTCTGAGAAACTGCTCTGTGTTCTGTGAATTCATCTCACAGAGTTACATCTTTCCCTTCAAGAAGCCTTTCGCTAAGGCTGTTCTTGTGGAATTGGCAAAGGGATATTTGGAAGCCCATAGAGGCCTATGGTGAAAAAGGAAATATCTTCCTTTCAAAACTGGAAAGAAGCTTTCTGAGAAACTGCTCTGTGTTCTGTGAATTCATCTCACAGACTTACATCTTTCCCTTCAAGAAACCTTTCGCTAAGGCTGCTCTTGTGGAATTGGCAAAGGGATATTTGGAAGCCCATAGAGGTCTATGGTGAAAAAGGAAATATCTTCCGTTCAGAACTGGAAAGAAGCTTTCTGAGAAACTGCTCTGTGTTCTGTGAATTCATCTCACAGAGTTACATCTTTCCCTTCAAGAAGCCTTTCGCTAAGGCTGTTTTTGTGGAATTGGCAAAGGGATATTTGGAAGCCCATAGAGGCCTATGGTGAAAAAGGAAATATCTTCCGTTCAAAACTGGAAAGAAGCTTTCTGAGAAACTGCTCTGTGTTCTGTGAATTCATCTCACAGAGATACATCTTTCCCTTCAAGCAGTCTTTCGCTAAGGCTGTTCTTGTGGAATTGGCAAAGGGACATTTGGAAGCCCATAGAGGGCTATGGTGAAAAAGGAAATATCTTCCGTTCAAAACTGGAAAGAAGCTTTCTGAGAAACTGCTCTGTGTTCTGTTAATTCATCTCACAGAGTTACATCTTTCCCTTCAAGAAGCCTTTCGCTAAGGCTGTTCTTGTGGAATTGGCAAAGGGATATTTGGAAGCCCATAGAGGCCTATGGTGAAAAAGGAAATAACTTCCGTTCAAAACTGGAAAGAAGCTTTCTGAGAAACTGGTCTGTGTTTTGTTAATTCATCTCACAGAGTTACATCTTTCCCTTCAAGCAGTCTTTCGCTAAGGCTGTTCTTGTGGAATTGGCAAAGGGACATTTGGAAGCCCATAGAGGGCTATGGTGAAAAAGGAAATATCTTCCGTTCAGAACTGGAAAGAAGCTTTGTGAGAAACTGCTCTGTGTTCTGTGAATTCATCTCACAGAGTTACATCTTTCCCTTCAAGAAGCCTTTCGCTAAGGCTGTTTTTGTGGAATTGGCAAAGGGATATTTGGAAGCCCATAGAGGCCTATGGTGAAAAAGGAAATATCTTCCGTTCAAAACTGGAAAGAAGCTTTCTGAGAAACTGCTCTGTGTTCTGTGAATTCATCTCACAGAATTTCATCTTTCCCTTCAAGAAGCCTTTCGCTAAGGCTGTTCTTGTGGAATTGGCAAAGCGATATTTGGAAGCCCATAGAGGGCTATGGTGAAAAATGAAATATCTTCCTTTCAAAACTGGAAAGAAGCTTTCTGAGAAACTGCTCTGTGTTCTGTGAATTCATCTCACAGAATTACATCTTTCCCTTCAAGAAGCCTTTCGCTAAGGCTGTTCTTGTGGAATTGGCAAAGCGATATTTGGAAGCCCATAGAGGGCTATGGTGAAAAAGGAAATATCTTCCGTTCAAAACTGGAAAGAAGCTTTCTGAGAAACTGCTCTGTGTTCTGTGAATTCATCTCACAGAGTTACATCTTTCCCTTCAAGAAGCCTTTCGCTAAGGCTGTTCTTGTGGAATTGGCAAAGGGATATTTGGAAGCCCATAGAGGGCTATGGTGAAAAAGGAAATATCTTCCGTTCAAAACTGAAAAGAAGCTTTCTGAGAAACTGCTCTGTGTTCTGTGAATTCATCTCACAGAGTTACATCTTTCCCTTCAAGAAGCCTTTCGCTAAGGCTGTTCTTGTGGAATTGGCAAAGGGATATTTGGAAGCCCATAGAGGGCTATGGTGAAAAAGGAAATATCTTCCGTTCAAAACTGGACAGAAGCTTTCTGAGAAACTGCTCTGTGTTCTGTGAATTCATCTCACAGAGTTACATCTTTGCCTTCAAGAAGCCTTTCGTTAAGGCTGTTCTTGTGGAATTGGCAAAGGGATATTTGGAAGCCCATAGAGGACTATGGTGAAAAAGGAAATATCTTCCGTTCAAAACTGGGAAGAAGCTTTCTGAGAAACTGTTCTGTGTTCTGTTAATTCATCTCACAGAGTTACATCTTTCCCTTGAAGAATCCTTTGTCTAAGGCTGTTCTTGTGGAATTGGCAAAGGGATATTTGGAAGCCCATAGAGGGCTATGGTGAAAAAGGAAATAGTTTCCGTTCAAAACTGGAAAGAAGCTTTCTGAGAAACTGCTCTGTGTTCTGTAAATTCATCTCACAGAGTTACATCTTTCCCTTCAAGAAGCCTTTCGCTGAGGCTGTTCTTGTGGAATTGGCAAAGGGATATTTGGTAGCCCATAGAGGCCTATGGTGAAAAAGGAAATATCTTCCGTTCAAAACTGGAAAGAAGCTTTCTGAGAAACTGCTCTGTGTTCTGTGAATTCATCTCACAGAGTTACATCTTTCCCTTCAAGAAGCCTTTCGCTAAGGCTGTTCTTGTGGAATTGGCAAAGGGATATTTGGAAGCCCATAGAGGTCTATGGTGAAAAAGGAAATATCTTCCGTTCAAAACTGGAAAGAAGCTTTCTGAGAAACTGCTCTGTGTTCTTTTAATTCATCTCACAGAGTTACATCTTTCCCTTCAAGAAGCCTTTCGCTAAGGCTGTTCTTGTGGAATTGGCAAGGGGATATTTGGAAGCCCATAGAGGCCTATGGTGAAAAAGGAAATATCTTCCTTTCAAAACTGGAAAGAAGCTTTCTGAGAAACTGCTCTGTGTTCTGTGAATTCATCTCACAGAATTACATCTTTCCCTTCAAGAAGCCTTTCGTTAAGGCTGTTCTTGTGGAATTGGCAAAGGGATATTTGGAAGCAGATAGAGGACTATGGTGAAAAAGGAAATATCTTCCGTTCAAAACTGGGAAGAAGCTTTCTGAGAAACTGTTCTGTGTTCTGTTAATTCATCTCACAGAGTTACATCTTTCCCTTCAAGAAGCCTTTCGCTAAGGCTGTTCTTGTGGAATTGGCAAAGGGATATTTGGAAGCCCATAGAGGGCTATGGTGAAAAAGGAAATAGTTTCCGTTCAAAACTGGAAAGAAGCTTTCTGAGAAACTGCTCTGTGTTCTGTTAATTCATCTCACAGAGTTACATCTTTCCCTTCAAGAAGCCTTTCGCTGAGGCTGTTCTTGTGGAATTGGCAAAGGGATATTTGGAAGCCCATAGAGGCCTATGGTGAAAAAGGAAATATCTTCCGTTCAAAACTGGAAAGAAGCTTTCTGAGAAACTGCTCTGTGTTCTGTGAATTCATCTCACGGAGTTACATCTTTCCCTTCAAGAAGCCTTTCGCTAAGGCTGTTCTTGTGGAATTGGCAAAGGGATATTTGGAAGCCCATAGAGGTCTAGGGTGAAAAAGGAAATATCTTCCGTTCAAAACTGGAAATAAGATTTCTGAGAAACTGCTCTGTGTTCTGTTAATTCATCTCACAGAGTTACATCTTTCCCTTCAAGAAGCCTTTCGCTAAGGCTGTTCTTGTGGAATTGGCAAAGGGATATTTGGAAGCCCATAGAGGCCTATGGTGAAAAAGGAAATATCTTCCGTTCAAAACTGGAAAGAAGCTTTCTGAGAAACTGCTCTGTGTTCTGTGAATTCATCTCACAGAATTACATCTTTCCCTTCAAGAAGCCTTTCGCTAAGGCTGTTCTTGTGGAATTGGCAAAGCGATATTTGGAAACCCATAGAGGGCTATGGTGAAAAAGGAAATATCTTCCGTTCAAAACTGGAAAGAAGCTTTCTGAGAAACTGCTCTGTGTTCTGTGAATTCATCTCACAGAGTTACATCTTTCCCTTCAAGAAGCCTTTTGCTAAGGCTGTTCTTGTGGAATTGGCAAAGGGATATTTGGAAGCCCATAGAGGGCTATGGTGAAAAAGGAAATATCTTCCGTTCAAAACTGGAAAGAAGCTTTCTGAGAAACTGCTCTGTGTTCTGTGAATTCATCTCACAGAGTTACATCTTTCCCTTCAAGAAGCCTTTCGCTAAGGCTGTTCTTGTGGAATTGGCAAAGCGATATTTGGAAGCCCATAGAGGGCTATGGTGAAAAAGGAAATATCTTCCGTTCAAAACTGGAAAGAAGCTTTCTGAGAAACTGCTCTGTGTTCTGTGAATTCATCTCACAGAGTTACATCTTTCCCTTCAAGAAGCCTTTCGCTAAGGCTGTTCTTGTGGAATTCGCAAAGGAATATTTGGAAGCCCATAGAGGGCTATGGTGAAAAAGGAAATATCTTCCGTTCAAAACTGGAAAGAAGCTTTCTGAGAAACTGCTCTGTGTTCTGTGAATTCATCTCACAGAGTTACATCTTTCCCTTCAAGAAGCCTTTCGTTAAGGCTGTTCTTGTGGAATTGGCAAAGTGATATTTGGAAGCCCATAGAGGACTATGGTGAAAAAGGAAATATCTTCCGTTCAAAACTGGGAAGAAGCTTTCTGAGAAACTGTTCTGTGTTCTGTTAATTCATCTCACAGAGTTACATCTTTCCCTTCAAGAAGCCTTTCGCTAAGGCTGTTCTTGTGGAATTGGCAAAGGGATATTTGGAAGCCCATAGAGGTCTATGGTGAAAAAGGAAATATCTTCCGTTCAAAACTGGAAAGAAGCTTTCTGAGAAACTGCTCTGTGTTCTGTTAATTCATCTCACAGAGTTACATCTTTCCCTTCAAGAAGCCTTTCGCTAAGGCTGTTCTTGTGGAATTGGCAAAGGGATATTTGGAAGCCCATAGAGGCCTATGGTGAAAAAGGAAATATCTTCCTTTCAAAACGGAAAGAAGCTTTCTGAGAAACTGCTCTGTGTTCTGTGAATTCATCTCACAGAATTACATCTTTCCCTTCAAGAAGCCTTTCGCTAAGGCTGCTCTTGTGGAACTGGCAAAGCGATATTTGGAAGCCCATAGAGGGCTATGGTGAAAAAGGAAATATCTTCCGTTCAAAACTGGAAATAAGCTTTCTGAGAAACTGCTCTGTGTTCTGTTAATTCATCTCACAGAGTTACATCTTTCCCTTCAAGAAGCCTTTCGCTAAGGCTGTTATTGTGGAATTGGCAAAGGGATATTTGGAAGCCCATAGAGGCCTATGGTGAAAAAGGAAATATCTTCCGTTCAAAACTGGAAAGAAGCTTTCTGAGAAACTGCTCTGTGTTCTGTGAATTCATCTCACAGAATTACATCTTTCCCTTCAAGAAGCCTTTCGCTAAGGCTGTTCTTGTGGAATTGGCAAAGCGATATTTGGAAACCCATAGAGGGCTAAGGTGAAAAAGGAAATATCTCCCGTTCAAAACTGGAAAGAAGCTTTCTGAGAAACTGCTCTGTGTTCTGTGAATTCATCTCACAGAGTTACATCTTTCCCTTCAAGAAGCCTTTTGCTAAGGCTGTTCTTGTGGAATTGGCAAAGGGATATTTGGAAGCCCATAGAGGGCTATGGTAAAAAAGGAAATATCTTCCGTTCAAAACTGGAAAGAAGCTTTCTGAGAAACTGCTCTGTGTTCTGTGAATTCATCTCACAGAGTTACATCTTTCCCTTCAAGAAGCCTTTCGCTAAGGCTGTTCTTGTGGAATTGGCAAGGGGATATTTGGAAGCCCATAGAGGCCTATGGTGAAAAAGGAAATATCTTCCTTTCAAAACTGGAAAGAAGCTTTCTGAGAAACTGCTCTGTGTTCTGTGAATTCATCTCACAGAATTACATCTTTCCCTTCAAGAAGCCTTTCGCTGAGGCTGTTCTTGTGGAATTGGAAAAGCGATATTTGGAAGCCCATAGAGGGCTATGGTGTAAAAGGAAATATCTTCCGTTCAAAACTGGAAAGAAGCTTTCTGAGAAACTGCTCTGTGTTCTGTGAATTCATCTCACAGAGTTACATCTTTCCCTTCAAGAAGCCTTTCGCTAAGGCTGTTCTTGTGGAATTGGCAAAGGGATATTTGGAAGCCCATAGAGGGCTATGGTGAAAAAGGAAATATCTTCCGTTCAAAACTGGAAAGAAGCTTTCTGAGAAACTGCTCTGTGTTCTGTTAATTCATCTCACAGAGTTACATCTTTCCCTTCAAGAAGCCTTTCGCTAAGGCTGTTCTTGTGGAATTGGCAAAGCGATATTTGGAAGCCCATAGAGGGCTATGGTGAAAAAGGAAATATCTTCCGTTCAAAACTGGAAAGAAGCTTTCTGAGAAACTGCTCTGTGTTCTGTGAATTCATCTCACAGAGTTACATCTTTCCCTTCAAGAAGCCTTTCGCTAAGGCTGTTCTTGTGGAATTCGCAAAGGAATATTTGGAAGCCCATAGAGGGCTATGGTGAAAAAGGAAATATCTTCCGTTCAAAACTGGAAAGAAGCTTTCTGAGAAACTGCTCTGTGTTCTGTGAATTCATCTCACAGAGTTACATCTTTCCCTTCAAGAAGCCTTTCGTTAAGGCTGTTCTTGTGGAATTGGCAAAGTGATATTTGGAAGCCCATAGAGGACTATGGTGAAAAAGGAAATATCTTCCGTTCAAAACTGGGAAGAAGCTTTCTGAGAAACTGTTCTGTGTTCTGTTAATTCATCTCACAGAGTTACATCTTTCCCTTCAAGAAGCCTTTCGCTAAGGCTGTTCTTGTGGAATTGGCAAAGGGATATTTGGAAGCCCATAGAGGTCTATGGTGAAAAAGGAAATATCTTCCGTTCAAAAATGGAAAGAAGCTTTCTGAGAAACTGCTCTGTGTTCTGTTAATTCATCTCACAGAGTTACGTCTTTCCCTTCAAGAAGCCTTTCGCTAAGGCTGTTCTTGTGGAATTGGCAAAGGGATATTTGGAAGCCCATAGAGGCCTATGGTGAAAAAGGAAATATCTTCCTTTCAAAACTGGAAAGAAGCTTTCTGAGAAACTGCTCTGTGTTCTGTGAATTCATCTCACAGAATTACATCTTTCCCTTCAAGAAGCCTTTCGCTAAGGCTGTTCTTGTGGAATTGGCAAAGCGATATTTGGAAGCCCATAGAGGGCTATGGTGAAAAAGGAAATATCTTCCGTTCAAAACTGGAAAGAAGCTTTCTGAGAAACTGCTCTGTGTTCTGTGAATTCATCTCACAGAGTTACATCTTTCCCTTCAAGAAGCCTTTCGCTAAGGCTGTTCTTGTGGAATTGGCAAAGGGATATTTGGAAGCCCATAGAGGCCTATGGTGAAAAATGAAATATCTTCCGTTCAAAACTGGAAAGAAGCTTTCTGAGAAACTGCTCTGTGTTCTGTGAATTCATCTCACAGAGATACATCTTTCCCTTCAAGCAGCCTTTCGCTAAGGCTGTTCTTGTGGAATTGGCAAAGGGACATTTGGAAGCCCATAGAGGGCTATGGTGAAAAAGGAAATATCTTCCGTTCAAAACTGGAAAGAAGCTTTCTGAGAAACTGCTCTGTGTTCTGTGAATTCATCTCACAGAGTTACATCTTTCCCTTCAAGAAGCCTTTCGCTAAGGCTGTTCTTGTGGAATTGGCAAAGGGATATTTGGAAGCCCATAGAGGCCTATGGTGAAAAAGGAAATATCTTCCGTTCAAAACTGGAAAGAAGCTTTCTGAGAAACTGCTCTGGGTTCTGTTAATTCATCTCACAGAGTTACATCTTTCCCTTCAAGAAGCCTTTCGCTAAGGCTGTTCTTGTGGAATTGGCAAAGGGATATTTGGAAGCCCATAGAGGGCTATGGTGAAAAAGGAAATATCTTCCGTTCAAAACTGGAAAGAACCTTTCTGAGAAACTGGTCTGTGTTTTGTTAATTCATCTCACAGAGTTACATCTTTCCCTTCAAGAAGCCTTTCGCTAAGGCTGTTCTTGTGGAATTGGCAAAGGGATATTTGGAAGCCCATAGAGGGCTACGGTGAAAAAGGAAATATCTTCCGTACAAAACTGGAAAGAAGCTTTCTGAGAAACTGCTCTGTGTTCTGTTAATTCATCTCACAGAGTTACATCTTTCCCTTCAAGAAGCCTTTCGCTAAGGCTGTTCTTGTGGAATTGGCAAAGCGATATATGGAACCCATAGAGGGCTATGGTGAAAAAGGAAATATCTTCCGTTCAAAACTGGAAAGAAGCTTTCTGAGAAACTGCTCTGTGTTCTGTGAATTCATCTCACAGAGTTACATCTTTCCCTTCAAGAAGCCTTTCGCTAAGGCTGTTCTTGTGGAAGTGGCAAAGGGATATTTGGAAGCCCATAGAGGGCTATGGTGAAAAAGGAAATATCTTCCGTTCAAAACTGGAAAGAAGCTTTCTGAGAAACTGCTCTGTGTTCTGTGAATTCATCTCACAGAGTTACATCTTTCCCTTCAAGAAGCCTTTCGCTGAGGCTGTTCTTGTGGAATTGGCAAAGGGATATTTGGAAGCCCATAGAGGCCTATGGTGAAAAAGGAAATATCTTCCGTTCAAAACTGGAAAGAAGCTTTCTGAGAAACTGCTCTGTGTTCTGTTAATTCATCTCACAGAGTTACATCTTTCCCTTCAAGAAGCCTTTCGCTAAGGCTGTTCTTGTGGAATTGGCAAAGGGATATTTGGAAGCCCATAGAGGCCTATGGTGAAAAAGGAAATATCTTCCGTTCAAAACTGGAAAGAAGCTTTCTGAGAAACTGCTCTGTGTTCTGTGAATTCATCTCAAAGAGTTACATCTTTCCCTTCAAGAAGCCTTTCGCTAAGGCTGTTCTTGTGGAATTGGCAAGGGGATATTTGGAAGCCCATAGAGGTCTATGGTGAAAAA
Source organism: Chlorocebus sabaeus (assembly GCF_047675955.1). Classification (NCBI taxonomy): domain Eukaryota; kingdom Metazoa; phylum Chordata; class Mammalia; order Primates; family Cercopithecidae; genus Chlorocebus; species Chlorocebus sabaeus. The sequence continues at coordinate 503,028 of NW_027328181.1, forward strand.
GGAAATATCTTCCGTTCAAAACTGGAAAGAAGCTTTCTGAGAAACTGCTCTGTGTTCTGTGAATTCATCTCACAGAATTACATCTTTCCCTTCAAGAAGCCTTTCGCTAAGGCTGTTCTTGTGGAATTGGAAAAGCGATATTTGGAAGCCCATAGAGGGCTATGGTGTAAAAGGAAATATCTTCCGTTCAAAACTGGAAAGAAGCTTTCTGAGAAACTGCTCTGTGTTCTGTGAATTCATCTCACAGAGTTACATCTTTCCCTTCAAGAAGCCTTTCGCTAAGGCTGTTCTTGTGGAATTGGCAAAGGGATATTTGGAAGCCCATAGAGGGCTATGGTGAAAAAGGAAATATCTTCCGTTCAAAACTGGAAAGAAGCTTTCTGAGAAACTGCTCTGTGTTCTGTTAATTCATCTCACAGAGTTACATCTTTCCCTTCAAGAAGCCTTTCGCTAAGGCTGTTCTTGTGGAATTGGCAAAGCGATATTTGGAAGCCCATAGAGGGCTATGGTGAAAAAGGAAATATCTTCCGTTCAAAACTGGAAAGAAGCTTTCTGAGAAACTGCTCTGTGTTCTGTGAATTCATCTCACAGAGTTACATCTTTCCCTTCAAGAAGCCTTTCGCTAAGGCTGTTCTTGTGGAATTCGCAAAGGAATATTTGGAAGCCCATAGAGGGCTATGGTGAAAAAGGAAATATCTTCCGTTCAAAACTGGAAAGAAGCTTTCTGAGAAACTGCTCTGTGTTCTGTGAATTCATCTCACAGAGTTACATCTTTCCCTTCAAGAAGCCTTTCGTTAAGGCTGTTCTTGTGGAATTGGCAAAGTGATATTTGGAAGCCCATAGAGGACTATGGTGAAAAAGGAAATATCTTCCGTTCAAAACTGGGAAGAAGCTTTCTGAGAAACTGTTCTGTGTTCTGTTAATTCATCTCACAGAGTTACATCTTTCCCTTCAAGAAGCCTTTCGCTAAGGCTGTTCTTGTGGAATTGGCAAAGGGATATTTGGAAGCCCATAGAGGTCTATGGTGAAAAAGGAAATATCTTCCGTTCAAAAATGGAAAGAAGCTTTCTGAGAAACTGCTCTGTGTTCTGTTAATTCATCTCACAGAGTTACGTCTTTCCCTTCAAGAAGCCTTTCGCTAAGGCTGTTCTTGTGGAAATGGCAAAGGGATATTTGGAAGCCCATAGAGGCCTATGGTGAAAAAGGAAATATCTTCCTTTCAAAACTGGAAAGAAGCTTTCTGAGAAACTGCTCTGTGTTCTGTGAATTCATCTCACAGAATTACATCTTTCCCTTCAAGAAGCCTTTCGCTAAGGCTGTTCTTGTGGAATTGGCAAAGCGATATTTGGAAGCCCATAGAGGGCTATGGTGAAAAAGGAAATATCTTCCGTTCAAAACTGGAAAGAAGCTTTCTGAGAAACTGCTCTGTGTTCTGTGAATTCATCTCACAGAGTTACATCTTTCCCTTCAAGAAGCCTTTCGCTAAGGCTGTTCTTGTGGAATTGGCAAAGGGATATTTGGAAGCCCATAGAGGCCTATGGTGAAAAATGAAATATCTTCCGTTCAAAACTGGAAAGAAGCTTTCTGAGAAACTGCTCTGTGTTCTGTGAATTCATCTCACAGAGATACATCTTTCCCTTCAAGCAGCCTTTCGCTAAGGCTGTTCTTGTGGAATTGGCAAAGGGACATTTGGAAGCCCATAGAGGGCTATGGTGAAAAAGGAAATATCTTCCGTTCAAAACTGGAAAGAAGCTTTCTGAGAAACTGCTCTGTGTTCTGTGAATTCATCTCACAGAGTTACATCTTTCCCTTCAAGAAGCCTTTCGTTAAGGCTGTTCTTGTGGAATTGGCAAAGTGATATTTGGAAGCCCATAGAGGACTATGGTGAAAAAGGAAATATCTTCCGTTCAAAACTGGGAAGAAGCTTTCTGAGAAACTGTTCTGTGTTCTGTTAATTCATCTCACAGAGTTACATCTTTCCCTTCAAGAAGCCTTTCGCTAAGGCTGTTCTTGTGGAATTGGCAAAGGGATATTTGGAAGCCCATAGAGGTCTATGGTGAAAAAGGAAATATCTTCCGTTCAAAACTGGAAAGAAGCTTTCTGAGAAACTGCTCTGTGTTCTGTTAATTCATCTCACAGAGTTACATCTTTCCCTTCAAGAAGCCTTTCGCTAAGGCTGTTCTTGTGGAATTGGCAAAGGGATATTTGGAAGCCCATAGAGGCCTATGGTGAAAAAGGAAATATCTTCCTTTCAAAACGGAAAGAAGCTTTCTGAGAAACTGCTCTGTGTTCTGTGAATTCATCTCACAGAATTACATCTTTCCCTTCAAGAAGCCTTTCGCTAAGGCTGCTCTTGTGGAATTGGCAAAGCGATATTTGGAAGCCCATAGAGGGCTATGGTGAAAAAGGAAATATCTTCCGTTCAAAACTGGAAATAAGCTTTCTGAGAAACTGCTCTGTGTTCTGTTAATTCATCTCACAGAGTTACATCTTTCCCTTCAAGAAGCCTTTCGCTAAGGCTGTTATTGTGGAATTGGCAAAGGGATATTTGGAAGCCCATAGAGGCCTATGGTGAAAAAGGAAATATCTTCCGTTCAAAACTGGAAAGAAGCTTTCTGAGAAACTGCTCTGTGTTCTGTGAATTCATCTCACAGAATTACATCTTTCTTTTCAAGAAGCCTTTCGCTAAGGCTGTTCTTGTGGAATTGGCAAAGCGATATTTGGAAACCCATAGAGGGCTAAGGTGAAAAAGGAAATATCTCCCGTTCAAAACTGGAAAGAAGCTTTCTGAGAAACTGCTCTGTGTTCTGTGAATTCATCTCACAGAGTTACATCTTTCCCTTCAAGAAGCCTTTTGCTAAGGCTGTTCTTGTGGAATTGGCAAAGGGATATTTGGAAGCCCATAGAGGGCTATGGTAAAAAAGGAAATATCTTCCGTTCAAAACTGGAAAGAAGCTTTCTGAGAAACTGCTCTGTGTTCTGTGAATTCATCTCACAGAGTTACATCTTTCCCTTCAAGAAGCCTTTCGCTAAGGCTGTTCTTGTGGAATTGGCAAGGGGATATTTGGAAGCCCATAGAGGCCTATGGTGAAAAAGGAAATATCTTCCTTTCAAAACTGGAAAGAAGCTTTCTGAGAAACTGCTCTGTGTTCTGTGAATTCATCTCACAGAATTACATCTTTCCCTTCAAGAAGCCTTTCGCTAAGGCTGTTCTTGTGGAATTGGAAAAGCGATATTTGGAAGCCCATAGAGGGCTATGGTGTAAAAGGAAATATCTTCCGTTCAAAACTGGAAAGAAGCTTTCTGAGAAACTGCTCTGTGTTCTGTGAATTCATCTCACAGAGTTACATCTTTCCCTTCAAGAAGCCTTTCGCTAAGGCTGTTCTTGTGGAATTGGCAAAGGGATATTTGGAAGCCCATAGAGGGCTATGGTGAAAAAGGAAATATCTTCCGTTCAAAACTGGAAAGAAGCTTTCTGAGAAACTGCTCTGTGTTCTGTTAATTCATCTCACAGAGTTACATCTTTCCCTTCAAGAAGCCTTTCGCTAAGGCTGTTCTTGTGGAATTGGCAAAGCGATATTTGGAAGCCCATAGAGGGCTATGGTGAAAAAGGAAATATCTTCCGTTCAAAACTGGAAAGAAGCTTTCTGAGAAACTGCTCTGTGTTCTGTGAATTCATCTCACAGAGTTACATCTTTCCCTTCAAGAAGCCTTTCGCTAAGGCTGTTCTTGTGGAATTCGCAAAGGAATATTTGGAAGCCCATAGAGGGCTATGGTGAAAAAGGAAATATCTTCCGTTCAAAACTGGAAAGAAGCTTTCTGAGAAACTGCTCTGTGTTCTGTGAATTCATCTCACAGAGTTACATCTTTCCCTTCAAGAAGCCTTTCGTTAAGGCTGTTCTTGTGGAATTGGCAAAGTGATATTTGGAAGCCCATAGAGGACTATGGTGAAAAAGGAAATATCTTCCGTTCAAAACTGGGAAGAAGCTTTCTGAGAAACTGTTCTGTGTTCTGTTAATTCATCTCACAGAGTTACATCTTTCCCTTCAAGAAGCCTTTCGCTAAGGCTGTTCTTGTGGAATTGGCAAAGGGATATTTTGAAGCCCATAGAGGTCTATGGTGAAAAAGGAAATATCTTCCGTTCAAAAATGGAAAGAAGCTTTCTGAGAAACTGCTCTGTGTTCTGTTAATTCATCTCACAGAGTTACGTCTTTCCCTTCAAGAAGCCTTTCGCTAAGGCTGTTCTTGTGGAATTGGCAAAGGGATATTTGGAAGCCCATAGAGGCCTATGGTGAAAAAGGAAATATCTTCCTTTCAAAACTGGAAAGAAGCTTTCTGAGAAACTGCTCTGTGTTCTGTGAATTCATCTCACAGAATTACATCTTTCCCTTCAAGAAGCCTTTCGCTAAGGCTGTTCTTGTGGAATTGGCAAAGCGATATTTGGAAGCCCATAGAGGGCTATGGTGAAAAAGGAAATATCTTCCGTTCAAAACTGGAAAGAAGCTTTCTGAGAAACTGCTCTGTGTTCTGTGAATTCATCTCACAGAGTTACATCTTTCCCTTCAAGAAGCCTTTCGCTAAGGCTGTTCTTGTGGAATTGGCAAAGGGATATTTGGAAGCCCATAGAGGCCTATGGTGAAAAATGAAATATCTTCCGTTCAAAACTGGAAAGAAGCTTTCTGAGAAACTGCTCTGTGTTCTGTGAATTCATCTCACAGAGATACATCTTTCCCTTCAAGCAGCCTTTCGCTAAGGCTGTTCTTGTGGAATTGGCAAAGGGACATTTGGAAGCCCATAGAGGGCTATGGTGAAAAAGGAAATATCTTCCGTTCAAAACTGGAAAGAAGCTTTCTGAGAAACTGCTCTGTGTTCTGTGAATTCATCTCACAGAGTTACATCTTTCCCTTCAAGAAGCCTTTCGCTAAGGCTGTTCTTGTGGAATTGGCAAAGGGATATTTGGAAGCCCATAGAGGCCTATGGTGAAAAAGGAAATATCTTCCGTTCAAAACTGGAAAGAAGCTTTCTGAGAAACTGCTCTGGGTTCTGTTAATTCATCTCACAGAGTTACATCTTTCCCTTCAAGAAGCCTTTCGCTAAGGCTGTTCTTGTGGAATTGGCAAAGGGATATTTGGAAGCCCATAGAGGGCTATGGTGAAAAAGGAAATATCTTCCGTTCAAAACTGGAAAGAACCTTTCTGAGAAACTGGTCTGTGTTTTGTTAATTCATCTCACAGAGTTACATCTTTCCCTTCAAGAAGCCTTTCGCTAAGGCTGTTCTTGTGGAATTGGCAAAGGGATATTTGGAAGCCCATAGAGGGCTACGGTGAAAAAGGAAATATCTTCCGTACAAAACTGGAAAGAAGCTTTCTGAGAAACTGCTCTGTGTTCTGTTAATTCATCTCACAGAGTTACATCTTTCCCTTCAAGAAGCCTTTCGCTAAGGCTGTTCTTGTGGAATTGGCAAAGCGATATATGGAACCCATAGAGGGCTATGGTGAAAAAGGAAATATCTTCCGTTCAAAACTGGAAAGAAGCTTTCTGAGAAACTGCTCTGTGTTCTGTGAATTCATCTCACAGAGTTACATCTTTCCCTTCAAGAAGCCTTTCGCTAAGGCTGTTCTTGTGGAAGTGGCAAAGGGATATTTGGAAGCCCATAGAGGGCTATGGTGAAAAAGGAAATATCTTCCGTTCAAAACTGGAAAGAAGCTTTCTGAGAAACTGCTCTGTGTTCTGTGAATTCATCTCACAGAGTTACATCTTTCCCTTCAAGAAGCCTTTCGCTGAGGCTGTTCTTGTGGAATTGGCAAAGGGATATTTGGAAGCCCATAGAGGCCTATGGTGAAAAAGGAAATATCTTCCGTTCAAAACTGGAAAGAAGCTTTCTGAGAAACTGCTCTGTGTTCTGTGAATTCATCTCACAGAGTTACATCTTTCCCTTCAAGAAGCCTTTCGCTAAGGCTGTTCTTGTGGAATTGGCAAAGGGATATTTGGAAGCCCATAGAGGCCTATGGTGAAAAAGGAAATATCTTCCGTTCAAAACTGGAAAGAAGCTTTCTGAGAAACTGCTCTGTGTTCTGTGAATTCATCTCAAAGAGTTACATCTTTCCCTTCAAGAAGCCTTTCGCTAAGGCTGTTCTTGTGGAATTGGCAAGGGGATATTTGGAAGCCCATAGAGGTCTATGGTGAAAAAGGAAATATCTTCCGTTCAAAACTGGAAAGAAGCTTTCTGAGAAACTGCTCTGTGTTCTGTGAATTCATCTCACAGAATTACATCTTTCCCTTCAAGAAGCCTTTCGCTAAGGCTGTTGTTGTGGAATTGGAAAAGCGATATTTGGAAGCCCATAGAGGGCTATGGTGTAAAAGGAAATATCTTCCGTTCAAAACTGGAAAGAAGCTTTCTGAGAAACTGCTCTGTGTTCTGTGAATTCATCTCACAGAGTTACATCTTTCCCTTCAAGAAGCCTTTCGCTAAGGCTGTTCTTGTGGAATTGGCAAAGGGATATTTGGAAGCCCATAGAGGGCTATGGTGAAAAAGGAAATATCTTCCGTTCAAAACTGGAAAGAAGCTTTCTGAGAAACTGCTCTGTGTTCTGTTAATTCATCTCACAGAGTTACATCTTTCCCTTCAAGAAGCCTTTCGCTAAGGCTGTTCTTTTGGAATTGGCAAAGCGATATTTGGAAGCCCATAGAGGGCTATGGTGAAAAAGGAAATATCTTCCGTTCAAAACTGGAAAGAAGCTTTCTGAGAAACTGCTCTGTGTTCTGTGAATTCATCTCACAGAGTTACATCTTTCCCTTCAAGAAGCCTTTCGCTAAGGCTGTTCTTGTGGAATTCGCAAAGGAATATTTGGAAGCCCATAGAGGGCTATGGTGAAAAAGGAAATATCTTCCGTTCAAAACTGGAAAGAAGCTTTCTGAGAAACTGCTCTGTGTTCTGTGAATTCATCTCACAGAGTTACATCTTTCCCTTCAAGAAGCCTTTCGTTAAGGCTGTTCTTGTGGAATTGGCAAAGTGATATTTGGAAGCCCATAGAGGACTATGGTGAAAAAGGAAATATCTTCCGTTCAAAACTGGGAAGAAGCTTTCTGAGAAACTGTTCTGTGTTCTGTTAATTCATCTCACAGAGTTACATCTTTCCCTTCAAGAAGCCTTTCGCTAAGGCTGTTCTTGTGGAATTGGCAAAGGGATATTTGGAAGCCCATAGAGGTCTATGGTGAAAAAGGAAATATCTTCCGTTCAAAAATGGAAAGAAGCTTTCTGAGAAACTGCTCTGTGTTCTGTTAATTCATCTCACAGAGTTACGTCTTTCCCTTCAAGAAGCCTTTCGCTAAGGCTGTTCTTGTGGAAATGGCAAAGGGATATTTGGAAGCCCGTAGAGGCCTATGGTGAAAAAGGAAATATCTTCCTTTCAAAACTGGAAAGAAGCTTTCTGAGAAACTGCTCTGTGTTCTGTGAATTCATCTCACAGAATTACATCTTTCCCTTCAAGAAGCCTTTCGCTAAGGCTGTTCTTGTGGAATTGGCAAAGCGATATTTGGAAGCCCATAGAGGGCTATGGTGAAAAAGGAAATATCTTCCGTTCAAAACTGGAAAGAAGCTTTCTGAGAAACTGCTCTGTGTTCTGTGAATTCATCTCACAGAGTTACATCTTTCCCTTCAAGAAGCCTTTCGCTAAGGCTGTTCTTGTGGAATTGGCAAAGGGATATTTGGAAGCCCATAGAGGCCTATGGTGAAAAATGAAATATCTTCCGTTCAAAACTGGAAAGAAGCTTTCTGAGAAACTGCTCTGTGTTCTGTGAATTCATCTCACAGAGATACATCTTTCCCTTCAAGCAGCCTTTCGCTAAGGCTGTTCTTGTGGAATTGGCAAAGGGACATTTGGAAGCCCATAGAGGGCTATGGTGAAAAAGGAAATATCTTCCGTTCAAAACTGGAAAGAAGCTTTCTGAGAAACTGCTCTGTGTTCTGTGAATTCATCTCACAGAGTTACATCTTTCCCTTCAAGAAGCCTTTCGCTAAGGCTGTTCTTGTGGAATTGGCAAAGGGATATTTGGAAGCCCATAGAGGCCTATGGTGAAAAAGGAAATATCTTCCGTTCAAAACTGGAAAGAAGCTTTCTGAGAAACTGCTCTGGGTTCTGTTAATTCATCTCACAGAGTTACATCTTTCCCTTCAAGAAGCCTTTCGCTAAGGCTGTTCTTGTGGAATTGGCAAAGGGATATTTGGAAGCCCATAGAGGGCTATGGTGAAAAAGGAAATATCTTCCGTTCAAAACTGGAAAGAACCTTTCTGAGAAACTGGTCTGTGTTTTGTTAATTCATCTCACAGAGTTACATCTTTCCCTTCAAGAAGCCTTTCGCTAAGGCTGTTCTTGTGGAATTGGCAAAGGGATATTTGGAAGCCCATAGAGGGCTACGGTGAAAAAGGAAATATCTTCCGTACAAAACTGGAAAGAAGCTTTCTGAGAAACTGCTCTGTGTTCTGTTAATTCATCTCACAGAGTTACATCTTTCCCTTCAAGAAGCCTTTCGCTAAGGCTGTTCTTGTGGAATTGGCAAAGCGATATATGGAACCCATAGAGGGCTATGGTGAAAAAGGAAATATCTTCCGTTCAAAACTGGAAAGAAGCTTTCTGAGAAACTGCTCTGTGTTCTGTGAATTCATCTCACAGAGTTACATCTTTCCCTTCAAGAAGCCTTTCGCTAAGGCTGTTCTTGTGGAAGTGGCAAAGGGATATTTGGAAGCCCATAGAGGGCTATGGTGAAAAAGGAAATATCTTCCGTTCAAAACTGGAAAGAAGCTTTCTGAGAAACTGCTCTGTGTTCTGTGAATTCATCTCACAGAGTTACATCTTTCCCTTCAAGAAGCCTTTCGCTGAGGCTGTTCTTGTGGAATTGGCAAAGGGATATTTGGAAGCCCATAGAGGCCTATGGTGAAAAAGGAAATATCTTCCGTTCAAAACTGGAAAGAAGCTTTCTGAGAAACTGCTCTGTGTTCTGTGAATTCATCTCACAGAGTTACATGTTTCCCTTCAAGAAGCCTTTCGCTAAGGCTGTTCTTGTGGAATTGGCAAAGGGATATTTGGAAGCCCATAGAGGCCTATGGTGAAAAAGGAAATATCTTCCGTTCAAAACTGGAAAGAAGCTTTCTGAGAAACTGCTCTGTGTTCTGTGAATTCATCTCAAAGAGTTACATCTTTCCCTTCAAGAAGCCTTTCGCTAAGGCTGTTCTTGTGGAATTGGCAAGGGGATATTTGGAAGCCCATAGAGGTCTATGGTGAAAAAGGAAATATCTTCCGTTCAAAACTGGAAAGAAGCTTTCTGAGAAACTGCTCTGTGTTCTGTGAATTCATCTCACAGAATTACATCTTTCCCTTCAAGAAGCCTTTCGCTAAGGCTGTTCTTGTGGAATTGGAAAAGCGATATTTGGAAGCCCATAGAGGGCTATGGTGTAAAAGGAAATATCTTCCGTTCAAAACTGGAAAGAAGCTTTCTGAGAAACTGCTCTGTGTTCTGTGAATTCATCTCACAGAGTTACATCTTTCCCTTCAAGAAGCCTTTCGCTAAGGCTGTTCTTGTGGAATTGGCAAAGGGATATTTGGAAGCCCATAGAGGGCTATGGTGAAAAAGGAAATATCTTCCGTTCAAAACTGGAAAGAAGCTTTCTGAGAAACTGCTCTGTGTTCTGTTAATTCATCTCACAGAGTTACATCTTTCCCTTCAAGAAGCCTTTCGCTAAGGCTGTTCTTTTGGAATTGGCAAAGCGATATTTGGAAGCCCATAGAGGGCTATGGTGAAAAAGGAAATATCTTCCGTTCAAAACTGGAAAGAAGCTTTCTGAGAAACTGCTCTGTGTTCTGTGAATTCATCTCACAGAGTTACATCTTTCCCTTCAAGAAGCCTTTCGCTAAGGCTGTTCTTGTGGAATTCGCAAAGGGATATTTGGAAGCCCATAGAGGCCTATGGTGAAAAAGGAAATATCTTCCTTTCAAAACTGGAAAGAAGCTTTCTGAGAAACTGCTCTGTGTTCTGTGAATTCATCTCACAGAATTACATCTTTCCCTTCAAGAAGCCTTTCGCTAAGGCTGTTCTTGTGGAATTGGCAAAGCGATATTTGGAAGCCCATAGAGGGCTATGGTGAAAAAGGAAATATCTTCCGTTCAAAACTGGAAAGAAGCTTTCTGAGAAACTGCTCTGTGTTCTGTGAATTCATCTCACAGAGTTACATCTTTCCCTTCAAGAAGCCTTTCGCTAAGGCTGTTCTTGTGGAATTGGCAAAGGGATATTTGGAAGCCCATAGAGGCCTATGGTGAAAAATGAAATATCTTCCGTTCAAAACTGGAAAGAAGCTTTCTGAGAAACTGCTCTGTGTTCTGTGAATTCATCTCACAGAGATACATCTTTCCCTTCAAGCAGCCTTTCGCTAAGGCTGTTCTTGTGGAATTGGCAAAGGGACATTTGGAAGCCCATAGAGGGCTATGGTGAAAAAGGAAATATCTTCCGTTCAAAACTGGAAAGAAGCTTTCTGAGAAACTGCTCTGTGTTCTGTGAATTCATCTCACAGAGTTACATCTTTCCCTTCAAGAAGCCTTTCGCTAAGGCTGTTCTTGTGGAATTGGCAAAGGGATATTTGGAAGCCCATAGAGGCCTATGGTGAAAAAGGAAATATCTTCCGTTCAAAACTGGAAAGAAGCTTTCTGAGAAACTGCTCTGGGTTCTGTTAATTCATCTCACAGAGTTACATCTTTCCCTTCAAGAAGCCTTTCGCTAAGGCTGTTCTTGTGGAATTGGCAAAGGGATATTTGGAAGCCCATAGAGGGCTATGGTGAAAAAGGAAATATCTTCCGTTCAAAACTGGAAAGAACCTTTCTGAGAAACTGGTCTGTGTTTTGTTAATTCATCTCACAGAGTTACATCTTTCCCTTCAAGAAGCCTTTCGCTAAGGCTGTTCTTGTGGAATTGGCAAAGGGATATTTGGAAGCCCATAGAGGGCTACGGTGAAAAAGGAAATATCTTCCGTACAAAACTGGAAAGAAGCTTTCTGAGAAACTGCTCTGTGTTCTGTTAATTCGTCTCACAGAGTTACATCTTTCCCTTCAAGAAGCCTTTCGCTAAGGCTGTTCTTGTGGAATTGGCAAAGCGATATATGGAACCCATAGAGGGCTATGGTGAAAAAGGAAATATCTTCCGTTCAAAACTGGAAAGAAGCTTTCTGAGAAACTGCTCTGTGTTCTGTGAATTCATCTCACAGAGTTACATCTTTCCCTTCAAGAAGCCTTTCGCTGAGGCTGTTCTTGTGGAATTGGCAAAGGGATATTTGGAAGCCCATAGAGGCCTATGGTGAAAAAGGAAATATCTTCCGTTCAAAACTGGAAAGAAGCTTTCTGAGAAACTGCTCTGTGTTCTGTGAATTCATCTCACAGAGTTACATCTTTCCCTTCAAGATGCCTTTCGCTAAGGCTGTTCTTGTGGAATTGGCAAAGGGATATTTGGAAGCCCATAGAGGTCTATGGTGAAAAAGGAAATATCTTCCGTTCAAAACTGGAAAGAAGCTTTCTGAGAAACTGCTCTGTGTTCTGTGAATTTATCTCACAGAGTTACATCTTTCCCTTCAAGAAGCCTTTCGCTAAGGCTGTTCTTGTGGAATTGGCAAAGGGATATTTGGAAGCCCATAGAGGGCTATGGTGAAAAAGGAAATATCTTCCGTTCAAAACTGGAAAGAAGCTTTCTGAGAAACTGCTTTGTGTTCTGTGAATTCATCTCACAGAGTTACATCTTTCCCTTCAAGAAGCCTTTCCCTAAGGCTGTTCTTGTGGAATTGGCAAGGGGATATTTGGAAGCCCATAGAGGCCTATGGTGAAAAAGGAAATATCTTCCTTTCAAAACTGGAAAGAAGCTTTCTGAGAAACTGCTCTGTGTTCTGTGAATTCATCTCACAGAATTACATCTTTCCCTTCAAGAAGCCTTTCGCTAAGGCTGTTCTTGTGGAATTGGAAAAGCGATATTTGGAAGCCCATAGAGGGCTATGGTGTAAAAGGAAATATCTTCCGTTCAAAACTGGAAAGAAGCTTTCTGAGAAACTGCTCTGTGTTCTGTGAATTCATCTCACAGAGTTACATCTTTCCCTTCAAGAAGCCTTTCGCTAAGGCTGTTCTTGTGGAATTGGCAAAGGGATATTTGGAAGCCCATAGAGGCCTATGGTGAAAAAGGAAATATCTTCCGTTCAAAACTGGAAAGAAGCTTTCTGAGAAACTGCTCTGGGTTCTGTTAATTCATCTCACAGAGTTACATCTTTCCCTTCAAGAAGCCTTTCGCTAAGGCTGTTCTTGTGGAATTGGCAAAGGGATATTTGGAAGCCCATAGAGGGCTATGGTGAAAAAGGAAATATCTTCCGTTCAAAACTGGAAAGAACCTTTCTGAGAAACTGGTCTGTGTTTTGTTAATTCATCTCACAGAGTTACATCTTTCCCTTCAAGAAGCCTTTCGCTAAGGCTGTTCTTGTGGAATTGGCAAAGGGATATTTGGAAGCCCATAGAGGGCTACGGTGAAAAAGGAAATATCTTCCGTACAAAACTGGAAAGAAGCTTTCTGAGAAACTGCTCTGTGTTCTGTTAATTCGTCTCACAGAGTTACATCTTTCCCTTCAAGAAGCCTTTCGCTAAGGCTGTTCTTGTGGAATTGGCAAAGCGATATATGGAACCCATAGAGGGCTATGGTGAAAAAGGAAATATCTTCCGTTCAAAACTGGAAAGAAGCTTTCTGAGAAACTGCTCTGTGTTCTGTGAATTCATCTCACAGAGTTACATCTTTCCCTTCAAGAAGCCTTTCGCTAAGGCTGTTCTTGTGGAAGTGGCAATGGGATATTTGGAAGCCCATAGAGGGCTATGGTGAAAAAGGAAATATCTTCCGTTCAAAACTGGAAAGAAGCTTTCTGAGAAACTGCTCTGTGTTCTGTGAATTCATCTCACAGAGTTACATCTTTCCCTTCAAGAAGCCTTTCGCTGAGGCTGTTCTTGTGGAATTGGCAAAGGGATATTTGGAAGCCCATAGAGGCCTATGGTGAAAAAGGAAATATCTTCCGTTCAAAACTGGAAAGAAGCTTTCTGAGAAACTGCTCTGTGTTCTGTGAATTCATCTCACAGAGTTACATCTTTCCCTTCAAGATGCCTTTCGCTAAGGCTGTTCTTGTGGAATTGGCAAAGGGATATTTGGAAGCCCATAGAGGTCTATGGTGAAAAAGGAAATATCTTCCGTTCAAAACTGGAAAGAAGCTTTCTGAGAAACTGCTCTGTGTTCTGTGAATTTATCTCACAGAGTTACATCTTTCCCTTCAAGAAGCCTTTCGCTAAGGCTGTTCTTGTGGAATTGGCAAAGGGATATTTGGAAGCCCATAGAGGTCTATGGTGAAAAAGGAAATATCTTCCGTTCAAAACTGGAAAGAAGCTTTCTGAGAAACTGCTCTGTGTTCTGTTAATTCATCTCACAGAGTTACATCTTTCCCTTCAAGAAGCCTTTCGCTAAGGCTGTTCTTGTGGAATTGGCAAAGGGATATTTGGAAGCCCATAGAGGGCTATGGTGAAAAAGGAAATATCTTCCTTTCAAAACTGGAAAGAAGCTTTCTGAGAAACTGCTCTGTGTTCTGTGAATTCATCTCACAGAGTTACATCTTTCCCTTCAAGAAGCCTTTCGCTAAGGCTGTTCTTGTGGAATTGGCAAAGGGATATTTGGAAGCCCATAGAGGGCTATGGTGAAAAAGGAAATATCTTCCGTTCAAAACTGGAAAGAAGCTTTCTGAGAAACTGCTCTGTGTTCTGTGAATTCATCTCACAGAGTTACATCTTTCCCTTCAAGAAGCCTTTCCCTAAGGCTGTTCTTGTGGAATTGGCAAGGGGATATTTGGAAGCCCATAGAGGCCTATGGTGAAAAAGGAAATATCTTCCTTTCAAAACTGGAAAGAAGCTTTCTGAGAAACTGCTCTGTGTTCTGTGAATTCATCTCAAAGAATTACATCTTTCCCTTCAAGAAGCCTTTCGCTAAGGCTCTTCTTGTGGAATTGGAAAAGCGATATTTGGAAGCCCATAGAGGGCTATGGTGTAAAAGGAAATATCTTCCGTTCAAAACTGGAAAGAAGCTTTCTGAGAAACTGCTCTGTGTTCTGTGAATTCATCTCACAGAGTTACATCTTTCCCTTCAAGAAGCCTTTCGCTAAGGCTGTTCTTGTGGAATTGGCAAAGGGATATTTGGAAGCCCATAGAGGCCTATGGTGAAAAAGGAAATATCTTCCGTTCAAAACTGGAAAGAAGCTTTCTGAGAAACTGCTCTGGGTTCTGTTAATTCATCTCACAGAGTTACATCTTTCCCTTCAAGAAGCCTTTCGCTAAGGCTGTTCTTGTGGAATTGGCAAAGGGATATTTGGAAGCCCATAGAGGGCTATGGTGAAAAAGGAAATATCTTCCGTTCAAAACTGGAAAGAACCTTTCTGAGAAACTGGTCTGTGTTTTGTTAATTCATCTCACAGAGTTACATCTTTCCCTTCAAGAAGCCTTTCGCTAAGGCTGTTCTTGTGGAATTGGCAAAGGGATATTTGGAAGCCCATAGAGGGCTACGGTGAAAAAGGAAATATCTTCCGTACAAAACTGGAAAGAAGCTTTCTGAGAAACTGCTCTGTGTTCTGTTAATTCGTCTCACAGAGTTACATCTTTCCCTTCAAGAAGCCTTTCGCTAAGGCTGTTCTTGTGGAATTGGCAAAGCGATATATGGAACCCATAGAGGGCTATGGTGAAAAAGGAAATATCTTCCGTTCAAAACTGGAAAGAAGCTTTCTGAGAAACTGCTCTGTGTTCTGTGAATTCATCTCACAGAGTTACATCTTTCCCTTCAAGAAGCCTTTCGCTAAGGCTGTTCTTGTGGAAGTGGCAATGGGATATTTGGAAGCCCATAGAGGGCTATGGTGAAAAAGGAAATATCTTCCGTTCAAAACTGGAAAGAAGCTTTCTGAGAAACTGCTCTGTGTTCTGTGAATTCATCTCACAGAGTTACATCTTTCCCTTCAAGAAGCCTTTCGATGAGGCTGTTCTTGTGGAATTGGCAAATGGATATTTGGAAGCCCATAGAGGCCTATGGTGAAAAAGGAAATATCTTCCGTTCAAAACTGGAAAGAAGCTTTCTGAGAAACTGCTCTGTGTTCTGTGAATTCATCTCACAGAGTTACATCTTTCCCTTCAAGATGCCTTTCGCTAAGGCTGTTCTTGTAGAATTGGCAAAGGGATATTTGGAAGCCCATAGAGGTCTATGGTGAAAAAGGAAATATCTTCCGTTCAAAACTGGAAAGAAGCTTTCTGAGAAACTGCTCTGTGTTCTGTGAATTTATCTCACAGAGTTACATCTTTCCCTTCAAGAAGCCTTTCGCTAAGGCTGTTCTTGTGGAATTGGCAAAGGGATATTTGGAAGCCCATAGAGGTCTATGGTGAAAACGGAAATATCTTCCGTTCAAAACTGGAAAGAAGCTTTCTGAGAAACTGCTCTGTGTTCTGTTAATTCATCTCACAGAGTTACATCTTTCCCTTCAAGAAGCCTTTCGCTAAGGCTGTTCTTGTGGAATTGGCAAAGGGATATTTGGAAGCCCATAGAGGGCTATGGTGAAAAAGGAAATATCTTCCTTTCAAAACTGGAAAGAAGCTTTCTGAGAAACTGCTCTGTGTTCTGTGAATTCATCTCACAGAGTTACATCTTTCCCTTCAAGAAGCCTTTCGCTAAGGCTGTTCTTGTGGAATTGGCAAAGGGATATTTGGAAGCCCATAGAGGGCTATGGTGAAAAAGGAAATATCTTCCGTTCAAAACTGGAAAGAAGCTTTCTGAGAAACTGCTCTGTGTTCCGTGAATTCATCTCACAGAGTTACATGTTTCCCTGAAGAAGCCTTTCGCTAAGGCTGTTCTTGTGGAATTGGCAAAGGGATATTTGGAAGCCCATAGAGGCCTATGGTGAAAAAGGAAATATCTTCCTTTCAAAACTGGAAAGAAGCTTTCTGAGAAACTGCTCTGTGTTCTGTGAATTCATCTCACAGAGTTACATCTTTCCCTTCAAGAAACCTTTCGCTAAGGCTGCTCTTGTGGAATTGGCAAAGGGATATTTGGAAGCCCATAGAGGTCTATGGTGAAAAAGGAAATATCTTCCGTTCAAAACTGGAAAGAAGCTTTCTGAGAAACTGCTCTGTGTTCTGTGAATTCATCTCACCGAGTTACATCTTTCCCTTCAAGAAGCCTTTCGCTAAGGCTGTTTTTGTGGAATTGGCAAAGGGATATTTGGAAGCCCATAGAGGCCTATGGTGAAAAAGGAAATATCTTCCGTTCAAAACTGGAAAGAAGCTTTCTGAGAAACTGCTCTGTGTTCTGTGAATTCATCTCTCAGAATTTCATCTTTCCCTTCAAGAAGCCTTTCGCTAAGGCTGTTCTTGTGGAATTGGCAAAGCGATATTTGGAAGCCCATAGAGGGCTATGGTGAAAAAGGAAATATCTTCCTTTCAAAACTGGAAAGAAGCTTTCTGAGACACTGCTCTGTGTTCTGTGAATTCATCTCACAGAATTACATCTTTCCCTTCAAGAAGCCTTTCGCTAAGGCTGTTCTTGTGTAATTGGCAAAGCGATATTTGGAAGCCCATAGAGGGCTATCGTGAAAAAGGAAATATCTTCCGTTCAAAACTGGAAAGAAGCTTTCTGAGAAACTGCTCTGTGTTCTGTGAATTCATCTCACAGAGTTACATCTTTCCCTTCAAGAAGCCTTTCGCTGAGGCTGTTCTTGTGGAATTGGCAAAGGGATATTTGGAAGCCCATAGAGGCCTATGGTGAAAAAGGAAATATCTTCCGTTCAAAACTGGAAAGAAGCTTTCTGAGAAACTGCTCTGTGTTCTGTGAATTCATCTCACAGAGTTACATCTTTCCCTTCAAGATGCCTTTCGCTAAGGCTGTTCTTGTGGAATTGGCAAAGGGATATTTGGAAGCCCATAGAGGTCTATGGTGAAAAAGGAAATATCTTCCGTTCAAAACTGGAAAGAAGCTTTCTGAGAAACTGCTCTGTGTTCTGTGAATTTATCTCACAGAGTTACATCTTTCCCTTCAAGAAGCCTTTCGCTAAGGCTGTTCTTGTGGAATTGGCAAAGGGATATTTGGAAGCCCATAGAGGGCTATGGTGAAAAAGGAAATATCTTCCGTTCAAAACTGGAAAGAAGCTTTCTGAGAAACTGCTCTGTGTTCTGTGAATTCATCTCACAGAGTTACATCTTTCCCTTCAAGAAGCCTTTCCCTAAGGCTGTTCTTGTGGAATTGGCAAGGGGATATTTGGAAGCCCATAGAGGCCTATGGTGAAAAAGGAAATATCTTCCTTTCAAAACTGGAAAGAAGCTTTCTGAGAAACTGCTCTGTGTTCTGTGAATTCATCTCACAGAATTACATCTTTCCCTTCAAGAAGCCTTTCGCTAAGGCTGTTCTTGTGGAATTGGAAAAGCGATATTTGGAAGCCCATAGAGGGCTATGGTGTAAAAGGAAATATCTTCCGTTCAAAACTGGAAAGAAGCTTTCTGAGAAACTGCTCTGTGTTCTGTGAATTCATCTCACAGAGTTACATCTTTCCCTTCAAGAAGCCTTTCGCTAAGGCTGTTCTTGTGGAATTGGCAAAGGGATATTTGGAAGCCCATAGAGGCCTATGGTGAAAAAGGAAATATCTTCCGTTCAAAACTGGAAAGAAGCTTTCTGAGAAACTGCTCTGGGTTCTGTTAATTCATCTCACAGAGTTACATCTTTCCCTTCAAGAAGCCTTTCGCTAAGGCTGTTCTTGTGGAATTGGCAAAGGGATATTTGGAAGCCCATAGAGGGCTATGGTGAAAAAGGAAATATCTTCCGTTCAAAACTGGAAAGAACCTTTCTGAGAAACTGGTCTGTGTTTTGTTAATTCATCTCACAGAGTTACATCTTTCCCTTCAAGAAGCCTTTCGCTAAGGCTGTTCTTGTGGAATTGGCAAAGGGATATTTGGAAGCCCATAGAGGGCTACGGTGAAAAAGGAAATATCTTCCGTACAAAACTGGAAAGAAGCTTTCTGAGAAACTGCTCTGTGTTCTGTTAATTCGTCTCACAGAGTTACATCTTTCCCTTCAAGAAGCCTTTCGCTAAGGCTGTTCTTGTGGAATTGGCAAAGCGATATATGGAACCCATAGAGGGCTATGGTGAAAAAGGAAATATCTTCCGTTCAAAACTGGAAAGAAGCTTTCTGAGAAACTGCTCTGTGTTCTGTGAATTCATCTCACAGAGTTACATCTTTCCCTTCAAGAAGCCTTTCGCTAAGGCTGTTCTTGTGGAAGTGGCAATGGGATATTTGGAAGCCCATAGAGGGCTATGGTGAAAAAGGAAATATCTTCCGTTCAAAACTGGAAAGAAGCTTTCTGAGAAACTGCTCTGTGTTCTGTGAATTCATCTCACAGAGTTACATCTTTCCCTTCAAGAAGCCTTTCGCTGAGGCTGTTCTTGTGGAATTGGCAAAGGGATATTTGGAAGCCCATAGAGGCCTATGGTGAAAAAGGAAATATCTTCCGTTCAAAACTGGAAAGAAGCTTTCTGAGAAACTGCTCTGTGTTCTGTGAATTCATCTCACAGAGTTACATCTTTCCCTTCAAGATGCCTTTCGCTAAGGCTGTTCTTGTGGAATTGGCAAAGGGATATTTGGAAGCCCATAGAGGTCTATGGTGAAAAAGGAAATATCTTCCGTTCAAAACTGGAAAGAAGCTTTCTGAGAAACTGCTCTGTGTTCTGTGAATTTATCTCACAGAGTTACATCTTTCCCTTCAAGAAGCCTTTCGCTAAGGCTGTTCTTGTGGAATTGGCAAAGGGATATTTGGAAGCCCATAGAGGTCTATGGTGAAAAAGGAAATATCTTCCGTTCAAAACTGGAAAGAAGCTTTCTGAGAAACTGCTCTGTGTTCTGTTAATTCATCTCACAGAGTTACATCTTTCCCTTCAAGAAGCCTTTCGCAAAGGCTGTTCTTGTGGAATTGGCAAAGGGATATTTGGAAGCCCATAGAGGGCTATGGTGAAAAAGGAAATATCTTCCTTTCAAAACTGGAAAGAAGCTTTCTGAGAAACTGCTCTGTGTTCTGTGAATTCATCTCACAGAGTTACATCTTTCCCTTCAAGAAGCCTTTCGCTAAGGCTGTTCTTGTGGAATTGGCAAAGGGATATTTGGAAGCCCATAGAGGGCTATGGTGAAAAAGGAAATATCTTCCGTTCAAAACTGGAAAGAAGCTTTCTGAGAAACTGCTCTGTGTTCCGTGAATTCATCTCACAGAGTTACATGTTTCCCTTCAAGAAGCCTTTCGCTAAGGCTGTTCTTGTGGAATTGGCAAAGGGATATTTGGAAGCCCATAGAGGCCTATGGTGAAAAAGGAAATATCTTCCTTTCAAAACTGGAAAGAAGCTTTCTGAGAAACTGCTCTGTGTTCTGTGAATTCATCTCACAGAGTTACATCTTTCCCTTCAAGAAACCTTTCGCTAAGGCTGCTCTTGTGGAATTGGCAAAGGGATATTTGGAAGCCCATAGAGGTCTATGGTGAAAAAGGAAATATCTTCCGTTCAGAACTGGAAAGAAGCTTTCTGAGAAACTGCTCTGTGTTCTGTGAATTCATCTCACAGAGTTACATCTTTCCCTTCAAGAAGCCTTTCGCTAAGGCTGTTTTTGTGGAATTGGCAAAGGGACATTTGGAAGCCCATAGAGGCCTATGGTGAAAAAGGAAATATCTTCCGTTCAAAACTGGAAAGAAGCTTTCTGAGAAACTGCTCTGTGTTCTGTGAATTCATCTCTCAGAATTTCATCTTTCCCTTCAAGAAGCCTTTCGCTAAGGCTGTTCTTGTGGAATTGGCAAAGCGATATTTGGAAGCCCATAGAGGGCTATGGTGAAAAAGGAAATATCTTCCTTTCAAAACTGGAAAGAAGCTTTCTGAGAAACTGCTCTGTGTTCTGTGAATTCATCTCACAGAATTACATCTTTCCCTTCAAGAAGCCTTTCGCTAAGGCTGTTCTTGTGTAATTGGCAAAGCGATATTTGGAAGCCCATAGAGGGCTATGGTGAAAAAGGAAATATCTTCCGTTCAAAACTGGAAAGAAGCTTTCTGAGAAACTGCTCTGTGTTCTGTGAATTCATCTCACAGAGTTACATCTTTCCCTTCAAGAAGCCTTTCGCTAAGGCTGTTCTTGTGGAATTGGCAAAGGGATATTTGGAAGCCCATAGAGGGCTATGGTGAAAAAGGAAATATCTTCCGTTCAAAACTGAAAAGAAGCTTTCTGAGAAACTGCTCTGTGTTCTGTGAATTCATCTCACAGAGTTACATCTTTCCCTTCAAGAAGCCTTTCGCTAAGGCTGTTCTTGTGGAATTGGCAAAGGGATATTTGGAAGCCCATAGAGGGCTATGGTGAAAAAGGAAATATCTTCCGTTCAAAACTGGAAAGAAGCTTTCTGAGAAACTGCTCTGTGTTCTGTGAATTCATCTCACAGAGTTACATCTTTCCCTTCAAGAAGCCTTTCGTTAAGGCTGTTCTTGTGGAATTGGCAAAGGGATATTTGGAAGCCCATAGAGGACTATGGTGAAAAAGGAAATATCTTCCGTTCAAAACTGGGAAGAAGCTTTCTGAGAAACTGTTCTGTGTTCTGTTAATTCATCTCACAGAGTTACATCTTTCCCTTCAAGAATCCTTTCGCTAAGGCTGTTCTTGTGGAATTGGCAAAGTGATATTTGGAAGCCCATAGAGGGCTATGGTGAAAAAGGAAATAGTTTCCGTTCAAAACTGGAAAGAAGCTTTCTGAGAAACTGCTCTGTGTTCTGTTAATTCATCTCACAGAGTTACATCTTTCCCTTCAAGAAGCCTTTCGTTAAGGCTGTTCTTGTGGAATTGGCAAAGGGATATTTGGAAGCCCATAGAGGCCTATGGTGAAAAAGGAAATATCTTCCGTTCAAAATTGGAAAGAAGCTTTCTGAGAAACTGCTCTGTGTTCTGTGAATTCATCTCACAGAGTTACATCTTTCCCTTCAAGAAGCCTTTCGCTAAGGCTGTTCTTGTGGAATTGGCAAAGGGATATTTGGAAGCCCATAGAGGTCTATGGTGAAAAAGGAAATATCTTCCGTTCAAAACTGGAAAGAAGCTTTCTGAGAAACTGCTCTGTGTTCTGTTAATTCATCTCACAGAGTTACATCTTTCCCTTCAAGAAGCCTTTCGCTAAGGCTGTTCTTGTGGAATTGGCAAGGGGATATTTGGAAGCCCATAGAGGCCTATGGTGAAAAAGGAAATATCTTCCTTTCAAAACTGGAAAGAAGCTTTCTGAGAAACTGCTCTGTGTTCTATGAATTCATCTCACAGAATTACATCTTTCCCTTCAAGAAGCCTTTCGCTAAGGCTGTTCTTGTGGAATTGGCAAAGCGATATTTGGAAGCCCATAGAGGGCTACGGTGAAAAAGGAAATATCTTCCGTTCAAAACTGGAAAGAAGCTTTCTGAGAAACTGCTCTGTGTTCTGTTAATTCATCTCACAGAGTTACATCTTTCCCTTCAAGATGCCTTTCGCTAAGGCTGTTCTTGTGGAATTGGCAAAGGGATATTTGGAAGCCCATAGAGGGCTATGGTGAAAAAGGAAATATCTTCCGTTCAAAACTGGAAAGAAGCTTTCTGAGAAACTGCTCTGTGTTCTGTTAATTCATCTCACAGAGTTACATCTTTCCCTTCAAGAAGCCTTTCGCTAAGGCTGTTCTTGTGGAATTGGCAAGGGGATATTTGGAAGCCCTTAGAGGCCTATGGTGAAAAAGGAAATATCTTCCGTTCAAAACTGGAAAGAAGCTTTCTGAGAAACTGCTCTGTGTTCTGTGAATTCATCTCACAGAGTTACATCTTTCCCTTCAAGAAGCCTTTCGCTAAGGCTGTTCTTGTGGAATTGGCAAGGGGATATTTGGAAGCCCTTAGAGGCCTATGGTGAAAAAGGAAATATCTTCCTTTCAAAACTGGAAAGAAGCTTTCTGAGAAACTGCTCTGTGTTCTGTGAATTCATCTCACAGAATTACATCTTTCCCTTCAAGAAGCCTTTCGCTAAGGCTGTTCTTGTGGAATTGGCAAAGCGATATTTGGAAGCCCATAGAGGGCTATGGTGAAAAAGGAAATATCTTCCGTTCAAAACTGGAAAGAAGCTTTCTGAGAAACTGCTCTGTGTTCTGTGAATTCATCTCACAGAGTTACATCTTTCCCTTCAAGAAGCCTTTCGCTAAGGCTGTTCTTGTGGAATTGGCAAAGGGATATTGGAAGCCCATAGAGGGCTATGGTGAAAAAGGAAATATCTTCCGTTCAAAACTGGAAAGAAGCTTTCTGAGAAACTGCTCTGTGTTCTGTGAATTCATCTCACAGAGTTACATCTTTCCCTTCAAGAAGCCTTTCGCTAAGGCTGTTCTTGTGGAATTGGCAAAGCGATATTTGGAAGCCCATAGAGGGCTATGGTGAAAAAGGAAATATCTTCCGTTCAAAACTGGAAAGAAGCTTTCTGAGAAACTGCTCTGTGTTCTGTGAATTCATCTCACAGAGTTACATCTTTCCCTTCAAGAAGCCTTTCGCTAAGGCTGTTCTTGGGGAATTCGCAAAGGAATATTTGGAAGCCCATAGAGGGCTATGGTGAAAAAGGAAATATCTTCCGTTCAAAACTGGAAAGAAGCTTTCTGAGAAACTGCTCTGTGTTCTTTGAATTCATCTCACAGAGTTACATCTTTCCCTTCAAGAAGCCTTTCGTTAAGGCTGTTCTTGTGGAATTGGCAAAGTGATATTTGGAAGCCCATAGAGGACTATGGTGAAAAAGGAAATATCTTCCGTTCAAAACTGGGAAGAAGCTTTCTGAGAAACTGTTCTGTGTTCTGTTAATTCATCTCACAGAGTTACATCTTTCCCTTCAAGAAGCCTTTCGCTAAGGCTGTTCTTGTGGAATTGGCAAAGGGATATTTGGAAGCCCATAGAGGTCTATGGTGAAAAAGGAAATATCTTCCGTTCAAAACTGGAAAGAAGCTTTCTGAGAAACTGCTCTGTGTTCTGTGAATTCATCTCACAGAGTTACATCTTTCCCTTCAAGAAGCCTTTCGCTAAGTCTGTTCTTGTGGAATTGGCAAAGGGATATTTGCAAGCCCATAGAGGCCTATGGTGAAAAAGGAAATATCTTCCTTTCAAAACTGGAAAGAAGCTTTCTGAGAAACTGCTCTGTGTTCTGTGAATTCATCTCACAGAATTACATCTTTCCCTTCAAGAAGCCTTTCGCTAAGGCTGTTCTTGTGGAATTGGCAAAGCGATATTTGGAAGCCCATAGAGGGCTATGGTGAAAAAGGAAATATCTTCCGTTCAAAACTGGAAAGAAGCTTTCTGAGAAACTGCTCTGTGTTCTGTGAATTCATCTCACAGAGTTACATCTTTCCCTTCAAGAAGCCTTTCGCTAAGGCTGTTCTTGTGGAATTGGCAAAGGGATATTTGGAAGCCCATAGAGGCCTATGGTGAAAAATGAAATAACTTCCGTTCAAAACTGGAAAGAAGCTTTCTGAGAAAGTGCTCTGTGTTCTGTGAATTCATCTCACAGAGATACATCTTTCCCTTCAAGCAGCCTTTCGCTAAGGCTGTTCTTGTGGAATTGGCAAAGGGACATTTGGAAGCCCATAGAGGGCTATGGTGAAAAAGGAAATATCTTCCTTTCAAAACTGGAAAGAATCTTTCTGAGAAACTGCTCTGTGTTCTGTGAATTCATCTCACAGAGTTACATCTTTCCCTTCAAGAAGCCTTTCGCTGAGGCTGTTCTTGTGGAATTGGCAAAGGGATATTTGGAAGCCCATAGAGGCCGATGGTGAAAAAGGAAATATCTTCCGTTCAAAACTGGAAAGAAGCTTTCTGAGAAACTGCTCTGTGTTCTGTGAATTCATCTCACAGAGTTACATCTTTCCCTTCAAGATGCCTTTCGCTAAGGCTGTTCTTGTGGAATTGGCAAAGGGATATTTGGAAGCCCATAGAGGTCTATGGTGAAAAAGGAAATATCTTCCGTTCAAAACTGGAAAGAAGCTTTCTGAGAAACTGCTCTGTGTTCTGTGAATTTATCTCACAGAGTTACATCTTTCCCTTCAAGAAGCCTTTCGCTAAGGCTGTTCTTGTGGAATTGGCAAAGGGATATTTGGAAGCCCATAGAGGCCTATGGTGAAAAAGGAAATATCTTCCTTTCAAAACTGGAAAGAAGCTTTCTGAGAAACTGCTCTGTGTTCTGTGAATTCATCTCACAGAATTATATCTTTCCCTTCAAGAAGCCTTTCGCTAAGGCTGTTCTTGTGGAATTGGCAAAGGAATATTTGGAAGCCCATAGAGGGCTATGGTGAAAAAGGAAATATCTTCCGTTCAAAACTGGAAAGAAGCTTTCTGAGAAACTGCTCTGTGTTCTGTGAATTCATCTCACAGAGTTACATCTTTCCCTTCAAGAAGCCTTTCGCTGAGGCTGTTCTTGTGGAATTGGCAAAGGGATATTTGGAAGCCCGTAGAGGGCTATGGTGAAAAAGTAAATATCTTCCGTTCAAAACTGGAAAGAAGCTTTCTGAGAAACTGCTCTGTGTTCTGTGAATTCATCTCACAGAGTTACATCTTTCCCTTCAAGAAGCCTTTCGCTAAGGCTGTTCTTGTGGAATTGGCAAAGGGATATTTGGAAGCCCATAGAGGCCTATGGTGAAAAAGGAAATATCTTCCTTTCAAAACTGGAAAGAAGCTTTCTGAGAAACTGCTCTGTGTTCTGTGAATTCATCTCACAGAGTTACATCTCTCCCTTCAAGAAGCCTTTCGCTAAGGCTGTTCTTGTGGAATTGGCAAAGGGATATTTGGAAGCCCATAGAGGGCTATGGTGAAAAAGGAAATATCTTCCGTTCAAAACTGGAAAGAAGCTTTCTGAGAAACTGCTCTGTGTTCTGTGAATTCATCTCACAGAGTTACATCTTTCCCTTCAAGAAGCCTTTCGCTGAGGCTGTTCTTGTGGAATTGGCAAAGGGATATTTGGAAGCCCAGAGAGGCCTATGGTGAAAAAGGAAATATCTTCCGTTCAAAACTGGAAAGAAGCTTTCTGAGAAACTGCTCTGTGTTCTGTGAATTCATCTCACAGAGTTACATCTTTCCCTTCAAGAAGCCTTTCGCTAAGGCTGTTCTTGTGGAATTGGCAAAGGGATATTTGGAAGCCCATAGAGGGCTATGCTGAAAAAGGAAATATCT
The DNA here is from genome assembly GCF_047675955.1 of Chlorocebus sabaeus. Taxonomy (NCBI): domain Eukaryota; kingdom Metazoa; phylum Chordata; class Mammalia; order Primates; family Cercopithecidae; genus Chlorocebus; species Chlorocebus sabaeus. Next base: position 528,313 of record NW_027328181.1, read on the forward strand.
TCCTTTCAAAACTGGAAAGAAGCTTTCTGAGAAACTGCTCTGTGTTCCGTGAATTCATCTCACAGAGTTACATGTTTCCCTTCAAGAAGCCTTTCGCTAAGGCTGTTCTTGTGGAATTGGCAAAGGGATATTTGGAAGCCCATAGAGGCCTATGGTGAAAAAGGAAGTATCTTCCTTTCAAAACTGGAAAGAAGCTTTCTGAGAAACTGCTCTGTGTTCTGTGAATTCATCTCACAGAGTTACATCTTTCCCTTCAAGAAACCTTTCGCTAAGGCTGCTCTTGTGGAATTGGCAAAGGGATATTTGGAAGCCCATAGAGGTCTATGGTGAAAAAGGAAATATCTTCCGTTCAGAACTGGAAAGAAGCTTTCTGAGAAACTGCTCTGTGTTCTGTGAATTCATCTCACAGAATTACATCTTTCCCTTCAAGAAGCCTTTCGCTAAGGCTGTTTTTGTGGAATTGGCAAAGGGATATTTGGAAGCCCATAGAGGCCTATGGTGAAAAAGGAAATATCTTCCGTTCAAAACTGGAAAGAAGCTTTCTGAGAAACTGCTCTGTGTTCTGTGAATTCATCTCACAGAATTTCATCTTTCCCTTCAAGAAGCCTTTCGCTAAGGCTGTTCTTGTGGAATTGGCAAAGCGATATTTGGAAGCCCATAGAGGGCTATGGTGAAAAAGGAAATATCTTCCTTTCAAAACTGGAAAGAAGCTTTCTGAGAAACACCTCTGTGTTCTGTGAATTCATCTCACAGAATTACATCTTTCCCTTCAAGAAGCCTTTCGCTAAGGCTGTTCTTGTGGAATTGGCAAAGCGATATTTGGAAGCCCATAGAGGGCTATGGTGAAAAAGGAAATATCTTCCGTTCAAAACTGGAAAGAAGCATTCTGAGAAACTGCTCTGTGTTCTGTGAATTCATCTCACAGAGTTACATCTTTCCCTTCAAGAAGCCTTTCGCTAAGGCTGTTCTTGTGGAATTGGCAAAGGGATATTTGGAAGCCCATAGAGGGCTATGGTGAAAAAGGAAATATCTTCCGTTCAAAACTGAAAAGAAGCTTTCTGAGAAACTGCTCTGTGTTCTGTGAATTCATCTCACAGAGTTACATCTTTCCCTTCAAGAAGCCTTTCGCTAAGGCTGTTCTTGTGGAATTGGCAAAGGGATATTTGGAAGCCCATAGAGGGCTATGGTGAAAAAGGAAATATCTTCCGTTCAAAACTGGAAAGAAGCTTTCTGAGAAACTGCTCTGTGTTCTGTGAATTCATCTCACAGAGTTACATCTTTCCCTTCAAGAAGCCTTTCGTTAAGGCTGTTCTTGTGGAATTGGCAAAGGGATATTTGGAAGCCCATAGAGGACTATAGTGAAAAAGGAAATATCTTCCGTTCAAAACTGGGAAGAAGCTTTCTGAGAAACTGTTCTGTGTTCTGTTAATTCATCTCACAGAGTTACATCTTTCCCTTCAAGAATCCTTTCGCTAAGGCTGTTCTTGTGGAATTGGCAAAGGGATATTTGGAAGCCCATAGAGGGCTATGGTGAAAAAGGAAATAGTTTCCGTTCAAAACTGGAAAGAAGCTTTCTGAGAAACTGCTCTGTGTTCTGTTAATTCATCTCACAGAGTTACATCTTTCCCTTCAAGAAGCCTTTCGCTGAGGCTGTTCTTGTGGAATTGGCAAAGGGATATTTGGAAGCCCATAGAGGCCTATGGTGAAAAAGGAAATATCTTCCGTTCAAAACTGGAAAGAAGCTTTCTGAGAAACTGCTCTGTGTTCTGTGAATTCATCTCACAGAGTTACATCTTTCCCTTCAAGAAGCCTTTCGCTAAGGCTGTTCTTGTGGAATTGGCAAAGGGATATTTGGAAGCCCATAGAGGTCTATGGTGAAAAAGGAAATATCTTCCGTTCAAAACTGGAAAGAAGCTTTCTGAGAAACTGCTCTGTGTTCTGTTAATTCATCTCACAGAGTTACATCTTTCCCTTCAAGAAGCCTTTCGCTAAGGCTGTTCTTGTGGAATTGGCAAGGGGATATTTGGAAGCCCATAGAGGCCTATGGTGAAAAAGGAAATATCTTCCTTTCAAAACTGGAAAGAAGCTTTCTGAGAAACTGGTCTGTGTTCTGTGAATTCATCTCACAGAATTACATCTTTCCCTTCAAGAAGCCTTTCGCTAAGGCTGTTCTTGTGGAATTGGCAAAGCGATATTTGGAAGCCCATAGAGGGCTACGGTGAAAAAGGAAATATCTTCCGTTCAAAACTGGAAAGAAGCTTTCTGAGAAACTGCTCTGTGTTCTGTGAATTCATCTCACAGAGTTACATCTTTCCCTTCAAGAAGCCTTTCGCTAAGGCTGTTCTTGTGGAATTGGCAAAGGGATATTTGGAAGCCCATAGAGGGCTATGGTGAAAAAGGAAATATCTTCCGTTCAAAACTGGAAAGAAGCTTTCTGAGAAACTGCTCTGTGTTCTGTGAATTCATCTCACAGAGTTACATCTTTCCCTTCAAGAAGCCTTTCGCTAAGGCTGTTCTTGTGGAATTGGCAAAGGGATATTTGGAAGCCCATAGAGGGCTATGGTGAAAAAGGAAATATCTTCCGTTCAAAACTGGAAAGAAGCTTTCTGAGAAACTGCTCTGTGTTCTGTGAATTCATCTCACAGAGTTACATCTTTCCCTTCAAGAAGCCTTTCGTTAAGGCTGTTCTTGTGGAATTGGCAAAGGGATATTTGGAAGCCCTTAGAGGACTATGGTGAAAAAGGAAATATCTTCCGTTCAAAACTGGGAAGAAGCTTTCTGAGAAACTGTTCTGTGTTCTGTTAATTCATCTCACAGAGTTACATCTTTCCCTTCAAGAAGCCTTTCGCTAAGGCTGTTCTTGTGGAATTGGCAAAGGGATATTTGGAAGCCCATAGAGGGCTATGGTGAAAAAGGAAATAGTTTCCGTTCAAAACTGGAAAGAAGCTTTCTGAGAAACTGCTCTGTGTTCAGTTAATTCATCTCACAGAGTTACATCTTTCCCTTCAAGAAGCCTTTCGCTGAGGCTGTTCTTGTGGAATTGGCAAAGGGATATTTGGAAGCCCATAGAGGACTATGGTGAAAAAGGAAATATCTTCCGTTCAAAACTGGAAAGAAGCTTTCTGAGAAACTGCTCTGTGTTCTGTGAATTCATCTCACAGAGTTACATCTTTCCCTTCAAGAAGCCTTTCGCTAAGGCTGTTCTTGTGGAATTGGCAAAGGGATATTTGGAAGCCCATAGAGGTCTAGGGTGAAAAAGGAAATATCTTCCGTTCAAAACTGGAAATAAGCTTTCTGAGAAACTGCTCTGTGTTCTGTTAATTCATCTCACAGAGTTACATCTTTCCTTTCAAGAAGCCTTTCTCTAAGGCTGTTCTTGTGGAATTGGCAAAGGGATATTTGGAAGCCCATAGAGGCCTATGGTGAAAAAGGAAATATCTTCCGTTCAAAACTGGAAAGAAGCTTTCTGAGAAACTGCTCTGTGTTCTGTGAATTCATCTCACAGAATTACATCTTTCCCTTCAAGAAGCCTTTCGCTAAGGCTGTTCTTGTGGAATTGGCAAAGCGATATTTGGAAGCCCATAGAGGGCTATGGTGAAAAAGGAAATATCTTCCGTTCAAAACTGGAAAGAAGCTTTCTGAGAAACTGCTCTGTGTTCTGTGAATTCATCTCACAGAGTTACATCTTTCCCTTCAAGAAGCCTTTTGCTAAGGCTGTTCTTGTGGAATTGGCAAAGGGATACTTGGAAGCCCTTAGAGGGCTATGGTGAAAAAGGAAATATCTTCCGTTCAAAACTGGAAAGAAGCTTTCTGAGAAACTGCTCTGTGTTCTGTGAATTCATCTCACAGAGTTACATCTTTCCCTTCAAGAAGCCTTTCGCTAAGGCTGTTCTTGTGGAATTGGCAAGGGGATATTTGGAAGCCCTTAGAGGCCTATGGTGAAAAAGGAAATATCTTCCTTTCAGAACTGGAAAGAAGCTTTCTGAGAAACTGCTCTGTGTTCTGTGAATTCATCTCACAGAATTACATCTTTCCCTTCAAGAAGCCTTTCGCTAAGGCTGTTCTTGTGGAATTGGCAAAGCGATATTTGGAAGCCCATAGAGGGCTATGGTGAAAAAGGAAATATCTTCCGTTCAAAACTGGAAAGAAGCTTTCTGAGAAACTGCTCTGTGTTCTGTGAATTCATCTCACAGAGTTACATCTTTCCCTTCAAGAAGCCTTTCGCTAAGGCTGTTCTTGTGGAATTGGCAAAGGGATATTTGGAAGCCCAAAGAGGGCTATGGTGAAAAAGGAAATATCTTCCGTTCAAAACTGGAAAGAAGCTTTCTGAGAAACTGCTCTGTGTTCTGTGAATTCATCTCACAGAGTTACATCTTTCCCTTCAAGAAGCCTTTCGCTAAGGCTGTTCTTGTGGATATGGCAAAGGGATATTTGGAAGCCCATAGAGGGCTATGGTGAAAAAGGAAATATCTTCCGTTCAAAACTGGAAAGAAGCTTTCTGAGAAACTGCTCTGTGTTCTGTGAATTCATCTCACAGATTTACATCTTTCCCTTCAAGAAGCCTTTCGCTAAGGCTGTTCTTGTGGAATTGGCAAAGGGATATTTGGAAGCCCATAGAGGCCTATGGTGAAAAAGGAAATATCTTCCGTTCAAAACTGGAAAGAAGCTTTCTGAGAAACTGCTCTGTGTTCTGTGAATTCATCTCACAGAGTTACATCTTTCCCTTCAAGAAGCCTTTCGCTAAGGCTGTTCTTGTGGAATTGGCAAAGGGATATTTGGAAGCCCATAGAGGTCTATGGTGAAAAAGGAAATATCTTCCGTTCAAAACTGGAAAGAAGCTTTCTGAGAAACTGCTCTGTGTTCTGTAAATTCATCTCACAGAGTTACATCTTTCCCTTCAAAAAGGCTTTCGCTAAGGCTGTTCTTGTGGAATTGGCAAAGGGATATTTGGAAGCCCATAGAGGCCTATGGTGAAAAAGGAAATATCTTCCTTTCAAAACTGGAAAGAAGCTTTCTGAGAAACTGCTCTGTGTTCTGTGAATTCATCTCACAGAATTACATCTTATCTTTCAAGAAGCCTTTCGCTAAGGCTGTTCTTGTGGAATTGGCAAAGCGATATTTGGAAGCCCATAGAGGGCTATGGTGAAAAAGGAAATATCTTCCGTTCAAAACTGGAAAGAAGCTTTCTGAGAAACTACTCTGTGTTCTGTTAATTCATCTCACCGAGTTACATCTTTCCCTTCAAGAAGCCTTTCGCTAAGGCTGTTCTTGTGGAATTGGCAAAGCGATATTTGGAAGCCCATAGAGGGCTATGGTGAAAAAGGAAATATCTTCCGTTCAAAACTGGAAAGAAGCTTTCTGAGAAACTACTCTGTGTTCTGTTAATTCATCTCACAGAGTTACATCTTTCCCTTCAAGAAGCCTTTCGCTAAGGCTGTTCTTGTGGAATTGGCAAAGCGATATTTGGAAGCCCATAGAGGGCTATGGTGAAAAAGGAAATATCTTCCGTTCAAAACTGGAAAGAAGCTTTCTGAGAAACTGCTCTGTGTTCTGTGAATTCATCTCACAGAGTTACATCTTTCCCTTCAAGAAGCCTTTCGCTAAGGCTGTTCTTGTGGAATTGGCAAAGGGATATTTGGAAGCCCATAGAGGGCTAGGGTGAAAAAGGAAATATCTTCCGTTCAAAACTGGAAATAAGCTTTCTGAGAAACTGCTCTGTGTTCTGTTAATTCATCTCACAGAGTTACATCTTTCCTTTCAAGAAGCCTTTCGCTAAGGCTGTTCTTGTGGAATTGGCAAAGGGATATTTGGAAGCCCATAGAGGCCTATGGTGAAAAAGGAAATATCTTCCGTTCAAAACTGGAAAGAAGCTTTCTGAGAAACTGCTCTGTGTTCTGTGAATTCATCTCACAGAATTACATCTTTCCCTTCAAGAAGCCTTTCGCTAAGGCTGTTCTTGTGGAATTGGCAAAGCGATATTTGGAAGCCCATAGAGGGCTATGGTGAAAAAGGAAATATCTTCCGTTCAAAACTGGAAAGAAGCTTTCTGAGAAACTGCTCTGTGTTCTGTGAATTCATCTCACAGAGTTACATCTTTCCCTTCAAGAAGCCTTTTGCTAAGGCTGTTCTTGTGGAATTGGCAAAGGGATATTTGGAAGCCCATAGAGGGCTATGGTGAAAAAGGAAATATCTTCCGTTCAAAACTGGAAAGAAGCTTTCTGAGAAACTGCTCTGTGTTCTGTGAATTCATCTCACAGAGTTACATCTTTCATTTCAAGAAGCCTTTCGCTAAGGCTGTTCTTGTGGAATTGGCAAGGGGATATTTGGAAGCCCTTAGAGGCCTATGGTGAAAAAGGAAATATCTTCCTTTCAAAACTGGAAAGAAGCTTTCTGAGAAACTGCTCTGTGTTCTGTGAATTCATCTCACAGAATTACATCTTTCCCTTCAAGAAGCCTTTCGCTAAGGCTGTTCTTGTGGAATTGGCAAAGCGATATTTGGAAGCCCATAGAGGGCTATGGTGAAAAAGGAAATATCTTCCGTTCAAAACTGGAAAGAAGCTTTCTGAGAAACTGCTCTGTGTTCTGTGAATTCATCTCACAGAGTTACATCTTTCCCTTCAAGAAGCCTTTCGCTAAGGCTGTTCTTGTGGAATTGGCAAAGGGATATTTGGAAGCCCATAGAGGGCTATGGTGAAAAAGGAAATATCTTCCGTTCAAAACTGGAAAGAAGCTTTCTGAGAAACTGCTCTGTGTTCTGTGAATTCATCTCACAGAGTTACATCTTTCCCTTCAAGAAGCCTTTCGCTAAGGCTGTTCTTGTGGAATTGGCAAAGCGATATTTGGAAGCCCATAGATTGCTATGGTGAAAAAGGAAATATCTTCCGTTCAAAACTGGAAAGAAGCTTTCTGAGAAACTGCTCTGTGTTCTGTGAATTCATCTCACAGAGTTACATCTTTCCCTTCAAGAAGCCTTTCGCTAAGGCTGTTCTTGTGGAATTCGCAAAGGAATATTTGGAAGCCCATAGAGGGCTATGGTGAAAAAGGAAATATCTTCCGTTCAAAACTGGAAAGAAGCTTTCTGAGAAACTGCTCTGTGTTCTGTGAATTCATCTCACAGAGTTACATCTTTCCCTTCAAGAAGCCTTTCGTTAAGGCTGTTCTTGTGGAATTGGCAAAGTGTTATTTGGAAGCCCATAGAGGACTATGGTGAAAAAGGAAATATCTTCCGTTCAAAACTGGGAAGAAGCTTTCTGAGAAACTGTTCTGTGTTCTGTTAATTCATCTCACAGAGTTACATCTTTCCCTTCAAAAAGGCTTTCGCTAAGGCTGTTCCTGTGGAATTGGCAAAGGGATATTTGGAAGCCCATAGAGGCCTATGGTGAAAAAGGAAATATCTTCCTTTCAAAACTGGAAAGAAGCTTTCTGAGAAACTGCTCTGTGTTCTGTGAATTCATCTCACAGAATTACATCTTATCTTTCAAGAAGCCTTTCGCTAAGGCTGTTCTTGTGGAATTGGCAAAGCGATATTTGGAAGCCCTTAGAGGGCTATGGTGAAAAAGGAAATATCTTCCGTTCAAAACTGGAAAGAAGCTTTCTGAGAAACTACTCTGTGTTCTGTTAATTCATCTCACAGAGTTACATCTTTCCCTTCAAGAAGCCTTTCGCTAAGGCTGTTCTTGTGGAATTGGCAAAGCGATATTTGGAAGCCCATAGAGGGCTATGGTGAAAAAGGAAATATCTTCCGTTCAAAACTGGAAAGAAGCTTTCTGAGAAACTGCTCTGTGTTCTGTGAATTCATCTCACAGAGTTACATCTTTCCCTTCAAGAAGCCTTTCGCTAAGCCAGTTCTTGTGGAATTGGCAAAGCGATATTTGGAAGCCCATAGAGGGCTATGGTGAAAAAGGAAATATCTTCCGTTCAAAACTGGAAAGAAGCTTTCTGAGAAACTGCTCTGTGTTCTGTTAATTCATCTCACAGAGTTACATCTTTCCCTTCAAGAAGCCTTTCGTTAAGGCTGTTCTTGTGGAATTGGCAAAGGGATATTTGGAAGCCCATAGAGGACTATGGTGAAAAAGGAAATATCTTCCTTTCAGAACTGGAAAGAAGCTTTCTGAGAAACTGCTCTGTGTTCTGTGAATTCATCTCACAGAATTACATCTTATCTTTCAAGAAGCCTTTCGCTAAGGCTGTTCTTGTGGAATTGGCAAAGCGATATTTGGAAGCCCATAGAGGGCTATGGTGAAAAAGGAAATATCTTCCGTTCAAAACTGGAAAGAAGCTTTCTGAGAAACTACTCTGTGTTCTGTTAATTCATCTCACAGAGTTACATCTTTCCCTTCAAGAAGCCTTTCGCTAAGGCTGTTCTTGTGGAATTGGCAAAGCGATATTTGGAAGCCCATAGAGGGCTATGGTGAAAAAGGAAATATCTTCCGTTCAAAACTGGAAAGAAGCTTTCTGAGAAACTGCTCTGTGTTCTGTGAATTCATCTCACAGAGTTACATCTTTCCCTTCAAGAAGCCTTTCGCTAAGGCTGTTCTTGTGGAATTGGCAAAGCGATATTTTTAAGCCCATAGAGGGCTATGGTGAAAAAGGAAATATCTTCCGTTCAAAACTGGAAAGAAGCTTTCTGAGAAACTGCTCTGTGTTCTGTGAATTCATCTCACAGAGTTACATCTTTCCCTTCAAGAAGCCTTTCGTTAAGGCTGTTCTTGTGGAATTGGCAAAGGGATATTTGGAAGCCCATAGAGGACTATGGTGAAAAAGGAAATATCTTCCGTTCAAAACTGGGAAGAAGCTTTCTGAGAAACTGTTCTGTGTTCTGTTAATTCATCTCACAGAGTTATATCTTTCCCTTCAAGAATCCTTTCGCTAAGGCTGTTCTTGTGGAATTGGCAAAGGGATATTTGGAAGCCCATAGAGGGCTATGGTGAAAAAGGAAACAGTTTCCGTTCAAAACTGGAAAGAAGCTTTCTGAGAAACTGCTCTGTGTTCTGTGAATTCATCTCACAGAGTTACATCTTTCCCTTCAAGAAGCCTTTCGCTGAGGCTGTTCTTGTGGAATTGGCAAAGGGATATTTGGAAGCCCATAGAGGCCTATGGTGAAAAAGGAAATATATTCCGTTCAAAACTGGAAAGAAGCTTTCTGAGAAACTGCTCTGTGTTCTGTGAATTCATCTCACAGAGTTACATCTTTCCCTTCAAGAAGCCTTTCGCTAAGGCTGTTCTTGTGGAATTGGCAAAGGGATATTTGGAAGCCCATAGAGGTCTATGGTGAAAAAGGAAATACCTTCCGTTCAAAACTGGAAAGAAGCTTTCTGAGAAACTGCTCTGTGTTCTGTTAATTCATCTCACAGAGTTACATCTTTCCCTTCAAGAAGCCTTTCGCTAAGGCTGTTCTTGTGGAATTGGCAAGGGGATATTTGGAAGCCCATAGAGGCCTATGGTGAAAAAGGAAATATCTTCCTTTCAAAACTGGAAAGAAGCTTTCTGAGAAACTGTTCTGTGTTCTGTGAATTCATCTCACAGAATTACATCTTTCCCTTCAAGAAGCCTTTCGCTAAGACTGTTCTTGTGGAATTGGCAAAGCGATATTTGGAAGCCCATAGAGGGCTATGGTGAAAAAGGAAATATCTTCCGTTCAAAACTGGAAAGAAGCTTTCTGAGAAACTGCTCTGTGTTCTGTTAATTCATCTCACAGAGTTACATCTTTCCCTTCAAGAAGCCTTTCGCTAAGGCTGTTCTTGTGGAATTCGCAAAGGGATATTTGGAAGCCCATAGAGGGCTATGGTGAAAAAGGAAATATCTTCCGTTCAAAACTGGAAAGAAGCTTTCTGAGAAACTGCTCTGTGTTCTGTGAATTCATCTCACAGAGTTACATCTTTCCCTTCAAGAAGCCTTTCGCTAAGGCTGTTCTTGTGGAATTGGCAAAGGGATATTTGGAAGCCCATAGAGGGCTATTTTGAAAAAGGAAATATCTTCCGTTCAAAACTGGAAAGAAGCTTTCTGAGAAACTGCTCTGTGTTCTGTGAATTCATCTCACAGAGTTACATCTTTCCCTTCAAGAAGCCTTTCGTTAAGGCTGTTCTTGTGGAATTGGCAAAGGGATATTTGGAAGCCCATAGAGGACTATGGTGAAAAAGGAAATATCTTCCGTTCAAAACTGGGAAGAAGCTTTCTGAGAAACTGTTCTGTGTTCTGTTAATTCATCTCACAGAGTTACATCTTTCCCTTCAAGAAGCCTTTCGCTAAGGCTGTTCTTGTGGAATTGGCAAAGGGATATTTGGAAGCCCATAGAGGGCTATGGTGAAAAAGGAAATAGTTTCCGTTCAAAACTGGAAAGAAGCTTTCTGAGAAACTGCTCTGTGTTCTGTTAATTCATCTCACAGAGTTACATCTTTCCCTTCAAGAAGCCTTTCGCTGAGGCTGTTCTTGTGGAATTGGCAAAGGGATATTTGGAAGCCCATAGAGGACTATGGTGAAAAAGGAAATATCTTCCGTTCAAAACTGGAAAGAAGCTTTCTGAGAAACTGCTCTGTGTTCTGTGAATTCATCTCACAGAGTTACATCTTTCCCTTCAAAAAGCCTTCCGCTAAGGCTGTTCTTGTGGAATTGGCAAAGGGATATTTGGAAGCCCATAGAGGTCTAGGGTGAAAAAGGAAATATCTTCCGTTCAAAACTGGAAAGAAGCTTTCTGAGAAACTGCTCTGTGTTCTGTTAATTCATCTCACAGAGTTACATCTTTCCCTTCAAGAAGCCTTTCGCTAAGGCTGTTCTTGTGGAATTGGCAAAGGGATATTTGGAAGCCCATAGAGGCCTATGGTGAAAAAGGAAATATCTTCCTTTCAAAACTGGAAAGAAGCTTTCTGAGAAACTGCTCTGTGTTCTGTGAATTCATCTCACAGAACTACATCTTTCCCTTCAAGAAGCCTTTCGCTAAGGCTGTTCTTGTGGAATTGGCAAAGCGATATTTCGAAGCCCATAGAGGGCTATGGTGAAAAAGGAAATATCTTCCGTTCAAAACTGGAAAGAAGCTTTCTGAGAAACTGCTCTGTGTTCTGTGAATTCATCTCACAGAGTTACATCTTTCCCTTCAAGAAGCCTTTCGCTAAGGCTGTTCTTGTGGAATTGGCAAAGGGATATTTGGAAGCCCATAGAGGGCTATGGTGAAAAAGGAAATAACTTCCGTTCAAAACTGGAAAGAAGCTTTCTGAGAAACTGCTCTGTGTTCTGTGAATTCATCTCACAGAGTTACATCTTTCCCTTCAAGAAGCCTTTCGTTAAGGCTGTTCTTGTGGAATTGGCAAAGGGATATTTGGAAGCCCATAGAGGACTATGGTGAAAAAGGAAATATCTTCCGTTCAAAACTGGGAAGAAGCTTTCTGAGAAACTGTTCTGTGTTCTGTGAATTCATCTCACAGAGTTACATCTTTCCCTTCAAGAAGCCTTTCGCTAAGGCTGTTCTTGTGGAATTGGCAAAGGGATATTTGGAAGCCCATAGAGGGCTATGGTGAAAAAGGAAATAGTTTCCGTTCAAAACTGGAAAGAAGCTTTCTGAGAAACTGCTCTGTGTTCTGTGAATTCATCTCACAGAGTTACATCTTTCCCTTCAAGAAGCCTTTCGCTGAGGCTGTTCTTGTGGAATTGGCAAAGGGATATTTGGAAGCCCATAGAGGCCTATGGTGAAAAAGGAAATATCTTCCGTTCAAAACTGGAAAGAAGCTTTCTGAGAAACTGCTCTGTGTTCTGTGAATTCATCTCACAGAGTTACATCTTTCCCTTCAAGAAGCCTTTCGCTAAGGCTGTTCTTGTGGAATTGGCAAGGGGATATTTGGAAGCCCATAGAGGCCTATGGTGAAAAAGGAAATATCTTCCTTTCAAAACTGGAAAGAAGCTTTCTGAGAAACTGCTCTGTGTTCTGTGAATTCATCTCACAGAATTACATCTTTCCCTTCAAGAAGCCTTTCGCTAAGGCTGTTCTTGTGGAATTGGCAAAGCGATATTTGGAAGCCCATAGAGGGCTATGGTGAAAAAGGAAAAATCTTCCGTTCAAAACTGGAAAGAAGCTTTCTGAGAAACTGCTCTGTGTTCTGTGAATTCATCTCACAGAGTTACATCTTTACCTTCAAGAAGCCTTTCGTTAAGGCTGTTCTTGTGGAATTGGCAAAGGGATATTTGGAAGCCCATAGAGGACTATGGTGAAAAAGGAAATATCTTCCGTTCAAAACTGGGAAGAAGCTTTCTGAGAAACTGTTCTGTGTTCTGTTAATTCATCTCACAGAGTTACATCTTTCCCTTCAAGAAGCCTTTCGCTAAGGCTGTTCTTGTGGAATTGGCAAAGGGATATTTGGAAGCCCATAGAGGGCTATGGTGAAAAAGGAAATAGTTTCCGTTCAAAACTGGAAAGAAGCTTTCTGAGAAACTGCTCTGTGTTCTGTTAATTCATCTCACAGAGTTACATCTTTCCCTTCAAGAAGCCTTTCGCTGAGGCTGTTCTTGTGGAATTGGCAAAGGGATATTTGGAAGCCCATAGAGGACTATGGTGAAAAAGGAAATATCTTCCGTTCAAAACTGGAAAGAAGCTTTCTGAGAAACTGCTCTGTGTTCTGTGAATTCATCTCACAGAGTTACATCTTTCCCTTGAAGAAGCCTTTCGCTAAGGCTGTTCTTGTGGAATTGGCAAAGGGATATTTGGAAGCCCATAGAGGTCTAGGGTGAAAAAGGAAATATCTTCCGTTCAAAACTGGAAAGAAGCTTTCTGAGAAACTGCTCTGTGTTCTGTTAATTCATCTCACAGAGTTACATCTTTCCCTTCAAGAAGCCTTTCGCTAAGGCTGTTCTTGTGGAATTGGCAAAGGGATATTTGGAAGACCATAGAGGCCTATGGTGAAAAAGGAAATATCTTCCTTTCAAAACTGGAAAGAAGCTTTCTGAGAAACTGCTCTGTGTTCTGTGAATTCATCTCACAGAATTACATCTTTCCCTTCAAGAAGCCTTTCGCTAAGGCTGTTCTTGTGGAATTGGCAAAGCGATATTTGGAAGCCCATAGAGGGCTATGGTGAAAAAGGAAATATCTTCCGTTCAAAACTGGAAAGAAGCTTTCTGAGAAACTGCTCTGGGTTCTGTTAATTCATCTCAAAGAGTTACATCTTTCCCTTGAAGAAGCCTTTCGCTAAGGCTGTTCTTGTGGAATTGGCAAAGGGATATTTGGAAGCCCATAGAGGCCTATGGTGAAAAAGGAAATATCTTCCGTTCAAAACTGGAAAGAAGCTTTCTGAGAAACTGCTCTGTGTTCTGTGAATTCATCTCACAGTGTTACATCTTTCAATTCAAGAAGCCTTTCGCTGAGGCTGTTCTTGTGGAATTGGCAAAGGGATATTTGGAAGCCCATAGAGGGCTATGGTGAAAAAGGAAATATCTTCCGTTCAAAACTGGAAAGAAGCTTTCTGAGAAACTGCTCTGTGTTCTGTGAATTCATCTCACAGAGTTACATCTTTCCCTTCAAGAAGCCTTTCGCTGAGGCTGTTCTTGTGGAATTGGCAAAGGGATATTTGGAAGCCCATAGAGGCCTATGGTGAAAAAGGAAATATCTTCCGTTCAAAACTGGAAAGAAGCTTTCTGAGAAACTGCTCTGTGTTCTGTGAATTCATCTCACAGAGTTACATCTTTCCCTTCAAGAAGCCTTTCGCTAAGGCTGTTCTTGTGGAATTGGCAAAGCGATATTTGGAAGCACATAGAGGGCTATGGTGAAAAAGGAAATATCTTCCGTTCAAAACTGGAAAGAAGCTTTCTGAGAAACTGCTCTGTGTTCTGTGAATTCATCTCACAGAGTTACATCTTTCCCTTCAAGAAGCCTTTCGCTAAGGCTGTTCTTGTGGAATTGGCAAAGGGATATTTGGAAGCCCATAGAGGGCTATGGTGAAAAAGGAAATATCTTCCGTTCAAAACTGGAAAGAAACTTTCTGAGAAACTGCTCTGTGTTCTGTGAATTCATCTCACAGAGTTACATCTTTCCCTTCAAGAAGCCTTTCGTTAAGGCTGTTCTTGTGGAATTGGCAAAGGGATATTTGGAAGCCCATAGAGGACTATGGTGAAAAAGGAAATATCTTCCGTTCAAAACTGGGAAGAAGCTTTCTGAGAAACTGTTCTGTGTTCTGTTAATTCATCTCACAGAGTTACATCTTTCCCTTCAAGAAGCCTTTCGCTAAGGCTGTTCTTGTGGAATTGGCAAAGGGATATTTGGAAGCCCATAGAGGGCTATGGTGAAAAAGGAAATAGTTTCCGTTCAAAACTGGAAAGAAGCTTTCTGAGAAACTGCTCTGTGTTCTGTTAATTCATCTCACAGAGTTACATCTTTCCCTTCAAGAAGCCTTTCGCTGAGGCTGTTCTTGTGGAATTGGCAAAGGGATATTTGGAAGCCCATAGAGGACTATGGTGAAAAAGGAAATATCTTCCGTTCAAAACTGGAAAGAAGCTTTCTGAGAAACTGCTCTGTGTTCTGTGAATTCATCTCACAGAGTTACATCTTTCCCTTCAAGAAGCCTTTCGCTAAGGCTGTTCTTGTGGAATTGGCAAAGGGATATTTGGAAGCCCATAGAGGTCTAGGGTGAAAAAGGAAATATCTTCCGTTCAAAACTGGAAAGAAGCTTTCTGAGAAACTGCTCTGTGTTCTGTTAATTCATCTCACAGAGTTACATCTTTCCCTTCAAGAAGCCTTTCGCTAAGGCTGTTCTTGTGGAATTGGCAAAGGGATATTTGGAAGCCCATAGAGGCCTATGGTGAAAAAGGAAATATCTTCCTTTCAAAACTGGAAAGAAGCTTTCTGAGAAACTGCTCTGTGTTCTGTGAATTCATCTCACAGAATTACATCTTTCCCTTCAAGAAGCCTTTCGCTAAGGCTGTTCTTGTGGAATTGGCAAAGCGATATTTGGAAGCCCATAGAGGGCTATGGTGAAAAAGGAATTATCTTCCGTTCAAAACTGGAAAGAAGCTTTCTGAGAAACTGCTCTGTGTTCTGTTAATTCATCTCAAAGAGTTACATCTTTCCCTTGAAGAAGCCTTTCGCTAAGGCTGTTCTTGTGGAATTGGCAAAGGGATATTTGGAAGCCCATAGAGGCCTATGGTGAAAAAGGAAATATCTTCCGTTCAAAACTGGAAAGAAGCTTTCTGAGAAACTGCTCTGTGTTCTGTGAATTCATCTCACAGTGTTACATCTTTCAATTCAAGAAGCCTTTCGCTGAGGCTGTTCTTGTGGAATTGGCAAAGGGATATTTGGAAGCCCATCGAGGGCTATGGTGAAAAAGGAAATATCTTCCGTTCAAAACTGGAAAGAAGCTTTCTGAGAAACTGCTCTGTGTTCTGTGAATTCATCTCACAGAGTTACATCTTTCCCTTCAAGAAGCCTTTCGCTGAGGCTGTTCTTGTGGAATTGGCAAAGGGATATTTGGAAGCCCATAGAGGCCTATGGTGAAAAAGGAAATATCTTCCGTTCAAAACTGGAAAGAAGCTTTCTGAGAAACTGTTCTGTGTTCTGTGAATTCATCTCACAGAGTTACATCTTTCCCTTCAAGAAGCCTTTCGCTAAGCCTGTTCTTGTGGAATTGGCAAAGGGATATTTGGAAGCCCATAGAGGTCTATGGTGAAAAAGGAAATATCTTCCGTTCAAAACTGGAAAGAAGCTTTCTGAGAAACTGCTCTGTGTTCTGTAAATTCATCTCACAGAGTTACATCTTTCCCTTCAAGAACGCTTTCGCTAAGGCTGTTCTTGTGGAATTGGCAAAGGGATATTTGGAAGCCCATAGAGGCCTATGGTGAAAAAGGAAATATCTTCCTTTCAAAACTGGAAAGAAGCTTTCTGAGAAACTGCTCTGTGTTCTGTGAATTCATCTCACAGAATTACATCTTATCTTTCAAGAAGCCTCTCTCTAAGGCTGTTCTTGTGGAATTGGCAAAGCGATATTTGGAAGCCCATAGAGGGCTATGGTGAAAAAGGAAATATCTTCCGTTCAAAACTGGAAAGAAGCTTTCTGAGAAACTGCTCTGTGTTCTGTTAATTCATCTCACAGAGTTACATCTTTCCCTTCAAGAAGCCTTTCGCTAAGGCTGTTCTTGTGGAATTGGCAAAGGGATATTTGGAAGCCCATAGAGGGCTATGGTGAAAAAGGAAATATCTTCCGTTCAAAACTGGAAAGAAGCTTTCTGAGAAACTGCTCTGTGTTCTGTGAATTCATCTCACAGAGTTACATCTTTCCCTTCAAGAAGCCTTTCGTTAAGGCTGTTCTTGTGGAATTGGCAAAGGGATATTTGGAAGCCCATAGAGGACTATGGTGAAAAAGGAAATATCTTCCGTTCAAAACTGGGAAGAAGCTTTCTGAGAAACTGTTGTGTGTTCTGTGAATTCATCTCACAGAGTTACATCTTTCCCTTCAAGAAGCCTTTCGCTAAGGCTGTTCTTGTGGAATTGGCAAAGGGATATTTGGAAGACCATAGAGGGCTATGGTGAAAAAGGAAATAGTTTCCGTTCAAAACTGGAAAGAAGCTTTCTGAGAAACTGCTCTGTGTTCTGTGAATTCATCTCACAGAGTTACAACTTTCCCTTCAAGAAGCCTTTCGCTGAGGCTGTTCTTGTGGAATTGGCAAAGGTATATTTGGAAGCCCATAGAGGCCTATGGTGAAAAAGGAAATATCTTCCGTTCAAAACTGGAAAGAAGCTTTCTGAGAAACTGCTCTGTGTTCTGTGAATTCATCTCACAGAGTTACATCTTTCCCTTCAAGAAGCCTTTCGCTAATTCTGTTCTTGTGGAATTGGCAAAGGGATATTTGGAAGCCCATAGAGGTCTATGGTGAAAAAGGAAATATCTTCCGTTCAAAACTGGAAAGAAGCTTTCTGAGAAACTGCTCTGTGTTCTGTTAATTCATCTCACAGAGTTACACCTTTCCCTTCAAGAAGCCTTTCGCTGAGGCTCTTCTTGTGGAATTGGCAAATGGATATTTGGAAGCCCATAGAGGGCTATGGTGAAAAAGGAAATATCTTCCGTTCAAAACTGGAAAGAAGCTTTCTGAGAAACTGCTCTGTGTTCTGTGAATTCATCTCACAGAGTTACATCTTTCCCTTCAAGAAGCCTTTCGCTAAGGCTGTTCTTGTGGAATTGGCAAAGGGATATTTGGAAGCCCATAGAGGGCTATGGTGAAAAAGGAAATATCTTCCGTTAAAAACTGGAAAGAAGCTTTCTGAGAAACTGCTCTGTGTTCTGTGAATTCATCTCACAGAGTTACATCTTTCCCTTCAAGAAGCCTTTCGCTAAGGCTGTTCTTGTGGAATTGGCAAAGGGATATTTGGAAGCCCATAGAGGCCTATGGTGAAAAAGGAAATATCTTCCTTTCAAAACTGGAAAGAAGCTTTCTGAGAAACTGCTCTGTGTTCTGTGAATTCATCTCACAGAGTTACATCTTTCCCTTCAAGAAGCCTTTCGCTAAGGCTGTTCTTGTGGAATTGGCAAAGGGATATTTGGAAGCCCATAGAGGGCTATGGTTAAAAAGGAAATATCTTCCGTTCAAAACTGGAAAGAAGCTTTCTGAGAATCTGCTCTGTGTTCTGTGAATTCATCTCACAGAGTTACATCTTTCCCTTCAAGAAGCCTTTCGCTAAGGCTGTTCTTGTGGAATTGGCAAAGGGATATTTGGAAGCCCATAGAGGGCTATGGTGAAAAAGGAAATATCTTCCGTTCAAAACTGGAAAGAAGCTTTCTGAGAAACTGCTCTGTGTTCTGTGATTTCATCTCACAGAGTTACATCTTTCCCTTCAAGAAGCCTTTCGCTAAGGCTGTTCTTGTGGAATTGGCAAAGGGATATTTGGAAGCCCATAGAGGCCTATGGTGAAAAAGGAAATATCTTCCTTTCAAAACTGGAAAGAAGCTTTCTGAGAAACTGCTCTGTGTTCTGTGAATTCATCTCACAGAGTTACATCTTTCCCTTCAAGATGCCTTTCGCTAAGGCTGCTCTTGTGGTATTGGCAAAGGGATATTTGGAAGCCCATAGAGGTCTATGGTGAAAAAGGAAATATCTTCCGTTCAAAACTGGAAAGAAGCTTTCTGAGAAACTGCTCTGTGTTCTGTGAATTCATCTCACAGAGTTACATCTTTCCCTTCAAGAAGCCTTTCGCTAAGGCTGTTCTTGTGGAATTTTTAAAGGGATATTTGGAAGCCCATAGAGGCCTATGGTGAAAAAGGAAATATCTTCCGTTCAAAACTGGAAAGAAGCTTTCTGAGAAACTGCTCTGTGTTCTGTGAATTCATCTCACAGAATTACATCTTATCTTTCAAGAAGCCTTTCGCTAAGGCTGTTCTTGTGGAATTGGCAAAGCGATATTTGGAAGCCCATAGAGGGCTATGGTGAAAAAGGAAATATCTTCCGTTCAAAACTGGAAAGAAGCTTTCTGAGAAACTACTCTGTGTTCTGTTAATTCATCTCACAGAGTTACATCTTTCCCTTCAAGAAGCCTTTCGCTAAGGCTGTTCTTGTGGAATTGGCAAAGCGATATTTGGAAGCCCATAGAGGGCTATGGTGAAAAAGGAAATATCTTCCGTTCAAAACTGGAAAGAAGCTTTCTGAGAAACTGCTCTGTGTTCTGTGAATTCATCTCACAGAGTTACATCTTTCCCTTCAAGAAGCCTTTCGCTAAGGCTGTTCTTGTGGAATTGGCAAAGCGATATTTTTAAGCCCATAGAGGGCTATGGTGAAAAAGGAAATATCTTCCGTTCAAAACTGGAAAGAAGCTTTCTGAGAAACTGCTCTGTGTTCTGTGAATTCATCTCACAGAGTTACATCTTTCCCTTCAAGAAGCCTTTCGTTAAGGCTGTTCTTGTGGAATTGGCAAAGGGATATTTGGAAGCCCATAGAGGACTATGGTGAAAAAGGAAATATCTTCCGTTCAAAACTGGGAAGAAGCTTTCTGAGAAACTGTTCTGTGTTCTGTTAATTCATCTCACAGAGTTATATCTTTCCCTTCAAGAATCCTTTCGCTAAGGCTGTTCTTGTGGAATTGGCAAAGGGATATTTGGAAGCCCATAGAGGGCTATGGTGAAAAAGGAAACAGTTTCCGTTCAAAACTGGAAAGAAGCTTTCTGAGAAACTGCTCTGTGTTCTGTGAATTCATCTCACAGAGTTACATCTTTCCCTTCAAGAAGCCTTTCGCTGAGGCTGTTCTTGTGGAATTGGCAAAGGGATATTTGGAAGCCCATAGAGGCCTATGGTGAAAAAGGAAATATATTCCGTTCAAAACTGGAAAGAAGCTTTCTGAGAAACTGCTCTGTGTTCTGTGAATTCATCTCACAGAGTTACATCTTTCCCTTCAAGAAGCCTTTCGCTAAGGCTGTTCTTGTGGAATTGGCAAAGGGATATTTGGAAGCCCATAGAGGTCTATGGTGAAAAAGGAAATACCTTCCGTTCAAAACTGGAAAGAAGCTTTCTGAGAAACTGCTCTGTGTTCTGTTAATTCATCTCACAGAGTTACATCTTTCCCTTCAAGAAGCCTTTCGCTAAGGCTGTTCTTGTGGAATTGGCAAGGGGATATTTGGAAGCCCATAGAGGCCTATGGTGAAAAAGGAAATATCTTCCTTTCAAAACTGGAAAGAAGCTTTCTGAGAAACTGTTCTGTGTTCTGTGAATTCATCTCACAGAATTACATCTTTCCCTTCAAGAAGCCTTTCGCTAAGACTGTTCTTGTGGAATTGGCAAAGCGATATTTGGAAGCCCATAGAGGGCTATGGTGAAAAAGGAAATATCTTCCGTTCAAAACTGGAAAGAAGCTTTCTGAGAAACTGCTCTGTGTTCTGTTAATTCATCTCACAGAGTTACATCTTTCCCTTCAAGAAGCCTTTCGCTAAGGCTGTTCTTGTGGAATTCGCAAAGGGATATTTGGAAGCCCATAGAGGGCTATGGTGAAAAAGGAAATATCTTCCGTTCAAAACTGGAAAGAAGCTTTCTGAGAAACTGCTCTGTGTTCTGTGAATTCATCTCACAGAGTTACATCTTTCCCTTCAAGAAGCCTTTCGCTAAGGCTGTTCTTGTGGAATTGGCAAAGGGATATTTGGAAGCCCATAGAGGGCTATTTTGAAAAAGGAAATATCTTCCGTTCAAAACTGGAAAGAAGCTTTCTGAGAAACTGCTCTGTGTTCTGTGAATTCATCTCACAGAGTTACATCTTTCCCTTCAAGAAGCCTTTCGTTAAGGCTGTTCTTGTGGAATTGGCAAAGGGATATTTGGAAGCCCATAGAGGACTATGGTGAAAAAGGAAATATCTTCCGTTCAAAACTGGGAAGAAGCTTTCTGAGAAACTGTTCTGTGTTCTGTTAATTCATCTCACAGAGTTACATCTTTCCCTTCAAGAAGCCTTTCGCTAAGGCTGTTCTTGTGGAATTGGCAAAGGGATATTTGGAAGCCCATAGAGGGCTATGGTGAAAAAGGAAATAGTTTCCGTTCAAAACTGGAAAGAAGCTTTCTGAGAAACTGCTCTGTGTTCTGTTAATTCATCTCACAGAGTTACATCTTTCCCTTCAAGAAGCCTTTCGCTGAGGCTGTTCTTGTGGAATTGGCAAAGGGATATTTGGAAGCCCATAGAGGACTATGGTGAAAAAGGAAATATCTTCCGTTCAAAACTGGAAAGAAGCTTTCTGAGAAACTGCTCTGTGTTCTGTGAATTCATCTCACAGAGTTACATCTTTCCCTTCAAAAAGCCTTCCGCTAAGGCTGTTCTTGTGGAATTGGCAAAGGGATATTTGGAAGCCCATAGAGGTCTAGGGTGAAAAAGGAAATATCTTCCGTTCAAAACTGGAAAGAAGCTTTCTGAGAAACTGCTCTGTGTTCTGTTAATTCATCTCACAGAGTTACATCTTTCCCTTCAAGAAGCCTTTCGCTAAGGCTGTTCTTGTGGAATTGGCAAAGGGATATTTGGAAGCCCATAGAGGCCTATGGTGAAAAAGGAAATATCTTCCTTTCAAAACTGGAAAGAAGCTTTCTGAGAAACTGCTCTGTGTTCTGTGAATTCATCTCACAGAACTACATCTTTCCCTTCAAGAAGCCTTTCGCTAAGGCTGTTCTTGTGGAATTGGCAAAGCGATATTTCGAAGCCCATAGAGGGCTATGGTGAAAAAGGAAATATCTTCCGTTCAAAACTGGAAAGAAGCTTTCTGAGAAACTGCTCTGTGTTCTGTGAATTCATCTCACAGAGTTACATCTTTCCCTTCAAGAAGCCTTTCGCTAAGGCTGTTCTTGTGGAATTGGCAAAGGGATATTTGGAAGCCCATAGAGGGCTATGGTGAAAAAGGAAATAACTTCCGTTCAAAACTGGAAAGAAGCTTTCTGAGAAACTGCTCTGTGTTCTGTGAATTCATCTCACAGAGTTACATCTTTCCCTTCAAGAAGCCTTTCGTTAAGGCTGTTCTTGTGGAATTGGCAAAGGGATATTTGGAAGCCCATAGAGGACTATGGTGAAAAAGGAAATATCTTCCGTTCAAAACTGGGAAGAAGCTTTCTGAGAAACTGTTCTGTGTTCTGTGAATTCATCTCACAGAGTTACATCTTTCCCTTCAAGAAGCCTTTCGCTAAGGCTGTTCTTGTGGAATTGGCAAAGGGATATTTGGAAGCCCATAGAGGGCTATGGTGAAAAAGGAAATAGTTTCCGTTCAAAACTGGAAAGAAGCTTTCTGAGAAACTGCTCTGTGTTCTGTGAATTCATCTCACAGAGTTACATCTTTCCCTTCAAGAAGCCTTTCGCTGAGGCTGTTCTTGTGGAATTGGCAAAGGGATATTTGGAAGCCCATAGAGGCCTATGGTGAAAAAGGAAATATCTTCCGTTCAAAACTGGAAAGAAGCTTTCTGAGAAACTGCTCTGTGTTCTGTGAATTCATCTCACAGAGTTACATCTTTCCCTTCAAGAAGCCTTTCGCTAAGGCTGTTCTTGTGGAATTGGCAAGGGGATATTTGGAAGCCCATAGAGGCCTATGGTGAAAAAGGAAATATCTTCCTTTCAAAACTGGAAAGAAGCTTTCTGAGAAACTGCTCTGTGTTCTGTGAATTCATCTCACAGAATTACATCTTTCCCTTCAAGAAGCCTTTCGCTAAGGCTGTTCTTGTGGAATTGGCAAAGCGATATTTGGAAGCCCATAGAGGGCTATGGTGAAAAAGGAAAAATCTTCCGTTCAAAACTGGAAAGAAGCTTTCTGAGAAACTGCTCTGTGTTCTGTGAACTCATCTCACAGAGTTACATCTTTACCTTCAAGAAGCCTTTCGTTAAGGCTGTTCTTGTGGAATTGGCAAAGGGATATTTGGAAGCCCATAGAGGACTATGGTGAAAAAGGAAATATATTCCGTTCAAAACTGGGAAGAAGCTTTCTGAGAAACTGTTCTGTGTTCTGTTAATTCATCTCACAGAGTTACATCTTTCCCTTCAAGAAGCCTTTCGCTAAGGCTGTTCTTGTGGAATTGGCAAAGGGATATTTGGAAGCCCATAGAGGGCTATGGTGAAAAAGGAAATAGTTTCCGTTCAAAACTGGAAAGAAGCTTTCTGAGAAACTGCTCTGTGTTCTGTTAATTCATCTCACAGAGTTACATCTTTCCCTTCAAGAAGCCTTTCGCTGAGGCTGTTCTTGTGGAATTGGCAAAGGGATATTTGGAAGCCCATAGAGGACTATGGTGAAAAAGGAAATATCTTCCGTTCAAAACTGGAAAGAAGCTTTCTGAGAAACTGCTCTGTGTTCTGTGAATTCATCTCACAGAGTTACATCTTTCCCTTCAAGAAGCCTTTCGCTAAGGCTGTTCTTGTGGAATTGGCAAAGGGATATTTGGAAGCCCATAGAGGTCTAGGGTGAAAAAGGAAATATCTTCCGTTCAAAACTGGAAAGAAGCTTTCTGAGAAACTGCTCTGTGTTCTGTTAATTCATCTCACAGAGTTACATCTTTCCCTTCAAGAAGCCTTTCGCTAAGGCTGTTCTTGTGGAATTGGCAAAGGGATATTTGGAAGACCATAGAGGCCTATGGTGAAAAAGGAAATATCTTCCTTTCAAAACTGGAAAGAAGCTTTCTGAGAAACTGCTCTGTGTTCTGTGAATTCATCTCACAGAATTACATCTTTCCCTTCAAGAAGCCTTTCGCTAAGGCTGTTCTTGTGGAATTGGCAAAGCGATATTTGGAAGCCCATAGAGGGCTATGGTGAAAAAGGAAATATCTTCCGTTCAAAACTGGAAAGAAGCTTTCTGAGAAACTGCTCTGGGTTCTGTTAATTCATCTCAAAGAGTTACATCTTTCCCTTGAAGAAGCCTTTCGCTAAGGCTGTTCTTGTGGAATTGGCAAAGGGATATTTGGAAGCCCATAGAGGCCTATGGTGAAAAAGGAAATATCTTCCGTTCAAAACTGGAAAGAAGCTTTCTGAGAAACTGCTCTGTGTTCTGTGAATTCATCTCACAGTGTTACATCTTTCAATTCAAGAAGCCTTTCGCTGAGGCTGTTCTTGTGGAATTGGCAAAGGGATATTTGGAAGCCCATAGAGGGCTATGGTGAAAAAGGAAATATCTTCCGTTCAAAACTGGAAAGAAGCTTTCTGAGAAACTGCTCTGTGTTCTGTGAATTCATCTCACAGAGTTACATCTTTCCCTTCAAGAAGCCTTTCGCTGAGGCTGTTCTTGTGGAATTGGCAAAGGGATATTTGGAAGCCCATAGAGGCCTATGGTGAAAAAGGAAATATCTTCCGTTCAAAACTGGAAAGAAGCTTTCTGAGAAACTGCTCTGTGTTCTGTGAATTCATCTCACAGAGTTACATCTTTCCCTTCAAGAAGCCTTTCGCTAAGGCTGTTCTTGTGGAATTGGCAAAGCGATATTTGGAAGCACATAGAGGGCTATGGTGAAAAAGGAAATATCTTCCGTTCAAAACTGGAAAGAAGCTTTCTGAGAAACTGCTCTGTGTTCTGTGAATTCATCTCACAGAGTTACATCTTTCCCTTCAAGAAGCCTTTCGCTAAGGCTGTTCTTGTGGAATTGGCAAAGGGATATTTGGAAGCCCATAGAGGGCTATGGTGAAAAAGGAAATATCTTCCGTTCAAAACTGGAAAGAAACTTTCTGAGAAACTGCTCTGTGTTCTGTGAATTCATCTCACAGAGTTACATCTTTCCCTTCAAGAAGCCTTTCGTTAAGGCTGTTCTTGTGGAATTGGCAAAGGGATATTTGGAAGCCCATAGAGGACTATGGTGAAAAAGGAAATATCTTCCGTTCAAAACTGGGAAGAAGCTTTCTGAGAAACTGTTCTGTGTTCTGTTAATTCATCTCACAGAGTTACATCTTTCCCTTCAAGAAGCCTTTCGCTAAGGCTGTTCTTGTGGAATTGGCAAAGGGATATTTGGAAGCCCATAGAGGGCTATGGTGAAAAAGGAAATAGTTTCCGTTCAAAACTGGAAAGAAGCTTTCTGAGAAACTGCTCTGTGTTCTGTTAATTCATCTCACAGAGTTACATCTTTCCCTTCAAGAAGCCTTTCGCTGAGGCTGTTCTTGTGGAATTGGCAAAGGGATATTTGGAAGCCCATAGAGGACTATGGTGAAAAAGGAAATATCTTCCGTTCAAAACTGGAAAGAAGCTTTCTGAGAAACTGCTCTGTGTTCTGTGAATTCATCTCACAGAGTTACATCTTTCCCTTCAAGAAGCCTTTCGCTAAGGCTGTTCTTGTGGAATTGGCAAAGGGATATTTGGAAGCCCATAGAGGTCTAGGGTGAAAAAGGAAATATCTTCCGTTCAAAACTGGAAAGAAGCTTTCTGAGAAACTGCTCTGTGTTCTGTTAATTCATCTCACAGAGTTACATCTTTCCCTTCAAGAAGCCTTTCGCTAAGGCTGTTCTTGTGGAATTGGCAAAGGGATATTTGGAAGCCCATAGAGGCCTATGGTGAAAAAGGAAATATCTTCCTTTCAAAACTGGAAAGAAGCTTTCTGAGAAACTGCTCTGTGTTCTGTGAATTCATCTCACAGAATTACATCTTTCCCTTCAAGAAGCCTTTCGCTAAGGCTGTTCTTGTGGAATTGGCAAAGCGATATTTGGAAGCCCATAGAGGGCTATGGTGAAAAAGGAATTATCTTCCGTTCAAAACTGGAAAGAAGCTTTCTGAGAAACTGCTCTGTGTTCTGTTAATTCATCTCAAAGAGTTACATCTTTCCCTTGAAGAAGCCTTTCGCTAAGGCTGTTCTTGTGGAATTGGCAAAGGGATATTTGGAAGCCCATAGAGGCCTATGGTGAAAAAGGAAATATCTTCCGTTCAAAACTGGAAAGAAGCTTTCTGAGAAACTGCTCTGTGTTCTGTGAATTCATCTCACAGTGTTACATCTTTCAATTCAAGAAGCCTTTCGCTGAGGCTGTTCTTGTGGAATTGGCAAAGGGATATTTGGAAGCCCATCGAGGGCTATGGTGAAAAAGGAAATATCTTCCGTTCAAAACTGGAAAGAAGCTTTCTGAGAAACTGCTCTGTGTTCTGTGAATTCATCTCACAGAGTTACATCTTTCCCTTCAAGAAGCCTTTCGCTGAGGCTGTTCTTGTGGAATTGGCAAAGGGATATTTGGAAGCCCATAGAGGCCTATGGTGAAAAAGGAAATATCTTCCGTTCAAAACTGGAAAGAAGCTTTCTGAGAAACTGTTCTGTGTTCTGTGAATTCATCTCACAGAGTTACATCTTTCCCTTCAAGAAGCCTTTCGCTAAGCCTGTTCTTGTGGAATTGGCAAAGGGATATTTGGAAGCCCATAGAGGTCTATGGTGAAAAAGGAAATATCTTCCGTTCAAAACTGGAAAGAAGCTTTCTGAGAAACTGCTCTGTGTTCTGTAAATTCATCTCACAGAGTTACATCTTTCCCTTCAAGAACGCTTTCGCTAAGGCTGTTCTTGTGGAATTGGCAAAGGGATATTTGGAAGCCCATAGAGGCCTATGGTGAAAAAGGAAATATCTTCCTTTCAAAACTGGAAAGAAGCTTTCTGAGAAACTGCTCTGTGTTCTGTGAATTCATCTCACAGAATTACATCTTATCTTTCAAGAAGCCTCTCTCTAAGGCTGTTCTTGTGGAATTGGCAAAGCGATATTTGGAAGCCCATAGAGGGCTATGGTGAAAAAGGAAATATCTTCCGTTCAAAACTGGAAAGAAGCTTTCTGAGAAACTGCTCTGTGTTCTGTTAATTCATCTCACAGAGTTACATCTTTCCCTTCAAGAAGCCTTTCGCTAAGGCTGTTCTTGTGGAATTGGCAAAGGGATATTTGGAAGCCCATAGAGGGCTATGGTGAAAAAGGAAATATCTTCCGTTCAAAACTGGAAAGAAGCTTTCTGAGAAACTGCTCTGTGTTCTGTGAATTCATCTCACAGAGTTACATCTTTCCCTTCAAGAAGCCTTTCGTTAAGGCTGTTCTTGTGGAATTGGCAAAGGGATATTTGGAAGCCCATAGAGGACTATGGTGAAAAAGGAAATATCTTCCGTTCAAAACTGGGAAGAAGCTTTCTGAGAAACTGTTGTGTGTTCTGTGAATTCATCTCACAGAGTTACATCTTTCCCTTCAAGAAGCCTTTCGCTAAGGCTGTTCTTGTGGAATTGGCAAAGGGATATTTGGAAGACCATAGAGGGCTATGGTGAAAAAGGAAATAGTTTCCGTTCAAAACTGGAAAGAAGCTTTCTGAGAAACTGCTCTGTGTTCTGTGAATTCATCTCACAGAGTTACAACTTTCCCTTCAAGAAGCCTTTCGCTGAGGCTGTTCTTGTGGAATTGGCAAAGGTATATTTGGAAGCCCATAGAGGCCTATGGTGAAAAAGGAAATATCTTCCGTTCAAAACTGGAAAGAAGCTTTCTGAGAAACTGCTCTGTGTTCTGTGAATTCATCTCACAGAGTTACATCTTTCCCTTCAAGAAGCCTTTCGCTAATTCTGTTCTTGTGGAATTGGCAAAGGGATATTTGGAAGCCCATAGAGGTCTATGGTGAAAAAGGAAATATCTTCCGTTCAAAACTGGAAAGAAGCTTTCTGAGAAACTGCTCTGTGTTCTGTTAATTCATCTCACAGAGTTACACCTTTCCCTTCAAGAAGCCTTTCGCTGAGGCTCTTCTTGTGGAATTGGCAAATGGATATTTGGAAGCCCATAGAGGGCTATGGTGAAAAAGGAAATATCTTCCGTTCAAAACTGGAAAGAAGCTTTCTGAGAAACTGCTCTGTGTTCTGTGAATTCATCTCACAGAGTTACATCTTTCCCTTCAAGAAGCCTTTCGCTAAGGCTGTTCTTGTGGAATTGGCAAAGGGATATTTGGAAGCCCATAGAGGGCTATGGTGAAAAAGGAAATATCTTCCGTTAAAAACTGGAAAGAAGCTTTCTGAGAAACTGCTCTGTGTTCTGTGAATTCATCTCACAGAGTTACATCTTTCCCTTCAAGAAGCCTTTCGCTAAGGCTGTTCTTGTGGAATTGGCAAAGGGATATTTGGAAGCCCATAGAGGCCTATGGTGAAAAAGGAAATATCTTCCTTTCAAAACTGGAAAGAAGCTTTCTGAGAAACTGCTCTGTGTTCTGTGAATTCATCTCACAGAGTTACATCTTTCCCTTCAAGAAGCCTTTCGCTAAGGCTGTTCTTGTGGAATTGGCAAAGGGATATTTGGAAGCCCATAGAGGGCTATGGTTAAAAAGGAAATATCTTCCGTTCAAAACTGGAAAGAAGCTTTCTGAGAATCTGCTCTGTGTTCTGTGAATTCATCTCACAGAGTTACATCTTTCCCTTCAAGAAGCCTTTCGCTAAGGCTGTTCTTGTGGAATTGGCAAAGGGATATTTGGAAGCCCATAGAGGGCTATGGTGAAAAAGGAAATAACTTCCGTTCAAAACTGGAAAGAAGCTTTCTGAGAAACTGCTCTGTGTTCTGTGATTTCATCTCACAGAGTTACATCTTTCCCTTCAAGAAGCCTTTCGCTAAGGCTGTTCTTGTGGAATTGGCAAAGGGATATTTGGAAGCCCATAGAGGCCTATGGTGAAAAAGGAAATATCTTCCTTTCAAAACTGGAAAGAAGCTTTCTGAGAAACTGCTCTGTGTTCTGTGAATTCATCTCACAGAGTTACATCTTTCCCTTCAAGATGCCTTTCGCTAAGGCTGCTCTTGTGGTATTGGCAAAGGGATATTTGGAAGCCCATAGAGGTCTATGGTGAAAAAGGAAATATCTTCCGTTCAAAACTGGAAAGAAGCTTTCTGAGAAACTGCTCTGTGTTCTGTGAATTCATCTCACAGAGTTACATCTTTCCCTTCAAGAAGCCTTTCGCTAAGGCTGTTCTTGTGGAATTTTTAAAGGGATATTTGGAAGCCCATAGAGGCCTATGGTGAAAAAGGAAATATCTTCCGTTCAAAACTGGAAAGAAGCTTTCTGAGAAACTGCTCTGTGTTCTGTGAATTCATCTCACAGAATTACATCTTTCCCTTCAAGAAGCCTTTCGCTAAGGCTGTTCTTGTGGAATTGGCAAAGCGATATTTGGAAGCCCATAGAGGGCTATGGTGAAAAAGGAAATATCTTCCGTTCAAAACTGGAAGGAAGCTTTCTGAGAAACTGCTCTGTGTTCTATTAATTCATCTCACAGAGTTACATCTTTCCCTTCAAGAAGCCTTTCGCTAAGGCTGTTCTTGTGGAATTGGCAAAGGGATATTTGGAAGCCCATAGAGGGCTATGGTGAAAAAGTAAATATCTTCCGTTCAAAACTGGAAAGAAGCTTTCTGAGAAACTGCTCTGTGTTCTGTTAATTCATCTCACAGAGTTACATCTTTCCCTTCAAGAAGCCTTTCGCTAAGGCTGTTCGTGTGGAATTGGCAAAGGGATATTTGGAAGGCCATAGAGGCCTATGGTGAAAAGGGAAATATCTTCCGTTCAAAACTGGAAAGAAGCTTTCTGAGAAACTGCTCTGTGTTCTGTGAATTCATCGCAAAGAGTTACATCTTTCCTTTCAAGAAGCCTTTCGTTAAGGCTGTTCTTGTGGAATTGGCAAAGGGATATTTGGAAGCCCATAGAGGACTATAGTGAAAAAGGAAATATCTTCCGTTCAAAACTGGGAAGAAGCTTTCTGAGAAACTGTTCTGTGTTCTGTTAATTCATCTCACAGAGTTACATCTTTCCCTTCAAGAATCCTTTCGCTAAGGCTGTTCTTGTGGAATTGGCAAAGGGATATTTGGAAGCCCATAGAGGGCTATGGTGAAAAAGGAAATAGTTTCCGTTCAAAACTGGAAAGAAGCTTTCTGAGAAACTGCTCTGTGTTCTGTTAATTCATCTCACAGAGTTACATCTTTCCCTTCAAGAAGCCTTTCGCTGAGGCTGTTCTTGTGGAATTGGCAAAGGGATATTTGGAAGCCCATAGAGGCCTATGGTGAAAAAGGAAATATCTTCCGTTCAAAACTGGAAAGAAGCTTTCTGAGAAACTGCTCTGTGTTCTGTGAATTCATCTCACAGAGTTACATCTTTCCCTTCAAGAAGCCTTTCGCTAAGGCTGTTCTTGTGGAATTGGCAAAGGGATATTTGGAAGCCCATAGAGGTCTATGGTGAAAAAGGAAATATCTTCCGTTCAAAACTGGAAAGAAGCTTTCTGAGAAACTGCTCTGTGTTCTGTTAATTCATCTCACAGAGTTACATCTTTCCCTTCAAGAAGCCTTTCGCTAAGGCTGTTCTTGTGGAATTGGCAAGGGGATATTTGGAAGCCCATAGAGGCCTATGGTGAAAAAGGAAATATCTTCCTTTCAAAACTGGAAAGAAGCTTTCTGAGAAACTGGTCTGTGTTCTGTGAATTCATCTCACAGAATTACATCTTTCCCTTCAAGAAGCCTTTCGCTAAGGCTGTTCTTGTGGAATTGGCAAAGCGATATTTGGAAGCCCATAGAGGGCTACGGTGAAAAAGGAAATATCTTCCGTTCAAAACTGGAAAGAAGCTTTCTGAGAAACTGCTCTGTGTTCTGTGAATTCATCTCACAGAGTTACATCTTTCCCTTCAAGAAGCCTTTCGCTAAGGCTGTTCTTGTGGAATTGGCAAAGGGATATTTGGAAGCCCATAGAGGGCTATGGTGAAAAAGGAAATATCTTCCGTTCAAAACTGGAAAGAAGCTTTCTGAGAAACTGCTCTGTGTTCTGTGAATTCATCTCACAGAGTTACATCTTTCCCTTCAAGAAGCCTTTCGCTAAGGCTGTTCTTGTGGAATTGGCAAAGGGATATTTGGAAGCCCATAGAGGGCTATGGTGAAAAAGGAAATATCTTCCGTTCAAAACTGGAAAGAAGCTTTCTGAGAAACTGCTCTGTGTTCTGTGAATTCATCTCACAGAGTTACATCTTTACCTTCAAGAAGCCTTTCGTTAAGGCTGTTCTTGTGGAATTGGCAAAGGGATATTTGGAAGCCCTTAGAGGACTATGGTGAAAAAGGAAATATCTTCCGTTCAAAACTGGGAAGAAGCTTTCTGAGAAACTGTTCTGTGTTCTGTTAATTCATCTCACAGAGTTACATCTTTCCCTTCAAGAAGCCTTTCGCTAAGGCTGTTCTTGTGGAATTGGCAAAGGGATATTTGGAAGCCCATAGAGGGCTATGGTGAAAAAGGAAATAGTTTCCGTTCAAAACTGGAAAGAAGCTTTCTGAGAAACTGCTCTGTGTTCAGTTAATTCATCTCACAGAGTTACATCTTTCCCTTCAAGAAGCCTTTCGCTGAGGCTGTTCTTGTGGAATTGGCAAAGGGATATTTGGAAGCCCATAGAGGACTATGGTGAAAAAGGAAATATCTTCCGTTCAAAACTGGAAAGAAGCTTTCTGAGAAACTGCTCTGTGTTCTGTGAATTCATCTCACAGAGTTACATCTTTCCCTTCAAGAAGCCTTTCGCTAAGGCTGTTCTTGTGGAATTGGCAAAGGGATATTTGGAAGCCCATAGAGGTCTAGGGTGAAAAAGGAAATATCTTCCGTTCAAAACTGGAAATAAGCTTTCTGAGAAACTGCTCTGTGTTCTGTTAATTCATCTCACAGAGTTACATCTTTCCTTTCAAGAAGCCTTTCTCTAAGGCTGTTCTTGTGGAATTGGCAAAGGGATATTTGGAAGCCCATAGAGGCCTATGGTGAAAAAGGAAATATCTTCCGTTCAAAACTGGAAAGAAGCTTTCTGAGAAACTGCTCTGTGTTCTGTGAATTCATCTCACAGAATTACATCTTTCCCTTCAAGAAGCCTTTCGCTAAGGCTGTTCTTGTGGTATTGGCAAAGCGATATTTGGAAGCCCATAGAGGGCTATGGTGAAAAAGGAAATATCTTCCGTTCAAAACTGGAAAGAAGCTTTCTGAGAAACTGCTCTGTGTTCTGTGAATTCATCTCACAGAGTTACATCTTTCCCTTCAAGAAGCCTTTTGCTAAGGCTGTTCTTGTGGAATTGGCAAAGGGATACTTGGAAGCCCTTAGAGGGCTATGGTGAAAAAGGAAATATCTTCCGTTCAAAACTGGAAAGAAGCTTTCTGAGAAACTGCTCTGTGTTCTGTGAATTCATCTCACAGAGTTACATCTTTCCCTTCAAGAAGCCTTTCGCTAAGGCTGTTCTTGTGGAATTGGCAAGGGGATATTTGGAAGCCCTTAGAGGCCTATGGTGAAAAAGGAAATATCTTCCTTTCAGAACTGGAAAGAAGCTTTCTGAGAAACTGCTCTGTGTTCTGTGAATTCATCTCACAGAATTACATCTTTCCCTTCAAGAAGCCTTTCGCTAAGGCTGTTCTTGTGGAATTGGCAAAGCGATATTTGGAAGCCCATAGAGGGCTATGGTGAAAAAGGAAATATCTTCCGTTCAAAACTGGAAAGAAGCTTTCTGAGAAACTGCTCTGTGTTCTGTGAATTCATCTCACAGAGTTACATCTTTCCCTTCAAGAAGCCTTTCGCTAAGGCTGTTCTTGTGGAATTGGCAAAGGGATATTTGGAAGCCCAAAGAGGGCTATGGTGAAAAAGGAAATATCTTCCGTTCAAAACTGGAAAGAAGCTTTCTGAGAAACTGCTCTGTGTTCTGTGAATTCATCTCACAGAGTTACATCTTTCCCTTCAAGAAGCCTTTCGCTAAGGCTGTTCTTGTGGATATGGCAAAGGGATATTTGGAAGCCCATAGAGGGCTATGGTGAAAAAGGAAATATCTTCCGTTCAAAACTGGAAAGAAGCTTTCTGAGAAACTGCTCTGTGTTCTGTGAATTCATCTCACAGATTTACATCTTTCCCTTCAAGAAGCCTTTCGCTAAGGCTGTTCTTGTGGAATTGGCAAAGGGATATTTGGAAGCCCATAGAGGCCTATGGTGAAAAAGGAAATATCTTCCGTTCAAAACTGGAAAGAAGCTTTCTGAGAAACTGCTCTGTGTTCTGTGAATTCATCTCACAGAGTTACATCTTTCCCTTCAAGAAGCCTTTCGCTAAGGCTGTTCTTGTGGAATTGGCAAAGGGATATTTGGAAGCCCATAGAGGTCTATGGTGAAAAAGGAAATATCTTCCGTTCAAAACTGGAAAGAAGCTTTCTGAGAAACTGCTCTGTGTTCTGTAAATTCATCTCACAGAGTTACATCTTTCCCTTCAAAAAGGCTTTCGCTAAGGCTGTTCTTGTGGAATTGGCAAAGGGATATTTGGAAGCCCATAGAGGCCTATGGTGAAAAAGGAAATATCTTCCTTTCAAAACTGGAAAGAAGCTTTCTGAGAAACTGCTCTGTGTTCTGTGAATTCATCTCACAGAATTACATCTTATCTTTCAAGAAGCCTTTCGCTAAGGCTGTTCTTGTGGAATTGGCAAAGCGATATTTGGAAGCCCATAGAGGGCTATGGTGAAAAAGGAAATATCTTCCGTTCAAAACTGGAAAGAAGCTTTCTGAGAAACTACTCTGTGTTCTGTTAATTCATCTCACCGAGTTACATCTTTCCCTTCAAGAAGCCTTTCGCTAAGGCTGTTCTTGTGGAATTGGCAAAGCGATATTTGGAAGCCCATAGAGGGCTATGGTGAAAAAGGAAATATCTTCCGTTCAAAACTGGAAAGAAGCTTTCCGAGAAACTGCTCTGTGTTCTGTGAATTCATCTCACAGAGTTACATCTTTCCCTTCAAGAAGCCTTTCGCTAAGCCTGTTCTTGTGGAATTGGCAAAGCGATATTTGGAAGCCCATAGAGGGCTATGGTGAAAAAGGAAATATCTTCCGTTCAAAACTGGAAAGAAGCTTTCTGAGAAACTGCTCTGTGTTCTGTGAATTCATCTCACAGAGTTACATCTTTCCCTTCAAGAAGCCTTTCGTTAAGGCTGTTCTTGTGGAATTGGCAAAGGGATATTTGGAAGCCCATAGAGGACTATGGTGAAAAAGGAAATATCTTCCTTTCAAAACTGGAAAGAAGCTTTCTGAGAAACTGCTCTGTGTTCTGTGAATTCATCTCACAGAATTACATCTTATCTTTCAAGAAGCCTTTCGCTAAGGCTGTTCTTGTGGAATTGGCAAAGCGATATTTG
The DNA here is from genome assembly GCF_047675955.1 of Chlorocebus sabaeus. Classification (NCBI taxonomy): domain Eukaryota; kingdom Metazoa; phylum Chordata; class Mammalia; order Primates; family Cercopithecidae; genus Chlorocebus; species Chlorocebus sabaeus. The sequence continues at coordinate 561,815 of NW_027328181.1, forward strand.
GAAGCCCATAGAGGGCTATGGTGAAAAAGGAAATATCTTCCGTTCAAAACTGGAAAGAAGCTTTCTGAGAAACTACTCTGTGTTCTGTTAATTCATCTCACAGAGTTACATCTTTCCTTTCAAGAAGCCTTTCGCTAAGGCTGTTCTTGTGGAATTGGCAAAGCGATATTTGGAAGCCCATAGAGGGCTATGGTGAAAAAGGAAATATCTTCCGTTCAAAACTGGAAAGAAGCTTTCTGAGAAACTGCTCTGTGTTCTGTGAATTCATCTCACAGAGTTACATCTTTCCCTTCAAGAAGCCTTTCGCTAAGGCTGTTCTTGTGGAATTGGCAAAGGGATATTTGGAAGCCCATAGAGGGCTAGGGTGAAAAAGGAAATATCTTCCGTTCAAAACTGGAAATAAGCTTTCTGAGAAACTGCTCTGTGTTCTGTTAATTCATCTCACAGAGTTACATCTTTCCTTTCAAGAAGCCTTTCGCTAAGGCTGTTCTTGTGGAATTGGCAAAGGGATATTTGGAAGCCCATAGAGGCCTATGGTGAAAAAGGAAATATCTTCCGTTCAAAACTGGAAAGAAGGTTTCTGAGAAACTGCTCTGTGTTCTGTGAATTCATCTCACAGAATTACATCTTTCCCTTCAAGAAGCCTTTCGCTAAGGCTGTTCTTGTGGAATTGGCAAAGCGATATTTGGAAGCCCATAGAGGGCTATGGTGAAAAAGGAAATATCTTCCGTTCAAAACTGGAAAGAAGCTTTCTGAGAAACTGCTCTGTGTTCTGTGAATTCATCTCACAGAGTTACATCTTTCCCTTCAAGAAGCCTTTTGCTAAGGCTGTTCTTGTGGAATTGGCAAAGGGATATTTGGAAGCCCATAGAGGGCTATGGTGAAAAAGGAAATATCTTCCGTTCAAAACTGGAAAGAAGCTTTCTGAGAAACTGCTCTGTGTTCTGTGAATTCATCTCACAGAGTTACATCTTTCCCTTCAAGAAGCCTTTCGCTAAGGCTGTTCTTGTGGAATTGGCAAGGGGATATTTGGAAGCCCTTAGAGGCCTATGGTGAAAAAGGAAATATCTTCCTTTCAAAACTGGAAAGAAGCTTTCTGAGAAACTGCTCTGTGTTCTGTGAATTCATCTCACAGAATTACATCTTTCCCTTCAAGAAGCCTTTCGCTAAGGCTGTTCTTGTGGAATTGGCAAAGCGATATTTGGAAGCCCATAGAGGGCTATGGTGAAAAAGGAAATATCTTCCGTTCAAAACTGGAAAGAAGCTTTCTGAGAAACTGCTCTGTGTTCTGTGAATTCATCTCACAGAGTTACATCTTTCCCTTCAAGAAGCCTTTCGCTAAGGCTGTTCTTGTGGAATTGGCAAAGGGATATTTGGAAGCCCATAGAGGGCTATGGTGAAAAAGGAAATATCTTCCGTTCAAAACTGGAAAGAAGCTTTCTGAGAAACTGCTCTGTGTTCTGTGAATTCATCTCACAGAGTTACATCTTTCCCTTCAAGAAGCCTTTCGCTAAGGCTGTTCTTGTGGAATTGGCAAAGCGATATTTGGAAGCCCATAGATTGCTATGGTGAAAAAGGAAATATCTTCCGTTCAAAACTGGAAAGAAGCTTTCTGAGAAACTGCTCTGTGTTCTGTGAATTCATCTCACAGAGTTACATCTTTCCCTTCAAGAAGCCTTTCGCTAAGGCTGTTCTTGTGGAATTCGCAAAGGAATATTTGGAAGCCCATAGAGGGCTATGGTGAAAAAGGAAATATCTTCCGTTCAAAACTGGAAAGAAGCTTTCTGAGAAACTGCTCTGTGTTCTGTGAATTCATCTCACAGAGTTACATCTTTCCCTTCAAGAAGCCTTTCGTTAAGGCTGTTCTTGTGGAATTGGCAAAGTGTTATTTGGAAGCCCATAGAGGACTATGGTGAAAAAGGAAATATCTTCCGTTCAAAACTGGGAAGAAGCTTTCTGAGAAACTGTTCTGTGTTCTGTTAATTCATCTCACAGAGTTACATCTTTCCCTTCAAGAAGCCTTTCGCTAAGGCTGTTCTTGTGGAATTGGCAAAGGGATATTTGGAAGCCCATAGAGGTCTATGGTGAAAAAGGAAATATCTTCCGTTCAAAACTGGAAAGAAGCTTTCTGAGAAACTGCTCTGTGTTCTGTTAATTCATCTCACAGAGTTACATCTTTCCCTTCAAGAAGCCTTTCGCTAAGGCGGTTCTTGTGGAATTGGCAAAGGGATATTTGGAAGCCCATAGAGGCCTATGGTGAAAAAGGAAATATCTTCCTTTCAAAACTGGAAAGAAGCTTTCTGAGAAACTGCTCTGTGTTCTGTGAATTCATCTCACAGAATTACATCTTTCCCTTCAAGAAGCCTTTCGCTAAGGCTGTTCTTGTGGAATTGGCAAAGCGATATTTGGAAGCCCATAGAGGGCTATTGTGAAAAAGGAAATATCTTCCGTTCAAAACTGGAAAGAAGCTTTCTGAGAAACTGCTCTGTGTTCTGTGAATTCATCTCACAGAGTTACATCTTTCCCTTCAAGAAGCCTTTCGCTAAGGCTGTTCTTGTGGAATTGGCAAAGGGATATTTGGAAGCCCATAGACGGCTATGTTGAAAAAGGAAATATCTTCCGTTCAAAACTGGAAAGAACCTTTCTGAGAAACTGCTCTGTGTTCTGTGAATTCATCTCACAGAGTTACATCTTTCCCTTCAAGAAGCCTTTCGCTAAGGCTGTTCTTGTGGAATTGGCAAAGGGATATTTGGAAGCCCATAGAGGGCTATGGTGAAAAAGGAAATATCTTCCGTTCAAAACTGGAAAGAAGCTTTCTGAGAAACTGCTCTGTGTTCTGTGAATTCATCTCACAGAGTTACATCTTTCCCTTCAAGAAGCCTTTCGCTAAGGCTGTTCTTGTGGAATTGGCAAAGGGATATTTGGAAGCCCATAGAGGCCTATGGTGAAAAAGGAAATATCTTCCGTTCAAAACTGGAAAGAAGCTTTCTGAGAAACTGCTCTGTGTTCTGTGAATTCATCTCACAGAGTTACATCTTTCCCTTCAAGAAGCCTTTCGCTAAGGCTGTTCTTGTGGAATTGGCAAAGGGATATTTGGAAGCCCATAGAGGTCTATGGTGAAAAAGGAAATATCTTCCGTTCAAAACTGGAAAGAAGCTTTCTGAGAAACTGCTCTGTGTTCTGTAAATTCATCTCACAGAGTTACATCTTTCCCTTCAAAAAGGCTTTCGCTAAGGCTGTTCTTGTGGAATTGGCAAAGGGATATTTGGAAGCCCATAGAGGCCTATGGTGAAAAAGGAAATATCTTCCTTTCAAAACTGGAAAGAAGCTTTCTGAGAAACTGCTCTGTGTTCTGTGAATTCATCTCACAGAATTACATCTTATCTTTCAAGAAGCCTTTCGCTAAGGCTGTTCTTGTGGAATTGGCAAAGCGATATTTGGAAGCCCTTAGAGGGCTATGGTGAAAAAGGAAATATCTTCCGTTCAAAACTGGAAAGAAGCTTTCTGAGAAACTACTCTGTGTTCTGTTAATTCATCTCACAGAGTTACATCTTTCCCTTCAAGAAGCCTTTCGCTAAGGCTGTTCTTGTGGAATTGGCAAAGCGATATTTGGAAGCCCATAGAGGGCTATGGTGAAAAAGGAAATATCTTCCGTTCAAAACTGGAAAGAAGCTTTCTGAGAAACTGCTCTGTGTTCTGTGAATTCATCTCACAGAGTTACATCTTTCCCTTCAAGAAGCCTTTCGCTAAGCCAGTTCTTGTGGAATTGGCAAAGCGATATTTGGAAGCCCATAGAGGGCTATGGTGAAAAAGGAAATATCTTCCGTTCAAAACTGGAAAGAAGCTTTCTGAGAAACTGCTCTGTGTTCTGTTAATTCATCTCACAGAGTTACATCTTTCCCTTCAAGAAGCCTTTCGTTAAGGCTGTTCTTGTGGAATTGGCAAAGGGATATTTGGAAGCCCATAGAGGACTATGGTGAAAAAGGAAATATCTTCCTTTCAAAACTGGAAAGAAGCTTTCTGAGAAACTGCTCTGTGTTCTGTGAATTCATCTCACAGAATTACATCTTATCTTTCAAGAAGCCTTTCGCTAAGGCTGTTCTTGTGGAATTGGCAAAGCGATATTTGGAAGCCCATAGAGGGCTATGGTGAAAAAGGAAATATCTTCCGTTCAAAACTGGAAAGAAGCTTTCTGAGAAACTACTCTGTGTTCTGTTAATTCATCTCACAGAGTTACATCTTTCCCTTCAAGAAGCCTTTCGCTAAGGCTGTTCTTGTGGAATTGGCAAAGCGATATTTGGAAGCCCATAGAGGGCTATGGTGAAAAAGGAAATATCTTCCGTTCAAAACTGGAAAGAAGCTTTCTGAGAAACTGCTCTGTGTTCTGTGAATTCATCTCACAGAGTTACATCTTTCCCTTCAAGAAGCCTTTCGCTAAGGCTGTTCTTGTGGAATTGGCAAAGCGATATTTTTAAGCCCATAGAGGGCTATGGTGAAAAAGGAAATATCTTCCGTTCAAAACTGGAAAGAAGCTTTCTGAGAAACTGCTCTGTGTTCTGTGAATTCATCTCACAGAGTTACATCTTTCCCTTCAAGAAGCCTTTCGTTAAGGCTGTTCTTGTGGAATTGGCAAAGGGATATTTGGAAGCCCATAGAGGACTATGGTGAAAAAGGAAATATCTTCCGTTCAAAACTGGGAAGAAGCTTTCTGAGAAACTGTTCTGTGTTCTGTTAATTCATCTCACAGAGTTATATCTTTCCCTTCAAGAATCCTTTCGCTAAGGCTGTTCTTGTGGAATTGGCAAAGGGATATTTGGAAGCCCATAGAGGGCTATGGTGAAAAAGGAAACAGTTTCCGTTCAAAACTGGAAAGAAGCTTTCTGAGAAACTGCTCTGTGTTCTGTGAATTCATCTCACAGAGTTACATCTTTCCCTTCAAGAAGCCTTTCGCTGAGGCTGTTCTTGTGGAATTGGCAAAGGGATATTTGGAAGCCCATAGAGGCCTATGGTGAAAAAGGAAATATATTCCGTTCAAAACTGGAAAGAAGCTTTCTGAGAAACTGCTCTGTGTTCTGTGAATTCATCTCACAGAGTTACATCTTTCCCTTCAAGAAGCCTTTCGCTAAGGCTGTTCTTGTGGAATTGGCAAAGGGATATTTGGAAGCCCATAGAGGTCTATGGTGAAAAAGGAAATATCTTCCGTTCAAAACTGGAAAGAAGCTTTCTGAGAAACTGCTCTGTGTTCTGTTAATTCATCTCACAGAGTTACATCTTTCCCTTCAAGAAGCCTTTCGCTAAGGCGGTTCTTGTGGAATTGGCAAAGGGATATTTGGAAGCCCATAGAGGCCTATGGTGAAAAAGGAAATATCTTCCTTTCAAAACTGGAAAGAAGCTTTCTGAGAAACTGCTCTGTGTTCTGTGAATTCATCTCACAGAATTACATCTTTCCCTTCAAGAAGCCTTTCGCTAAGGCTGTTCTTGTGGAATTGGCAAAGCGATATTTGGAAGCCCATAGAGGGCTATGGTGAAAAAGGAAATATCTTCCGTTCAAAACTGGAAAGAAGCTTTCTGAGAAACTGCTCTGTGTTCTGTGAATTCATCTCACAGAGTTACATCTTTCCCTTCAAGAAGCCTTTCGCTAAGGCTGTTCTTGTGGAATTGGCAAAGGGATATTTGGAAGCCCATAGACGGCTATGTTGAAAAAGGAAATATCTTCCGTTCAAAACTGGAAAGAAGCTTTCTGAGAAACTGCTCTGTGTTCTGTGAATTCATCTCACAGAGTTACATCTTTCCCTTCAAGAAGCCTTTCGCTAAGGCTGTTCTTGTGGAATTGGCAAAGGGATATTTGGAAGCCCATAGAGGGCTATGGTGAAAAAGGAAATATCTTCCGTTCAAAACTGGAAAGAAGCTTTCTGAGAAACTGCTCTGTGTTCTGTGAATTCATCTCACAGAGTTACATCTTTCCCTTCAAGAAGCCTTTCGCTAAGGCTGTTCTTGTGGAATTGGCAAAGGGATATTTGGAAGCCCATAGAGGCCTATGGTGAAAAAGGAAATATCTTCCGTTCAAAACTGGAAAGAAGCTTTCTGAGAAACTGCTCTGTGTTCTGTGAATTCATCTCACAGAGTTACATCTTTCCCTTCAAGAAGCCTTTCGCTAAGGCTGTTCTTGTGGAATTGGCAAAGGGATATTTGGAAGCCCATAGAGGTCTATGGTGAAAAAGGAAATATCTTCCGTTCAAAACTGGAAAGAAGCTTTCTGAGAAACTGCTCTGTGTTCTGTAAATTCATCTCACAGAGTTACATCTTTCCCTTCAAAAAGGCTTTCGCTAAGGCTGTTCTTGTGGAATTGGCAAAGGGATATTTGGAAGCCCATAGAGGCCTATGGTGAAAAAGGAAATATCTTCCTTTCAAAACTGGAAAGAAGCTTTCTGAGAAACTGCTCTGTGTTCTGTGAATTCATCTCACAGAATTACATCTTATCTTTCAAGAAGCCTTTCGCTAAGGCTGTTCTTGTGGAATTGGCAAAGCGATATTTGGAAGCCCTTAGAGGGCTATGGTGAAAAAGGAAATATCTTCCGTTCAAAACTGGAAAGAAGCTTTCTGAGAAACTACTCTATGTTCTGTTAATTCATCTCAGAGAGTTACATCTTTCCCTTCAAGAAGCCTTTCGCTAAGGCTGTTCTTGTGGAATTGGCAAAGCGATATTTGGAAGCCCATAGAGGGCTATGGTGAAAAAGGAAATATCTTCCGTTCAAAACTGGAAAGAAGCTTTCTGAGAAACTGCTCTGTGTTCTGTGAATTCATCTCACAGAGTTACATCTTTCCCTTCAAGAAGCCTTTCGCTAAGCCAGTTCTTGTGGAATTGGCAAAGCGATATTTGGAAGCCCATAGAGGGCTATGGTGAAAAAGGAAATATCTTCCGTTCAAAACTGGAAAGAAGCTTTCTGAGAAACTGCTCTGTGTTCTGTTAATTCATCTCACAGAGTTACATCTTTCCCTTCAAGAAGCCTTTCGTTAAGGCTGTTCTTGTGGAATTGGCAAAGGGATATTTGGAAGCCCATAGAGGACTATGGTGAAAAAGGAAATATCTTCCTTTCAAAACTGGAAAGAAGCTTTCTGAGAAACTGCTCTGTGTTCTGTGAATTCATCTCACAGAATTACATCTTATCTTTCAAGAAGCCTTTCGCTAAGGCTGTTCTTGTGGAATTGGCAAAGCGATATTTGGAAGCCCATAGAGGGCTATGGTGAAAAAGGAAATATCTTCCGTTCAAAACTGGCAAGAAGCTTTCTGAGAAACTACTCTGTGTTCTGTTAATTCATCTCACAGAGTTACATCTTTCCCTTCAAGAAGCCTTTCGCTAAGGCTGTTCTTGTGGAATTGGCAAAGCGATATTTGGAAGCCCATAGAGGGCTATGGTGAAAAAGGAAATATCTTCCGTTCAAAACTGGAAAGAAGCTTTCTGAGAAACTGCTCTGTGTTCTGTGAATTCATCTCACAGAGTTACATCTTTCCCTTCAAGAAGCCTTTCGCTAAGGCTGTTCTTGTGGAATTGGCAAAGCGATATTTTTAAGCCCATAGAGGGCTATGGTGAAAAAGGAAATATCTTCCGTTCAAAACTGGAAAGAAGCTTTCTGAGAAACTGCTCTGTGTTCTGTGAATTCATCTCACAGAGTTACATCTTTCCCTTCAAGAAGCCTTTCGTTAAGGCTGTTCTTGTGGAATTGGCAAAGGGATATTTGGAAGCCCATAGAGGACTATGGTGAAAAAGGAAATATCTTCCGTTCAAAACTGGGAAGAAGCTTTCTGAGAAACTGTTCTGTGTTCTGTTAATTCATCTCACAGAGTTATATCTTTCCCTTCAAGAATCCTTTCGCTAAGGCTGTTCTTGTGGAATTGGCAAAGGGATATTTGGAAGCCCATAGAGGGCTATGGTGAAAAAGGAAACAGTTTCCGTTCAAAACTGGAAAGAAGCTTTCTGAGAAACTGCTCTGTGTTCTGTGAATTCATCTCACAGAGTTACATCTTTCCCTTCAAGAAGCCTTTCGCTGAGGCTGTTCTTGTGGAATTGGCAAAGGGATATTTGGAAGCCCATAGAGGCCTATGGTGAAAAAGGAAATATATTCCGTTCAAAACTGGAAAGAAGCTTTCTGAGAAACTGCTCTGTGTTCTGTGAATTCATCTCACAGAGTTACATCTTTCCCTTCAAGAAGCCTTTCGCTAAGGCTGTTCTTGTGGAATTGGCAAAGGGATATTTGGAAGCCCATAGAGGTCTATGGTGAAAAAGGAAATACCTTCCGTTCAAAACTGGAAAGAAGCTTTCTGAGAAACTGCTCTGTGTTCTGTGAATTCATCTCACAGAGTTACATCTTTCCCTTCAAGAAGCCTTTCGCTAAGGCTGTTCTTGTGGAATTGGCAAGGGGATATTTGGAAGCCCATAGAGGCCTATGGTGAAAAAGGAAATATCTTCCTTTCAAAACTGGAAAGAAGCTTTCTGAGAAACTGTTCTGTGTTCTGTGAATTCATCTCACAGAATTACATCTTTCCCTTCAAGAAGCCTTTCGCTAAGACTGTTCTTGTGGAATTGGCAAAGCGATATTTGGAAGCCCATAGAGGGCTATGGTGAAAAAGGAAATATCTTCCGTTCAAAACTGGAAAGAAGCTTTCTGAGAAACTGCTCTGTGTTCTGTTAATTCATCTCACAGAGTTACATCTTTCCCTTCAAGAAGCCTTTCGCTAAGGCTGTTCTTGTGGAATTCGCAAAGGGATATTTGGAAGCCCATAGAGGGCTATGGTGAAAAAGGAAATATCTTCCGTTCAAAACTGGAAAGAAGCTTTCTGAGAAACTGCTCTGTGTTCTGTGAATTCATCTCACAGAGTTACATCTTTCCCTTCAAGAAGCCTTTCGCTAAGGCTGTTCTTGTGGAATTGGCAAAGGGATATTTGGAAGCCCATAGAGGGCTATTTTGAAAAAGGAAATATCTTCCGTTCAAAACTGGAAAGAAGCTTTCTGAGAAACTGCTCTGTGTTCTGTGAATTCATCTCACAGAGTTACATCTTTCCCTTCAAGAAGCCTTTCGTTAAGGCTGTTCTTGTGGAATTGGCAAAGGGATATTTGGAAGCCCATAGAGGACTATGGTGAAAAAGGAAATATCTTCCGTTCAAAACTGGGAAGAAGCTTTCTGAGAAACTGTTCTGTGTTCTGTTAATTCATCTCACAGAGTTACATCTTTCCCTTCAAGAAGCCTTTCGCTAAGGCTGTTCTTGTGGAATTGGCAAAGGGATATTTGGAAGCCCATAGAGGGCTATGGTGAAAAAGGAAATAGTTTCCGTTCAAAACTGGAAAGAAGCTTTCTGAGAAACTGCTCTGTGTTCTGTTAATTCATCTCACAGAGTTACATCTTTCCCTTCAAGAAGCCTTTCGCTGAGGCTGTTCTTGTGGAATTGGCAAAGGGATATTTGGAAGCCCATAGAGGACTATGGTGAAAAAGGAAATATCTTCCGTTCAAAACTGGAAAGAAGCTTTCTGAGAAACTGCTCTGTGTTCTGTGAATTCATCTCACAGAGTTACATCTTTCCCTTCAAAAAGCCTTCCGCTAAGGCTGTTCTTGTGGAATTGGCAAAGGGATATTTGGAAGCCCATAGAGGTCTAGGGTGAAAAAGGAAATATCTTCCGTTCAAAACTGGAAAGAAGCTTTCTGAGAAACTGCTCTGTGTTCTGTTAATTCATCTCACAGAGTTACATCTTTCCCTTCAAGAAGCCTTTCGCTAAGGCTGTTCTTGTGGAATTGGCAAAGGGATATTTGGAAGCCCATAGAGGCCTATGGTGAAAAAGGAAATATCTTCCTTTCAAAACTGGAAAGAAGCTTTCTGAGAAACTGCTCTGTGTTCTGTGAATTCATCTCACAGAACTACATCTTTCCCTTCAAGAAGCCTTTCGCTAAGGCTGTTCTTGTGTAATTGGCAAAGCGATATTTCGAAGCCCATAGAGGGCTATGGTGAAAAAGGAAATATCTTCCGTTCAAAACTGGAAAGAAGCTTTCTGAGAAACTGCTCTGTGTTCTGTGAATTCATCTCACAGAGTTACATCTTTCCCTTCAAGAAGCCTTTCGCTAAGGCTGTTCTTGTGGAATTGGCAAAGGGATATTTGGAAGCCCATAGAGGGCTATGGTGAAAAAGGAAATAACTTCCGTTCAAAACTGGAAAGAAGCTTTCTGAGAAACTGCTCTGTGTTCTGTGAATTCATCTCACAGAGTTACATCTTTCCCTTCAAGAAGCCTTTCGTTAAGGCTGTTCTTGTGGAATTGGCAAAGGGATATTTGGAAGCCCATAGAGGACTATGGTGAAAAAGGAAATATCTTCCGTTCAAAACTGGGAAGAAGCTTTCTGAGAAACTGTTCTGTGTTCTGTGAATTCATCTCACAGAGTTACATCTTTCCCTTCAAGAAGCCTTTCGCTAAGGCTGTTCTTGTGGAATTGGCAAAGGGATATTTGGAAGCCCATAGAGGGCTATGGTGAAAAAGGAAATAGTTTCCGTTTAAAACTGGAAAGAAGCTTTCTGAGAAACTGCTCTGTGTTCTGTGAATTCATCTCACAGAGTTACATCTTTCCCTTCAAGAAGCCTTTCGCTGAGGCTGTTCTTGTGGAATTGGCAAAGGGATATTTGGAAGCCCATAGAGGCCTATGGTGAAAAAGGAAATATCTTCCGTTCAAAACTGGAAAGAAGCTTTCTGAGAAACTGCTCTGTGTTCTGTGAATTCATCTCACAGAGTTACATCTTTCCCTTCAAGAAGCCTTTCGCTAAGGCTGTTCTTGTGGAATTGGCAAGGGGATATTTGGAAGCCCATAGAGGCCTATGGTGAAAAAGGAAATATCTTCCTTTCAAAACTGGAAAGAAGCTTTCTGAGAAACTGCTCTGTGTTCTGTGAATTCATCTCACAGAATTACATCTTTCCCTTCAAGAAGCCTTTCGCTAAGGCTGTTCTTGTGGAATTGGCAAAGCGATATTTGGAAGCCCATAGAGGGCTATGGTGAAAAAGGAAAAATCTTCCGTTCAAAACTGGAAAGAAGCTTTCTGAGAAACTGCTCTGTGTTCTGTGAATTCATCTCACAGAGTTACATCTTTACCTTCAAGAAGCCTTTCGTTAAGGCTGTTCTTGTGGAATTGGCAAAGGGATATTTGGAAGCCCATAGAGGACTATGGTGAAAAAGGAAATATCTTCCGTTCAAAACTGGGAAGAAGCTTTCTGAGAAACTGTTCTGTGTTCTGTTAATTCATCTCACAGAGTTACATCTTTCCCTTCAAGAAGCCTTTCGCTAAGGCTGTTCTTGTGGAATTGGCAAAGGGATATTTGGAAGCCCATAGAGGGCTATGGTGAAAAAGGAAATAGTTTCCGTTCAAAACTGGAAAGAAGCTTTCTGAGAAACTGCTCTGTGTTCTGTTAATTCATCTCACAGAGTTACATCTTTCCCTTCAAGAAGCCTTTCGCTGAGGCTGTTCTTGTGGAATTGGCAAAGGGATATTTGGAAGCCCATAGAGGACTATGGTGAAAAAGGAAATATCTTCCGTTCAAAACTGGAAAGAAGCTTTCTGAGAAACTGCTCTGTGTTCTGTGAATTCATCTCACAGAGTTACATCTTTCCCTTCAAGAAGCCTTTCGCTAAGGCTGTTCTTGTGGAATTGGCAAAGGGATATTTGGAAGCCCATAGAGGTCTAGGGTGAAAAAGGAAATATCTTCCGTTCAAAACTGGAAAGAAGCTTTCTGAGAAACTGCTCTGTGTTCTGTTAATTCATCTCACAGAGTTACATCTTTCCCTTCAAGAAGCCTTTCGCTAAGGCTGTTCTTGTGGAATTGGCAAAGGGATATTTGGAAGCCCATAGAGGCCTATGGTGAAAAAGGAAATATCTTCCTTTCAAAACTGGAAAGAAGCTTTCTGAGAATCTGCTCTGTGTTCTGTGAATTCATCTCACAGAATTACATCTTTCCCTTCAAGAAGCCTTTCGCTAAGGCTGTTCTTGTGGAATTGGCAAAGCGATATTTGGAAGCCCATAGAGGGCTATGGTGAAAAAGGAAATATCTTCCGTTCAAAACTGGAAAGAAGCTTTCTGAGAAACTGCTCTGGGTTCTGTTAATTCATCTCAAAGAGTTACATCTTTCCCTTGAAGAAGCCTTTCGCTAAGGCTGTTCTTGTGGAATTGGCAAAGGGATATTTGGAAGCCCATAGAGGCCTATGGTGAAAAAGGAAATATCTTCCGTTCAAAACTGGAAAGAAGCTTTCTGAGAAACTGCTCTGTGTTCTGTGAATTCATCTCACAGTGTTACATCTTTCAATTCAAGAAGCCTTTCGCTGAGGCTGTTCTTGTGGAATTGGCAAAGGGATATTTGGAAGCCCATAGAGGGCTATGGTGAAAAAGGAAATATCTTCCGTTCAAAACTGGAAAGAAGCTTTCTGAGAAACTGCTCTGTGTTCTGTGAATTCATCTCACAGAGTTACATCTTTCCCTTCAAGAAGCCTTTCGCTGAGGCTGTTCTTGTGGAATTGGCAAAGGGATATTTGGAAGCCCATAGAGGCCTATGGTGAAAAAGGAAATATCTTCCGTTCAAAACTGGAAAGAAGCTTTCTGAGAAACTGCTCTGTGTTCTGTGAATTCATCTCACGGAGTTACATCTTTCCCTTCAAGAAGCCTTTCGCTAAGGCTGTTCTTGTGGAATTGGCAAAGCGATATTTGGAAGCACATAGAGGGCTATGGTGAAAAAGGAAATATCTTCCGTTCAAAACTGGAAAGAAGCTTTCTGAGAAACTGCTCTGTGTTCTGTGAATTCATCTCACAGAGTTACATCTTTCCCTTCAAGAAGCCTTTCGCTAAGGCTGTTCTTGTGGAATTGGCAAAGGGATATTTGGAAGCCCATAGAGGGCTATGGTGAAAAAGGAAATATCTTCCGTTCAAAACTGGAAAGAAACTTTCTGAGAAACTGCTCTGTGTTCTGTGAATTCATCTCACAGAGTTACATCTTTCCCTTCAAGAAGCCTTTCGTTAAGGCTGTTCTTGTGGAATTGGCAAAGGGATATTTGGAAGCCCATAGAGGACTATGGTGAAAAAGGAAATATCTTCCGTTCAAAACTGGGAAGAAGCTTTCTGAGAAACTGTTCTGTGTTCTGTTAATTCATCTCACAGAGTTACATCTTTCCCTTCAAGAAGCCTTTCGCTAAGGCTGTTCTTGTGGAATTGGCAAAGGGATATTTGGAAGCCCATAGAGGGCTATGGTGAAAAAGGAAATAGTTTCCGTTCAAAACTGGAAAGAAGCTTTCTGAGAAACTGCTCTGTGTTCTGTTAATTCATCTCACAGAGTTACATCTTTCCCTTCAAGAAGCCTTTCGCTGAGGCTGTTCTTGTGGAATTGGCAAAGGGATATTTGGAAGCCCATAGAGGACTATGGTGAAAAAGGAAATATCTTCCGTTCAAAACTGGAAAGAAGCTTTCTGAGAAACTGCTCTGTGTTCTGTGAATTCATCTCACAGAGTTACATCTTTCCCTTCAAGAAGCCTTTCGCTAAGGCTGTTCTTGTGGAATTGGCAAAGGGATATTTGGAAGCCCATAGAGGTCTAGGGTGAAAAAGGAAATATCTTCCGTTCAAAACTGGAAAGAAGCTTTCTGAGAAACTGCTCTGTGTTCTGTTAATTCATCTCACAGAGTTACATCTTTCCCTTCAAGAAGCCTTTCGCTAAGGCTGTTCTTGTGGAATTGGCAAAGGGATATTTGGAAGCCCATAGAGGCCTATGGTGAAAAAGGAAATATCTTCCTTTCAAAACTGGAAAGAAGCTTTCTGAGAAACTGCTCTGTGTTCTGTGAATTCATCTCACAGAATTACATCTTTCCCTTCAAGAAGCCTTTCGCTAAGGCTGTTCTTGTGGAATTGGCAAAGCGATATTTGGAAGCCCATAGAGGGCTATGGTGAAAAAGGAATTATCTTCCGTTCAAAACTGGAAAGAAGCTTTCTGAGAAACTGCTCTGTGTTCTGTTAATTCATCTCAAAGAGTTACATCTTTCCCTTGAAGAAGCCTTTCGCTAAGGCTGTTCTTGTGGAATTGGCAAAGGGATATTTGGAAGCCCATAGAGGCCTATGGTGAAAAAGGAAATATCTTCCGTTCAAAACTGGAAAGAAGCTTTCTGAGAAACTGCTCTGTGTTCTGTGAATTCATCTCACAGTGTTACATCTTTCAATTCAAGAAGCCTTTCGCTGAGGCTGTTCTTGTGGAATTGGCAAAGGGATATTTGGAAGCCCATCGAGGGCTATGGTGAAAAAGGAAATATCTTCCGTTCAAAACTGGAAAGAAGCTTTCTGAGAAACTGCTCTGTGTTCTGTGAATTCATCTCACAGAGTTACATCTTTCCCTTCAAGAAGCCTTTCGCTGAGGCTGTTCTTGTGGAATTGGCAAAGGGATATTTGGAAGCCCATAGAGGCCTATGGTGAAAAAGGAAATATCTTCCGTTCAAAACTGGAAAGAAGCTTTCTGAGAAACTGTTCTGTGTTCTGTGAATTCATCTCACAGAGTTACATCTTTCCCTTCAAGAAGCCTTTCGCTAAGGCTGTTCTTGTGGAATTGGCAAAGGGATATTTGGAAGCCCATAGAGGTCTATGGTGAAAAAGGAAATATCTTCCGTTCAAAACTGGAAAGAAGCTTTCTGAGAAACTGCTCTGTGTTCTGTAAATTCATCTCACAGAGTTACATCTTTCCCTTCAAGAACGCTTTCGCTAAGGCTGTTCTTGTGGAATTGGCAAAGGGATATTTGGAAGCCCATAGAGGCCTATGGTGAAAAAGGAAATATCTTCCTTTCAAAACTGGAAAGAAGCTTTCTGAGAAACTGCTCTGTGTTCTGTGAATTCATCTCACAGAATTACATCTTATCTTTCAAGAAGCCTCTCTCTAAGGCTGTTCTTGTGGAATTGGCAAAGCGATATTTGGAAGCCCATAGAGGGCTATGGTGAAAAAGGAAATATCTTCCGTTCAAAACTGGAAAGAAGCTTTCTGAGAAACTGCTCTGTGTTCTGTTAATTCATCTCACAGAGTTACATCTTTCCCTTCAAGAAGCCTTTCGCTAAGGCTGTTCTTGTGGAATTGGCAAAGGGATATTTGGAAGCCCATAGAGGGCTATGGTGAAAAAGGAAATATCTTCCGTTCAAAACTGGAAAGAAGCTTTCTGAGAAACTGCTCTGTGTTCTGTGAATTCATCTCACAGAGTTACATCTTTCCCTTCAAGAAGCCTTTCGTTAAGGCTGTTCTTGTGGAATTGGCAAAGGGATATTTGGAAGCCCATAGAGGACTATGGTGAAAAAGGAAATATCTTCCGTTCAAAACTGGGAAGAAGCTTTCTGAGAAACTGTTGTGTGTTCTGTGAATTCATCTCACAGAGTTACATCTTTCCCTTCAAGAAGCCTTTCGCTAAGGCTGTTCTTGTGGAATTGGCAAAGGGATATTTGGAAGACCATAGAGGGCTATGGTGAAAAAGGAAATAGTTTCCGTTCAAAACTGGAAAGAAGCTTTCTGAGAAACTGCTCTGTGTTCTGTGAATTCATCTCACAGAGTTACAACTTTCCCTTCAAGAAGCCTTTCGCTGAGGCTGTTCTTGTGGAATTGGCAAAGGTATATTTGGAAGCCCATAGAGGCCTATGGTGAAAAAGGAAATATCTTCCGTTCAAAACTGGAAAGAAGCTTTCTGAGAAACTGCTCTGTGTTCTGTGAATTCATCTCACAGAGTTACATCTTTCCCTTCAAGAAGCCTTTCGCTAATTCTGTTCTTGTGGAATTGGCAAAGGGATATTTGGAAGCCCATAGAGGTCTATGGTGAAAAAGGAAATATCTTCCGTTCAAAACTGGAAAGAAGCTTTCTGAGAAACTGCTCTGTGTTCTGTTAATTCATCTCACAGAGTTACACCTTTCCCTTCAAGAAGCCTTTCGCTGAGGCTCTTCTTGTGGAATTGGCAAAGGGATATTTGGAAGCCCATAGAGGGCTATGGTGAAAAAGGAAATATCTTCCGTTCAAAACTGGAAAGAAGCTTTCTGAGAAACTGCTCTGTGTTCTGTGAATTCATCTCACAGAGTTACATCTTTCCCTTCAAGAAGCCTTTCGCTAAGGCTGTTCTTGTGGAATTGGCAAAGGGATATTTGGAAGCCCATAGAGGGCTATGGTGAAAAAGGAAATATCTTCCGTTAAAAACTGGAAAGAAGCTTTCTGAGAAACTGCTCTGTGTTCTGTGAATTCATCTCACAGAGTTACATCTTTCCCTTCAAGAAGCCTTTCGCTAAGGCTGTTCTTGTGGAATTGGCAAAGGGATATTTGGAAGCCCATAGAGGCCTATGGTGAAAAAGGAAATATCTTCCTTTCAAAACTGGAAAGAAGCTTTCTGAGAAACTGCTCTGTGTTCTGTGAATTCATCTCACAGAGTTACATCTTTCCCTTCAAGAAGCCTTTCGCTAAGGCTGTTCTTGTGGAATTGGCAAAGGGATATTTGGAAGCCCATAGAGGGCTATGGTTAAAAAGGAAATATCTTCCGTTCAAAACTGGAAAGAAGCTTTCTGAGAATCTGCTCTGTGTTCTGTGAATTCATCTCACAGAGTTACATCTTTCCCTTCAAGAAGCCTTTCGCTAAGGCTGTTCTTGTGGAATTGGCAAAGGGATATTTGGAAGCCCATAGAGGGCTATGGTGAAAAAGGAAATATCTTCCGTTCAAAACTGGAAAGAAGCTTTCTGAGAAACTGCTCTGTGTTCTGTGATTTCATCTCACAGAGTTACATCTTTCCCTTCAAGAAGCCTTTCGCTAAGGCTGTTCTTGTGGAATTGGCAAAGGGATATTTGGAAGCCCATAGAGGCCTATGGTGAAAAAGGAAATATCTTCCTTTCAAAACTGGAAAGAAGCTTTCTGAGAAACTGCTCTGTGTTCTGTGAATTCATCTCACAGAGTTACATCTTTCCCTTCAAGATGCCTTTCGCTAAGGCTGCTCTTGTGGTATTGGCAAAGGGATATTTGGAAGCCCATAGAGGTCTATGGTGAAAAAGGAAATATCTTCCGTTCAAAACTGGAAAGAAGCTTTCTGAGAAACTGCTCTGTGTTCTGTGAATTCATCTCACAGAGTTACATCTTTCCCTTCAAGAAGCCTTTCGCTAAGGCTGTTCTTGTGGAATTTTTAAAGGGATATTTGGAAGCCCATAGAGGCCTATGGTGAAAAAGGAAATATCTTCCGTTCAAAACTGGAAAGAAGCTTTCTGAGAAACTGCTCTGTGTTCTGTGAATTCATCTCACAGAATTACATCTTTCCCTTCAAGAAGCCTTTCGCTAAGGCTGTTCTTGTGGAATTGGCAAAGCGATATTTGGAAGCCCATAGAGGGCTATGGTGAAAAAGGAAATATCTTCCGTTCAAAACTGGAAGGAAGCTTTCTGAGAAACTGCTCTGTGTTCTATTAATTCATCTCACAGAGTTACATCTTTCCCTTCAAGAAGCCTTTCGCTAAGGCTGTTCTTGTGGAATTGGCAAAGGGATATTTGGAAGCCCATAGAGGGCTATGGTGAAAAAGTAAATATCTTCCGTTCAAAACTGGAAAGAAGCTTTCTGAGAAACTGCTCTGTGTTCTGTTAATTCATCTCACAGAGTTACATCTTTCCCTTCAAGAAGCCTTTCGCTAAGGCTGTTCGTGTGGAATTGGCAAAGGGATATTTGGAAGGCCATAGAGGCCTATGGTGAAAAGGGAAATATCTTCCGTTCAAAACTGGAAAGAAGCTTTCTGAGAAACTGCTCTGTGTTCTGTGAATTCATCGCAAAGAGTTACATCTTTCCTTTCAAGAAGCCTTTCGCTAAGGCTGTTCTTGTGGAATTGGCAAAGGGATATTTGGAAGCCCATAGAGGGCTATGGTGAAAAAGGAAATATCTTCCGTTCAAAACTGGAAAGAAGCATTCTGAGAAACTGCTCTGTGTTCTGTTAATTCATCTCACAGAGTTACATCTTTGCCTTCAAGAAGCCTTTCGCTAAGGCTGTTCTTGAGGAATTGGCAAAGGGATATTTGGAAGCCCATAGACGGCTATGTTGAAAAAGGAAATATCTTCCGTTCAAAACTGGAAAGAAGCTTTCTGAGAAACTGCTCTGTGTTCTGTGAATTCATCTCACAGAGTTACATCTTTCCCTTCAAGAAGCCTTTCGTTAAGGCTGTTCTTGTGGAATTGGCAAAGGGATATTTGGAAGCCCATAGAGGACTATGGTGAAAAAGGAAATATCTTCCGTTCAAAACTGGGAAGAAGCTTTCTGAGAAACTGTTCTGTGTTCTGTTAATTCATCTCACAGAGATACATCTTTCCCTTCGAGAAGCCTTTCGCTAAGGCAGTTCTTGTGGAATTGGCAAAGGGATATTTGGAAGCCCATAGGGGGCTATGGTGAAAAAGGAAATATCTTCCGTTCAAAACTGGAAAGAAGCTTTCTGAGAAACTGCTCTGTGTTCTGTGAATTCATCTCACAGAGTTACATCTTTCCCTTCATGAAACCTTTCGTTAAGGCTGTTCTTGAGGAATTGGCAAAGGGATATTTGGAAGCCCATAGAGGCCTATGGTGAAAAAGGAAATATCTTCCTTTCAAAACTGGAAAGAAGCTTTCTGAGAAACTGCTCTGTGTTCTGTGAATTCATCTCACAGAGTTACATCTTTCCCTTCAAGAAGCCTTTCGCTAAGGCTGTTCTTGTGGAATTGGCAAAGGGATATTTGGAAGCCCTTAGAGGCCTATGGTGAAAAAGGAAATATCTTCCTTTCAAAACTGGAAAGAAGCTTTCTGAGAAACTGCTCTGTGTTCTGTGAATTCATCTCACAGAGTTACATCTTTCCCTTCAAGAAGCCTTTCGCTAAGGCTGTTCTTGTGGAATTGGCAAAGGGATATTTGGAAGCCCATAGAGGCCTATGGTGAAAAAGGAAATATCTTCCTTTCAAAACTGGAAAGAAGCTTTCTGAGAAACTGCTCTGTGTTCTGTGAATTCATCTCACAGAATTACATCTTTCCCTTCAAGAAGCCTTTCGCTAAGGCTGTTCTTGTGGAATTGGCAAAGCGATATTTGGAAGCCCATAGAGGGCTATGGTGAAAAAGGAAATATCTTCCGTTCAAAACTGGAAAGAAGCTTTCTGAGAAACTGCTCTGTGTTCTGTGAATTCATCTCACAGAGTTACATCTTTCCCTTCAAGAAGCCTTTCGCTGAGGCTGTTCTTGTGGAATTGGCAAAGGGATATTTGGAAGCCCATAGAGGCCTATGGTGAAAAAGGAAATATCTTCCGTTCAAAACTGGAAAGAAGCTTTCTGAGAAACTGCTCTGTGTTCTGTGAATTCATCTCACAGAGTTACATCTTTCCCTTGAAGAAGCCTTTCGCTAAGGCTGTTCTTGTGGAATTGGCAAAGGGATATTTGGAAGCCCATAGAGGTCTATGGTGAAAAGGGAAATATCTTCCGTTTAAAACTGGAAAGAAGCTTTCTGAGAAACTGCTCTGTGTTCTGTAAATTCATCTCACAGAGTTACATCTTTCCCTTCAAGAAGGCTTTCGCTAAGGCTGTTCTTGTGGAATTGGCAAAGGGATATTTGGAAGCCCATAGAGGCCTATGGTGAAAAAGGAAATATCTTCCGTTCAAAACTAGAAAGAAGCTTTCTGAGAAACTGCTCTGTGTTCTGTGAATTCATCTCACAGAGTTACATCTTTCCCTTCAAGAAGCCTTTCGCTGAGGCTCTTCTTGTGGAATTGGCAAAGGGATATTTGGAAGCCCATAGAGGGCTATGGTGAAAAAGGAAATATCTTCCCTTCAAAACTGGAAAGAAGCTTTCTGAGAAACTGCTCTGTGTTCTGTGAATTCATCTCACAGAGTTACATCTTTCCCTTCAAGAAGCCTTTCGCTAAGGCTGTTCTTGTGGAATTGGCAAAGGGATATTTGGAAGCCCATAGAGGGCTATGGTGAAAAAGGAAATATCTTCCGTTCAAAACTGGAAAGAAGCTTTCTGAGAAACTGCTCTGTGTTCTGTGATTTCATCTCACAGAGTTACATCTTTCCCTTCAAGAAGCCTTTCGCTAAGGCTGTTCTTGTGGAATTGGCAAAGGGATATTTGGAAGCCCATAGAGGCCTATGGTGAAAAAGGAAATATCTTCCTTTCAAAACTGGAAAGAAGCTTTCTGAGAAACTGCTCTGTGTTCTGTGAATTCATCTCACAGAGTTACATCTTTCCCTTCAAGATGCCTTTCGCTAAGGCTGCTCTTGTGGTATTGGCAAAGGGATATTTGGAAGCCCATAGAGGTCTATGGTGAAAAAGGAAATATCTTCCGTTCAAAACTGGAAAGAAGCTTTCTGAGAAACTGCTCTGTGTTCTGTGAATTCATCTCACAGAGTTACATCTTTCCCTTCAAGAAGCCTTTCGCTAAGGCTGTTCTTGTGGAATTTTTAAAGGGATATTTGGAAGCCCATAGAGGGCTATGGTGAAAAAGGAAATATCTTCCGTTCAAAACTGGAAAGAAGCTTTCTGAGAAACTGCTCTGTGTTCTGTGAATTCATCTCACAGAATTACATCTTTCCCTTCAAGAAGCCTTTCGCTAAGGCTGTTCTTGTGGAATTGGCAAAGCGATATTTGGAAGCCCATAGAGGGCTATGGTGAAAAAGGAAATATCTTCCGTTCAAAACTGGAAGGAAGCTTTCTGAGAAACTGCTCTGTGTTCTGTTAATTCATCTCACAGAGTTACATCTTTCCCTTCAAGAAGCCTTTCGCTAAGGCTGTTCTTGTGGAATTGGCAAAGGGATATTTGGAAGCCCATAGAGGGCTATGGTGAAAAAGTAAATATCTTCCGTTCAAAACTGGAAAGAAGCTTTCTGAGAAACTGCTCTGTGTTCGGTTAATTCATCTCACAGAGTTACATCTTTCCCTTCAAGAAGCCTTTCGCTAAGGCTGTTCTTGTGGAATTGGCAAAGGGATATTTGGAAGGCCATAGAGGCCTATGGTGAAAAGGGAAATATCTTCCGTTCAAAACTGGAAAGAAGCTTTCTGAGAAACTGCTCTGTGTTCTGTGAATTCATCGCAAAGAGTTACATCTTTCCTTTCAAGAAGCCTTTCGCTAAGGCTGTTCTTGTGGAATTGGCAAAGGGATATTTGGAAGCCCATAGAGGGCTATGGTGAAAAACGAAATATCTTCCGTTCAAAACTGGAAAGAAGCATTCTGAGAAACTGCTCTGTGTTCTGTGAATTCATCTCACAGAGTTACATCTTTCCCTTCATGAAACCTTTCGTTAAAGCTGTTCTTGAGGAATTGGCAAAGGGATATTTGGAAGCCCATAGAGGCCTATGGTGAAAAAGGAAATATCTTCCTTTCAAAACTGGAAAGAAGCTTTCTGAGAAACTGCTCTGTGTTCTGTGAATTCATCTCACAGAGTTACATCTTTCCCTTCAAGAAGCCTTTCGCTAAGGCTGTTCTTGTGGAATTGGCAAAGGGATATTTGGAAGCCCATAGAGGCCTATGGTGAAAAAGGAAATATCTTCCTTTCAAAACTGGAAAGAAGCTTTCTGAGAAACTGCTCTGTGTTCTGTGAATTCATCTCACAGAGTTACATCTTTCCCTTCAAGAAGCCTTTCACTAAGGCTGTTCTTGTGGAATTGGCAAAGGGATATTTGGAAGCCCATAGAGGCCTATGGTGAAAAAGGAAATATCTTCCTTTCAAAACTGGAAAGAAGCTTTCTGAGAAACTGCTCTGTGTTCTGTGAATTCATCTCACAGAATTACATCTTTCCCTTCAAGAAGCCTTTCGCTAAGGCTGTTCTTGTGGAATTGGCAAAGCGATATTTGGAAGCCCATAGAGGGCTATGGTGAAAAAGGAAATATCTTCCGTTCAAAACTGGAAAGAAGCTTTCTGAGAAACTGCTCTGTGTTCTGTGAATTCATCTCACAGAGTTACATCTTTCCCTTCAAGAAGCCTTTCGCTGAGGCTGTTCTTGTGGAATTGGCAAAGGGATATTTGGAAGCCCATAGAGGCCTATGGTGAAAAAGGAAATATCTTCCGTTCAAAACTGGAAAGAAGCTTTCTGAGAAACTGCTCTGTGTTCTGTGAATTCATCTCACAGAGTTACATCTTTCCCTTGAAGAAGCCTTTCGCTAAGGCTGTTCTTGTGGAATTGGCAAAGGGATATTTGGAAGCCCATAGAGGTCTATGGTGAAAAGGGAAATATCTTCCGTTTAAAACTGGAAAGAAGCTTTCTGAGAAACTGCTCTGTGTTCTGTAAATTCATCTCACAGAGTTACATCTTTCCCTTCAAGAAGGCTTTCGCTAAGGCTGTTCTTGTGGAATTGGCAAAGGGATATTTGGAAGCCCATAGAGGCCTATGGTGAAAAAGGAAATATCTTCCTTTCAAAACTGGAAAGAAGCTTTCTGAGAAAGTGCTCTGTGTTCTGTGAATTCATCTCACAGAGTTACATCTTTCCCTTGAAGAAGCCTTTCGCTAAGGCTGTTCTTGTGGAATTGGCAAAGGGATATTTGGAAGCCCATAGAGGGCTATGGTGAAAAGGGAAATATCTTCCGTTTAAAACTGGAAAGAAGCTTTCTGAGAAACTGCTCTGTGTTCTGTAAATTCATCTCACAGAGTTACATCTTTCCCTTCAAGAAGGCTTTCGCTAAGGCTGTTCTTGTGGAATTGGCAAAGGGATATTTGGAAGCCCATAGAGGCCTATGGTGAAAAAGGAAATATCTTCCGTTCAAAACTAGAAAGAAGCTTTCTGAGAAACTGCTCTGTGTTCTGTGAATTCATCTCACAGAGTTACATCTTTCCCTTCAAGAAGCCTTTCGCTGAGGCTCTTCTTGTGGAATTGGCAAAGGGATATTTGGAAGCCCATAGAGGGCTATGGTGAAAAAGGAAATATCTTCCCTTCAAAACTGGAAAGAAGCTTTCTGAGAAACTGCTCTGTGTTCTGTGAATTCATCTCACAGAGTTACATCTTTCCCTTCAAGAAGCCTTTCGCTAAGGCTGTTCTTGTGGAATTGGCAAAGGGATATTTGGAAGCCCATAGAGGGCTATGGTGAAAAAGGAAATATCTTCCGTTCAAAACTGGAAAGAAGCTTTCTGAGAAACTGCTCTGTGTTCTGTGATTTCATCTCACAGAGTTACATCTTTCCCTTCAAGAAGCCTTTCGCTAAGGCTGTTCTTGTGGAATTGGCAAAGGGATATTTGGAAGCCCATAGAGGCCTATGGTGAAAAAGGAAATATCTTCCTTTCAAAACTGGAAAGAAGCTTTCTGAGAAACTGCTCTGTGTTCTGTGAATTCATCTCACAGAGTTACATCTTTCCCTTCAAGATGCCTTTCGCTAAGGCTGCTCTTGTGGTATTGGCAAAGGGATATTTGGAAGCCCATAGAGGTCTATGGTGAAAAAGGAAATATCTTCCGTTCAAAACTGGAAAGAAGCTTTCTGAGAAACTGCTCTGTGTTCTGTGAATTCATCTCACAGAGTTACATCTTTCCCTTCAAGAAGCCTTTCGCTAAGGCTGTTCTTGTGGAATTTTTAAAGGGATATTTGGAAGCCCATAGAGGGCTATGGTGAAAAAGGAAATATCTTCCGTTCAAAACTGGAAAGAAGCTTTCTGAGAAACTGCTCTGTGTTCTGTGAATTCATCTCACAGAATTACATCTTTCCCTTCAAGAAGCCTTTCGCTAAGGCTGTTCTTGTGGAATTGGCAAAGCGATATTTGGAAGCCCATAGAGGGCTATGGTGAAAAAGGAAATATCTTCCGTTCAAAACTGGAAGGAAGCTTTCTGAGAAACTGCTCTGTGTTCTGTTAATTCATCTCACAGAGTTACATCTTTCCCTTCAAGAAGCCTTTCGCTAAGGCTGTTCTTGTGGAATTGGCAAAGGGATATTTGGAAGCCCATAGAGGGCTATGGTGAAAAAGTAAATATCTTCCGTTCAAAACTGGAAAGAAGCTTTCTGAGAAACTGCTCTGTGTTCGGTTAATTCATCTCACAGAGTTACATCTTTCCCTTCAAGAAGCCTTTCGCTAAGGCTGTTCTTGTGGAATTGGCAAAGGGATATTTGGAAGGCCATAGAGGCCTATGGTGAAAAGGGAAATATCTTCCGTTCAAAACTGGAAAGAAGCTTTCTGAGAAACTGCTCTGTGTTCTGTGAATTCATCGCAAAGAGTTACATCTTTCCTTTCAAGAAGCCTTTCGCTAAGGCTGTTCTTGTGGAATTGGCAAAGGGATATTTGGAAGCCCATAGAGGGCTATGGTGAAAAACGAAATATCTTCCGTTCAAAACTGGAAAGAAGCATTCTGAGAAACTGCTCTGTGTTCTGTGAATTCATCTCACAGAGTTACATCTTTCCCTTCATGAAACCTTTCGTTAAAGCTGTTCTTGAGGAATTGGCAAAGGGATATTTGGAAGCCCATAGAGGCCTATGGTGAAAAAGGAAATATCTTCCTTTCAAAACTGGAAAGAAGCTTTCTGAGAAACTGCTCTGTGTTCTGTGAATTCATCTCACAGAGTTACATCTTTCCCTTCAAGAAGCCTTTCGCTAAGGCTGTTCTTGTGGAATTGGCAAAGGGATATTTGGAAGCCCATAGAGGCCTATGGTGAAAAAGGAAATATCTTCCTTTCAAAACTGGAAAGAAGCTTTCTGAGAAACTGCTCTGTGTTCTGTGAATTCATCTCACAGAGTTACATCTTTCCCTTCAAGAAGCCTTTCACTAAGGCTGTTCTTGTGGAATTGGCAAAGGGATATTTGGAAGCCCATAGAGGCCTATGGTGAAAAAGGAAATATCTTCCTTTCAAAACTGGAAAGAAGCTTTCTGAGAAACTGCTCTGTGTTCTGTGAATTCATCTCACAGAATTACATCTTTCCCTTCAAGAAGCCTTTCGCTAAGGCTGTTCTTGTGGAATTGGCAAAGCGATATTTGGAAGCCCATAGAGGGCTATGGTGAAAAAGGAAATATCTTCCGTTCAAAACTGGAAAGAAGCTTTCTGAGAAACTGCTCTGTGTTCTGTGAATTCATCTCACAGAGTTACATCTTTCCCTTCAAGAAGCCTTTCGCTGAGGCTGTTCTTGTGGAATTGGCAAAGGGATATTTGGAAGCCCATAGAGGCCTATGGTGAAAAAGGAAATATCTTCCGTTCAAAACTGGAAAGAAGCTTTCTGAGAAACTGCTCTGTGTTCTGTGAATTCATCTCACAGAGTTACATCTTTCCCTTGAAGAAGCCTTTCGCTAAGGCTGTTCTTGTGGAATTGGCAAAGGGATATTTGGAAGCCCATAGAGGTCTATGGTGAAAAGGGAAATATCTTCCGTTTAAAACTGGAAAGAAGCTTTCTGAGAAACTGCTCTGTGTTCTGTAAATTCATCTCACAGAGTTACATCTTTCCCTTCAAGAAGGCTTTCGCTAAGGCTGTTCTTGTGGAATTGGCAAAGGGATATTTGGAAGCCCATAGAGGCCTATGGTGAAAAAGGAAATATCTTCCTTTCAAAACTGGAAAGAAGCTTTCTGAGAAAGTGCTCTGTGTTCTGTGAATTCATCTCACAGAATTACATCTTATCTTTCAAGAAGCCTTTCGCTAAGGCTGTTCTTGTGGAATTGGCAAAGCGATATTTGGAAGCCCATAGAGGGCTATGGTGAAAAAGGAAATATCTTCCGTTCAAAACTGGAAAGAAGCTTTCTGAGAAACTGCTCTGTGTTCTGTGAATTCATCTCACAGAGTTACATCTTTCCCTTCAAGAAGCCTTTCGCTAAGGCTGTTCTTGTGGAATTGGCAAAGGGATATTTGGAAGCCCATAGAGGGCTATGGTGAAAAAGGAAATATCTTCCGTTCAAAACTGGAAAGAAGCTTTCTGAGAAACTGCTCTGTGTTCTGTGAATTCATCTCACAGAGTTACATCTTTCCCTTCAAGAAGCCTTTCGTTAAGGCTGTTCTTGTGGAATTGGCAAAGGGATATTTGGAAGCCCATAGAGGACTATGGTGAGAAAGGAAATATCTTCCGTTCAAAACTGGGAAGAAGCTTTCTGAGAAACTGTTCTGTGTTCTGTTAATTCATCTCACAGAGTTACATCTTTCCCTTCAAGAAGCCTTTCGCTAAGGCTGTTCTTGTGAAATTGGCAAAGGGATATTTGGAAGACCATAGAGGGCTATGGTGAAAAAGGAAATAGTTTCCGTTCAAAACTGGAAAGAAGCTTTCTGAGAAACTGCTCTGTGTTCTGTGAATTCATCTCACAGAGTTACAACTTTCCCTTCAAGAAGCCTTTCGCGGAGGCTGTTCTTGTGGAATTGGCAAAGGGATATTTGGAAGCCCATAGAGGCCTATGGTGAAAAAGGAAATATCTTCCGTTCAAAACTGGAAAGAAGCTTTCTGAGAAACTGCTCTGTGTTCTGTGATTTCATCTCACAGAGTTACATCTTTCCCTTCAAGAAGCCTTTCGCTAAGACTGTTCTTGTGGAATTGGCAAAGGGATATTTGGAAGCCCATAGAGGTCTATGGTGAAAAAGGAAATATCTTCCGTTCAAAACTGGAAAGAAGCTTTCTGAGAAACTGCTCTGTGTTCTGTTAATTCATCTCACAGAGTTACATCTTTCCCTTCAAGAAGCCTTTCGCTAAGTCTGTTCTTGTGGAATTGGCAAAGGGATATTGGGAAGCCCATAGAGGCCTATGGTGAAAAAGGAAATATCTTCCTTTCAAAACTGGAAAGAAGCTTTCTGAGAAACTGCTCTGAGTTCTGTGAATTCATCTCACAGAATTACATCTTTCCCTTCAAGAAGCCTTTCCCTAAGGCTGTTCTTGTGGAATTGGCAAAGCGATATTTGGAAGCCCATAGAGGGCTATGGTGAAAAAGGAAATATCTTCCTTTCAAAACTGGAAAGAAGCTTTCTGAGAAACTGCTCTGTGTTCCGTTAATTAATCTCACAGAGTTACATCTTTCCCTTCAAGAAGCCTTTCGCTAAGGCTGTTCTTGTGGAATTGGCAAAGGGATATTTGGAAGCCCATAGAGACCTATGGTGAAAAAGGAAATATCTTCCGTTCAAAACTGGAAAGAAGCTTTCTGAGAAACTGCTCTGTGTTCTGTGAATTCATCTCACAGAGTTACATCTTTCCCTTCAATAAGCCTTTCGCTGAGGCTCTTCTTGTGGAATTGGCAAAGGGATATTTGGAAGCCCATAGAGGGCTATGGTGAAAAAGGAAATATCTTCCCTTCAAAACTGGAAAGAAGCTTTCTGAGAAACTGCTCTGTGTTCTGTGAATTCATCTCACAGAGTTACATCTTTCCCTTCAAGAAGCCTTTCGCTAAGGCTGTTCTTGTGGAATTGGCAAAGGGATATTTGGAAGCCCATAGAGGGCTATGGTGAAAAAGGAAATATCTTCCGTTCAAAACTGGAAAGAAGCTTTCTGAGAAACTGCTCTGTGTTCTGTGATTTCATCTCACAGAGTTACATCTTTCCCTTCAAGAAGCCTTTCGCTAAGGCTGTTCTTGTGGAATTGGCAAAGGGATATTTGTAAGCCCATAGAGGCCTATGGTGAAAAAGGAAATATCTTCCTTTCAAAACTGGAAAGAAGCTTTCTGAGAAACTGCTCTGTGTTCTGTGAATTCATCTCACAGAGTTACATCTTTCCCTTCAAGAAGCCTTTCGCTAAGGCTGTTCTTGTGGAATTGGCAAAGGGATATTTGGAAGCCCATAGAGGGCTATGGTTAAAAAGGAAATATCTTCCGTTCAAAACTGGAAAGAAGCTTTCTGAGAAACTGCTCTGTGTTCTGTGAATTCATCTCACAGAGTTACATCTTTCCCTTCAAGAAGCCTTTCGCTAAGGCTGTTCTTGTGGAATTGGCAAAGGGATATTTGGAAGCCCATAGAGGCCTATGGTGAAAAAGGAAATATCTTCCTTTCAAAACTGGAAAGAAGCTTTCTGAGAAACTGCTCTGTGTTCTGTGAATTCATCTCACAGAGTTACATCTTTCCCTTCAAGAAGCCTTTCGCTAAGGCTGCTCTTGTGGTATTGGCAAAGGGATATTTGGAAGCCCATAGAGGTCTATGGTGAAAAAGGAAATATCTTCCGTTCAAAACTGGAAAGAAGCTTTCTGAGAAACTGCTCTGTGTTCTGTGAATTCATCTCACAGAGTTACATCTTTCCCTTCAAGAAGCCTTTCGCTAAGGCTGTTCTTGTGGAATTTTTAAAGGGATATTTGGAAGCCCATAGAGGCCTATGGTGAAAAAGGAAATATCTTCCGTTCAAAACTGGAAAGAAGCTTTCTGAGAAACTGCTCTGTGTTCTGTGAATTCATCTCACAGAATTACATCTTTCCCTTCAAGAAGCCTTTCGCTAAGGCTGTTCTTGTGGAATTGGCAAAGCGATATTTGGAAGCCCATAGAGGGCTATGGTGAAAAAGGAAATATCTTCCGTTCAAAACTGGAAAGAAGCTTTCTGAGAAACTGCTCTGCGTTCTGTTAATTCATCTCACAGAGTTACATCTTTCCCTTCAAGAAGCCTTTCGCTAAGGCTGTTCTTGTGGAATTGGCAAAGGGATATTTGGAAGCCCATAGAGGGCTATGGTGAAAAAGTAAATATCTTCCGTTCAAAACTGGAAAGAAGCTTTCTGAGAAACTGCTCTGTGTTCTGTTAATTCATCTCACAGAGTTACATCTTTCCCTTCAAGAAGCCTTTCGCTAAGGCTGTTCTTGTGGAATTGGCAAAGGGATATTTGGAAGGCCATAGAGGCCTATGGTGAAAAGGGAAATATCTTCCGTTCAAAACTGGAAAGAAGCTTTCTGAGAAACTGCTCTGTGTTCTGTGAATTCATCGCAAAGAGTTACATCTTTCCTTTCAAGAAGCCTTTCGCTAAGGCTGTTCTTGTGGAATTGGCAAAGGGATATTTGGAAGCCCATAGAGGGCTATGGTGAAAAAGGAAATATCTTCCGTTCAAAACTGGAAAGAAGCATTCTGAGAAACTGCTCTGTGTTCTGTTAATTCATCTCACAGAGTTACATCTTTCCCTTCAAGAAGCCTTTCGCTAAGGCTGTTCTTGAGGAATTGGCAAAGGGATATTTGGAAGCCCATAGACGGCTATGTTGAAAAAGGAAATATCTTCCGTTCAAAACTGGGAAGAAGCTTTCTGAGAAACTGTTCTGTGTTCTGTTAATTCATCTCACAGAGATACATCTTTCCCTTCAAGAAGCCTTTCGCTAAGGCAGTTCTTGTGGAATTGGCAAAGGGATATTTGGAAGCCCATAGGGGGCTATGGTGAAAAAGGAAATATCTTCCGTTCAAAACTGGAAAGAAGCTTTCTGAGAAACTGCTCTGTGTTCTGTGAATTCATCTCACAGAGTTACATCTTTCCCTTCATGAAACCTTTCGTTAAGGCTGTTCTTGAGGAATTGGCAAAGGGATATTTGGAAGCCCATAGAGGCCTATGGTGAAAAAGGAAATATCTTCCTTTCAAAACTGGAAAGAAGCTTTCTGAGAAACTGCTCTGTGTTCTGTGAATTCATCTCACAGAGTTACATCTTTCCCTTCAAGAAGCCTTTCGCTAAGGCTGTTCTTGTGGAATTGGCAAAGGGATATTTGGAAGCCCATAGAGGCCTATGGTGAAAAAGGAAATATCTTCCTTTCAAAACTGGAAAGAAGCTTTCTGAGAAACTGCTCTGTGTTCTGTGAATTCATCTCACAGAGTTACATCTTTCCCTTCAAGAAGCCTTTCGCTAAGGCTGTTCTTGTGGAATTGGCAAAGGGATATTTGGAAGCCCATAGAGGCCTATGGTGAAAAAGGAAATATCTTCCTTTCAAAACTGGAAAGAAGCTTTCTGAGAAACTGCTCTGTGTTCTGTGAATTCATCTCACAGAATTACATCTTTCCCTTCAAGAAGCCTTTCGCTAAGGCTGTTCTTGTGGAATTGGCAAAGCGATATTTGGAAGCCCATAGAGGGCTATGGTGAAAAAGGAAATATCTTCCGTTCAAAACTGGAAAGAAGCTTTCTGAGAAACTGCTCTGTGTTCTGTGAATTCATCTCACAGAGTTACATCTTTCCCTTCAAGAAGCCTTTCGCTGAGGCTGTTCTTGTGGAATTGGCAAAGGGATATTTGGAAGCCCATAGAGGCCTATGGTGAAAAAGGAAATATCTTCCGTTCAAAACTGGAAAGAAGCTTTCTGAGAAACTGCTCTGTGTTCTGTGAATTCATCTCACAGAGTTACATCTTTCCCTTCAAGAAGGCTTTCGCTAAGGCTGTTCTTGTGGAATTGGCAAAGGGATATTTGGAAGCCCATAGAGGCCTGTGGTGAAAAAGGAAATATCTTCCTTTCAAAACTGGAAAGAAGCTTTCTGAGAAACTGCTCTGTGTTCTGTGAATTCATCTCACAGAATTACATCTTTCCCTTCAAGAAGCCTTTCGCTAAGGC
The DNA here is from genome assembly GCF_047675955.1 of Chlorocebus sabaeus. Classification (NCBI taxonomy): domain Eukaryota; kingdom Metazoa; phylum Chordata; class Mammalia; order Primates; family Cercopithecidae; genus Chlorocebus; species Chlorocebus sabaeus. Next base: position 592,228 of record NW_027328181.1, read on the forward strand.
TGTTCTTGTGGAATTGGCAAAGCGATATTTGGAAGCCCATAGAGGGCTATGGTGAAAAAGGAAATATCTTCCGTTCAAAACTGGAAAGAAGCTTTCTGAGAAACTGCTCTGTGTTCTGTGAATTCATCTCACAGAGTTACATCTTTCCCTTCAAGAAGCCTTTCGCTGAGGCTGTTCTTGTGGAATTGGCAAAGGGATATTTGGAAGCCCATAGAGGCCTATGGTGAAAAAGGAAATATCTTCCGTTCAAAACTGGAAAGAAGCTTTCTGAGAACCTGCTCTGTGTTCTGTGAATTCATCTCACAGAGTTACATCTTTCCCTTGAAGAAGCCTTTCGCTAAGGCTGTTCTTGTGGAATTGGCAAAGGGATATTTGGAAGCCCATAGAGGTCTATGGTGAAAAGGGAAATATCTTCCGTTTAAAACTGGAAAGAAGCTTTCTGAGAAACTGCTCTGTGTTCTGTAAATTCATCTCACAGAGTTACATCTTTCCCTTCAAGAAGGCTTTCGCTAAGGCTGTTCTTGTGGAATTGGCAAAGGGATATTTGGAAGCCCATAGAGGCCTATGGTGAAAAAGGAAATATCTTCCTTTCAAAACTGGAAAGAAGCTTTCTGAGAAACTGCTCTGTGTTCTGTGAATTCATCTCACAGAATTACATCTTATCTTTCAAGAAGCCTTTCGCTAAGGCTGTTCTTGTGGAATTGGCAAAGCGATATTTGGAAGCCCATAGAGGGCTATGGTGAAAAAGGAAATATCTTCCGTTCAAAACTGGAAAGAAGCTTTCTGAGAAACTGCTCTGTGTTCTGTGAATTCATCTCACAGAGTTACATCTTTCCCTTCAAGAAGCCTTTCGCTAAGGCTGTTCTTGTGGAATTGGCAAAGGGATATTTGGAAGCCCATAGAGGGCTATGGTGAAAAAGGAAATATCTTCCGTTCAAAACTGGAAAGAAGCTTTCTGAGAAACTGCTCTGTGTTCTGTGAATTCATCTCACAGAGTTACATCTTTCCCTTCAAGAAGCCTTTCGTTAAGGCTGTTCTTGTGGAATTGGCAAAGGGATATTTGGAAGCCCATAGAGGACTATGGTGAGAAAGGAAATATCTTCCGTTCAAAACTGGGAAGAAGCTTTCTGAGAAACTGTTCTGTGTTCTGTTAATTCATCTCACAGAGTTACATCTTTCCCTTCAAGAAGCCTTTCGCTAAGGCTGTTCTTGTGGAATTGGCAAAGGGATATTTGGAAGACCATAGAGGGCTATGGTGAAAAAGGAAATAGTTTCCGTTCAAAACTGGAAAGAAGCTTTCTGAGAAACTGCTCTGTGTTCTGTGAATTCATCTCACAGAGTTACAACTTTCCCTTCAAGAAGCCTTTCGCGGAGGCTGTTCTTGTGGAATTGGCAAAGGGATATTTGGAAGCCCATAGAGGCCTATGGTGAAAAAGGAAATATCTTCCGTTCAAAACTGCAAAGAAGCTTTCTGAGAAACTGCTCTGTGTTCTGTGAATTCATCTCACAGAGTTACATCTTTCCCTTCAAGAAGCCTTTCGCTAAGGCTGTTCTTGTGGAATTGGCAAAGGGATATTTGGAAGCCCATAGAGGGCTATGGTTAAAAAGGAAATATCTTCCGTTCAAAACTGGAAAGAAGCTTTCTGAGAAACTGCTCTGTGTTCTGTGAATTCATCTCACAGAGTTACATCTTTCCCTTCAAGAAGCCTTTCGCTAAGGCTGTTCTTGTGGAATTGGCAAAGGGATATTTGGAAGCCCATAGAGGCCTATGGGGAAAAAGGAAATATCTTCCTTTCAAAACTGGAAAGAAGCTTTCTGAGAAACTGCTCTGTGTTCTGTGAATTCATCTCACAGAGTTACATCTTTCCCTTCAAGAAGCCTTTCGCTAAGGCTGTTCTTGTGGAATTTTTAAAGGGATATTTGGAAGCCCATAGAGGCCTATGGTGAAAAAGGAAATATCTTCCGTTCAAAACTGGAAAGAAGCTTTCTGAGAAACTGCTCTGTGTTCCGTGAATTCATCTCACAGAATTACATCTTTCCCTTCAAGAAGCCTTTCGCTAAGGCTGTTCTTGTGGAATTGGCAAAGCGATATTTGGAAGCCCATAGAGGGCTATGGTGAAAAAGGAAATATCTTCCGTTCAAAACTGGAAAGAAGCTTTCTGAGAAACTGCTCTGTGTTCTGTTAATTCATCTCACAGAGTTACATCTTTCCCTTCAAGAAGCCTTTCGCTAAGGCTGTTCTTGTGGAATTGGCAAAGGGATATTTGGAAGCCCATAGAGGGCTATGGTGAAAAAGTAAATATCTTCCGTTCAAAACTGGAAAGAAGCTTTCTGAGAAACTGCTATGTTTTCTGTTAATTCATCTCACAGAGTTACATCTTTCCCTTCAAGAAGCCTTTCGCTAAGGCTGTTCTTGTGGAATTGGCAAAGGGATATTTGGAAGCCCGTAGAGGCCTATGGTGAAAAGGGAAATATCTTCCGTTCAAAACTGGAAAGAAGCTTTCTGAGAAACTGCTCTGTGTTCTGTGAATTCATCGCAAAGAGTTACATCTTTCCCTTCAAGAAGCCTTTCGCTAAGGCTGTTCTTGTGGAATTGGCAAAGGGATATTTGGAAGCCCATAGAGGGCTATGGTGAAAAAGGAAATATCTTCCGTTCAAAACTGGAAAGAAGCATTCTGAGAAACTGCTCTGTGTTCTGTTAATTCATCTCACAGAGTTACGTCTTTCCCTTCAAGAAGCCTTTCGCTAAGGCTGTTCTTGAGGAATTGGCAAAGGGATATTTGGAAGCCCATAGACGGCTATGTTGAAAAAGGAAATATCTTCCGTTCAAAACTGGAAAGAAGCTTTCTGACAAACTGCTCTGTGTTCTGTGAATTCATCTCACAGAGTTACATCTTTCCCTTCAAGAAGCCTTTCGTTAAGGCTGTTCTTGTGGAATTGGCAAAGGGATATTTGGAAGCCCATAGAGGACTATGGTGAAAAAGGAAATATCTTCCGTTCAAAACTGAGAAGAAGCTTTCTGAGAAACTGTTCTGTGTTCTGTTAATTCATCTCACAGAGATACATCTTTCCCTTCAAGAAGCCTTTCGCTAAGGCAGTTCTTGTGGAATTGGCAAAGGGATATTTGGAAGCCTATAGAGGGCTATGGTGAAAAAGCAAATATCTTCCGTTCAAAACTGGAAAGAAGCTTTCTGAGACACTGCTCTGTGTTCTGTGAATTCATCTCACAGAGTTACATCTTTCCCTTCATGAAGCCTTTCGTTAAGGCTGTTCTTGAGGAATTGGCAAAGGGATATTTGGAAGCCCATAGAGGCCTATGGTGAAAAAGGAAATATCTTCCTTTCAAAACTGGAAAGAAGCTTTCTGAGAAACTGCTCTGTGTTCTGTGAATTCATCTCACAGAGTTACATCTTTCCCTTCAAGAAGCCTTTCGCTAAGGCTGTTCTTGTGGAATTGGCAAAGGGATATTTGGAAGACCATAGACGGCTATGTTGAAAAAGGAAATATCTTCCGTTCAAAACTGGAAAGAAGCTTTCTGAGAAACTGCTCTGTGTTCTGTGAATTCATCTCACAGAGTTACATCTTTCCCTTCAAGAAGCCTTTCGCTAAGGCTGTTCTTGTGGAATTGGCAAAGGGATATTTGGAAGCCCATAGAGGGCTATGGTGAAAAAGGAAATATCTTCCGTTCAAAACTGGAAAGAAGCTTTCTGAGAAACTGCTCTGTGTTCTGTGAATTCATCTCACAGAGTTACATCTTTCCCTTCAAGAAGCCTTTCGCTAAGGCTGTTCTTGTGGAATTGGCAAAGGGATATTTGGAAGCCCATAGAGGGCTATGGTGAAAAAGGAAATATCTTCCGTTCAAAACTGGAAAGAAGCTTTCTGAGAAACTGCTCTGGGTTCTGTTAATTCATCTCACAGAGTTACATCGTTCCTTCAAGAAGCCTTTCGCTAAGGCTGTTCTTGTGGAATTGGCAAAGGGATATTTGGAAACCCATAGAGGGCTATGGTGAAAAAGGAAATATCTTCCGTTCAAAACTGGAAAGAAGCTTTCTGAGAAACTGGTCTGTGTTTTGTTAATTCATCTCACAGAGTTACATCTTTCCCTTCAAGAAGCCTTTCGCTAAGGCTGTTCTTGTGGAATTGGCAAAGGGATATTTGGAAGCCCTTAGAGGGCTACGGTGAAAAAGGAAATATCTTCCGTTCAAAACTGGGAAGAAGCTTTCTGAGAAACTGCTCTGTGTTCTGTTAATTCCTCTCACAGAGTTACATCTTTCCCTTCAAGAAGCCTTTCGCTAAGGCTGTTCTTGTGGAATTGGTAAAGCGATATTTGGAACCCCTAGAGGGCTATGGTGAAAAAGGAAATATCTTCCGTTCAAAACTGGAAAGAAGCTTTCTGAGAAACTGCTCTGTGTTCTGTGAATTCATCTCACAGAGTTACATCTTTCCCTTCAAGAAGCCTTTCGCTAAGGCTGTTCTTGTGGAATTGGCAAAGGGATATTTGGAAGCCCATAGAGGGCTATGGTGAAAAAGGAAATATCTTCCGTTCAAAACTGGAAAGAAGCTTTCTGAGAAACTGCTCTGTGTTCTGTGAATTCATCTCACAGAGTTACATCTTTCCCTTCAAGAAGCCTTTCGCTAAGGCTGTTCTTGTGGAATTGGCAAAGGGATATTTGGAAGCCCATAGAGGCCTATGGTGAAAAAGGAAATATCTTCCTTTCAAAACTGGAAAGAAGCTTTCTGAGAAACTGCTCTGTGTTCTGTGAATTCATCTCACAGAGTTACATCTTTCCCTTCAAGAAGCCTTTCGCTAAGGCTGTTCTTGTGGAATTGGCAAAGGGATATTTGGAAGCCCATAGAGGGCTATGGTTAAAAAGGAAATATCTTCCGTTCAAAACTGGAAAGAAGCTTTCTGAGAAACTGCTCTGTGTTCCGTGAATTCATCTCACAGAATTACATCTTTCCCTTCAAGAAGCCTTTCGCTAAGGCTGTTCTTGTGGAATTGGCAAAGCGATATTTGGAAGCCCATAGAGGGCTATGGTGAAAAAGGAAATATCTTCCGTTCAAAACTGGAAAGAAGCTTTCTGAGAAACTGCTCTGTGTTCTGTTAATTCATCTCACAGAGTTACATCTTTCCCTTCAAGAAGCCTTTCGCTAAGGCTGTTCTTGTGGAATTGGCAAAGGGATATTTGGAAGCCCATAGAGGGCTATGGTGAAAAAGTAAATATCTTCCGTTCAAAACTGGAAAGAAGCTTTCTGAGAAACTGCTATGTTTTCTGTTAATTCATCTCACAGAGTTACATCTTTCCCTTCAAGAAGCCTTTCGCTAAGGCTGTTCTTGTGGAATTGGCAAAGGGATATTTGGAAGCCCGTAGAGGCCTATGGTGAAAAGGGAAATATCTTCCGTTCAAAACTGGAAAGAAGCTTTCTGAGAAACTGCTCTGTGTTCTGTGAATTCATCGCAAAGAGTTACATCTTTCCCTTCAAGAAGCCTTTCGCTAAGGCTGTTCTTGTGGAATTGGCAAAGGGATATTTGGAAGCCCATAGAGGGCTATGGTGAAAAAGGAAATATCTTCCGTTCAAAACTGGAAAGAAGCATTCTGAGAAACTGCTCTGTGTTCTGTTAATTCATCTCACAGAGTTACGTCTTTCCCTTCAAGAAGCCTTTCGCTAAGGCTGTTCTTGAGGAATTGGCAAAGGGATATTTGGAAGCCCATAGACGGCTATGTTGAAAAAGGAAATATCTTCCGTTCAAAACTGGAAAGAAGCTTTCTGACAAACTGCTCTGTGTTCTGTGAATTCATCTCACAGAGTTACATCTTTCCCTTCAAGAAGCCTTTCGTTAAGGCTGTTCTTGTGGAATTGGCAAAGGGATATTTGGAAGCCCATAGAGGACTATGGTGAAAAAGGAAATATCTTCCGTTCAAAACTGAGAAGAAGCTTTCTGAGAAACTGTTCTGTGTTCTGTTAATTCATCTCACAGAGATACATCTTTCCCTTCAAGAAGCCTTTCGCTAAGGCAGTTCTTGTGGAATTGGCAAAGGGATATTTGGAAGCCTATAGAGGGCTATGGTGAAAAAGCAAATATCTTCCGTTCAAAACTGGAAAGAAGCTTTCTGAGACACTGCTCTGTGTTCTGTGAATTCATCTCACAGAGTTACATCTTTCCCTTCATGAAGCCTTTCGTTAAGGCTGTTCTTGAGGAATTGGCAAAGGGATATTTGGAAGCCCATAGAGGCCTATGGTGAAAAAGGAAATATCTTCCTTTCAAAACTGGAAAGAAGCTTTCTGAGAAACTGCTCTGTGTTCTGTGAATTCATCTCACAGAGTTACATCTTTCCCTTCAAGAAGCCTTTCGCTAAGGCTGTTCTTGTGGAATTGGCAAAGGGATATTTGGAAGACCATAGACGGCTATGTTGAAAAAGGAAATATCTTCCGTTCAAAACTGGAAAGAAGCTTTCTGAGAAACTGCTCTGTGTTCTGTGAATTCATCTCACAGAGTTACATCTTTCCCTTCAAGAAGCCTTTCGCTAAGGCTGTTCTTGTGGAATTGGCAAAGGGATATTTGGAAGCCCATAGAGGGCTATGGTGAAAAAGGAAATATCTTCCGTTCAAAACTGGAAAGAAGCTTTCTGAGAAACTGCTCTGTGTTCTGTGAATTCATCTCACAGAGTTACATCTTTCCCTTCAAGAAGCCTTTCGCTAAGGCTGTTCTTGTGGAATTGGCAAAGGGATATTTGGAAGCCCATAGAGGGCTATGGTGAAAAAGGAAATATCTTCCGTTCAAAACTGGAAAGAAGCTTTCTGAGAAACTGCTCTGGGTTCTGTTAATTCATCTCACAGAGTTACATCTTTCCCTTCAAGAAGCCTTTCGCTAAGGCTGTTCTTGTGGAATTGGCAAAGGGATATTTGGAAACCCATAGAGGGCTATGGTGAAAAAGGAAATATCTTCCGTTCAAAACTGGAAAGAAGCTTTCTGAGAAACTGGTCTGTGTTTTGTTAATTCATCTCACAGAGTTACATCTTTCCCTTCAAGAAGCCTTTCGCTAAGGCTGTTCTTGTGGAATTGGCAAAGGGATATTTGGAAGCCCTTAGAGGGCTACGGTGAAAAAGGAAATATCTTCCGTTCAAAACTGGGAAGAAGCTTTCTGAGAAACTGCTCTGTGTTCTGTTAATTCCTCTCACAGAGTTACATCTTTCCCTTCAAGAAGCCTTTCGCTAAGGCTGTTCTTGTGGAATTGGTAAAGCGATATTTGGAACCCCTAGAGGGCTATGGTGAAAAAGGAAATATCTTCCGTTCAAAACTGGAAAGAAGCTTTCTGAGAAACTGCTCTGTGTTCTGTGAATTCATCTCACAGAGTTACATCTTTCCCTTCAAGAAGCCTTTCGCTAAGGCTGTTCTTGTGGAATTGGCAAAGGGATATTTGGAAGCCCATAGAGGGCTATGGTGAAAAAGGAAATATCTTCCGTTCAAAACTGGAAAGAAGCTTTCTGAGAAACTGCTCTGTGTTCTGTGAATTCATCTCACAGAGTTACATCTTTCCCTTCAAGAAGCCTTTCGCTAAGGCTGTTCTTGTGGAATTGGCAAAGGGATATTTGGAAGCCCATAGAGGCCTATGGTGAAAAAGGAAATATCTTCCTTTCAAAACTGGAAAGAAGCTTTCTGAGAAACTGCTCTGTGTTCTGTGAATTCATCTCACAGAGTTACATCTTTCCCTTCAAGAAGCCTTTCGCTAAGGCTGTTCTTGTGGAATTGGCAAAGGGATATTTGGAAGC